>NC_045429.1:326147670-326809233 GCF_902635505.1 Sarcophilus harrisii | reverse complement strand
TTTATTATAGTTTCCCCTTAATCTACTATCCTCACTTCACTATTTTGGTTAGTGGCTCACCAGGACCCCCATATTTGATGTAATCTTTGACTCTTCTCTTTCCTCTAATATCTAATCAATTACTAAGTTTTACTTCCTCCCATTACCATCCCACAGTAAAGACCTTCACTATTATGCCCATGAATGATATAATTTCTCATATCATTGTAAAACTCATCTTTCTTAATATAGTATAATTGAAAGAGCTCTAAAATCATAATCAGAACACCTGACTTTGGATCTAAAATTCAATAGTTGGTGGGTATTCCAGGTCATACTTGACATAATGTAGCAGCCCATACTCAGTTTACTTTCCACAAATTTATAACAATGTAGATTGTCAATTAATTCTTTAATTAAACAGCAAGAGAATTTGTCCTTGTGAGGGCACTACATTCAAACTTATAGTCACATGATGTCTTTAGAGTGTATCCAATGAGCACAAGTAGGCTTTTCCTTTGTAGTCATTCTACTGTTTTATCAGAGGATACTCAAAACTCAGGCTAAAAATTCTCTCTCCCTCCTTGCCTCCTTCTCTGTCTCTGTCTCTCTGTCTCTTTCTCTCTATATATCTGTTTCTTTCTCTGTCTCTCTGTTTCTATCTCTCTTTGTGTGTCTCTGTCTCTGTCTTTCTCTCTCTAATCTCTCTCTCTCTCTCTCTCTCTCTCTCTCTCTCTCTCTCTCTCTCTCTCTGTCTTCTGAATCCTCCTTGTCAATTCTGTTCCATTGAACTGTCTATTTTTTAGCCAATACCAGAAAGTTTTAATGACTGCTACTTTATAATATAGTTTGAGACATGGGAGTCTTGTGGAATATGACTCTGAAATAGCAAATTTTCTGTGGTTTTGCTCTCTTCCCATATGTGGGAGATTTTAAAAATTTATTTGACCTGAGTTTTACATTACATAGACAATCCATACTGTGACCACACACCTGAAACTGTCACTTGACGATCTCTTCCCAAACTTTCTGTCAACCTAGAGTTTCTGAAAAAGATTTTATAAATGGAATGCTTATCTGGAATCTGCCAGAATTGGCTGTATAAGCAGCAGAGAAATAGAGCAACTGAGACAGGAAAAGTTGCTTACCCATAGTTTAGGATTATACTAACCCTTCTTGGATTTCCTGATGGAGGAGATTCTCTCTCCTTTCCTTTTAGCAGTTATGGCAGGTACACATATATGGTAGTGAAAACATGTGATTTCTAAGATGTGCAGGTCCAAGATGAACCCGCAACTGGACATCAAATCCATAGCTACCTCTTTTGCTTTATCTTTTTTTCCCTGAGGGCGATAAAGACCTAGTGAAGAAGATTAATCCTCAGAAGAGAATTCCTGGACAACTAAATTCTGGCTGCTGCTTCTCCCCGCTTGTTGTTAGCCTTAAAAGCTTGGCTGAAAGTATTTGTTTTTTGCCTTAGAGGCAATACAGAGCCCCTTGAGATTTTCGAAATGTATGTTATCATCAAATAAACTAATTTGGCAGCTCGATGGAGGATGGCCTGGGGAGGGGATAGAATGGAAGCAAAGAAACTGATCAAAGGCTACAGTAACTCCCTTGAGCAAGGTTCACTGAGGGACAAAATTGGTGTCATGAGCATGTACATCACATTTCATTTGGTTGCATGCCAGGGAATCTTATTTTTTATGTTAAAGTTGGACATTTATTGAATTCTCAATCATAAAGGGAATTGTTTTTATAACTCAAACTAAAAATTAATTTAAAATAATTAAAAAATAAGCAATTAAACTATACTCAAATGCAGGGAAGCCCCACATATTGTGAGGGTTGTCCTCTATATGTAGTATGGAGGTCTCATCACATCACCTGAAGGAAGACAGAATAGATGATCTTTGGCATCTTTTCCCTGTGACTCTTCCTCAAAGGAGACATTCAATCTTGCCAAGAGCAGAGAAAGGAGGTTGGGGTCAGAGGCAACTGCTCTGCTCTTGTCAAAGAGAGCAGAGATATTGGGCTAGCATTATATCTCTCTGTTCATTATCATTTGTCTAGAGTATATGATTTTCAGGTTCAATCCAACTTCTGACCACTGTTTCATTATGGAAGAAGGAAGACTTCAAGCTTTTATCCAAGGCTTGATTGCTTTTCCATAAAATACCAGTCCCACAATAAACACACATAGCAATTATCACAGAAGCCCATCTATCCAAAGCACAGCCAAACAGAAATCAGATAATGTATACAGAGAAGACAATATACTAGTCAATACAAAGTGAATTAGTTCTCCCTTTGGGAAAAATGTGATAGCTCAACCAAAGAGACTCTTAGATCTCACTCAAGGGGAAACTTCTTGAAGTTTCTAGTGTAGCTAGTTGGGGATGGGCATATAATGGAGACTGCCAACTTCTCTAAAACTAGCTTCTTTGCAGTCCTTTAGCAATCTGAAGTGAAGTTGACATTTTTCATTTTCTCTCTTGAAACTGGAACTGAGAAGATCCTGAAAGTTGAAGAGATTAAGTGACTTGGAGAAAGCTCAAAAAAGATAGAAGAGCTTTCCTCTCTCCTGATTTCTCCTGCCTTGCCAAAAGCAAAGGTCATTAATATCTACCAACAGGAAGAATCTCATACCAATAGACTTTGGGATTGGAGTTACATCAAAATATCCATTGCAAAAATTTCCTTTTAATCAAGTTCTCCCCTTCATTATAAAACACTCAGCAACCACTTTTGTTAAAAAAGCATATTACCAACTATACTTTGTCATAAATAACTACTTGGAAATGCAGCTGAAGGAATAGCCATTAGCCTTTAAAACTTAAAATACAAACTTTTTAATTTCTTGCCCAAAAGTGACCAGAGGAATCTAAGGGGAGAAACATGTTTAAATGGTTTTTCCCTCACCTGGCTATAAGTCACAGGTAGGGATGGGAAAAAGTAAGGTAGACCCTGTTTCCACCAATCAGAAGTGTTATCAGAGCAAGAAAGAAAGCAACATAGAAATTTAGAAGGGCCCTGAACTACAAACTATGGAGTTATCAATGGTTAGACATTCCTCTCATACCCGAATCTTTCAGAAAAAGAAGAAGGAAATTGAGCGAGAAGTAGAGAAGAAATTGAGAATAATGACATTGCCTACAGCTTCTACTTAAAGTTCCCATATAATAGAAAAGCTGCCCCAGCTTCCTTTGGGCTCTAGATTTTGGACAACCCCACCATGGTGAGAAGGCTATTTGTCCCTCAGAGTGTGTTTGGACACAACCAGTGTGACACATGTGTGTTTGAATGCATGGTGACTTTGTGAGAGGAAAAGAGAAGTCTGTTCTTAGATGTCCTGTGGAGGTAGAGTTGACAAGATTTAGCAACTCACTAAATGTGAGGGTATCAAGGATGACATCAAGATTGTAGACCTGGGCAACTCAATGGATGATGGTACCCTCAATAAAAGTAGGTTATTTTTTAGGAGAAATGGTTTTAAGAAAAATTAAATGAATACCATTTTGAAGTTGTTGAGTCTGACATGTTAATAGAACCTGATGATGAGGTCCTGAATGGTGAGTGTGGTTGGCCAAGAGAAATTAGAACATTGATGGAATTGCTTCCTGGAGCAGGCAGGAAGAAGGCTCTGAGAGAGATCAGTTTAATTCAGTGGTTCCCCCCCTCCTCTGGAGGTAATCCAAATGTCAACAGATTAGAGTGCTCTTCTGAGAGGAAACAGGTTTTTTTTTTTTGCCAGTTTGGAGAAATTGAGTCAACACATAGTTGGCAACAATGGATCAGAAAAGGAGTGGGCAGCTTTCGGAGATTTGCTGTGCAGAACTGCATTTGCCCATCTGGGTCAGAAAAATTGCAAACCTCAAAGTTAGTTGATGAAAATGATGAGGAAATTCAGAAGCTACTAAATGAAAAATGAGAACTCCACAGGGTGTACCAGCAAGATAGTTCATCCATCTCTAAGAAAGGTAGCATTCAATTCTATTAAAAGTAAAGTACAATCAAAATTTAGAGAAATGCAGGATTCTTGCCTCAGTAAGAAGGCAGATGAGATTCAATTTTATGCTGGTAGTAACAATCCAAAGCATTTTTATGATGCACTGAAGGCTATTTATGAGCCAAAGACCTATGGTGTATCTTAACTACTCAGTCAGATTATCTAACTAACTCTTTTAGGGTGCCAAATCCCTTTTAGGATTTAGTGTGCCAGTTAAGGCATGCCCCAATCTCGTGTAGAGTTCCTTTTCTACTGGGTAATTGAGTTCCACTAAATAACCTGTCTTTTATATGTTCTCCTGCTCTACTTAATATTTACCATTCCTGGTGTTTATTGTATTTTTAAATTTTGTCTGTGATCTTCTTTTCCTAAATAAACCTATTTTTGCCAAAGAGAATGGAAATTGTGAATTATTCACATGACAGAACTCCAACATTTGGTGCTTCTCCTAAACCTATCACAAATGCCCCAACATTTGCTACATCAGTCACATCAAAAGTACTATATAAATTCTGGTATAATATTATTACATTACAAAAATAATTTTATTATTACTTCATATTTATTAAACCGAAGCCTTTTGCTCTGGAGTATCTTAAGGAAAGATTAATGCCTGGCATAGTGCTCCACACAAAGTTAATACTTAAAACTTTATGAGTGGAATGTAAGCTTCTTGAGGAAAGGGGTTGTTGCATTTTTGTTTTTGTATGTCCAGTATCTAATATAATGTCTGGTATGGTATAGGCAACTAACAAATCGTCTTTAAATTGCATCTGTTGCTTGTATTGTACTTTTCTGTGCACATACTGTCTTCTTTTAGTAGAATATATGAGGTGGTTCATAAATAGCTAAATTGGATTGTAAGATTCATTTTTTCAGGTTCAATTAAATAATCATGTATAAGCTCCTGTGTAAAAGGCCCTGCCTAAGCCTGAGCTGGATGGAAGTCCTGGCTCTGCTGCTTATTAATTGTGTGCATCATTAGCATTTTTCTAGACATGTTTCTTTTTTAAATGAATAGGTCAAACCATCCAGTCCCTCCTGTATTCCAATTCTATGAAATTAACGTGAAACAAAATGCAACTTCTGCAATGCTCTTCAGCAGAACAAATGGACTAGAAAGGATCTTTTAACCTTCCTCCCTGCTCTAAGGTTCTCCAAGGGAAGTCTCGCCTTGGAACATTCAACCACTCTTGTGGTCTTCTCAACTTGGAATATTCCCTCTAAGGTTCACCCCCCTCTCCCGTTGGTGAGTTCCTCGCTTTTGTGGAGCGGCTCGGGCTGATATTTATTCCCCTGCAAGTCTTGTCTTTCAGACTTTAAAACCATGGCCCTTGCAGAGTGCCTTCACCCCACACCCCCAAACCCTTTTCAGCTTCTTTGTACGCTGTCTCCCCTCTTTCCCCTTAGAATGTAAGTTTCTTGAGGGCAGGCGTAGAGTCCCTAGCAGACTGTCAGGCACAATAAGGATTTAATAAAGCTTTGCTTTTCCCACTCTCCTCCATCCTTTCCTGCTTCCCTCCTCAGAACAGCAACAACAATTTTTCTTAAATTGCCCAGGTAGGTGACTCTCCATCCTTTCCTACTCTCATCCCCAACTGATGACAGAACTTCGCACGCATTTATTGGCTGAACTCAACGGAATGCTTTCGCTTAAGCTGATTGGGTTTTAGTCGTCATGGGGCGGGGAATAGGTAGTTCATCGCGACTTGTAGGGCTACGATTGGAAGAAGAATCAGGCATTCCCAGAAGGCTTCCTTCTGTCACCTTGGTTGCAATGGGCCGGGCTAGCCTTGATCACGTTCCTTCCTCTCGGTTGGTCTAATTCCTTGTCCTTCACGATGCCACGCGTTCATTGGTTTTTTAAAGCTTCTGAAGGGGGAGAGCTATTGGTTGCTCGTTGGTCCCGCCTCTGCGCTAGTCGACTGTTCTTTCAGGGTGGGGAATTGACCAGTGACCAAAGAGTCATGAGTATTTTGAGCAGAGCCTGTGAATGTCTGGTTTCCGTCCGGAGTTTCGGGCTGGGTTGGGCTGCTCAGTTCCCCCTTTTCGGGCTGTCCTAGCCAGCGGAGGAAGGGATAGGCAAGGGCCAGCGGGCCCGGAGAGCACGGTTCTGCCGGAGATGCTATTCCCTCCTCTCGCTCTCCCGGGAGCGAGGACCGGAAGGCCGGAAGGACTTTGGCAGCCTTTGGACAGCTGGGAGCCCCGCCTTCCTCCGCAGTCCTTAGCCACCCTCAGGGACGTATTGCGTAACTGACCTTAAGCCCTGCCCAAGTGCCGGAAAAGGGAGGGCATGTGCCTTTGAGGTCGAAACTCAGTAGTTTCAGCTGAGGCACTTTGTGTGTCTGTGTCCTTCCTCTCACACACACACACACACAGTGTTATATAGACAAGTATAGAGACGCTGAAATATATTTATATCAAAACTTTTTTTTGAGGAGAACCAATGACGTCACGATGTTGGAGTGAAATGATGGACAATGGGGGATGTTTTGACTTGTAAGCAAAGCGGATTTAAGTGAGTTGCTCAAAACTGTCAGTCATCGAAGTCCGGAGACGATTGGAGATGGCCCGGGATGAAACAGATGACTCCGGAATCTTTGCTGTCGGGACCGAGCTCTAAGGGACGCAAAGCCTCCTTCCCAGGCCCGGGAGCAAATTGTTCTCATCTACTCATTGTGCTGGGAAGGAGGGGGATGTCTTCACGCGCTTTGAGGAGACACCCCCCTAATTTAGTGGAGGGGTTTGAATTCTATTGGTTACCCTCAATCTGGTTTAGGCAAGACCGTTTTAAGGGGTTGTGACTGTGCTTGCTCCAACCTCTTGTAGTCACAGGTGAGAGTTGGGGGATAGACAGATGTCAAAGGTGAATGAGTGGGTGGAGGGCTCAGCAAGCCCCTACTCCTTGAACACCATATACATGTTATACACACATATATAAAACATATAAAAATAATTTTATCTTCTCAGTCTTTGACCTCTATCAGAAGATAGGTAGTATGTTTCAGTGTTAGTGCTCTGACTAGTCATTACCCAAAAAAAATCACCATATACGTTCACCTTTATATACTAAAACTTGTTAATTCATTTTCCAATTTATGGAAACCCCTTCCTGTTCCCGTTCTTTACCACCTCAAAGTTCTTGAGTTTGTTTTGCTTAGAAGTAATCCCTTCCTTCATTTGTCCTCCTCCCTTCTCTCTCCTTCCCCCCATTTTTCTTTTGAGTGAAATGTATTTCTGTATCCAACTCTGTGTGTATACGAGAGAGATATTTCATTTCTTTTCCAATTTTTATCATTAAATTCTTTCATTCCATTTATAAAAACATTTTAAACTCTTCCTTCATTTCTTCTAAGAATTCTAGTTGAATTTTTGCCAAAGCTAAGTTTTTCTTTGACGCTTTGCTTGTAAATGTTTTGGAGTCATCTTCTTTTGCATTTATGTTTTGAATGGCTTCTCCACCACATTAGTTCATTATCATGTAGTTCTTTTTTTGTTTGTTTGTTTGTTTGTTTGCCCATTCTTTTTGCCTACTTCATGTCTAAAACTTGATTTTAGGACTAGGCCCTGCCACACTTCTGAAGAGAAGGGCTAGACTGGTCCTTTTGCTGCTTCCTTAGGGTATTGAGTATTGTGTTATTTCAGAATCTCAGGGACAGACTGGGAATCTGCAAGCTTCTATTGCTCCCAAAGGGCTCTGATGTATATCAAGGTATGATCACTATCTCACCCCATCTTTACCGCCCAGCTGTGTAAAGTTACAGATACAATGCTGCTAGACTCTGCCCATAGTAAGCCGCTGGATGGCTCTGTTGGTTCAAAGTAGAAGTGTAGGATCCTCTTTGGTCTGGGTTTCCTGGCTTTGTGCAGGTTAAGCTACATACTTAAAGTAAGACCATTTTTTGAGTTTAAGGTCTGAGCTGTTGTGCCACAGTTCCCTTTTATTGCCCTGCCTCAGTCTCCCTAATTGTCCTGCTTCAGTTTCCCTAAGTTGTTCTCCCTGAGCTGTTCTGCCTAAATCCCCCTGGTTGCAACACCTCCCCCTCCTGCTCATTAGAACTGAGATAATTAGGACTGTGGCCACTCTGGCATTCCAAAAGATCAGACTCCAGATGTCCTATCTCAGATACCTCATTGGCGTTGTCTACCTCTGTCTCCAGACTTCCTGGCTCTATTTGACTATCTCCTTTACTCCCAATTTGTAAGAATTTATGGTCTTACCCCCCAACCTCTCAAAATCAGATTGATGGTCTCTTCTTGGAGATTCCCAATCACCAGAGTTTGGACTCCACCCCCCTGCCTTGGACTCTACCCTAATAGCTTAAGAGCCATGTGTGTGTCAGACGAATTCGTTCTGTCAACTGTTCTACAATAGCTCACTTAATTACTGGAAGACGGGCTTTAATTCGTTTTGTCCGGTTTGACTAGCTATCATTATGCAAAAGGTAGAAGGGGAAATCTTTGCTTTTTATCGCTTACAGGATGGAATCTTTCAACGTTCCCTCACGGTACTTTCTCTATTGTGCCTAGGCGTTTGTCTGTTCTATCACCTATACTAGGGCTTAATAAATGTTTTGTAAATGTAATAAATAGTTTAATCAGGTGTTTCTAGGACTAGATCTAGCTCAAAATGGTCAGGATTAACTGATATCTTTTAGATGTAAGCTAAATGCTTTAATTAAGCTACATTTTGATTGTCCAAGTGCACTTTCCAGTACACTTACCATGTTACAACTTTTCTCCTCTTTTTGACATATTCTAATTAGGTATTGAAGGTTACTTTATCGAGGAGGGTGACGGGCGGTGTGTACGCACCCTATTGCCTATTTCAATTAAGCTCTCTCTTCTTAATTTACTACTAAATCCTCCTTCATGTCTTTATTTCAGTAGACAATCCGTTATGTTCTAATATAGAAAATGTAGCCCATTGCTTCCCCCTTCATATGCTACATCTTGACCTAACGTTTTTATGGTTTCATGATTTTGCTCACTTTGGGACCCTATTGGGGTGAGCTGACGATGGCGGTATATAGACTGCTAAGCGAGAAGGGGTGAGGTGTATTGGGGTTTATCGATTATAGAACAGGCTCCTCTAGGGGGGTCTAGGGCACCGCCAAGTCCTTTGAGTTCTAAGCAGTGGCTAGTAGTTCTCTGGCGAGTAATTTTGTTATTTAATTACTTAGGTTTACGGCTAAGCATAGTGGGGTCTCTAATCCCAGTTTGCACCTTAGCTTTAGTGTCTTCAGCATTGGTAAAGTCACGTAAGTTGCGTATTTTAATATCAACTAGGGCGTATTACCACGCAGTTGAGTTTTAACTTTATTTGTTAGGTTTTATGCTTAAATACCCTTTACGCTGTTTTTCTGTTAATTTGGGTTAATTGTATGACCACGGTGGCTGGCACGAGATTTACCAACCCTTATTTATTATGATTTAATCAAACTTTAGTTTATAGCTCAATGTTAGTCACTGCTGTAACCCGTGGGGGTGTGGTTGAACAAGGTGTCATGGGCTGCTTGTGTAAGTGTGCCTGATACCAGCTCCTTTAGACTCTATGGAAGTTAAAAGGGCATACTCACTGGGTTGCGGAAACTTGCATGTGTAGGTCTAATAAAAATTAACAGTAAGGCCAGGACCAAGCCTTTGTGCTTGTGGAACTGATTAAAGTCCATCTAAGCATTTTCAGTGCTTTGCTTTGCGTTAAGCTACACAAACAATCTAATAGAAATTTCAAAATTTATCAAAAATTTTTGATAAATTTAAGTTTGTATACTATGTCAGTATTAAATTTATTTTATTTTTTTTTGTTTTTTTTTTCCATAAAAATTTTAAGATTAGGTTGGAAAGCGTTTGTATGCTTGATTCATAGGATATTAGGGTGTTTGTTGTAATGTTCTGTAGCAGTAGAAGTTTAATAGTGAGTAGTGGTGTATGGGTCTTAGTTAGGCCTAGTTGCTGCTTACATGTGTTTTAGAATCTATTTCTCCGAAGTATTAAATTACCATACTAAAGGCCTATCATCCGGTTTTAGGGTTTGACGGAAGCAATAAAATTTAGTAAGGGGGGTAAGGGGGGTTTAGTGGTAAAAAACTGTTATATATATATCGTTTGTCTTTATTTTCGTTTTAAACACACATGCACACACATACACATGCATACACATATGCATACGTATACACACACTCACACACACACACATGGACATACACGCACATGCACACACACGCACACACGCACACACATACACACATACACGCACATACACACATACACACACACTCACTCACCCATATAAACACCCTCTTAGTCCTATTTTCTACTTGAAAGTGATATATATATATATATATATATATATACACACACACACACACACACACACACACACACACACATACACACACACACATTTCAGGGGAAACTTACATTCCCTGTTGGATGCTTTGAGACATCAGCCCTTGGGGCAACATGCCCCCAGCACAATCTCTCCCTCTCAAATAAAATATTAAAAACTCTCTAATGTCTATTTTGTCTCAGTTTCTCTGGTATTACAGAGTCACATCACTTGCTGCTACTAGCTTCTGAATTTCCTCCTTTCTAGGCAAAAAGACCTCCCCACCTAGGCAAGGTAATACCACTGCCTGCACAGTTCCCTATTCACTCTTCCATGGATCTGTGACCCACGATTGGGTAATGGACAATGAAGCTGCTAGTTGGCACCTGTTAGTACCATTGTAGCATGCTGGTATGGATCTGAGCCTTCCTTTTTTGGGGTATTCAGCCTCTCTTTGTGTGCTACTTCTGTTCAAACATGTCTCCCATATCTGAAACTTCTTGTCAATCTACCCATGTTAACCTTGCTGGACAAAGGACTCATGACTTTTTCAGGATTTTTCCATCAGGATTTGGTTTGCTACATTTTTAGGTCCTCTCGAAGGGGCTATGGAGGAATAGTGCAGCAGTATTACTTCCTTCTATTTTGCAATCTTGGTTCCTTCAAGAAACATTTGTTAAAAATTTCTTATACATAAAATATTGTGTTAAGTACTGGAAATACAAAGACAGATTGGGTGCATAGGAGTTTCTCTCATGGAGCATACAAGTCTTTAATTATATAGTGCTTTAAGATTTGCAAAGTACTTTACAAATAGTGTCTCATTTAATCATCACAGCAAACCTAGATGCTATTATTACCTCCATTGTACAGTTGAGTAAACTGATGCAGACAGAAGGTAAGTAACTTGTCTGAAGTCACACAGTAAGTCTAAATCCAGATTTGAACTCAAATCTTCCTAACTCCAGATCCAGCCTCTATCCATTATAAAAACAAAATGAACAAATGAATGAAAAAGCCTTGATTCCATGGTTAATATGTGCAAAAGCACTGAGAATACAGAAAGATAAAAAAGAAAATCCTGATCTCATATCTTAATAGAAGAGGTATCACATAAAGAAAGTTTCAGCTGTAAGAAAGCTGGAAAGCACATAACATTTCAGATAAAAATAATAGTTTCTGGCATAAAATAATTAACAATGTCAAGGACTCTGGTGACGAGAACCATTTGGGGGTTTTTAATAACTGTGCCTGTAGGCTCCAAGAGGAGATGGTGGCTTCCAGGATGGGTCTGCTATCACAACCAGGATTCTTAGGTTTACCTGCTTCTCTGGTGGCCTTGAAAGCAACCCCCTTTTCCACAGTGATTTATCACCTTAGCAATAGCAGTAGGATCCAGAACAGGAAACAGTACACAAATAATGGTCCTGAAACTTGCTTTGTCACTATGCATAAGTCACTACCCCCCCTGGGCCACATTTTCCAGGTATCACTTTCTGTGATTCCATGTCCATAAATAACTATGTTACAAGGATGCATGAGATAAGTGTAAAGGAGAGGCCTAGACAAAGTAATATCTTGAACTGCAGGATGCAAAGATTAAATTCATATCTGTTACCTCAGGAGAAGGACAACTGTTTTTGTTGCTGTAAGGGACTCAGTTTATGTATTCTAATAATTCACTTTCCTGGGAGAACATCAGCTGGGCTAAGCAATAGTTGTGAGTTTCACTAAGTTAAAACTTATGGGGTTGGAGGGAGAGAGAGAAGGATAAAAAGGAGGAAAAGAGTTAGAAAAAACAGTTCATTTATTAGGGCTGGCAAGAAATATTTGCCTCCGGTATGACTCAGCAGCCTCTCATTCTCTTGTAATATTTTGTGTTTCTTTTTTGCTAATTCATTCCATTACCTGAAAACAAAGAAAAGATATCCCTGGTTCAGTGTTCTATAAGGCACTTTTGGATATTTACACATATAAAATAGTTTAGCTTCATGCATCTTCATTTATGTAGCAAGTTCACTCAGAAAACTCATTGTGAATATAAACTTTTTATTTATCATTTCTCTGCAGTAAACAAATTACCTAAACCTGTATGTGTATAATGAAAATATTTGGAGTCAGGAAAGTTTAACAATGTGGGAATACATAATGAGAATATTTTTATGAATTAATATATAGATATTGTTTATAAAACTAAGAAAATTTATATAGTTTGTTATAAGATGTAAATCAATGTAAATTTGATAAAAATAATATAAATATGAAATTTGATACATTTTCTAAATGTAATATAATACAAATAAAAACTTGAGATGATTTTATAAATCTATATAAATTCTTTTTAATGTGGCAAACAGCTGTTTTTTAATGTGTGGATTTTGGTATATTTTGGTAATGTCTAATATTGTGGAGGTTTCATTTCAGTTTTAGCCTATATGTACAAAAACTTTCTCACTATTCTGAATATATTGTATTGTATTATTGTATGTTTTTAAATTACATATTTTACAAAAATACATATTCTCATTCCAGTACTAGAGTGTTATTAGGGTCTGATTACCTATTCCAATCCAGCTTATGTGAACAAAGCCCTATGAAGCCAGGACCCTAGAATAATTTGTTTAGGTAGATCTTAATAGGTATGGCCCCTATAGAAATTGATGAAAATTCTGTCTGAAATGATTGGGATCCAAATGAATCTGTATTTGACTAGTTTGGCTACAACAGTTTCTTCCATCTTCCCATTCCATAGGGGGAAAGCTTTCCATGCTTTCAAATATGCCATGATAAGAACTGTGGTTTCCATGACTATTCCTTTCTCTTTAAAGAGAGTGAATGACTGACTACTCTGCAGGTTTTGAAGGGCATTATTGTTGACATAAAATATAGTATTAATCTCATATTTTCACATGTAACTATTGCTATTTTGACCATGATGTTAATTTTCTATACAGTCTTTCTTGGTGATCTCATCAGCATCCATGGATTCAATTATTATCCCTTATGCAAATGATTCTTAGATCTATTGATGCTTCCCTAAATTGTCTCCTAACCTTCAATCTTAAATCATCAGATTCCCACTAGACAATATCTAAGTGGATATCTCATAGACATCCAGAATTCCCCAATCAAGGTAATTCCAAGTCTCCCCCTCACCTCCAACCAAGGGACAAGCTAATTGTACTAAAGAAAGAGGCAAGGAACTCCATTATGATTATGTAAACAATTTAATAATCATCATGGGTTATTTACATAGGGCTTATCTGGGGACCACTGCCAGACAATTCATTGGGTCTCAGATCCCTGATGTGCAGTCTAGGCAGCAGTCTAGGTACTGGATCCCCACAAAGACCCCCCCCCCCAAAGTTCTATAGTAATTATAGAAATCAAACAAACAGAGGAGGAGCTGCAAAGCATCATTACATATGATGCAGTGACATTATTTATGTCATTGTTGATTTGCATTACTCTTAGCAAGAAGTTTTTATTTGGGGCATGGGTTCCAGAGCTTGGCCAACAGGCCAGCACTGTTGGGTGAGTGCCTAGATACCCAAGACTATGTGGTGGACATAGTGAAGGTTATGTTCTGGTCATAGCGTCCTTGCTATATCTTGCTATCTGGTTACTTCATCCTTGTTATGACTTTCAACCCAAAAGGGATCCTATAGACCATGTGCTGATCAGTTTGAATAAGTTCCCAGACACACACAAATATTTGCTAGGTACAATGTCCTTGTACTAGCTTTCACCCTCTTCTTTCTCAATGGCTCTTAGCTAGTAACATAGCTTTCACCAATCAGGTCTCTACAACATCTTAATCTCAATATGTCCAAGACAACTCATCATTTTCTCCTTTAACCCTTCTCACTTCTGGACTTCTCCATCATTGTCAGTAGGACCATCTCCTTGCAATCATGGTGTTATCCTCAATTCATCATTCTCACTCAGACCACAAATCCAATTAACTGCTAAGTTTTGCTGATTCTATCTTTGTAACATTTCATACATGTATTTCTCCACTCACATAGGCCCTTATTACCTCATGACTACAATACTGCAATAGCCTTCTAGTTTATCTTCCTTCTTCAATTCTTTTCCTACTGCAGCCTATTTTCCACTAAGCTGCCAAAATACAGGTCTGACCATATCACTCTCCTACTCAACAGCTTCTGGTGGCTCCCTATTACCTCTAGAATCAACTAGAATGTTCTCTGTTTAGTTTTTAAAAACTTTACTAACTGGTCTCTTCTTGCCATTCCAGTCTTTTTTCACTTTACTCCTCTCTATTTCTCTTTCATCTAATGATACTAGTCTTTACTATCTCCAAATTTAGTGCATTTTCAATTGTTGTTGCCATAAACTTGGAAAACTTTCTTTTCTCCTCTCTCTTTACTGACTGCCTTCAAGACAGCTCAGATTTTATATTCTGTAAGAGACCTTTCCCAGTCCCTCTAATACTAGCGCCTTCCCTCTGTGATTAATTCTAATTTAATATATATATGTATATATAGTCTGGTATGTACATATTTGTTGCTTATTTTCTCCCCCATTAGAAAGTCCTTTAGCAGAGACTAATTTTTTGGCTTTCTTTGGATCCATAGTACTTTACATGGTGCTTGACACAAAATAACTGATTAATGTTTGTTGATAACAATGATGGTTTGTTTAGAGTTATCCCTTTTTTGTTGACTAGCATACGATCTGGAAAAAAATCAACAAATTAAAAATAAATCTATTTTATGATTAAATCCTATTATAAAATTGGAGAATAATTCTATGGAAAGCAACATCATAGAGTCAAAACTGTGTTCAGAAGCAGTAAGTATGTTAATTAGCTAATTGGAATGTGGGCAATATCATGAATGCTTTGCTTAGTAAGATTTATGTTTCCCATTTAGCAGTTTTTTTTTTTTGTTTTGTTTTGTTTTTGCTTAATCTATTTAGCAGGGCTTTAAGTTTTCTACTCAGATAGTTAACTCTTTTCTGTTGGCCATTTCACTGGACAGTAGTTTTATCCTTGTTTGAGTCTTTCCAAATTTTTAATTGTTTCTTTCTTCCCAGTAATACATTGCCAGTAAGTGTCTCATATATTATTTTCTTTAGCCTGAATATTCTTTAAGATCTGAGATTCAAATTCTACAAAATTAAACAATTAATGAGATCTTTCTGGAGAAAAACATTTCAACTAAAGGGATGTCTGTACAGTTATCCATTGCACATAATGGGAATTAAGGGCATGGTGTCCCTGGATCTGGAAACTCATGATAAAATTTTTTGACGCTCCTTTGTACCAAAGAAGTCTGAATTTTTTCTTTTTCTTTAATGGGGTTTTATAGTGATATAAAGTTTGAGTTATTATTATACAATACTATACATATATTTTATGCATTTCTGAATTTCTAAACTTTGTCTCATCTGTTGGCTTTTTGAGTATTGTTTGTGGCTTCTGCAAACCTCCTCTCTCCCCCCAAATTCCCATATAGTTTCTTATACCTACCCTAGATATATCAAAACCATGATGGGAAAAGTCATGATGTGGAATAGATAATTGTTTTGTTTATCAATGCAGGATTTAACAATTTAGGTTTAGTAATGCTTTTGGCAATAGAAATTAATTAAACAACGGAGTTATACTTAACTGCATGTCCTCCTTGGGTAATGCAGTAGAAAAAAACAATTAGGGCAAATCACTGAAGGTCAAATTGTTGATTTTTTAAAAAGGCAGATCTATATTTAAAATTGTAAAGTTTCTATTAAAAAGTATCTCAAAAAGATAACTTTTGCGTATTTTTTTCTTGCAAAAAAAGGTGTTTCCTGAAATATGCTCCTTTCCCTCAACCCCAGAAATGCTTTTGAAAAACTATTTTAAAACACTTTTAAAAAGATGTGAATTCTTATAGTAGGCCATTCTATAAAGGTAAAAGTAAAGGAAATTGTGATTACTATTCAAGTAATAGTTTTATGGGTATTCATTGTAGAACACAATTTAATACTTTATTTTATTTATTAACTACTGTCTTCTTATGAACTGTTTTACCAGTAAAAATTCTCTTTCCCTAGTAAGACCGTGAATTCCTTGATTGCAGGGATCATGTCATATACTTACCTATATTCCTTTATTGTACCTAGTGTAGAGCTAAGCACATTATAGGCATTAAGGAAAGTTCTTTAAATGAATAAATAGACATGACTATAGAGAGACTACTCAGTTTCCCAGGGAAGGTATGTCTCCTGACTTCTGTAGTTCATTGAACTCAACAATTTTAGACCCCTTAAGTTGACAGTGGCTAAGCCAGTAGCATTTTCAGGATTTTTAGCAAAAGATAACAAGGTAAAGTGGGATTGGAAGATGCATTAAGGTAAATCCTATTTAAAAAAAAAATCAAATGAGACGATATTTGTGAGGGGCTTAGTATCATATCTGATACATAATCAGCTCTTTAAAAATGCTTTTTTTCTTCTCTTATTCACTTGTTTTGCCACTGATCAATAACTAATGTAAATATAAATAACGTAAATTCACTGTTCTTGGAGTTAAAAGATAGTTGTTTGAGACCTGGCTGCAATACTTACAAATGAATTTAAGCAATCATCTAATTTATTTTCTTGAGTCTCAGTCACTTCACCTATAAAATGGGACAAATATTATTCACAAGGTAATTTGACCAACTTTTTTTAAACCTTAAGGAACTATGTAAATGTGAGCTATCATTATTCACATGTGCATTTAAAAATATTATTGCCATATATTTTTCAGTTTTCAAATTGTTAAAGATTAGCTTAGGGTGGATCCGTGAATAAATGTAACTGCTTTACATATTTTAAGGGATCTAATACCTTTGAAACCATATATTTCCCTGGGAGGCACTACTCTAAATTACCTCTTAGAGTAATTGGAGATCAGGTACTAAAAAAACAAAACAAAACAAAAAAAAAAAAACGACTAAAAAAATCACCAGTTTGCTCTGAAAATAACTGTTTAACTAGAATAAGAGATTTTTTTCTGGTTTGTCTGTATGCTTTCTTTTATTTGAAACAGCAAGTCACAGTGCTAGTTAGAGCATGCCAAGTTTAACTGACATAAAATTTTAGCTCCAATGATTAGCCTATTTGTGGCTCAGCTTTACTGTTTACTTAAGATGAGCATATCATGTAACTAGTATTCTTCCAGCATTAATGGTTAGTCTGCAAATTTCAGCTTTATCCTTAGTGTTTACTGATGAGTTTATAATTTTACTTGAGATGAGCATAAATTTTTATATCCCTTTCTGCCTGCTGTAAAATTCCGTTGTATGCATCCTGGTGACATAACTAATACCTACATAATATTTCTCAAACTGAATCTCAGGTCCTACTGGCTTTTTTGTACTATGGATTTATGCCCTGAACATGTAATAATCCAGTTATTAAAATATTTCTGCATATTGATAAGTGTAAATTGGCAACAGTGCCTATCAATGAATCTGGGCAATTTTTGTGTCATCAGCAAAGCTATACAAGGTTTTCTATTTAAGTTTCAATGGAGTGATTAACACAGAAACTCTCAGAATTCTATACCTACCTGGACTCACTAATGATCATATGGCTTTACTTTTAAAAGAGGAAAGTGCTGTTTTTTGGAGACTGAATTCTAGAAGAAAGTATAGCAATATTTGAATACGTTAAAGATTAAAACTAATTTGACATATCTAGGACATGGTCCAGTCATCAATGATGATGAAGATAAAATTAAAGAATACATTTCTCACAGAAATGCACAGGAACCTCAAATCTTTGCTTTTTTATGATGATGTTAGAAAGTTATTTACTAAAATGGAACTTGTAAAGATTATTTATAAGATATAATTTACATTTATATTCACTGCCCACATTGATGCTATTACAGATGCCTGATATGCCCCCAGTATGATCCCAATGCCAGTGAGCCACTATAATTTCTTGGATTTATGTGTTGAATTCAATCAGTGCTTGAACATTTATATAAAGCAATTTAATATAACCTCTCCCTTCATTTGAATAAACTGGGGAAAGATGAAAAACTATCAAGCAAAATGACTCCTGAAAAGATGTGAAAAGCCAATCTCCATTTCATGCTAGTGAATACAGAATAAATCATTTGAAGCCTTTACTGGTTTCAATAGAGAAGATTGAAAAAGAAACTAGCTATAAATAATTAGCATCACATCTGTTCCATTATAAAAAATAAGAGTTCCACAATCTATATTTAGAGTATTCACTGTAATTATAATTTATCTAACTTTTTGTTGTTTTCAAGATTTTATGAAAATAGATTGTAACAATTTGTGTTCTTATTGGGTAATAATAAAATCATCTATTTTAAACAGCAAAAAAGGAATATAAATATATCAGCTTCACACCCTGAATTGTAGGTGGCCAGAACAAAATCAGAACCTTGTGAAGTCATTATTTCTAAAGCACACAAGGTAGACTGTTAGATACAAAGTGTTTGAAAGCTAATAACTAAATATATTTGTTTGAAATGAAATTGCTTGTTTTCATTGGCTGTTTTCAGGTTTTTGTCATTTTAAAGCCTTTACAATTTGGGCTTCAGCTTAATGTCTTAATCTATAACATATTTATTGTGTACCAAGCTCTCTTAAACATTATGGACATCAATACAAAAGTGAAATAATGCCTGCTTTCAAGAAGTTTACATTCCAAGGGAGGCACTAACTTGTATACAAGCAAGTATATATAGGAAACATTAATACAAAATGATCACAAGGTAGTTTGGGGTCAGCTGGAGAGTGAATAGAGTAGGTAGGAGAATTAGGTGTTGCTTCATTGGGCTTTTAAAAAGACCAAGAGGCAGGGAGGAAGCACATTCCAAATAAGGAGGTGAGCTGGTATAAAAAAACATATTTGGGCAATGGAGGTTTTCCTATGCAGAATGGGGAGGAGGCTAATAGACCTACTTCCCAGAGTACATGAAGAGAAGTAAAATTGAAAAAGATTAGAAAAGTGTGAAGAGGCCAAATTATGAAAAGCTTTAATAGTTAATTTTTGTTACTCAGTTGTTTCAGTTGTAACTCCATTTTGGGATTTTCTCTTTATGGAGAATATAATTAAACTCATGGGAGATGATGAGACTACCAAGAGAGAGTAAACAAAAAAGAGAAGAGGGGCTCAGGAAAGAACCCAGGCTCTTGTGTTTGAACCTTCAATGTTATCATTGATGCTTCCTTCTCCTTCACTCCTTCTATCTTCTCATTTATCAAATTCTGGTAATTCTACCTGTGTATAATGTATTACATTTGTGGTGCTTCCTCATCCTTCTCATTGTCCCTATCCAAGAACAGGCTCTTATTACCACTCAGAGTATTTCAATAGCTTCTTTTTTTTAAAAAAGAACTTTTTATTAATATATTTTGCTGTTCTATATCATCATAATTTCCTCTAATATCCTTCTTCCTTCCTTTTCAGAGCCCTATCCCATATAACAACTAGTATTTTTTTTAAAAGGCAAAAGTAGAAAAAGAAGAGGAAAAAATAAGCACCACCAGTCAATGCATATTTGAAAATATGTACAACATACAACATTTGTGTACTGGGCCCCACTTCTACAAAGTGGTAGGTGAAAATGTCTTCATATCTTCTGTCAATCATATTAGTTATTTATCATTTTGCAATATTAACTTTTTATTTTGTTATTATTGTTCTTCCTATTTACATGTTGTATATATTTTTTCCTCTGCTTACTTTACTTTGCTTCAGTTCATGGAAATATTTCTATACTTCTCTTTATTAACATTTATCATATATAACAGTGTAATAATATTCCATTTCATTAATGTTTTTCATTTTATCTGTTCTCAGTTAGGGGGGATCTATTTTGTTTCCAATTCTTTGCTATCACAAAATGACAATAAATATCTTGGTGTAGATGGGGAATAGTAGCTTTTAGCAGGTCTTCATGCTCTCCCAATCCATCCTTCACAAAATTGCCAGACTAATTTTCCTTCTGCATAGCTCTGGTAATTTCACTTTTCTGTGCAAAAAAAATTTTTTTAGTAATATTGTATTGCCTACTAAATTAAATTCTTTTTAAAAATTTAATTAAATTTATTTATTTAATTTATTTTATTATAGCTTTTCATTTACAAAGCATATTAATGGGCAATTTTAAAATATTGACCCTTGCAAAACCTTCTGTTCCAAATTTTCCCCTCCTTCCTCCCAACCCTTTCCCTAGATGGCAGATAAGTCCAATACATGTTAAATGTGCTAAAATATATGTTAAATCCAACATATTTATACAGTTATCTTGCTGCAGTACTAAATTCTAACTCCTTTTCATAGTATTCTATACTTAAATTATATTTCTATCTAGTTTACATTGAAGCGAAACTGTTCCAAAAAAGAGTAGGACCACTGATTAGAGAGGATGAAATAGTAATAATGAACATATAGAAGAATGAACTATTTACTTCTAATTTTGCTTCTGTTTTCTTTACCAAGGAGGTAAATCATTTAACTGGAAAGGAAATAATTATGGCTAATGGGGAGTTGAAAACCAAGGTACATAGGGAGATAGTAAGAGAACCCCAAGGGCAGCTAGGTGACTCAGTGGAGAAGGCACTGAGCCTGGATTGAGAAAGACTCATTTTCCTGGGCTCAAACTTGGTGTCAGATACTTACTAGCTGGGTGACCCTGAGGAAGTCACTTAACCCTTTTTGCCTTAGTTTCATCTGTAAAGTGAAGTGGAAAAGGAAATGGCAAACCATTCCAGTATCTTTACCACAAATCCCTCAAATAGGCATGAAGAATCAGACATGGATGAATAACGATCTCTTTTATCTTGAAACGTTTTGGTTCAAATGGCCAGGAATTATTGAGTTTGGAAGGAACTGGCAAATGTTAATACCAATGAATTTAACTTTCATTCTTGCAAAATTCTAGAATGTATTATAAAAAGGTTGTTTATTAAACATAATAAAGAACTGGCATGGTTTCATTGAAAATATATTGTGCCAGATGTTTTAGAAAGCTTTCCAGATTGGTGGATCAAGAGACTATATGCTATATCAAGAGACTATATAGCTGACCTAGATTTTGGTGATGCTCTTGATGGACTTGTTTATACCACGTTCATAGACAAGATGGAGAGAGTTGTACTAGGAATCATGAAAATAGCATTTGTTAAACACTGACAAGACAATTAGATAAATTTGTCTGTCTAGATTCAAAGAGAGGTCACTAAGGGTTAGTTATATGTAAGCTTGGAAGTCTTTAGTGATGTGGCACGTAAATGGCCAGCTTATTAACTGGAGCAATCAGGAAGAACTGAGTTCAAAGCTGACTCCAAAATTGATTTACTAGCTGTGTGACACTGGGCAAGTCACATAACTCTTTACCTCAGTTTCCTCATCTGTAAAATGAGCTGGAGAAGGCAAAGCACTCCAGTATTTTGCCAAGAAATCCCAAATGGAATCATGAAGAGTTGAACATGATTAAAAAAGGATAAAACAACAATGTCTCTAAGATCTATTTGAATTCTATGATTCTTGACTATCTGTTCTCCAAACATCCTTTACTTTCCTGCCTTTGCTCAGGCTATTTCTTAGACTTTATTTGTCCTCCATTCTCCTCTTTACCTATTGAATTCTTATTCATTTTTTTTTAAATCCAATACATTGTTAATGTAGATGTGAACTAATCCAACCATTCTGGAGAGCAATTTAGAGCTATGTCCAAAGGGCTATCAAATACCCTTTGATTCAGCAGTGTCTCTACTGGGCTTATATCCCAGAGATCATAAAGAAGGGAAAATGATCCACATGTGCAAAAATATTTGTAGCAGCCCTTTATGTAGTGAAAAGGAATTGGAAAGTGGATGCCCATCAGTGGGAGAATGTCTGAATAAGTTATGGTATATGAATGTTATGGATGCTATCAGATCATATCAGAGAGGCCTGGAGAGACTCACATAAAATGATGCTAAGTGAAGTGAGAAGAATCAAGAGAACATTGTACACAACAACAAGATTATGTGATAAAATGAATTCTGATGGACATGGCTCTTTTCAGCAATGAAGTGATTTAGACCAATTCCAATAGACTTGTGATGGAGAGAGCCATCTGCATCCACAGAGAGGATTATAGGGACTGAATGTGGATCACAATATAGTTTTTTCACCTTTTTGTTGTTGTTTGCTTGCTTTTTTTCTTTCTTATTTTTTTCTTTTTGATCTGATTTTTCTTGTGCAGCATGATAATTGTGGAAATGTGTATAGAAGAACTGTACATATTTAACATATATTTGATTACTTGCTGTCTCGAGGTGGGGTTGGGGGAACAGAGGCAGAAAAAAATCTGGAACACATGGTTTTGCAAGGATGAATGTTGAAAAGTATTCTTGCATATATTTAAAAAATAAGTTATCATTTAAAAATAAAATAAAATTCAAGTCAAATGTCTTTTTTTTTTCATTAAAACTTCCCTAATAATTAATGAGGGCAGCTAGGTGGCACAGTGGATAAATTGTTGGCCTGAAGTTAGGAAGACCTGAGTTCAAATCCAGCCTCAGACACTTATTATGTGACCACATAATAAGTCAATTAACCTTGTTCTCCTCATTTTTCTGAGGAAATTCAAACAACTTCAAAAACTTTGCCAAAAAAACCTACAAATAGAGTCACAAAGAGTTAGACATGACAAACAACTAAATAGTAATAACAAATAACTAATGATCATCCCATTCACTTTTGACTTCCATTATAGAAGGATTTTTCTTCTCTGACACAAGTATTATTGACAACTCTATGAGGGCAAGGATCGTATTTTATTTAATCTTTAATGACTATCATAATACCCTGCACACAATAAATGCTAAATAATGTTTGTTGAATTCAACTTGGAGTTGAACACAAACATTAGCTGTTAAACATTAGGTAGAGAAAATGGGACTGCATTTCTACAGACTACATGACATAGGCCAGAAGCTGCTGCTTTAAAAAGATATCTATTAGTTTGCATAAAATTTTTCTCACAAAATAAAAATAAACTATGTTAAAAAACCTATTTTAGCTTTCTGTTCTGATTTGAGGAAATCACTGTACTTTGTTACATCTGTGGAAATCATTATATGTTCCTATCTCCTATAATCATAATTTTCCTCTTGCATTTGTTTACTTGTTTTAAACAAAACCTGGTTGTATTATGTTTAGCTAGAAACTGACTGGTTAGGACATTTAGGTATTTTTGTTTTAATGTCTTCATTGCACTACTGAAAGTATCGATAATAGTAAGAGACAGGTTAAATAGTTTTTCAGATAGATAACTTGTATGACTGCTGTTATGGACACCTTACTATTCTTAAAATTCTGTCTTTTTGTTTTTCATACCTGACAACATCAATCCTTAAAATAAGCCACTTATCCATGTTAAAAAATTACTGATGTGTTTTGTATTGACACAATAGATATTTCAAATAAATCCTCTTACAAAGTACATTCCCTAAAAAAGTCCAAATCTTCAATTATTAATAGAAAAAAGGGTTGTGTTTTTCAGGAAAAGACAATGATAAATGTTGGAGGAGATGTGAGAAAACTGAGACACTAATACGTTGCTGGTGAAGTTATGAGCTGATTGAACTATTCTGGAGAACAATTTGGAACTATGTCCAAAGGGCTATTAAATTGGGTCTACCTTTTGATCTAGCAGTGTCTCTACTGGGTCTCTATTCCAAAAAGATCATAAAAAGGGGGAAAGGACCTGTACGTGCAGTTTTTTTTTATAGTGGGAAGGACCTGGAAATTGAGTGAATGCCCATCAGTTGGGGGATGGCTAAATAAATTATGATACGAATGTAATGGACTATTATTGTTCTGTAAGAAATGATCAGCAGGGTGATTTCAGAAAGGCCTGGAGAGACTTACATGAAGTGATGTTAAGTGAAGTAAGTAGAATCAAGAGACCATTGTACACAGTATCAAGAAGATTATGTGATGATCAATTCTGATAGATATGGCTCTTTTCAGCAATAAGATGATTCAGGCCAATTCCTTTTTTTTTTAATTAAAGTTTTGATTTTCAAAACATATGCAAGGATAATTTTTCAACATTAACCCTTGAAAAACCTTGTGTTCCAGTTTTCTCTCCCTTTTCCCTACCCTCTCCCCTAGATAACAAATAATCCAATATATAATAAACATGGTAGAAATGTTAAATCCAATATATTCATACAGATTTATACAATTATCTTGCTGCACAAGAAAAATCAGATCAAACAGGAAGAAAAATGAGAAAGAAAATAAAATGCCAGCAAACAACAATAAAAAGAGTGAAAATGCTATGTTGTGAACCATACTCACTTTCTATACTCCTCTCTCAGGGTATAGATGGCTCTCTTTATCATAAGATCATTGGAACTGGTCAATTCAGGCCAATTCTAATAGACTTATGATGGAGAGAGCCATCTGCATCCAGAAAGAGTACTATGGGGACTAAATGTGGATCACACATAATATTTTCACCTTTTTTTATTGTTTGCTTGCTTTTTTAAAAAAAAAATCTTGATTTGATTTTTCTTGTGAAACATGATAAATGTAGAAATGTGTTTAGACGAATTGCATATATTTAACTTATATTGGATTACTTGCTTTCTAGGGAAGAAGGGTAGGGGGAAGGGAGGGAGAAAAATTTGGAATACAAGGTTTTGCAAGGGTGAATGCTGAAAAGAATCTTTGCATGTTATCCTGAAAATAAAAAGCTATTTAAAAAGAGGGTTGTATCTTTTAACTTTGGCAGTGTTACTAACATTGATTGCTGTATTTGACTAGAGTTTTGTGGCTTCTTAACATTGATTTTATTTATATTGCTATAGCCATGCATTGTGCATGTTGTTTTTCGAGCTAATTATCCTTAATAGCTCCAATAGTTATTTGAAGTTGTAATTTAAATTCTTCTAAGAGTTTCATTTTGCTACCTTATTTGTGTTTGTCATACTAAAACAATTTCCATGCAGTAAGTTTCAGTATCTTGATTTCTCTTATGTAACTAGTATCATATTATGGGATTTTAGGGAATACTGATTGTTTTTATACTAGAAGACTGATTTTTTTCGGGCCTAATAGTTCACAAATCCTACTCAACAAATGGTAATTTTTTATGAGTCTGTTGCAGTAGATTGCAGTGGGTCTTGTCAATTAGGGTCCAACTCAAATAGAAATGGGGATGACTAGACCAAAGATAAGATTCTTGCAGTTATATTACCTTAGAGAACCACATAATAACACTATCTATGCTGCATTATAGGCCAGCTAGGTGGCACAGTGCCAGGCCTTGAGTCCAGACTTTCTGAGTTCAAATGCAGATTCAGTCACTTAGTGTTTATGTGACCATGGGCAAGTCATTTAACCCTGCTTACCTCAGTTTTCTCATTTGTAAAATGATCCAAAGAATGAAATGGTAAATCACTCTATTAACTTTACCAAGAAGACCCCAAATGGGGTCATGAAGAGTGAGACACTATTAAGCAACATTAATGTTTTATGTATTTTCATTTATCTTGTTAAATATTTCAGTTACATTTTAATCTGGTTCAGGCCCACTGCAGGCTGCATGGGTGTTTGATTCCTTTGGCATAGATTTTTTAGTGATAGAGAACATCAGATGCTATTATTACATTTTTTTTTTTTGGCCAGGATCTCTCAGTACTTGATTTAATTTTTTCCTTCATCAGTACATTGTATTCCTTCCTAGGATGACAGGACTCAACCAAAGCTTTTTAGTAGTTAAAGCAAACATTTGATTGCTGGCTGGCATGTGATTTGCTATTTTCAGCCTGATTTGTTATTTCATAATACCATCCACAACCTGCACAAAGTGTTCCCTGATCTCTTTATATAAGCTTTCAGAATTATTTCCTCTAATAGCTTCTGCCTGACTGAGATAGCTCCTGAGCTCTTTAGGCAACTGGTGAAGTAGAAACGAATATAAATGTAGTCAGATGTCAGGTTCCTTTTATTCAACCCTTCCTCCCAACAAGAAGAAAGGTGTATCAACTCCAGCAATCAGCCAATATCACAGGAAACTTACGTATCCAGTCTGAGGCTGGATTCGAACTTGTGCTCTTCTCCAATGTTCTACCCAATAAGCAATCTACTATTCCATGATAGTTTTCCTAGGTGGTAATAAAGTGAATTGGATTTGAGTGAGTGAGGGCTGTTCCAAAATGAGGCAGATGACCTTGTATAGTCCTCCCTCACTCAAATCCAAATTTATTTGCATTTCATGGAGTTATTTTCCTGATGTCAGGGTCCTTTAAGAGAATGAAGGATAAACAACAATATTCTCTTACACTCTTTGCCCCCCTGTTTTTTAAGTCTGTGTTTGAGCCCATAGAATTGAATTGTCTTCAGAATGTATCTCTTCTATATATATTTATTCTACTCTATATGATCTTCCCATGTTTGTTTTCTTACAGAATCATAGAATTTGAGTTGGAAACAACCTTAGAGAACTTCTAGACTAACTTAGACTAACTCAGAAAATTAATCTTTTCTGCAATATATCTGAGAAGGGTGAAGTGAAGACCTCCAATGAAGGGAAACCTGCTATGTTCTGAGACAGCTTATTCCACTTTAGGATAGTTCTATTCATTAGGGAGCTTTTCTTGCCATCAAGTTGATATTCACCTCTTGGCAACTTCCTCCCATTGGGCCTTCTTCTACCCTCTGAGGCCACAAGTCTAATTAATCCCTCTTCCACATGACTATGTCTTCCTGTTACTTTATGAAAATTGCCTTATCCCTTTTTCCTTCTTCTCTTTTTCCAAGCTCAATGTGCAAGGTAATATGGTATCTCCAAAGTGATTTAGTTTGTATTTCTTCGATCATTAGAGAGTTGAAATAATTTTTTTCCAGGTGATTTTTGAAAATTTATGTTTATTTTTTAAGAACTGTCCATTCCTGTCCTTTGACCATTTAATTGTTGTTTGGGCATTTTTAAATTATGTTCATCTTTTCGTAATCCCTTTGGGATTTTTGTGGCAAAGATATTAGAGTGGTTTGCTATTTCTTCTCCAGCTTATTTTACCAGATAAGGAAACTGAGGCAAACAGGATACAATGATTTGCCCAAAGCACTCAGCTAGTAAATGTCTGAAACTGGATATAAATTCAAATGTTTCTGACTCCTAGCCTGGTACTCCAACCACTGTACCACCTATCTGCCTCTAGTTTACCATCGTCAATTCCATTTGCTTTAAATTGTGAGAATAAAAATCTTTGACTTTATTTCTATATATTTGCTTGTTAGGTTAGTGACTATGCCTTTGAAGGGGGGAACTGGAAGATTAAATAAAATGGCATAATCTTTTTAACTAAGTAGTTTGTAACCTTATCCTGGCAGCTAGATGGTTCAATGGCTTTATTTATTGATTGATCGACAAAAACTCCCAAGATAGCTTGAGATTTACCACTAGATTTCTTTCTTAAGGACCATGCCTTAAATCCAAATTACTCTTGCTGTTATTGATTGGTGAAGAGTAGTCCCAGGCCAAGCTCAATTGGTCATTGTTTGGGCTCTGATTGACTCAGAGGAAATGTAAACAGCAACTATTTCTGTTTTGGCCAGAAACCCACAGGATCTTCAGATTGATTTTTTTTTTTAATAGATAAAAGAGGCCATTCTTTGCCTCAATTCTTTCCTAGCCTAAATCACTGAATGGGTATTGTCTCAGTCAAACTGAGACTTGTTAAAGACCTTAGCTTTAAAAGACCAATGCTGCCTGCTAAATCCAGGTCCATTTCCCAGTTGTATTGATCTGAATCTTGCTACTGGACCCAGATGGCTTTGGAAGAGAAAATGAGGTTGGTGACCTTGCAAGCCTTCCTTCACTTAAACCCTACTCACTTGCTGTCATCTCTCTGAGGTCATGGTTGTGCTCGAGAAGGACAAATAACGCTGGCCAACTCTTAGCCACTGGAGAAGGCAGTGGCAAAGCATTTCAATATCTTTGCCAAGAAAACCTCAGGGACAGTATGGTCCATTAGGTCTCAAAGAGTAGGGCACAGCTGAACAGCTGAACAACAAGCATCAATCCTTGCCCCCAAATATCTAGGTGTAGAGAACCTGTGTTTCATTTTAATCTTGCATCTTTACATGTTTAACCTTTTGTGGTAAACAACAACAATAGAGAATGGATAAATGAGGCATGGGGAAGATTTACCAGAATCTTAGCAGATTAGGGCAAGATACATTGTTAATAGTTTTAGTGAATAAACACTTAAAGTCCATTTGTCTTTGCCATCAAAGAACAAACCCACTTGTATATGGTACTTAAACTCTTGAAAATATAAACTGTTTCTCTACTCTTTCATTTGTTCTAAATACCTCTTTCCCTGACTAACTTGTTTAACATTAGAATAGCATTATCTTTTTAACTTTTTTAATTTTCCCAGAAAATTGTTAAAATATTTTGAAGTCTTTGATTTATCAGTTATTTGTCTATACAAACTAGTTTGCCTTATAGAAACTGATTGTGATAGAGTTGTGAATTTATGGAGTTAGTATAATAAGAAATACTCAGTTTTAGCTGAATTGAAAAGGATTTTGCAAATAGGAAAAATACAGATCTGAAGCTAATGGTCTGAGCACACTGAACACAACTAATATTCTTCTTTCTATTCCAATATGTAGGATTCTTTATAACTTTTCAGGCCATAATAGAAATGTATCTTCTTTCTTGAGCCATCTGTCTGGACAATTTTTCTTGGCTTTTTTATTAGTCTTTTGGAGTAAGGATGTGCTGGCAAATGTTTAACAAACAGCTCTCTGAGAAAGAAAATCAAATATAAATTATTATATTTAATCTGCATTATTAATATTTTCTTCAATGCTTTCTTAAGTTTATACAACAAACAAAACTATTGTTATTGTTATTGTCAGAGAAGAGTCCTGATTTGTAGCACTTGCCAATTCGTGGGGTATCCATATTCATGCTCTCATAAAGTGGTTTGGATTCTCTCCAGAATAATACTATTCCTGAGGAAATGCTACCTTCACTTTATTCTTTTGGTCATCTGTAACCAGTGACCACAACACATATATCACCTGGATGTGAAATATATAGAACAAAACTTTTAATTAGCTCAGATTACTAGATTACACAAAAATACCAGTGCAGTATAAATCAAGCAAAAAGTGATAGATTATGATAGACAAAGGGTTAGAGCTCTAACATAGTTGAGGGATGTCTGAGAGGAGAGAGGCACAGATAAACAGGCACTTATTCACCAGAAAATAAAAGTAAAAAATGAGAAAAAACATCATGGCTGAATCAAAACAGAGCTTTTTGAATTCTTCGTCCTTTCTCTTCCTGAGAAATTGGAAAGGTCATCTAGTTCAACCCCGTCATTTTATAGATGAAGAAACTGAGGACTAGATAAGTTAATGTTAATAGCAATTGCAAGCTATGAATCAATATCTGTTGATTCCTTGTCCCTTGCATAAGATGCCTGTCTTACAGGATAAAAGATAAACAAGAGAAAGCAGAGCCGGGAAAAACATTTAGGATTTAATTATTTTAAAAATATCCCAAAAGGAGAAGATAATGTGAAGTAAAACAACAAAGAAACACCTGTGCTTAATTATAACTCATTGTTTATAATGGTTAAGTCATTTCTCTACTCAAAAATCTTTATTTACCATTGTTTTAATTAACATGGATTACTAAAAAACCTTTAGCCTCTTTCTTCACAAGTGGCAGATATGATATAAGGAAAAGAGCAATGGATCAGGAGTTAGAAGACCTGAGTTCAAATTTGTCTGTTTATAGACTGATTGCTCTCTCTCTCTCTCTCTCTCTCTCTCTCTCTCTCTCTCTCTCTCTCTGATTGGCTCTCTATCCCTATCCTAGTACACAAATATTCCTTAATTCCCTCCTTTTCTCCCTTTCTCTCTGTCTCTTTCTGTATGCCTCTGTCTCTGTCTGTCTCCCTTTTGAACACACATACACATGGTATGTGTGGGTGTATATATATATATATATATATTTACATATATATGTATTTATATGTGTATACCTATAGGAGAGCAGGAAAGGAGGAGGGAGGGAGAGAGAGACAGAGACAGACAAAGAGAGAGAGAGAGAAAAAAAAAGAGGGGGGGAGGGAGAGGGAGAAGGAGAGGAAAAAGGAGAGGGAGAGGGAGAGAGAGAAGAAGAGAAGGAGGGAAGGAGAGAGAGAGGGAGAAGGAAAGGGAGAGGGAAAGGCAGAGGAAGAGAGGGGGTGGGCAAGCAAGGGGGAAAGAGAGAGAGAAGGCAGGTGCCTTTATGATGGGATTTGTAGAGGACTCAGATGATCCCCCTTCCCACATTGTAACTGTTATTCCCCTGTTGTCCCTTTAGGTTATAGTAAGAAGATCAGCTGATCGAATGCAAGGATTACATAGAAAAGGCATTTACAGTAAATGACCACTGTGAATTGGCAATTCTCAATTCAGCTTAAATTAGTTTGTATCATTATCTCTTAATAGCTAGCAGAACCCTGAGGAACAGGGTATAGAACAAGACAATTTTGATGGAATGAAATCCAATTGGATCATAAGATAATGATTGGTTTAAGTGTTACTGTAGGAGAACCTGAGTAGTTGCTAGTATCATAACTTTGGTTGCTTCAGAGAAGAGTCCTGGAGAACATGTTGACAGGGAGAATAAGTTATCACCAAAGATAATCTTATCTACTTTGCAGATTAAGAAAAGACTAATTAATTCTTTAGTAGAAGTTGGAGACCAGGAGGCTGATGAAAGATGCATAGTGGGACAAGGCTTAGAAATCAGAGGCTAGGCTGGGCCAGGCCCAGTTGGGCAGACTGTAATCATAGTAGTCATATAAACCTTCCTCTTCTGAAATTCTGGACAACTCACAATAATCGATAATTCTTCCTTTGAAGCCTCAAGGAAGCCCATCAATAGAAACTCACAGGCCCAACCAAATATATTTGTAGCCATATGTACTCCTTCCATCATCATCATCATCATCATCATCATCATCAAAAACAACATGTACCTCAGATTTATGTCATATTTTGAGTCAGTCTCTATAGCACAGCTTATCTCTCACCATTATTTCTTTTAATAGACCTACTAGACATATATTAATACAAAATAAAAATGAGTGATAAGGAAAATGTTTCCTATTCTCCTAGAGTACTTGTTGGAGAGGTAATGTTAGAAAGGATATACATGATCAGGATATCCCAATCTCTTAGGAATACATCCTAAATGAAACTCCATACCATCTCTGACATTTGCTGCCACTATTGTTGGAAGCTGCTAGACTGTCTGCTGGGCTGGGAATTGTAACGGCTGCGTTGCCATTTTTGGTCCACTATGGATGCACTGCTGTCTGCTGCCACCTGCTGATCTTTGTGAATCATTCCTATTTCCTCTATCAGAGAAGGAATGCTAGCTTTTTAAAAGCTGATCAGCCCAGGTACAAGTCCAGTTTCCTATCTGACAGTGTTAGAAATCTTCTTTAGACTTCTGCCAGTTGTGGTCTATGCAAATCTCCCTCTGGGAGGAAGACAGAAAGGTACCATATGGAGATGGTCACTTTTGTCCTACTTCTGTGCTATTAGTAGTCACTGGTTTCTCTATTTAGTCTTTATGGTTTACAAAGAACCCTCCTCACAAACTTTTGGGTAGTGTATCACCTCCAATTTACATATGAGGCAATGGGCAGAAAAAGCTTGTGTCTTGCTCATTGGTCACAAAATAATTTTGGAACCACAATTTATCATCTCATCTTCCAGCTTTGAAAATTTATCAAACTGCCAACTCAAGCTTTTGCCTAAAATAGTACTGCCTCAAGTTGTTTGGAGAAACAAATGCCTCTACTATCACCTCAGGATGCCAAGAGAAATACTTGGCTGCTCTGTATCCCAGACTGCTCTGTAAAATTGAGAAAAAAGCCCTGAATTTATACATCTCAAATTAAACAAATTATAGATCTATCACACCCTTTTCCTCATTTTACCCCTACAGGCCACAGATACTTCCTTAAAAAAGAATGTTGCTCATAGGAATGACCATAAATATTGTACCTCCTCTACTCATATCTCAAGAAGGACTATGTGCCATTCATCTTTGTCAGGAACATCTTAGACTTGTAAGGGAACAGAAAGGTTTCAAGTGATTAGGATAGATCTTTTCATCTCTGACTGCCATAAGAAACTATTGGGAGATAAAGATTGATATAAAGTAGGACCACAAACCCTGAACTAGTCAGGGCATTAGAGATTTTGAGATTTCTCAGGCCAGCCTTAAGTTAATTTCCTTATTCCTGAAGTGTGTTCAGGCCCATCTGATTGGTTAAAATTCCTTAATAGGGAGGAGGAAAGCTAGATTTGATGATAAGTCCAGCCTCAGGAACTGAGTATTTTCTTGGAACTGGTAGAAAGACTGAGACAAAATTATATAAAATGAAATCAACAGAACCAGAACTGTATGTCCATCAACAATATCTGTGTATGTGGAGAAAACAAAATCAAATGAAGCAAAAGTTCAGAAAGATTTAGAGGAGAACATAGTGCAACTATGGGTTTAGCAAAGTCTGGTTCCTTTTTATGTTGGTTTCATTGACCATTAAGTTTAAAAGGAATAGTATAAAAGGAAGACCTCTTTGAAATGAGAGTGGAGACTTGTCCTAGAGAATGGAAGCTCAGATTCTAAATATCATCTCATTTCTCTGGCTTGTCAGCTCCCAGCATCCTGGACAGGGGCAACAGAGAGTCAGAGAACTGTGGATAAACTTGCAAGGTTTGGGCATCAGCAGTCTTGAGCCACTTTTTGGTGCATGTAGGAGATGGAATCAAAGATCCAAAATGATACAAAGTGATTGGTGTTCTGGATCTTTGTTCCAGCTTTAGTTGCTTCTAGAAAGTGACTTAAATTCAGATGACCCTCTATGGCTACATTTTGGGAATACTTAGGAGACTTTCCAAACATGGGTATAATCTACAGGGGTCCTCAAACTACGGCCCCCGGGCCAGATGCGACAGCTGAGGACGATTATCCCCCTCACCCAGGGCTATGAAGTTTATTTAAAGGCCCACAAAACAAAGTTTTTGTTTTTACTATAGTTCAGCCCTCCAACAGTCTGAGGGACAATGAACTGGCCCCCTATTTAAAAAGTTTGAGGACCCCTGGCTAGAATTTATACATGAGGAAACTGAGGCAAACCCATTTGCCTCAGTTAAGTGACTTGCCCAGGATCATACAGCTGAGTATCCAAGGCTGGATTAGAACTCAGGAAGAGGAATCTATCTATCTGTTTCTATACCTAGTAATGTAATGGGCTGAGGCTTGAGTTGATGCACTGAGGTCCCAAGCACGTGAGGATAAATAGTAATTGGACTATACTTTATTAATATACATGCTTGGATAAAGAATGGCCCCCGCCCACTCTCTGGGCAAGTCCTGATGTGTTGTATAGGAAATGATGATTTTGGGGGTTAGAGGCAGAGAGATAGGAAGAGAGTCTGGGAGAGATTGGGCCTGGGTTCTATGCTGGTAGCTGCTGGTCGTGTGGCTTCTGGTCTAGCTAGCTTCTTGACTCAGCTGCACACATTGCTATCACCGATTCTCTTCCACCTCTGATCTTTCTTCACTGAGAATAAAGATTGACGATTTCCCCCTAACCTGAATTCCTGACTCTGGCTGATTTTAAAATACGTGGTCATCACACAGTAATCTACACATTGTGTCATCTAGTTGCCCTTTTTATTGCACAGTAAGCAGAAAGAAAACAATTGCAGAGTACCAGTGCATGATCTGATACCAGTACATGATGGGATTTTATAAGACAAAGCACATTGTACAAGCTAATAAGGGTTTGATTCTCAGTGGTTAGTTTCTCATTATATATGGGAGAACTTTAAAAAAAATTAAGTTTCATAATGATGGAATAGGTAGTTCTGTAGGGTGAGCTCCATTTTTTGGAAGTTTTAAAGGTGAACCATTGTCAGTCTGCTGTAAAAAAAAAAAAAAGAGTTCCCTAGAGTAGGTTAGACCAGATAACCTCTAAAATTTCTTTTAATATTAAAATTTTATGATTTTTAACTTGTTCTGGCCAGAGGGCCTGGCACATAAGGTACTTAACAAATGCTTATTTTGTAGTGGAACATTATGGGGGATGGATGGGGAGGAGGTTCCTCTTGGTTCTTCTTTTGTGGTTGCTCAGTCATGTCTAATCCTTTGTGATCCCAAGAACCATTGCCTGTCAGGTCTTTTTATTCTCCATTATTTCTTGAAATCTCTCTAAGTTCATGTTTGTTGCCACCATGACATCCATCCATCCTTCTCCTCTGCCCTCCTCTTTTCCTTTTGCCTTCAATTTCTCCCCAACATCAGGTTCTTTTCTAATAAGTCCTGTCTTTTAGCTATGTGATCAACTTATTTAAGCTTCAGTATGTGACCTGCCAGTGAATAGTATAAATTAATTTCTTTAACCATTGACTGATTTAAGTTCCTTGATATCTAAGACTCTCAAAAAACCTCCTCTGGCACCACAATTCCAAAGTGTTGATTCTGTGGTGCTTGAATTTCCCTATAGGGCAACTCTGATTATCATACATTGCTACTAGAAAAACCATATCTATAATTATACAGTTCTACTTTTTAAATCAAGTTATCTCTTGTGCACATAAGCTTGTAATTATTTGAGGACAACTTCTGGGTGCTTGCTTGGTCTTCTCTTCTTCAGTTTGAACATCCCTTGCTTCTTCAATTGATTCTCCAAGGACACAAATCTGAGAACCTTCACTATTCTCACTGCTTTTCTCTATATACTTGTTACTATCCTTCCTAAAATATTCCTAATATATGTATGTAGGTCAATTCAACAAACATTATTAATGACTGGAGTCTATATAAAATATATCTCATAGATACTTGTCTAGCAATTCATAGAAACTTTTCTAAAAGAGAACACAAATTTCCTTTTATTCCAGAAAGAATGGGACATATTCTGTTGGATGAGCATGTGAATATTAACTGATGCTTAGAGATGGGGCTAATAAGTGACACTTTGGGTCTCCTACTCTTTGTAATATTCATAGAATTTATGAATTGTTACAGAGTCTGAGAGCTGGTAAGAATTTTGGAGTCTATTTCATACAACATGGACACTTGATGAAAGACATACTCTACAATATATTCAACAAAGAGTATCTTTGCTTAAGGAATTCCATTTAATAAAGATAAAGTTTATCTTATTAGATTTGGTCCAATGTTCTGTCAAATTCTTGTAATCCTGACTGTCATTTAGTGTGGAGGTGTCAAATATGTGACCCATAACACTCCTGAGTGCTATGAAATCAGATTAAAATATTATTGGGAAATATTTAACAAGATAAATGAAAATGCAATAAAATGTAGTTAATATTACATTTTAAAACTAAGTTGTATATGGTCCACAGAGATCCTGATTTGTGAATTAGTATCCACCTGCCTTTCCATTTGATTTTGATGACACTGATCTCATATGTTAATTATGTCTTCCAGCTTTACTTCATCTTCACAACTTAAAGTTTTAATATCCACATTTTTATTCAAGACATTGATAAAAATGGTGAACAGCAGAGGACCAAGTACAGATTATTGTGCACTTTTATTGGTGACCTCCTTACACAGTGACATCAAACTATTAGGAGGTTTGGGTCTAGCCATTCAACTGGTTCCTTCTCTACCTAATTACATATTATCCTACACACTTCCATCTTCTTCATAAGAATATTATGTAAGCCTTTATTAAATGCTTTGCAAAAATTTAGGTAAACCCTATCTAAAACATTCTTCTGATCTCCCTGTTTAGTACTCCTGACAAAAAAGAATCTGTTATTCTGGCAGGACCTGATTTTGTGGCCTCTTTTTTGGGATTACTGCTTCCTTTTCTAGAGATATCCTGATAATGCTGTTCTAGATCACTTGGCTCGAATTTCATCCAGAGCCATTGCCAGTCTTGACATATGTCATCACCGGGCTCTGATGACTGTAAGAGAGACGAGGCTGATGACTTTGCACAGATCTGCCTCAATTAGATCCAGTTCACTTGCAAGCTAAGAATCACTTCCTGATGTCCTCAGTCCACTTTAAGATCAAAAGATGAACAATAACAAAACAATCTTATAGTTTGACATTATATTCTCCTGTTATGAAAGAGTAAACTGAAGGACAGAAGAAGGAGATGGGAGTAAATATTTACATAGCATCTACTCTCTGCCAGGTACTGGCTATGGGTTTTTGCAAATATTATCTCACTTCAACCTCATAACATCTTATCAAGTAGGTGATATCCCTAGCCTAAGTTCACACAACTGGAAAATATTTGAAGTTGCACTTGAACTCAGGTCTTTCTGCTTATAGTTCCAGTGCTGTAAACATTTTGTCATAAGGCAAAGTGTCATAGAATTAGAAGCAAAGTCAAGACATTCAAACCCAAATTCCTTATGCTAAGTCCAGGACTCTTTCTATTATTCTTTGTAAGCTCTCATTTGTCCAAAGAATGTCCCAAGCTAATGCATAGTTGGTGGAGTTGTAAAATGATCCAATCATTCTGAAGAGCAATTTGGAACTATACCCAAAAAGCTATCAAACTGTGCATACCTTTTGATCCAGCAGTGTCTCTACTGGGTCCATATCCTAAAGAGATAATAAAAGAGGGGAAAGGACCCACATGTGTAAAAATATTTGTAGCATCTATTTTTGTAGTGACAAGGAACTGGAAATTATATGGATGCCCATCATTTGGGAAATGACTGAATAAGTTATGATGCATGAATATAATGGAATATTATTGTTCTATAAGAAATGACGAGCAGGCTGATAGAAAAGTCTGGAAAAACTTACATGATCTGATGCTAAATGAATTGAGTAGAGCCAAGAGAACATTGTACAGAATAACAACAAATTAACGTGATGATCAACTGTAATAGACTTAAGTCTTTTTAACAGTGTTATAATTCAAGGCAATTCTAATAGACTTGGGATGGAAAAAGCCAATTGCATCCAGTGAGAGTACTATGGAGACTGCATGTGGATCAATGCATAGTATTTTCAATTTTATTGCTGTTTGTTTTTTTTTCTTTCTTGTATTTTTTCCTCTTTTGATCTGATTTTCTTGTACAGTATAACAAATATGGAAATATGTTTAGAAGAATTGTTATGTTTAACCTGTATTGGATTGCTTGCTGTTTGGGGGAAGGAAGACAATACAAGATTTTGCAAAGGTGAATGTTGAAAACTATCTTTGCATGTATTTGGAAAAATAAAATACTATTAAAAAGAAGAGTGTCTTAGCCAGATTTTTATCCTTTTCACCTCAGTGTCTAGCAACTGCTAGGGATTTAATAACTTTACTGAATAAATTACATAATGAAATGTTTCTACAAAAAGCTGAAATTTTGAAGGAAAAAAGTCCATGTTCTTCCACCAAGTGGCGCTGCTGCTCTATTTCAATTGACTGACACACTACATGGGCCCGCCCATCCTGAGGAGTTGGACAGTCTGTCTTGAAGACTGTCACAAAGGCGGGGATTGAGACACAAAGGCTCAGGGGATGCTGGAAGGCAAGATTTTGGACAGAAAGGCTTGAGTTTGCATGTGAAAGAGGGATTTCTCTTTGTGTGCATCTCCAGATAAGCGAAAGACTGAAGAGTGTAAATACTTGTGTGATGAGAGGCAAATCATATAAACATTTTCAACCCCAGTTTCCCCCTCTGCTGGTCTTTTTGATAGACTCTGAGATCTCTTACAGTTCCAGTTTTCTGTGGCCTTGGGAAGTGAAAGGGAAGATACACCTCCCCACAAAGAACTCCCTAAAAATAATAATATTGCATGATATTCCTATAAGATAGAGAGCTACCTGTCACTGGAAATGTTTAAGAAGGGAGAGGAACATTGATAGTGATAAAAAATAATAGGAAGCATTTCTAGATTCCTTTAAGGTTTGCAAAATACTTTGCAAATAACTCATTTGAGCCTCAGAAAAACCCTGGGAGGTAGGTGCTATTGTTATTTTGAATTTACAGATAATCAAATGGAGGTAATCAGAGATTAAGTGACTTGTTCAGAATCATATAGATAGTAAATACTGGAGGTTGGATTTGAAATCAGAACTTTCAGACTTTAGATACAACACTCTATCTACTATGTCATATATTTTGTTGGGAGAAAACAGTCTCTTGCTCTGAGTATAGAGACAGAGTGGGGATACTCTGAGTGGGTACAGATAAAATTATGCATATAAATATGACAAAAATATGGAAACACTAATAAATGCATCAGGAAAACAATAAGTAGTCACTCAGTTAACAGAACAAAGCTGACAGGGCAAACATTAGCCTGAAATTGGAATTTTTTTTTTTAAATTACTGTTCATAATTAAGCCAATTAGTATTTATCAAACATTTGTTATGTGTAGAGCCCTGTGCTAGATGCTAAGGTTACTAAGACAAAAATTAAATAATATGTCTTCAAGGAACTTATATTCTATCAAGAGAAATAACAAGTGCTAGGGCTGGGTAGAACAGTGGATAGAGCAATGGATTTGGGGTGAAGAAGACTTGTGTTCTGCTGGGCACATGACGGTGTTTTGTTTTCTTATTTTCTTTTTCTTTTTTCTATTTTCTTTTTTCTTATTTTGTTTTATTTAAATAAACTTAAAAAAATAAAAGTAGACGAGTTCAATCTTGCTTCAGACCCTTGTTAGCCTCCTCAGTTTCCTCCTCTGTAAAATGAAGATCAAATTATTTTCATCTGCCCATTCCGCTGGGAAAAATGTTCATAAGGTTGGGGCAGACAACTCCTTAGTAAGTGCTTAATATGTGCCAGGGACTATGAAAAGCATTTTACAAATATTATTTCATTTGATCCTTACTCTGGGAAATGGATGTGATTAATATCCCCATCATACAGATGAAGAAACTGAGATAAAAAGAAATTAAGTGATTTACCCAATCTAAGTGTCTGAGCTTGAATTTGTATCAATTCTTCTTTATTCCAGACTGGGCACTCTATCTACTGCACCAACCAGCTCTCTAGAACTAGGAAAGGACCTCAGTAGACCATTCTAGTTCAATCCTCTCATTTTATGTCTTAGGAAACTGAGGCCTTGACCAAACTTTCATAGGTAACAAGTAACAGAGATTGGATGAATCTAGGTCCTCTTGACTATGTAGCCACTGCATCATGCTAGGCTGCCCAGGACCCTTCCCAGGACAAACCTTCTGGAAAACACTGTAGTCTAAGAATTGTCTTTAGTTACTGCTCCTATGTGCAGTGCAGCTCTTTAGCCTATTAGGAATGTAACGGGAAGGGCAGCTACATGGCATAGTGGATAGAGCACTGATCCTGGAGTCAGGAGGAACTCCAGGAGTCCAAATCAAGCCTCAGACACATAACACTTCCTAGCTGTGTGATCCTGGGTAAATCATTTGACCCTAATTGCCTCATTCCCCCAAATAACAACAAAACCACAAACAAAAACAAAAAACAAAAAAACCCAACTGGAACAGAACTATAGTGCTTAAGTAAGTAAGGAGCTCCGTTCCTGCAGGTGCTGAGGAATGCTTGGTCAAGCATTGAAGATGACAAGGTCATCCCCTGCATTCTTGACTGTTGTCCTGCTGTTGGACTTTGATGATTCAGCAAGAGAGAATAAAGCTGATGATTTTGCACATCTCTGCTTTACTGAAATCCAGTTCATGGACAAGTCAAGACATAACCCGCAATGTCATTGGTTCTCTTAAAAAATGAAGGGCAAACAAACAAACAAACAAACAAAAAAAATGAGAGTGATAATAGTACCTATTTCCCAGGGTTGTTGTGAAGATCAAATAAGAAAATATTTGTAAGTATTTAGCATAATGCCTGGCACATAGTAAGTGCTAAGTAAATGTTAACTATTATTATCATTATTGTCAGTGGGGGCAGGTCCTGTGAATAAATCACCAGGCCTGGGATCAGGAGGACTTTTACTGAGTCCAAATATGGCCTCAGACACTGGACCTATATGAGCCTGGACAAACTACTTAACGCTGTTTGTCTCAGTTTTCTCATCTATAAATTGAGCTGGAAAGCAAAATGACCAACTACTCCAGTATCTTTATCAGAAAACCCCAAATGGGGTCATGAAGAATTGGACATGATTGAAATGACTGAACAAAAACATCATTATCAGTATGCAATTTGTTTATTAGTATTTATGTAACAGGGAATGGAGGAGGGTTTACTAGTTTGAGAAATCAAGAAAAACTTCATATAAAAGGTAGAATTTGAGATGAGTTTTGGAGAAAGCAAGGAATTCTAAGTAATGGAAGTGAGGAAGGAGTTTATTCCAAGATTGGTGGACATCAAGTGTGAAGTCAGAGAGATGGAAGGTGGAAGTATTACATGTGAGCAAGAAGGTCAGTCTGACTAGACTACAGAAAAGGCTAAAATGTATAAATATGTTGAGGTTAAGTTGTGAAGAGTTTTTAGAAGATGAAAAGAGGAGCTTATATTTGTTCCTAAAAGTAATAAAAAGCCATAGGAGTTTATTGAACATAGAAGTAACTTGGTCAGATCTGAATTTTAAGAAAACCACCGTAGGATGTGTAGGATGTACTAGAGAAGGAAAGAAGCTTGGATCAGAGAGAGTCAATTATGAAGTTCTTGGCAATGGTTAAGCAAGAGGTGACAAGGTTCTGAACTAGGATGGTGGTCATGTGAATAGAGAGAAGGAGACAAATGCAAGAATTTAAAAATAATTTAATATTCTATTTTTTCCCATTTACATGTATTTTTTTTTAACATTTTTTTAAAATTTGAGTTCCAAATTATTTCCCTCCTTCTTTTCTCTTATCCTCCCCACAATTTTGAAGGCAAATTGTTTGATATAGATTATACATGTGCAGTCATAAAAAACCCAAAACATTTTCATGTTAGTCATGCAGTGAAAGAAAACACAGTCAAAAAGCCCAAGACAAATAAAGAAAGAGGATACTTCAATCTGCATTCAGACTCTATAAGTTCTTTGTCTAGTGGTGGATAGCATTTTTCATAAATCCTTCAATATTATCTTGGACCATTGTATTGCAAAGTCATTTCCATTTCATCATCCAATATTCCTATTATTACATATAATGTTCTGGTTCTACTCATTTGACAAGAGTTCTTTGGAAGGAAGAGCCCAAATACAGAGAGGATCAAAGCAGAGAGATGGTGCATGGGGATGTATCTTTAGATGGATAAAGGAAGAATTTGAGGATGCAATTGGGTAAGTCACTGGCACACAAATTACACTTTTTAGTCATTCTTGTATTCTGCCAATATATGTCTAGCTCTGATTGTAGGGAAGGGAAAACCAGTTATGGAATTCTAGACTTGGAAGAGGCATCTAGTCCAATCCATATGTAAAAAGGAACAGCATCTGCTGAAAACCTTTAAAGAAGGTCATCACCTTCAGAAAAAAAAAAAAAAACCATTCCATTTATAGATAGATCTAATTGTTAGATTTTTACTAACATCAAGCCTGCATTTTCCTACTTCCATTCATTGTTAATTCTGTCTTCTGGGGCCAAAGAGAACAAGTGTAATCCTTGGTTCACTTGAGAGTCTTTCAACTACTTGAAGAGAGCTATCATGTTGAGTCTTTTCTTCTCCAGGCTAAACAGCCCCCATGAACATAAAGCCCTTTTTTCTATCCTTGTTGCCTTCCTCTGAAACTCTCCAGGTTTTCATAGAATCCTACATTTAGAATTGAAATAAACTTTAGAGGATAAATAGTACAATTCCCAGAGAAGAGAAGAAGACTTTTCAAGTCCATGTAAATAATTTAGGACAGTCAGAATTTGAGTACAGGCCTTCTAAATTCAAAATTAGTGTTCATTATCACTGGATAATCCTGGTTCCATCAATTTCTTCCTTCTGAAATTGTGTTGCCTAGAAATGAAAACAATAATTTACTTACAAAGTCTCCCTAGAGCAGAATAAAGGAATACATAATAGAGGAATCTTCTTATTCCCAGAATCTGGGGCTCTTTTGAACAGCTAGATAGGGAATAGAGAACTGGGCTCAGAATGAGTAAGACTCCTCCTTGAGTTCAAATCCAGCCTCAGACACTAATTAGCTGTGTGACCCTGGGCAAGTCACTTAATTCTCTTTGCCTCAGTTTCCTCATCTATAAAATGAGCTGGAGAAGGAAATGGTTTCTACTACAATATCTTCACCAAGAAAACCTCAGATAGGTCTATGAAAAATTAAAGGTAAATAAAACAACTCAACAGCAACCTGCCTTTTTAGGTGGTGTATTGGAAAGGTACTGGGTCTGGAGTCAGGAAAACCTGAGTTCAAATTTGACCTCAGATACAAGTCATTTAACTCTGTTGGCCTTAGTTCCCTGAGCTAGAGAAGGAAATGGCAAACTACTCCAGTATCTTTGCCCCAAAATCCCTAAAGGCAGCCATGAAGAATTGTTCATGACTGAAAAACAACTAAATAATAACAATAACAAAGATTATGTTGACTTCTTTGGCTGCTAAAGAAAACCAGCATGATAAAATGAGAAGAGAATAGGAGTTAGAACCTAGGAGACTGTGATATTGCAGGAAGAATCCTGGCTCTGGTGTGGGGGAACTGGCTTCAAATCTTGATTTTGATGCTTATGACCTCTGTGACCTTCGGTGAATCACTCCCACACCATGGGCTACAAAATGAGGGGGACAGACTAGAAGACCTTTAAGGTCTGTTTTAGGTCTTTAATCCTGTGCTATTTCTGGATTTTTGTTTCCTTCTCTGTAAAATGAAGGGGTTGTGCTAGATGATTTATAGAGTTGCTTCCAGCTCTAAATGCTATGATTTAGACAAGGAAGCATGTGAGTGTGCACAGTGTCCCTTGTGAACAATAGGAACACACTTATTATTGGAACCTGAAATGAGCAGGGACACTAGTCAGATCACTATTTTTAGCCATATTGCCTTTGCCTTTTAGTTCCCAAATTCTTTCAAGATCAGAGTGTCTCTTTTGTAAGGATGGAGAATGGGAGGGATGCTGCAAGGACAAGAAAGGATGTTGCTAGAATTTTATATAGTTTGGGAGAGTGATGGTCTCTAAAATAGACGCCTGGTCTTAGGGAGTATGTGATTCACCAGAAGGTAAAAAGATGGACTGCATCCCACTCTTGCCTTAATACAGGGGCTTGTCTCCAACAGCTCCACAACTACCCTTATCCCCACTTAGAGCTCCCCCCTCTGTTATGCACTTCCTTAACCTTTCTCCTTCTGATCTAGGTGCTGGCTCCTCAGGGCAATTATAACCTTCTGCTTACCCTAGAGCAGTAATGATGAAGGTGCCTTTTGGGAAATTTCACTTTCACCCTTAGCATCCCCACCCTATGTCCTCAGATCATCTCGTGGCTATAGCAGGGACAACCTCTGAAGGTGGGCTCTATGCCCAAGTAAGGTTCCACATGCACCCCTTTAATTTTGGATGGGACACACAGGATAACAACAACAATAAAAATAGCTGTTTTGTAAAATGCCTCATAAATATCTCATTTTATCCCTCAAACAACTATGAGATGATGTTGTTATTATCATACTCATTTTACATTTGAAGAAATGAAAGTAAACAGAGATTAAGCAACTTGCCCAGCATTACCGAACTATGAGTGTCTGAGGCTGGATTTTAAACCAGATCATCTAGGTGGCATAGTGGATAGAGCCCTTGTCAGAGTTTAAATCCAGTCTCAGACATTAGCTGTGTGACTCTGAGCAAGTCCCTTAATCCTATTTGCCTCAATTTCCTTATCTCTAAAATGAGCTGGAGAAGGAAATGCCAAACCCCTTCAGCATCTTTGCCAAGAAAACCCCAAATGAGTTCATGAGTCCAACCCAAATGAGTTGGACATAACTGAAAATGGCTCAATAGCTTCTTAGTTCAGATCCATACCCAGCTGCCTAAGCAAGCATGGATGGATTGTGATCTTCATCAAATATCATACATTATCTTTCCCTCAAACCTAACCTGTGCCCAATTTTTCTTTTTGCTGTTGAGGGAACCACCATCCTTCAAGTCATTAGGATTCTCTCCATCTTGCTACCATCTTTAACTTTTCTCTTTCTTTCTTCTTCCTTAGCCATTCAGTTGTCAGATTTCATCTTGACGTCCTTAACTCTCAAACCTGTTCCTTTCAATCCAGCAACTTCATATTGACACTAATATAAAATCTCTTGTCAGCCTATTATAATTTCTATTTTTGTATATTTTCTAATGTGTATAATTGTTAGTGAAGCAATATATGTACACAATTTATTTTAAAGAAAATAGACACATATTGAGAATTCCAGTTCAAACTTTTTATTAAATGGAATGCTTTATTTAAAAAAAATTAGGTTATGGTACATAAAGGTAATGGAATTTTATTGTTCTATGAAAAATGATGAAGAAGCTGACTTTGGAAAGGTCTGGAAAGATTTACATGAACTGATGTTGAATGAAATTATAGGAGAGATTTCCCCAGGATGTTTCTATAATCCTGAGGCTACAGAAACCCTAGAGTAACTAGAGCAGAGGGGAGCAGGTAAAGTTATACCATGAGTAAATATGTTGCCAGTTCTAACATAGATATAGATACTTAGTCTAGCTGTTTAAGGAGATCACTGTTGCTTGTGGTTGAAAGTGTTGTTGGAAGCTGTTGTCTTGGTATTCATTAGACTTGATGGTAAGAGAGGGACTAACTCAAGTATGCCTTTGGGTGAGCAGAGAAAGATGCAACTGCAGTTTGAATTCATCAAGGAAAGAGTAGCTTAGTCTAACCTCATTTTTATTTTATGTATGTTGACATTTCCTTCTTGACTTAGCAAGTACTCACACAGATAAAACCCCATCTGTAAAGTATTAGAAAAAATATATCAGAGAAATGGCATATTTAGAGTATCTTGTCCTCAGCAAGAAATTAAACAAAGTCAAGTGACAATGGAAAGAAGTTTGTTAGCTTTGGACTTGAGCTTAAATCACGTCACTTAAAAAAAAACCAAACTTTAAAAAAATCCTTAGGTAAATTAATCTTACTGGTTCTTACTCAGTTACTTCAGTTGGTGACAGGATTGGTGATTCTAAAGGACTGATGACAGAAATGTAATGTTAATACCTAAATCAGGAAGAGCCAAAACAGAGAAAGAAAATTACAGACCAATTTCCCTAATGAATATTGGTGCAAAAAATATTTTAAAAATTTTTTTGTTTTTTTTTATGTGCAAAAATCTTAAATAAAGAATTAGCAAGAAGTTATAACAACTTATCAGCAAGATAATACACTAATGCCAAGTGGGATTTTATACCAGGAATGCAGGGCTGGTTTAATATAAGGAAAACTATTGGCATAATTGACTATATCAATAACAAAACTAACAGAAATCATATGATAATCTCAAAAGGCAAAAAGGTTTTTGACAAAATACAGAACTTATTCCTATTAAAAACACTACTGAGCAAAAGAATAAATGGAGTTTTCCTTAAAATGATAAGCAGAATTTATCTAAAACCATCAGAAGCATTTTTTTTGGTAATGGGGAGAAGCTAGATGCATAGATCAGGGGTGAAAGAAGGGTGCCCATTATCATCACTATGATTCAATATTGTACTAGAAATGTTGGCTTTAACAATAAGAAAAGAAAAAGAAATGGAAGGAATTAGAGTAGGCATCTGAGGAGATAAAGCTATCACTTTTTGCAGATGATATAAGGGTAAGATATGATGGCTAAGATAACAGGAAAAGATAATAATAAATGTTGAAGGGGATGTGGGAAAACTGTGACACTAGTGCATTATTGGTGGAATTGTGAAGGGATACGACCATTCTGGAGAGAAATTTGGAACTATGCCCAAAGGACTTATCGAATTGTATATACCTTTTTGATGCACAAGTGCAACTACTAGGGCTGAATCCCAAAGAAATCATAAAGGAGGGGAAAAGACCCATATGTGCCAAAATGTTTGCAGCAGCTTTTTTGTGGTGGCAAAGAATTGGAAAATGAATAGATGCTCATCAATTGGAGAATGGCTGAATAAGTTGGTACATAAAGGTAATGGAATTTTATTGTTCTATGAAAAATGATGAAGAAGCTGACTTTGGAAAGGTCTGGAAAGATTTACATGAACTGATGCTGAATGAAACAAACAGAGCCAGGAAAACATTGTATAAAGCAACAGCAAGATTGTGCGATGATCAACAATGACAGACCTGATTCTTCTCAGCGGTTCAGTGATCAAAACCAAACCAAGGCATAGAGAGAACTATGGAGACTGAATGCAGATCAGCACATGCTATGTTCTCTTTTCTTTTTTTTTTCTGTTTTTTTTGTTCTCTTGTGGTTTTCTCTTTTGTTCTGATTTTCCTCTCCCAGCATTATTCATAAGGAAATATGTAAAAAAAGGAAATGTACATGTATAACCAACGTTTTTATATGTCACTGGAGGGAAAATAAAATAAAAACTTTTTAAAAATTCTTGGATAAATTAATTTTACTGATTCTCTCTCAGTTTTCTCAGCTAGTGAGGGAATTGATGATTCCAAAGGATTGATAACTGAAATTTTTTGCTCATCTTCTAACAGAGAGGTGGACTTGAAGTGAGGAAAAAGATATCTAGATATCTGTATCTAGTAATATATATATCTATATATCTATCTCTGGTGACACAATCCTGTAATATCTGCTACTGGAGAGACTGAAACTGGTAGATTCCTTTAGTTTAGAGAGTTTTGAACTACAGTGGTCTAAGCCAATCTAGTAGCTATACTAAGTTTGGCATTAATACGGTGAATTCCCATGAATAAAGTACTACCATGTTGTCTAAAGAAACACAAACAAATCCAGATTAAAAAAATAGAACAGGTCAAAGTTCCTGAGGTAATCAGAATGGACCTAGAACTATGAGTAGCCACTGGTACTTCTTGTTGGACAAGAGAGAGGAATATTATTTTTGAGGGAAAAAAGACATATTTGTGGATAAGGGCAATGAGGAAAGTTGTTTTCTTTGATTAGGCATATTTATTAATAGAATTTTTTTCCTTTTTTCAATTGGTGGATGAAGGCAACAGAGGAAAGGGGAAGTTACAATGAGTTGGCCTCTTCCCTCCAAAAAAAAGAAAAAATAGGAGGGTCATTAGACACACACATATAAATACATATATTTCCATATATATTAAAAAATGGAAGGAAAGAACAGGAGGAAGACTAGATGGAAACACAGACAAGCAAGACAATTTTAAAAGATACACATTGTTTGTTGTATACTTAAAAGAGAAGCAAGCTGTGCACATTAGCAATTTTCAGTTTCATATACAATGCTTTTTTGTTTTACTTTGCATATGCAAATACTAATTTTATTCGGTGTTATGCTAAGTTGAGAATGAAAAGATAAAAACAATAAAAGGAGAGAGCTGATATTGTTCAATTATTGCTTTTCCTTTTTATTTTTTCTTTTAATGGATGGCTTTCTAGGTAGGAGAGCAATATTTTTGTAGCCATACGTGATATAAAAATAAAATATACCAACAATTTTTTTTAAATAAAAGAAGCAGACCAAATAATATTTAAGATCCCTTCTACCTCTTTATCTATGATCCTTGAAAACAAGATGTAGATTGAATGAGAGTACTGTGGGGTAGATTTACAGCTGGTTAAAATCCCTCACCCAAAGAATGTTGTTGATTAATGGACTGGAGTCATGCTAGAGACAGGCCTCTAGTGTTATGCCTCTGGGTTCTATAGGTGGTTTTATCCTGTTCAACATTTTTATCCACATTGGATGAAGACAAAGACTTCCTAATCAAGTTTGTTGGTAACACAACGCTTGAAGGGAAGAACCAATGCATTAAATTCAAGGTTCAAAAAGTAGTAACAAGTTAGCACAAGGGGCTTCCACTAACAAGATAAAATTGAATATGTATAAATGTCAAGTCCTCACCTTCTGGTCAAAATGCCAAATGGGTGATTAAGAGACCAGACTTAATTTCAGTTAAAGAGAGAAAAGACTTTCCCTTCCCTTTCCCATTAATTTCACTACAATAACAAATAGCTGATTTTATTTATTTAAGGGGAAGAGGGAAAGCTGACTCAGTCCCTCTTGTGTAAGAAGCTGGGGAGCCTGCTTATGGAAGAAGCTTTGCCAGCAAATGGAATTGCTCCTCTCCCCAATTTGGAGCATGTACAGACAATCCAGAACTGGTTTCAGTCTGGGTGCAAAGACAAGACTGGGGTACATTCAAAACAGCACTAGACAGTCAAGAACTTGCACTTGGTTGGTCTCTTTTCCTTTTGATATTTGAGTAAGAGATGAGAGGGGACCTCTGGCCCTTCCCAACGAGGTTGACATGTGGTCCATAAATGTGGACCCCAGATTTTTGCCTCTTTGCATTTGTTCTGTGCTATTTTTGAATGAAGGAGTATTGGAAACAGCTGGAACCTTTGAAAAGTTAGAATTACAAGCCACCAGAAATTTGTTAAGTCATTGTTTTAGTTATGTCTGATTCTTCATGGCATCATTTGGGATTTTCTTGACAAAGATACTAGAGTGCTTTTCCATTTCCTTCTTCATTAGGAAATTATTTTGAGTTACTCTATTATTGATACCAATCTTAAATGCATTTCTCATATTTAAAAAAACATAAACAATTTGTCCATGTTGAGTTCCTTGAAATTGATCTTTGATATTAGCTCTTATATGTTAAATTTCCTATTAAGTTCAGGTTTGGTTGATAGAAAGTCCTGAAAATCTGCAAGTTCATTGAGTGTCCATTTTCCTCATTAAATTTTATAGATAATTTTGCTGGATATGATAATTTTAGCCATAGGCCTAGTTCTTTTGATTGTTGGTAGATATGATTGCAGGACTTGTGGTCTTTTATTGTGGCTACTGATAAGTCCTGTACAATTCTAATTATAGTTCCAGCATATTTGAATTGTTTTTTTTTCTTGTTTTTTGCAAAAATTTCCTCTTTGATTTGAAGTTTCAAAATTTGGTAATAATATTCCTATGCATTTTCTACAAAGTATCTCACTGAGGTGGTGATTGGTAGGTTTTTTTTCTATTTCTACTTTCCTCTCATGTTCTATCACTTTAGGACAATTTTCTTGGATTATTTCTTGCATTATTTTGTTAAAGTTCTTTTTCTAGTTACAACTTTCAGAAAGTCCAATTATTCTTATATTTTCTTTTCTTGATCTGTTCTCCAGATCTGTCATTTTTCTTATAAGGTGTTTCACATTCTTTTTTTTTTTTTCATTCTTTATAATCTGTTTTGCTATTTCTTGATCATTCATGGCTTCACTGGCTTCCCCTTGCCCAATTCTAATTTTCAAAAAGTTTTTTTTTCATCTTTGAGACTCTATATCTCCTTTTCTAGTTGGTTAACTTTTCCCCATAATTTTCCTGTTTTTCTTGAATGGTTTTTATTTTATTTTATATTTTTAGTTTTTCCTTTATATTTCTCATTTGATTTTTAAATTCTTTTTTGAGTTATTCTATAAATTATCTCTAGGCATTTCACATTACTCTTTGGGGTAAAAGCTTTTTTTTACTTCAATGTTTTCTTTTGAAGAGGAACTCCAGTCTTCCCTATCCCCATAGTAAGTTTCTATAGTGGGATTCTTTATTCTTTGCTGGTTCACTTTTTTTTTTCTGAGGCATTTTGGGGTTAAGTGACTTGCCCAGGGTCAACACAGCTAGGAAGTGTTAAGTGTCTGAGGTCAGATCTGAACTCAGGTCCTCCTGACTTCAGGGTTGTTACCCTATCCACTGGGCCACCTAGCTGTCCCTCATTTTTTAAAATAAGAGCTATTAATATAAGCACCTCCAATCACAGGGTGAGGAAATGATGCCTCTAGCTTCACTTCATCTCTCCCCTCTGACCAGGAACCCTAAACCAAGAGCTTTACCTCCAGCAAGTGCCAGTTGTCAGCAGTGTCCCTGCCCCACTGCCTCTGCCCTCATGGGTGCTGGTTCCTTCTGAGCCTGGGCTGGGTCTCTGCAGCACAACTCAGTCTAACATTCCCAATCAGCCGAAGTTCACTCAGTCTTCTTAAACTCAGATCCCAACTCCACAAACAGTCTAGGAAGTGAATGTTTCTGTGGTTCCTGCTGAGGCTCCAGCCTCAACCAGTTTTCCCCAGGGCTCCCCACTTGGTGTTTTTGTGGAGCTAGCTGGAGGTATTTGCACTTCACACAGTTTAATCTCAGACCTAGGAACTTTCTTCAGATCTTCTTGGGCTGTACCAGGAGGACCCCTGTTCTGCCCCAAATATTCTTGATTTTTAACCAGTCTAAGTTCGCCCTGAGGCACAGATTTGTTCTATTTGTGGGGAAAATCTGCAGAGCTTGAAATTTACCAACCTATTCCACCATCTTCCCAGAAACCTCTTTTCCCCCCCTTTTTCTTATCTAACGAGGTAGAGGTAATTCACTAAACTTATCAAAAAATTCAATGGACTAACAGCTCTTTATCACTGTAGTTACATTTTTCTATATGCTCATAGTATTCCAGATGCTATCTATCTAAGATGGAGTACAACAGAACTATTATCTCTTTATTTCTAAAAGGTATATTCCTCTTAGGGGTAGCTAGATGTCATAGTGGATAGAGCACATGGCTTAGAGTCAGGAAGGCTCATCTTCCTGAATTCAAATCTTGCCTCAGATACTTACTTGTTATAGGACCCTGGGTAAAACCCTGTTTGCCTCAGTTTCCTCATCTGTAAAAATGAACTGGAGAAGGAAATGGCAAATCACTCAAATATCTCTGCTAAGAAAACTTCAAATGGGGTCATGAAAAGTCAGATATGCTTGAAAAATGACTGAACCACAAAATGTCCTTTTTAATGTATCTCAAAATAGCATTACGTTTTTGAACTGCCAAAGCACACTATTGACTAATATTGAGCTTGTGTTCATTTGAACCTCCATATTTTTCCTGACAAATTGTTATCTATCTATGTTTCCCTTATTGTATACTTGTAAAGTTGATTTTTTTTAACCCAAGAGTAAGACTTTACATTTATCTCTACTGAATTTCAACTTATTAGATTTATTCCAATATATTAGCCTATCTAGATCTTGTTGGACATTGATTCTGCCATACTGTTCAGCTTTATGTCATCTTAAAGTTTGACAAATATATTATCCATGTATTCGAGTCTTTTTAAAAAAGTGTTAAGTAGTACAGATCCCTGGAGTTCTCTACTGGGGACCCCCCCCAAGTTGGCATTAAATTATTAATGACTATTCTTTGAGTCTCTTATTCATTTATTCTTTGAATCATTTAAGCAATCTATCAATTTTATGACCTATTTCACATCACTGCATCTTTTTCACAAGAAAAATAGAGACTTTGTCAAATGATTTGCTAAAATATACATGAACTGTATATATCACCCTGATCTGCTAGCTTAATAATTTTTTTTGGTTGGGGCAATTGGAGTTAAGTGACTTATCCAGGGTCACACAGTTAGGAAGTGTTAAGTGTCTGAGGCCAAATTTGAACTCAGGTCCAGTGCTCTAACCACTGCACTAACTAGTTGCCCCTAGCTTAATAATCTTGTCAAATGAGGATAAGTCTTAGTGTTTGAGGTTATGCCCAGGAGGGATTGATTAGAGCCTATTCTCATGCAACAAACTGTATGAATGGAACTCTTTTTTTGCATTCAAAGTAAATTGGTTGGCCAGGATTGTTTTGGAATGGATTTTGTAGAAAAGTCATTTCTTTGTGTTGGCCTATTGACAATTAACAAGCATTTATGAAGTGCTTACTGTGGTCTAGGAACTATCCTAAAAAGTGAGCCAACAGATTGCTATTTCCTCTATTGGCTTTTTTTTTCTTTAAAAGTCATGAGAGGGCAGCAGAATTAAAAGCAGGTGTGAATCTGCAGAGATCTGCAGTGAGATCTGGGGGAATCATTATCATTAGGGATGTCATGTGCCAGAGGTGTATATCACCCATATAATCCAGAGGAGAGTTCCTAGATGATGTTGAATTCCGACCCTTGGCCATGAAAAGGCTGTGATATAACCTCTCAGCATCAGCCATGGAGAGGGGGAGCCAAGTGGGAAGAGCGTCTGTGCTCCAACCTTCTTTTCAAAGAAAAGGACTTGTGGGCACTTTGATTATGGAATGAATGCAATCTTCTTGATGGCTGTCCCCCATGTCTGGAATATACTTCCTTTTTATCAGCATCTCTGAAATTTATTTTAATGTAGCCTACATATCCACTTACTACAGAGAAAGGTCATGTGGTCTTTTCTTAACTTACCCAATTCTCTCTCTCTCTCTCTCTCTCTCTCTCTCTCTCTCTCTCTCTCTCTCTCTCTCTCTCTCTCTCTCTCTCTGTCTCTCTCTCTCTGTCTCTCTCTCTGTCTCTCTCTCTCTGTCTCTCTCTGTGTCTCTCTCTGTCTCTGTCTCTGTCTCTGTCTCTGTCTCTCTCTTGCTGAAGTAATTGCGGTTAAGTGACTTGCCCAGGATCACACAGCCAGGAAGTGTTAAGTGTCTGAGACTAGATTTGAACTCAGGTCCTCCTGACTTCAGGGCTGTACCACCTAGCTGTCCTACTTACCCAACTCTTAAAGCACTACCTTGTATTCATTTGGGAGGTAAGTATCCATTTCTAAGGAAGAACCAGATTGAAGCCTGTAAGACCTGGGTTCCAGTCCTGCTTCTATATCCCATATTAGTGGCTGCGTGACTTTGGAAAATCAGTCTTTTGATACTCAAAAAAACTCTTTAAGTCTATAAATTGCATAGAAGGTATATTAGTAGAAATACTTCCTCATCTGAATTTTGTTATATATTTCCTTCTCAGTGAAATCATACATATTTCCTACTATTCATCCATTTTTCTGTCCATCCATCTATCTACCATCTATCTATCATCTATCTATCTATCTATCTATCTATCTATCTATCTATCATCTATCTATCTGACTTACTCATCTGTCTGTCTGTCTGCCTAAATTCATGTTGTCTCTCTCATTAGGATGCAAGCTATTTGAGGGCAAGAAACATTTCACTTTTTTCTTTGTATTCCCAGAATTACCAAAATGCCTGGCACATAGTAAATACTTAATAAATCCTTTGTTGTTTGATTTTCTGGGCAGCAACAGCCTGGTGATCTCCGTGTGTGTGTGTGTGTGTGTGTGTATGTGTGTGTGTGTGTTGTGTGCACAAGTGTAATTGTGGAGGTGATCTTGAGTTCTCAAAAACAATGCTAATGGAGTACAAGTTTTGGCAAGTTTCTACCATGCTGGAAAGACTTGAGCACAATCCTAGTGATAAATGATGTCTAGTATCCATTGACCAGTCTAGCTAAATACAAAGAACCTTATCAACAATAAGTTAATCAGCAGGTGATAAATTCTTTAGCCACTGCAACCCATGACACAAATTAAAATATAAAATGGCCCTCTGTGCTGTGCATCTTTCTTCTGCTTCCATGGGAGTGTTGGCAGAATGGTGGATGTGGGGCAGCAGATATGAAGAATTGCACAATTTTAGAACACAATTTTAAACATTAAGCATCATATAATTTTGGATATTCATTTAATTGTTGGTAATTTAGGTGTGAGATATTTGTCTAATGACCAGTGAGTTATTACATTAGCAGAAGAACTGAACAACATTACTGATGTTCTCACAATAAATGAAAGCAGAAGACATTGAGAAATTGCTGCTTATTGAAAGGATGGTGAATTGGTGTTTTTTTCCCTTGGGATCCAGAGGACTAATTGAAAAGGAGAATTGGTCAAATTATCTTGCTTTATTTTTTCCTACATTTAGCAGCAATTGCCCTTTGAATGAGTGATTTTGTGATAAGTTGACTGCCATTCCAAGAGAGAAGAAAATAGTCCATGCATAATACTTATTGCCTTAATGAGGTTTTCTGAAGGATATTCTTTGCAACCAGCAGAGGTCACAGGAGGGCTGAATATGGGGGTGTTATGATTCTTCAGATCAGCATTTCAAATTAGATCTCCACCAGCTATTTGGGCAGTGCAGCAAGTAGACTGTGATCCCAAATCAGCTTGTGGAGTGTGGCAGCTCCTGAGATGGTTTAAGAAATATTTTCAAGAGGTGAACAGTATCCTAAAGGGGAGGGGGAAAAATATAGTTGGTTGGGGCTTTGTGCACACATGAACATGTGCAAATATATACTCATCCCCATATATACAAATATATATAAACACATATATCTATATGTGCAGGTGTGTGTGTGTGTGTATTTGAGGCAGGATGTTAAAATGAAAGAAGCACTAATTTTTCCTTTCAATACAGAAAGGGTTTTATCTCTGATGTATGTCAGTGATATTTCAGTTTTCCAATTTCCAGGGATTTTAGAGCAGTGATTATTTAAATGGAATGACAGATATAGGATCAGAACACTCACTTTTTCTTATCTCTGCTCAGGATTTGTAAATCTATTAATTAATTCCAGAAACTAGAAAGCTACAAAATAATAATAATAACTTTCCATGAATCCTGAAATGAACATTGTCTATGAAATCATAATTTCTGAAACAAGGAGAGATCTCAGCAGTTTAAGGATGCAAAGCAAAAAAAGTAAAAAAAAAAAAAAAAAAAGAAAGTAGTAAATTGCAATAGGTAAGCAGAAAATAATGTGATGACTTAAAAATCCTAATGGGGTTCTCTTTATCTCTAAGGAACTTGACCTCTGACAAGAGAAATGGCTTTGAGGCATGTTTTTTGGCAAAAAAGATAATAGGTTCTGTGCTCAAGGAGTTTACAGCTTTCCCTAGATAAATTTTCTAGCAAGCTATGTCAAGCAATTTACAAAGGAAGGAAATAGCATTTGTACTTCACAAAAATCCCAATCTTTGAAAGCTATTAGGTGATCCAGACTGATGTTGTACGGAAAGCATATTCACATTGGTTGAGGACACTTCATCATATTCTATTGGGACTGTATAAACCAGAGAAGATTTGATTGGTAGTTTAGGATGGAAGGGTAGTGAGGTCCTACAGTGGATAGAGCACTGAGCTGGGAATCAGGAAGATTTATCTTCTTGAATTCAAATCTAGCCTCAGACACTTACTAGCTGTGTGAGCCTCAGAAAGTTATTTAATCCTGTTTGCCTGAATTTTCCTTATCTACAAAATGAGCTGAAGAAGGAAATGGCAAACCATTCCACTATCTTTGGCAAGAAAACCTCAAATGGGGTTATGAAGAGCTGGACATGATTGAAACATCTGAACCACAACAAAAGCCTTTCAGCTAAGACCCTGAAAAAGAATCACTCTGGTGATGGGGATGGGGGAAAAGAGGTGCAACTCTGGTTTCAAGATCTAGCCTTTGTCTTGGTCTCTTTCTCCCTTTACTCTTTTCTATTTTTGTATAGAGTGAGTGCAGAAGGTTCCAAAAAATTTTGAACTTCCCATTAGCATTGTGCCAGCATTCCCTGAACAGCTGATGTTAGGGTTTAAATAAAAACCTAAGTACAGACTGGATGATTCAAGAGAGGTGTGTTCAAGGCTCTTCAAGGATTCTAGCAGACACCTTAGGAGAACATCTGGAGAATTCCAGCAAAAGGAGTTTCAAGAGCTGAGGTACCTCCTTTGCCACATATACTGGAGGCTTATATTATTTTCTCTAGACTCTCTTATGTACTTAGGGGATAGTTGTGTGTCACAGACTTCAAAAAAAATTTTTTTGGGGGGGAATGTTTTGTGCCATAATATAAAATATTTGTTTCTAAAAGCCAATTAAAGTTAATTGACTGATATCATTTGATATTGTCGGGGATAGAGGGAGTATGTAGATCTAAAGTTGTGACTCACAACATTAGGAAAGAGACTTTCCAACTCCTTAGGGTTGAACACTTAGGGGATGTAGTAGCTGGCCTCTGGAGACCCCGTACGCCACTGTAAATAAGAATTTGGGAGAAAAAGCCAAGGACGTGTGCTGCAAACTAAACATCTCATCTGAAAGCTAGTCTATTTACATTCAGAAAAACTCATAACTAAGTTGGCCCACACTGATGAAAGCACAGATGCTTGAAGCTTTGAATTAAGACTTTCTCTTACTATCTTATCAACTCTTTTGGACTTTAATTTCAATGTTTGCTCTGTCCTTTCTAATTTGCAGATCATTCTCCTTAATAGAGAAAATGGAAACAAAATTTAGATGAGATGCTCTGTTTTCTCTCTGTCATCTGTTAATATTATGCCATCTGCTCCAAGAAAAGGATTCATCCATTCCTTGTTTTCACTTTAAATATGATTTTTTTAAAAAGACTCTTTTTGTGGTTCAACTATTTTTTCTAAGTCCTAGTTTTTTCCTGGGGATTTTGTCTTGTTGATACCATTCGTGCAGGCTCATGCGACTCTTTTCTATTTTTCTATTTTTGTGTTATTGCTAATAATAATAACTAGAATTTATTTTATTGAAAAATATTTTCCCCAATTACATGTAAAAACAACTTTTAGCATTAACTATTAAAAGATTTTGAGTTTCAATGCTTCCAAACTGTGCATTCCCTTTAATCCAGCAGTATTTCTACTGGGCTTGTACCCTAAAGAGATCTTAAAGGAAGGAAAGGAGCCCACATGTGCAAAAAATGTTTGTGGTAGCGCTCTCTGTAATGGCAAGAAAATGGAAACTGAGTAGATGCCCATCAATTAGAAAATGGCTGAATAAATTATGGTATATGAATATTATGGAATATTGTGCTTCTTTAAAAATAATCAACAGGAGGATTTCAGAATATCAGTAGATATTTGTAGAAATATGTACAGAGGAATTCCATATGTTTAACATATATTGTATCACTTTCAGAATGGGAGAGAAAGTGGGGGAAGAGAGAGAAAAGTTAGAATAGGATTTTGTAGGGGAGAATGTAAAAAATTATTCATGCATATATTTTGAAAATGAAAAGCTTTAATTAAAAACAACAACAAGATTTTGAATCCCAAATTCTTTTTTTTTCTTCCCTTCCTCCCCTCATCTCTTCCTGAGATGGGAAGCAATTTGATATTGATGATACTTATGCAATCATGCACAATATATTTCCATATTAGTCATGTTGTAAAAGAAAACACAGACCAAAGAAGAACTATGAAAAATAAAAAGAAAGTGAAAAATGGTATGCTTTGATCTGCATTTAGACTCTTAGTTCTTTCTCTGGAGGTGGATAATGTTTTTTATCATGAGTTCTTTGGAATTGTCTTGGATCATTGTATTGAATAGCTAAGATTTATATATTGCCTTAAGGTTTCCAAAGTACTTTACATATATTATCTCATTTGATCTTCACAACTAACATGTGAGTTAAGTGCTGCTATTGTCGCCATTTTATAGATGAGGAAACTGTGATCTGGAGGTATTAAATGATTTATCCAGAGTCAGAGAACTAGAAAGTGTCTAAAGCAGAATTTGAACTCAGGTTTTCTTGACTCTGAGTTTAACATTCTAGCTACTATACCACCTGGCTGCCTGCATATCACCTTTACAAAAATTGACCATGTATTGAAGTATAAAAACCTCACAAATGAATGCAGAAGCACAAATACTAACTGTTTCCTTAAATGAACATAATAAATAAAATTATATTAATAAAGGGTTTTTGTAGAAGAAAAAATAATTGGAGACCAAATATCTCAATTTTAAAGAATGGATGAGTCAATGAACAAAGCATCATTGGTCCCAGCTTAAACCCCATTTGGTCATTGTTTGGGTCCAGATTGACTCAGATTGAATGTAAGCAGCAATCATTTCTGCTTTGGCCAGAAACACTGAGTGTCTTCCCTTCCCAGAGTCATTTATTTAGATTCTTTGCCTCAATTGCTACCTAGCCTTAATGATTGAATGGGTATGGTCTTAGTTATACCTGTTGAAGACTTTAGTTTAAAAAGGCCAAAGTTTCCTATTTCAACCAGGGCCATCTCCAGTCATCTTGATCTATATTTTGCCATTGGACCCAGATGGCTCTGGAGGGAAAAGTGAGGCAGGTGACCTTGCACAAGCTCCCCCACTTCAGTTAAATCCAATTCACTTGCATGGCACCACTTCCCTGATGTCATGGTCTTCTTCAAGAACTAAGTGCAAACAACAACACCCTTTCATATTTTGTGCACTTCACTTAAAATATTGTACTCTACTCAGTAGGGGGAGAGGAAGAGAGGAGATGGATATGTTTTGAAGTTGAGGTGATGTGAAAACAACAATATCAATACATTTTTTAAAAATATTGATTCCATTGCAGAATTCTTTATAAAGCCATGGTGACTTCATTAAATGCCTCCTATTTATTTCTATTAAGATTACTCTTATTCAAACTTAATTTTTGAACCACACATCCCTCTTAAGTCAATTTCTTTTTCTGAATTCTCTATTGAATCAAACCTGTCTCTTTATTTTCGTTTCTTTTTCAATTAATAAGAATTTATTTTCTCTCTATCCCACCTCCCACTACTAGTAGAAAAAAAGAGAGAGAAAATCTTTGTAACAAATTTGTATATGCTTAACAAAAAGAAAAAAAATATTTGCAAGAAATGTGTATACAAATGTGTAACAAATTCCCACATTAGCCATGTCCAAAAAATGGTCTTCATTATGCATCTTTCTCTCTCAGGAGATGGTTGGTATTCTTTGTCATCAGCCCTCTGGAATCAAGGTTGATCATTATCATAATTCTTAAATCTTTCAAAGGTGTTTAGTTTTACAATGTTGTTGCTATTTTATAAATCTGTAGCTTTTTTCCAAACTTTTTGAAATCTGATTATCCAAAGTGTGGGATGTATTTTTCCATTGTCCCACAAACATTGATTACCACAAATATAAAGATGATATGATCTTCTATATTAAGAGAAATAAGATAATCATCAAGACAAGACAAATCCAGTAAACTGGATTTAATGAAATAAGACTTCCAGAAGGGGTATGGATAGTTGAAATTTTCTAATACTATCATATATTGTCTATGTACCAGTTTTGTAATCTGTATTAGGAAAGGATCATTCATCTCTTCTGGCTGGCTGTGCTTAAATCTACTTTTTCTTCTGAGGGTTTCAGTTACTCTTTAGGTATTCTATGGCCTAGACAATCCAGACTATTATCTTCCTTTAGGAAATGAAAATTCTTCTCTTTCCTCCCTCCGTGCAGTCATTATGCATTTCTAATCTCCCAAACACATACATACATATATGTACACATATATGCATTCAAAAATATATTCACATATACACATTAACTATACTCTATGCACCCTAATGAAAATGACAAACAAAGATAAAAGCTGGTTCTTTGAAAATATTAACAGAATTTATAAAACATTTAACAAAGTACAGAATTTATGCTAAAAATCTTACAAGACAGAAGGATCTTTTTTAATATCATAAAAATATCTAAAAGCAAATATTATATGCATTGGGCATATACTAGAAGTTTTCTCAATAAGTATAGGCATAGAACAATTTGATGTAGTTTTAGAGTTCTACTTTTAATAGCATTCAGACAAGAGAAAGAGATTGGATATGAAAGCTAGGCAAAGAGGAAATAAAATTATTTACTGATGATGTGCTGATTTTCTTAGAAAATCCTAGGAAATTAGCAAAGATACTATATGAGACAATTAATAGTTCCAACAAAGTTATAAACTACAAAACTCACATAAATTAATAGCATTTCTTTATAATAAAAATAAAAAATAACAAAATCAAAGATATTTATAAAAAAAAAAAAGAATCCCATTAAAAATAACTCCAAAATGCACAAAATATTTTGGAATCAATCAATTATAGCACATTCAATACCTGTTAAGATTTAATTATAAAGTTTAACTAAAGGAAATAACAAATCCAATAGCTAGAAGAATATTCAATGCCAATTAACTGAGTTATGCCAATATAATAAAAATAACAATATAACAAAATTAAATTCATAGCTTTCATACTATAACAATCAAACTATTGAAAGGACATTTTACAGAGCTCAATAAAACAATGATAAGATTCATTTGGAGAAACAAAAGACCTAGAATATCAAAGGAAATAATGAAAAAAGATAGAGATGAGAGGAAAATTGTACTGCCAGAGCTCAAACTATGTTATAAAGCAGAATCATTTGATACTGGCTAAAAAAAAATAGAGATAGATCACCAAAACTGACTAGATTAAATAGAATAAAAAGTAATGGAGATCAATGAAACAGTGTTAATAAACCTCCATAACATAAATTATTTAGGAGAACATTCCCAGGGAAGCTGGGTAGTGCAATGGAGAGAGCACCAGCCCTGAAGTCAGGAGGACCTGAGTTCAAATCTGATCTCAGACACTCAATACTTCCTGGCTGTGTGACCCTGGGCAAGTCACTTAACCCCAATTGCCTCAGGAAAAAAAATTCCCTATTTGAAATCTGCTAGAAAAATGTCTAGCAGAAATTAGGCTAAGACCAACACAATACTATTTTAAATTATAAATTCAAAATGGATACCTTACTTGAATAAAGATCATTCAAACATATCATGCTATCAAAGAGAAGTATATTATATACCTTACATGGTTATGGGTAGGATATGTATTCTTAATCAAGCAAGGGATAGAGGCAATTTAAAAGGAAAATGAATAATTTTGACTACATAAAATTAAAAAGGTTCTTCACAAAAATTTAATGCACCTAACATAAGAAGGGACAAGGTTGTTTCAAATTTCGCAGATAATGGTTTGGTATGCAAGATATATTAATGTCTAATACTTATATACCCACATAAACACACACACACATACATACATATACAAACATATATAGCCAAAAATCATTCCTCAATACATTAGTAGTCAAAGGATATGAACAAATGTGTATCAAGGAATTGCAAACTATTAACAACCATATAAAAGAATGCTCAAAATCATTAATGATAAGATAAAAACACATCAAAACAACCCTGAGGTATCATTTCATACCCAATAAATTGGCTAAGAGAACACAATATGGGAATAGTCATTGTTGGAAGAGTTGTGGGGAGATAGGTACATTAATGATTTTTTAGTGCAATTGTAAGTTGGGATAACAATCTTGGAAAGCAATTTGAAATTATGCACATAAATTGACCAGAATGTCTATATACTTTGATCAAGATATTCCATGACTTAAATTATATCCCCAAGAAAGTCAGTGATTAAAAAGAAAAAGCTCTTATACACAGCAAAATATTTTTGCAACATTGTGCGTGCATGCATATGAGTGTGTGTGTGTGTGTGTGTGTGTGTGTGTTAAGGACTGAAAACTAAGTAAATATTCATTGACTCAAGAATGCTTAAATAAATTGTGATACATTAATGTAATGGAATATTGTTATGCTGTAGGAAATTATGGATATGATCAATACAAAGAAGCATTGAGAGACAAATGAACTGCTGCAGAAAGAAGTAAATAGAACCAGGAAAATAATATACACAATGATTAGATCAATATAAATGGAAAGAACAACCACAATTACAACCAAAATTTAATATTGCAAAATTACAAAGAACAAATATGCCTCCAAAGGAGAGATATGAGAAGATACTTTTGTCCACTGCTTTTCAGATGTGGGGGGTGTCGCATTGAATTTACTTTTAGATTTTTTTTTGGTGCATTGATTAATGCTGCCATTTTTTCCTCTTCTTACTCTTTTTCCTTAAAAATATTGTTTATTATATGAAATACTTCCTTGGGAAGAGGAAGGGAAAAGAAGACAGGGGAAATTTAGACAGTATAAAAATAAAAAAAAATCAATAAAAATTGTTTTAAAAAGGAAAAATTAAACAAAAAATATATTCTCATGTGATGAAATCTAAGAACCAGAAAAGTAAGATGTAATGAACTGAAAATGAACAAAAAATTTAGGAAATAAAGGTATGATATACTATGTAGTATAGCATAGCACAAAATTATGATATCATAGTGATGGAAACCTTCAATTATCCAGATGACTCTTATAGTTGCCAAAAGCAGAGCAGTTTATAACTCCTTGTTTGGCTTAATGATAATTTTATCTTTACAAAAAGTGAAGGGAAATTCTATTCTGGTTCTGATTCTCATTAACATGAAAGAATAGATTTCTGGAGTAGAAATAATGAGAAACGTTTGATAAATTAGTACATAGGGCTCTGGACCTGGAATCAGGAAGACACAATTTCAAATATGACCTTAGATACTGAGTAACCATATGACCCCAGGCTCTGTTTGCCTCAGTTTCTCCATCAATAAAAGGATGATAATAATAACCTTTCCCTCCCAGGGTTGTTCTGAGAATCAAATGACATATTTTAAAACATTTCATGAACCTTAAAACTGTGTATGTGAGCTACTATTAATTTAGAGTGTGTGATAAAGAGGTAAAGAAAAACAGGACAAAGATTGACATGGAGCTTAGTCTTTAGGAAAGATTTCAAAAGCTTCAGAAGAAAGAAAGTTAGATTGTCATGAACTAAAATTCTATAGCAAAAGGAGAGGAATGAGGGAAAATTCAGTAGAGGAGAGAAAGAAAACTCCAAAATGAAATTATGAAGTCACAAAAAGAAGCCGTTCCAATAATGTGGGAAAATAGGGATTATCTTGAGAAACTGATATGACATAGACCCAGAATGATGGAGTAGAGCCAGCTACCTAGCAAATTTCTCCCAAAAATCTCCTCCAAACATTTTAAAATAACTCCTCAAATCAAATTTTGGAGCAGCAAAGTAAAAAAGGTCAGTCTCAGACAACTTAGGAGATTGGTAGAAAAGGTCTTTGACATTGGACTGAAGGCATGTTTTAAGTGCACTGGCAGCAGCAGCAGCAGTTTCAGGACATTTCAGCCAAGCAATGGTAACAGGGTCAGACAAATGGTCAGAAAGAGATCAGAGGAGATCTTTGATGGCACTGTGTGTAACTGGAATTTGCTAGAATTCTATTGGCAACTCTATTGTCCATAAATAATTCTGTCTTGCAATTTGAGGGCAGAGAGGAGCTCTTGTGATTGTTCACAAGGGAGCAGTGGACCTAGTCCTATTTTCAAGTTAAAAGCAAAAGGAAAAGGAAAAGCACTAGCACTTGTGGTTGCAAGCAAGCAAGAAACCTACATGTTTTACGTGGCCAAGATGACCATTAGAACTTGGTACATGTAAACACAACCCTTTCTTCATAAAGACCAGAACACAGACAAAGAAAGCAATGATCAAGCATTTCCCCAGATCATACCACCTTGGAATCACTGAAAATTTGAAGACCGCCCCCCACCCCCGAACTAACTCTGAAAAGAGGAGCATGAAGAAACGTAACACTTGAGATAATGCCTCCACACCACAAGGAGTAGAGCCCAAATTTAGTACAAAATTCAAAATTAAAAAGTAGTCCAAAAAACAATAACAAAATCTACTACAATGCCGGAGAAGACCAAGACATGAACTCTGAAAATGACAATAATGTGAAAACAGTTACAAGAAAAGCCTCAAAGAAAAATGCTAATTGGAGTCAAGCTCAATAAGAATTTCTGAACAAGTTAAAGAGCTAGGAGTAGAGGAAAAATTAAGGAAAAATAAAAATTATACAAGAAAATTGTGAAAAGTGAAATTAACAGCTTATTAAAGCTGCCAATTTGATATTCAAACATAAAAGAACTAGAGAAAATAGAATTGGGCTAATGGTAAAAAAAAAAGGTACAAAAATTCACTGAAGAAAATAACTCCTTAAAAAGCAGGCTAGGCCAAATGGAAAAGAATATCCAAAAGCTTATTGAAGAGAATAATTCCTTTAAGATTAAAGCTGAGTAAGTGGTAGCTAATGACTCTATGAAACATCAAGAAACAATAAAACAAATCAAAAGAATAAAAAAAGTCTTTTTTAAAAAATTTGAAATATCTCATTGGAAAAAACTGACATGGAAGATAGATTGAGGAGAGATAATTTAAAATTTGTTAGACTACCTCAAAGTCATGTTAAAAAGGAGCATCTACACATCATAGTTCAGGAAATTATAAAGGAAAATTGCTTATTTTAGATTCATAGGATAATGTAGAAATCGAGAGAATCTACTGATTATTCCTTGAAAGAGATCTCAAAATGAAAATTACCAGAAAAATTATAGCTAAATTTCAGAGTTCTCAGGTCAATAAGAAAATAAATAATTCAAATATAGTGAAGTGAAAGTCTGGATCACACAAGATTTATCAACTTCCATGTTAAAAGAGCAGAGGGTTAGAATTTGATATTCTGGAAGACAAAGAAGTTAATATTATAACCAAGAATAACCTGTCCAGCAAAAGTGAGTATAATCCTTCAGGAGGGAAATGGATATTTAATGAAATAGAAACTTTCAAGCATTCATAATGAAATGACCAGAGATTAAATAGAAATAAGAAATTTGATATTCAAGCACGAGACTCAGAAGAAGTATAAAAAGGTAAACATGAAAGAATAATCATAAAAGATTCAATATTAGCCAACTATTTCAGAAGTAATTAAAGCTACTCATCATCATATAAAAATATCCTAAATCACAATTGATTAGGAAAATGTAAATTAAAACATTTCTGAGATACTACCATCAGAAATGACAGATGCTAGAGGGGAATGAAGGAAAATGGATATACTAATAAATTGTTGGTAGGTTTTGAACTAGTCAAACTCTTCCAAAGAACAATTTGGAACTATGCCCAAGGGCTATAAAACTGCACATATCCTTTGACCCAGTAATACCACTATTAGGTTTGTATTCCAAAGAAATCAAAGAAAAAAAGGAAAGGATTTTCCAGAGAGAGAAAGAGAGAGACAGACAGACAGACAGACAGACACACACACACACACACACACACACACACACACACACAGATTCAGAGACAGAGACAGAGAGACAGAAAGCTCTTTTTGGGTGGAATTGGAAACTGAGGGAATTAGGGAATTAATTATTAATTGGGAAATGCTTGAATAAGTTGTGATATATGATTGTGATGAAGTACTATTGTGCTACAGAAATGAGAGATGGTTTCAGAAAAAACTTGGTGAGACCTATATGAACCGATGCACAGTAAAGAGTGAAGTGAGAAGAAATGGGAGATCATTGTGCATAGTAAATAGCAATGTTGTGATGATGATCAACTGTGAAAGAGTTGGCTACTCTTATCAAAACAATCTGAGACAATTCCAAAGGACTCATGATGATGAAAAAATGCTATCCCTCTTCAGAGAGAGAACTGATGGAGTTTGAGCACAAATTGAAATGTATTTATTATCTCCCTGTCTTTACTTTTTTGCATTTTTACTAATATGGAAATATGTCTTGCATGATTTCACATATATAATTGATATCATTTTGCTTTCTTTCTCAGTGGATGGAGGATTGGGAGGAAGGGAGAGAATTTGGAACTCATCTTAAAAGGAAAAAATGTTAAAATAAATAAATTTTTAAAAATTTGATCAATATATATTTAATGCATGGATAAATATAGCAAAAAACAGTTTCTTTTTATGATGACCAGTTCTGATGGATCAGGCCATCCTCAGCAACGAGATCAACCAAATCATTTCTAATGGAGCAGTAATGAACTGAACTAGCTATGCCCAGAAAAAGAACTCTGGGAGATGACTAAAAACCATTACATTGAATTCCCAATCCCTATATTTATGCACACCTGCATTTTTGATTTCCTTCACAAGCTAATTGTACGATATTTCAGAGTCTGATTCTTTTTCTACAGCAAAATAACGTTTTGGTCAGGTATACTTATTGTGTATCTAATTTATATTTAAAAACAAAACAAAACAGTTTCTTTTGGTGGGACTCCTCCCTCCACAAAATTCCATGTATCTGTCTTAAAAGAGTTTTCGAAATATAGAAAAGTTAATTTCACTGAAGATATTCTGAAATGTGTACATGTGTTTCTTTTCCTTCTTTTGCAAAACGTTCTTGTCTCCTCAATTACTTTCCCCATTGTTTCTTTCAGTCTTCAACTATAAATATTTTTAAAGATCTAAAAGTAAATAAACTGATGTGGTTGCAAAGAGAATTCTAAAATTAATTTTGATTTTTTAAAAGACTGAAATTTGTATAGAAAATGGAAGCAAAGGGAGGTAATAGAGGTTGAATCTGAAAGTGTGCCACAGTCCTACAAGAATCATGTCAAGAGAACTAAAGTTCAGAATAATCTGAGTCTGGTAAAAGGAACAAAGGACAGAGTAATTTTTTTTTAAAAAAGATATATTTGTTGAAAGAAGAAAATCAAAGAAAGGATAGTATTTCTATTCAGGATGGATGGTCTGATAATCACTGAAAATAAAATTCAGAATTACTTCTAATTTTGCTTGCTTTCTCCAACAAGGAAAATGGCTTTTGGATTGGGAAGGACAGAAGAAAAATAGCTCCAAGAAAGGTGATACCTACTGTAATTAAGGAAATGTCAATACTTAAAAAATAGAGCACGTAATGGCACTGTTACATAGTCATTTCACACCCTCAATTTGGAGCTCTGCTGTCTGGATAACTCTCTAAAAGATTATCCATGTCTTTGGCAGGCTAAACCAGGGCTTATGTGGAGGTAGTATAAAACAAGAATTTATTAAGCTCCTGCTATGTGCCAGTCACCTTATTTCTTAGATAACTCTGATAACTTCTCACCAGCTATCTGCCCCACAGTAAACCAGCTTGATACTTTGCAAATCTTAAACCAGAATAGTGCTTAACAAATATTTCTCATATGATCTTCACAACCCTGCTGTTATTATTCCCATTTTATAGTTGAAGAAACTGAGACTGACAAAGGATAAGTGAGCAGCCCTTGTCACACAGCAAGTAATTGTCTGAAGTAGAATTTGAACTCATATCTTCCTGACTTTAGACCCAGTGCTCTATCCAATGTGTCACTTTGCTGCCCTGGGTTCATTCTCCTGTTAATGGTCATTTTCTCTTCTAAGAAGCATTATAACAGCAGTGTGGAATAGCTACCTCCTGGAATGTAGGTGATAGTGACTGAAGGACTCAAGAGCTCCTGAACTCTGAAACTCATGAATTGTCTCTAAGCCTAGAAATGTTCATCTCAGGACTCATGTTCATTCACCTATAGTCAGGGACACAGAAAACAGGAGAGATATCCAGGACCCAAGGTGTAAAAACAGTTTTGCTCAATTAATCATGCCTACCATACACAAGCAATCACTATTATGATTAAAGAAGGTGACATTGTCTTCATCTCATCTCATAGGTATTACCAGAGAAAGAAATCCTTGCCACATGTTCTGGAGAAAAAGAAAAAAGCAAGAGTAGAAATTGTCGCTCTTTTATTTCTCCTAAGTGGAAGGTTCTTCTTCTTAGGGCCAACAAAGGATGATTGCTTCATTATCTCAAAGTAAAAAGTTCTTCAGCCCTGAATAATAGTCCATGTAGCCCACTAGAAATGACTCAGGGTCCCATAGTTCAGGGACTTATTTATTACCTTTATATATATATTTTTAAAAGGTGCTTGGAGGACCCTTAGGAAAAATGTAGATCACAAAGAGTCAGCATGATTTAGCAAGAACAGGTCATATCAAATTAAATTTATTATTTCTTTTGGCTCAGTTACTAAACTGGTAGCTGGAAGGAATACAAAAATAAAGTTTGCTTAGATTTTAAAAAAACATTTGATAAATTATCTTATGCTATTCTTTAAAAAAGATAGTGATAGTCCAGTATTACTGGACAGTAATACAGTGAAATGGATTCAGATCTTGTTGAATGACCAGACTTATAAATATTTCAATGTCAAATTGAAAGTTCTATTAGAGTATCATAGATATCTGGGTTTCTCATTTCATTACTTTTTTTTACTTTTTACTATTTAAAATTTTACTTTACTATTTAAAAATTAAAATAATGCTATGGATAAAAACTTAGATGACATAATTATAGTTCATAGCTGTGTTAGGAGGTAGTAGGTTTTCTCTCAGGATTTTTCAAGCAAAAACTGGATGATTATTTGTTATTGATATTGTTGAAGGAATTTTTGGTCAGAAATAGGTTAGATTTAAAGTTCTAGGATATTTTGGTCCTATAAATGTGTGATGTGATTTTATGATCATTTGTTAAATAAAAATTAGAGTATAAAGAGGGGTTTTGAAACCCCATCCAAATGTCACAGAATCTTAAAAAAAATGCCCTCAACAACATCAATGGCAAGTGCTCCTTCAGTTTTTGTTCAAAGATGTCCAAGGAAGGGATATTGACTTCTTTCCAAAATAAACCATTTGACCTTGGGATAGCAAGACTTTTTTTTTTTGTCAAGCCTAAATGTGTTTGTTTAGAACTCCCATTGATTGTCTCAGTTTGGCCAGACAACTTCTTCAAAGTGATAGTCTTTGAAATACTTGAAGGCTGTTATGGTATTTTTCCTAAGTCTGCTCTTCTCTAATCTAAGCATCCCTGACTGTTTCAATGGAATCTGACACAATCTTTAGACCTTTCACTATCCTGGTCACATCCAAACAGCATCCAGGCTGTTAATATACTTCCTAAAGTGTGACATCAAGATAAAATACAACTTTACACGTAGGATCTAACTAGTGCAGAGTACAATAAGATTGTAACCTTTTTCTTTTGATTATATTTGAATCTAATTTATTTACATGGAGAATGGGAAGCTTACATGCATGCTAAATGACAAAGTAGAGACAAGACAGGATTAAAAATTGGATACCAATAATCCTCAGAATGGAGTATAGCCATTCAGATAATTGATAATTCACTGTAAGTGAAGCAGCTTTATTCAATTCCTATTAAACAGAAGATCAGAGATCTGTATGGCCAATTAATATGACAAAATGAAGGAAGTTACAGGTTTCACTGTTAGGGGAAAATTAGAGAAATCAAATCACTTCTGTTTGTTTTCCATATCCGAATGAGTATACTGTCTTGTCTTTCTAATTCTCTCTGACGAATGCCCATTAACTAGAGACAAGCACTGAAGAGATTAAAAAAAATAACAGTTTTCTCAATTATCTTGCCAGTTATCTAGACATTTTAATTTTTTTAATTTTTCCTGGCAGTAAGCTTTAAGAAGCTCAACTTTTTGAACATTCACAAATTTACTGACAGCCCTGACTGGTTGGACTGCCTGAAGAATCTCTCTAAGCTTATACATGTAGAGGGGAGGTTGTTAAAACATCCCCTCTGGCACTCTGTGACTGAACAGGGATGTCCCAAATCTTGAGTGACATCTTGTATGGAAACCCCAACCAACAGGCTTCTCCTCACTCTGCAACCCTCCTTTCTACTCAGATCTTGTTAGGACATCTGAAGTAGCACTAAACTTGATTCTCTATTTTTTTCTTCAGATGACATTGTGGCTTGAGAGTATTAATAAATCTAAACTGAATCATAATGATAACATCTGGAATATATTGCATATTAGACAGGACAAACCAAGATTTCCATATCCTGTTCTAATTGGTTTTATTTAATTCCATTATTTAATGTTTGCTATCTGCTTAGGTCAAGTTCAAAAGCAATTGAAGGTAGAAGGCTGCTAACTATGGATGAGATTTAGAGAAACTTCATGGAGGATTCAAGAATTCTGTGAGGTGGGATGAAAAGATGGTATATATTATACAAGGGGAAGAGCTTTTGCAAAAGCAAGAATAAAGGCAATGGAGTGCTCAAAGCTTAGAGTTTGGGAAGGGAAGGAAAGTCGAATAATTTTGGGAAGGTCGGTAGGATCCAGACTGCAGAGGGCCAATTAAAAAAAGTTTTATAGGGAATGGAAGCCATTAAGCATTTTGAGTGAGAGGAGTGGCCTGACCTATACTTTGGGGATATTATTTTGGACATTTGTGTAAAGGATGAGGTAGAAAAGGAAATATCTAGAAGCAGATGGACTGATGAGGTTACTACAGTAATCTAAACAAGAAGTGATAAGGTTTTGAACTATGTTGATAGTTGGATGAATGGAGAGAAGGATTCTAATGAGAAATATCATTGGAAGTAGAAGCAGAAAGACTTGCCAACTGATTGGGCATAATGAGGGAGACGGGAGAATCAACAAAATTTTTAGTAGCAAACCTCGATGATTTGAAGAATGGTATTACTCTTGCTAAAAATAGGACATTTGGGGAGAAAGGGGAATTTGATGTGAGAGATGAGTGCCAGTTTAGATATTTTGAGTTTGAGATGCTAATGGGGCATCCATGTAAGGACCCATGAAAGAAAAATGCTTTGGGTATTTCCTGCTCACCTCCCCTCATGTACCTTAATAACATAATGTTTGCTAGTCTCCTAATACCATTTTGCTTATACTTCTATATATATTTAGATGATTTAATGTTAAAATAATCTTTCCTACTAGATTGAAAGTTCCATGAGGTCAAGAATCCTGTTTTTTATCTAATCTTTGTATTGTCTTCAGGGTCTAAGCACAGTGCTATGTCTGTTGATTTGAAATTTCCCTTCTCCTTTTCTTTGACCCTTTATACTTGCCTCCTATACTCTTTTTTCTTATTCTTTCCTCCTAGATCAGTGAAGTCCATATATACGTGCTAAAACATAGCCCTTATATCTCATCTGGTTTTACTTTTCAATTAAATTAAATATTATTCTCTTTGTGGCAACAAAGAAGAGTAGCCTTGTAATTTTCCTTTTCCTGGTATGAATATATCTTCATAACCATCATTTCAGGGTAAAATGACCCCATATTTACATTTTCCTCTTCCTTAGTTCCCCAGCTCCCCTAGCCATAGAACTAAGCAAAGTTGATCCACTCTTCTGAAGTCAATGACTGATTACTAAGTCTCCGTCCTGCCTCCAACGTCAGCAGCAGATCTAGACTGCCTTCCATTTTTTCCCGCTTCTTGCGGGATATACAGTCATAGGAAATTGTTTGTATTCAAAGCTCACTTGGCTGACAGAGAAATGTCAATCAATAGACATCTCCTTGCTATGGCCAGTAATAACAAAAAAGATTCTTTACCTGACCTTAACTCAAATTATGTGAACTGCAAATTTTCCTAGGATTTCTTCCATTTATAATTGATCTCCTCTTGGCTATTGCTATTTACTTTCTAATTGTGTCCACTTTCCCAAAACTAGTATGATTTCATGGAAAGGACTCTGGACAAGTTTCACCTTTTCTCTGTCATGGAATTTAGAGATGGAGGGAAGTGAAATCCAGAAAGAAGTGGCTTGTACATTGTATCATTCTCTCTCATAACATAAACCAGATATTTTGATAAATGAATTCGTGCTAGTGTGATAATAAAATCAGGTTAGATGAGATTGGATGATTATTTGGTCACAATTTAACAGTTGCTTTTAAACATTAATTCCTTTCCCCTCCCTCCATTGAGTGAACTATGTTAATGTCAGAATTTCAGGACTGGAAGATAGACCAAGAAAGGAGATATTTGGGAGTAGAGGAACTTCTTACATCCCTCATACCATGATATATGAGCTATCATATAATTTCTCTATACTTGGGAAATGCCCTGCAGGCAGGGATTAGGAGCTCTAGCTGTTTTCTGTTGAGACCATTGGCTGTTGGCAGAGGAGGGAGGGGTCCAGTCCTTCATTAAGAGCATTCCTCAGTGTCAGTAATTACTATATAGTGCATCAAGGATCCACTAATTCATTAATGTGGGTGTTCTTTTTGAAAATAGGAACTATAACCAATCTATTACTTGGAGGTAAGTCTTTGATAGGTCCTGGGGCCAAAAAATTCATCACTCTGAAACCATCTAGTGCTGATTTGGCCCTTGAATGGTAGACAGAGAGTTCATTGCCAAATTACTCCATTGGCAGTCTTTGAGAGCATAGCATCACTTTAACACCATAATGAGGCATTGAAATAGAACTTAAATGGAATGGTTTGCATTTAATTGAATATTTTTAACTAAATGGGAATCATGTGTCTAGCTGCTTGACTGTTCTCCTTTTCTAAGTATTGAACCTTTCAGTTTTACTCAACTTAGCCATGATCACTGGCCATGGTGCTGACATTTTTAAAAAACTTACAACGATGACATTTTATACAGTTCAAGAGGACAGTAATAGGAGCAATGACTGGAAACTGCAGAAAAGCAGATATATGTTAGACAAAATAAATAACTTCCTAGTGATTAGAGCTTTCCTAAAGTAGAATGGATTATCCTAGGAGGCAGTAAGTTTTCCAATTCTGAGATTCTTCTAGTTCAGTCTACAACTTAAATTATCTAGAGGGAAATCATGCTTAGGTAATGGTGGAACTAGATGCCTTCCAAGGTTCCTTACAACTTTCAAAGCCTATGCTTCTAAATGAGCTCTAAATATGGTATGGGCTTTTGACACCATAGTCTTCTCTGAGGTAAAGGTCATGAAACCTGCAGAAACCCCAGGCTCTGAGACATGAAAGTAGTCCCAAGACAACAATGCTACTGAAAGGAAATTATATTATATTAAATTTAAAAGTTTGCACACAAGCAAAACCAATGCAACCAAAGCAGAAAGATGGGAAACATTTTTTTTTTTTTACAGCCAGGCTTATAGAGAACATAGAGAACTATGAGAATATAAGTCATTCCCCAGTAGATAAATGGTCAAAAGATATGAATAGGCAAGTTTCAGATGAAAAAGTTAAAATTATCTATAACCATATAAAATTCTCTAAATAATTATTGTTTAGAGAAATGCAGATTAAAATAACTCCAAGAATTATCTTATTCCTATCAGATTGGGTAAGATGATAGAAAAAGAACATGATAAATATTGAAGGAGATGTGGGAAAGCTGGCACACTGAAGCACTGTTGTGGAAATGTGAACTGATCCAATCTTTCTTGAGAGCAAGTTAGGACTATACCCATTACTGTATCCCAAAGAGAAAAAAAGAAAAAGAATCTCTATGTACAAAAATATTTATAGTAGCTCTTTTTGTGGTGGCAAAGAATTAGAAATTGAGGGAATGCCCATTAATTAGGGAATTACTGAACAAGCCATGGTATATAAATGTAATGAACACTATTCTGTAAGAAATGATCAGCAGAAGGATTTCAGGAAAACCTAGCAAGACTTATACATGGATTGATGCTGAGTGAAGTGAGCAGAACTAGGAGAACATTATACATAGTAATAGCCATGATTCTCAGCAATACAATGACCCAAGACAACCAAAAGACTTGGGATGGAAAATATTATCTATATCCAGAAAAAGACTGATTGCAAATTGAAGCATACTGTTTTCACTTTTAAAAATTTTGTTGTTTCTCTTTTTTGTAGTTTCCCCCTTTTGTTCTGATTCTTATTTCACAACATGACTAATATAGAAATATTTTAACATGATTGTACATGTATAGCCTATGTTAGATTATTTGCTCTCTTGGGGGGGGAGGGAAGGGAGAGAGGGACAAAAATGTGGAACTCAAAATCTTATAAAAATGAATGTTGAAAATTGTCTTTTCATGGAGTTGGAAAAAGTAAAATGCTATAATGAAGGAAGTTTAACTCTGGTTCTCTGACTTCTAATAGCAGAGTTCTTTATTGTATTTCAACACTTATTCACCTATAATTCACCTATTCACCTATTCACCTATATTCACCTATAATAAACCGGAAAATGTTCAATGTCCTATGATGTTTGAATATCTTTAACTAAAAATGCAATATTTAATCATAAACTTTTCCTTTAAAAAGATAAAAGGTAATCAGACCTTGGACATAATAGGCTATCTAGGGTGTTTCCAAGATAAGCAACAATTTTCCCTTAAGGGATAGGAATATGTTCTGGAAAGGAAATGAGCATTTATTAAGTACCACTTATTAAATGCCACAAACTGTGCTAAGCACTTGGGAAATAAATTTAAGCTTTTTTTTTTTTTTTTAAAGTCCCTATTCCCAAGAAGCTTACATTCTACCAGAGGAAGAAAGGACAAAAAAGGGAATATTTTGATTTTATCTTCAGACCAAAAAGGACATGAGAATATTCACATAGGACAATTTATAATCCTACCAATCTAGAGCTAGAAATGGCAAGATAGATAATTGCTTAAGCTGTGACATTTTAAGGAGGGTTAACAGAGATGAAACCAGGAATGCTTTCTTGCATTTTTTCTTATAACAGCACATAATTTTCATTTTTAACAATTCTACTTTGTATATAATTTCTAAATAATTCAAATAAAAGCAATGAAGGATTCCTTCCCACCCCCAAAGTATGCTAAGCAATTGTCTATGTACATGATAGGCTAAATAAGTAGAAATAGATTTAGCATTTCTTCAGGGTTATATACAATAAAGCAAAAAAGATTTCCATCAGGCATAAGGAGGCACCTTGATTTTCAAGGTATTAAAACACTGGAGTAAGGAATCAAAGGAGGGTTTGATTTCTGTTCCAAAAAATCTTCAATAAAAAAGAGACATCTGCTCTTTGTAGTTTAGAAAGTCACTAACAAAATATCTCTTGAGGTCCCTTCAAGCTTTTAGATGTTACTCATATCCAATGGCGTCCTCAGGGATGACTTCATATTTTATTACAATCTTAATTTTTTTCAGTTAACTGGGATTTAATTTTTTAATCTCCCATTATTATCCCCATTGAAAATATTTTTAAAAAGCCTTGTAATGAATATACTTAGTAAAGCAAAACAAATTCCCATTTTGGTGAATTTTTAAAATGTAATAACAACAATGATAATAATAAAAATAACATTTATGTAATACTTACTATAGGCTAAAAAACTGTTCTAAACATCTTTACAATTATTATCTTATTTGATCCTTACAATAACCCTTGAAAGCAGGTATAAACCTATATATGTCAAATTCTTCATCTGAGGACTATTAAATTAACTCTGTTAGAAAGTGGATAGCATGCTTCATCATCAGTCCTCTGGATTCAGTTTTTGCATTGATCAGAGTCCTTAAGTCTTGAAAAGTTGTCTGTTTTTATAATGTGGTTGTTACTATATAAATTATTCATCTGGTTCTGCTCACTTCATTCCGAATCAATTCATTCAGGTCTTCCTTTTCATAATTTCTTATAATACTATTTCAATACTATATAGTATATATATACTATATATACTATATACTACTATTTCATCATATTTGTATACTCATTATACTCATTCCCCAGTTGATGGATATATGCTTAGTTTCCAGGTTTTTTAAATCACTACAAAGGAGCTGTTATAAATATTGATAAATAGATAAATAGATGTGGGTTCTTTTCCTTTTTCATTGATTTTATTGGAGTATAAATCTGGGTCTATTTTCTGGGTTAAAGTAACCATCCTTGAAGGATATTCCCAGGCATAGAAATGGAGACTGTTTCTATAGCTAATCCTACTTACTCATATATTCTTACAGATTAAAGAAAGATAATAGGAAATGTCAGGATCTAAGTTTACAAAGTTCCCATATTGTTGCTAGACCTGGAAGAGATCAAGCAAGGGACATTCTAAAAAAAACCTCCCAGTAAATCATTGCAATCTCTTCAAAGGGTTTTCCTGATAATTTTTAGACACAGGTTGTAGAACACATGGATCTAAAATTCATTTTAAAAGCCTTCTTGATGAAAGAACTCTATAGAACTCATATTAGAGAGCTCCCACTTGATTGATAGGAAAGGAGAAGGGGAAGTACTGTAAGAGAAAGGGAATGGAGATTAAAGTCGGGTGGGGGAAATGAAGTGAGATCCAAAAGAGACAAAAAGATGAATTATGTTTTGGATTAATTTCTAACACCCAGCAGATAAATGTCATTGTTGTTAAGTTATTTAATGATGTTCTTTGTATTCTCGTGGACCTTAGCACACCAGGCCCTTTTATCTTCTACTATCTCCCAAAGTATATCCAAATTCAAATTCATTGTTTCCATGACAGTATCTATCCATCTCATGCTCTGCCATTCCCTTTACCTCTTCCTTTCAATCATTCCCAACATCAGGATCTTTTCCAATGAATTCTGCATACTCAAAGTATTTAAACTTCTGCTTCAGTATTTAATCTTTCAGTGAATAACCTGAATTTAAGTGTAAGTATTGACTGATTTGATTTCCTTGCTATACAAGGGACTCTCAAAAGTCCTCTCCAGAGCCACAATTCAAACGTCATAATTCTGGGTGTTTGACTTTTCTTTGAGTCCAACAGCCATACGTTATTATTGGAAAAACCATAGATTTGACTATACGACCTTTGTTGGCAATTGTGACATCTGATTTTTAGTATGCGGCCCAGATTTGCCATAGCTTTCCTTCCAAGGAAAAAGTGTTTTTTAATTTCATGACTGCAGTGATCTTTGAGCCCAAGAATATCAAATCTGTCACTGCTTCCATATCTTTTCTCTCTCTTTGCCAGGAAGTAATGGGACTGGTTGCCAAATCTTAGTTTTTTTATGTTAAGCTTTAAGCCAGCTTTTACACTCTACTTTTTTATCCTCATCAAAAGGCTTTTTAATTCCTCTTCACTTTCTTCATCAAAGTGGTATCATCTGCATATCTGAGATTGTTGATATTTCTCTGGCAACCTTAATTCTGGCTTTTTATTCATCCATCCTGGCATTTCTTATGATGTACTCTGCATATAAATTAAATAAATAAGGTGACAATGTACAGTCTTCTCAATTTCCTTTCCCAATCTTAAACCAATCAGTTGTTCCTTGTTCAGTTCTAATAGCTGCTTCTTGATTCACATATAGGTTCTGTAGGAGACAAGTAAAATGATCTGGTAATCCTATCTCTTTGAGGACTTGCCACATTTTGTTGCGATCCACACAGTCAAAAAGGCTTTAGTGTTAATGATGCAGAAGTAGATGTTTTTCTGGAAATTCCTTGCTTTCTCCATAATCCATCAAATGTTGATGATTTAATTTTTAGCTCCTCTGTCTCTTTGAAAATCAGCCTAATCTTCTGGAAATTCTTGGTTCACATATTGCTGAAACCTAGCTTGCAGAATCTTGAGCACACTTTGCTGTTATGTAAAATAAGCACAATTATTTGGTAATTTGAACATTCCATGACATTGCCCATTCTTTAGGACTGGGACATAGAATTTATTTTTTCCAACCCAGTGGCCACTGTTGAGTTTCTCAAATTTGCTGACATATTCAGTGTAGTACTTTGGTATTTAATAAATGCTTGTTGGATTGAATAAGAAAACTAACTTCTGGAATTTACATCTACTGCACCAATATATTCCCTTTAAATGTTTCAATTCCCAAATAATAATTCTTAGAATCATAAAATTAAGACCTGGAAGGGACCTTAGAAAGTCATTTGGTCCAATTCTCTCATTTTTGGAATTTAAGAAAACTGAGTCCTGGAGAGATTGTGTTTTGCTTTCATGAACCAAGTAGTAAGTAACAGAACTGAGATTTGAATGCAAATCCTCTGATTTCAAAGCCACTCTTGCCACTACCTTATATTTCTGGACTAAAGAATAGCTAAGGGGAAGCCTTGACTTTTAGGACCAAACCTTATTCCATCACATAGGTGGTGGAGGGCTATGTCCTATGCTCCTGAATGTTTTTGGTATTCAGGCAGATTCCTAATATTCACAAGGGAATATTTTCAAAGTTAATTTAGAATTTTGAACTTATTTTACCTTAGATAAAAACATTCTAAATGAGGGTTATTTTCTGCATTCAGGTTGTAACAAGGGACATAAAAGCCAAAGGAGTAGGTTTCCTGAGGCTTCAAGCTTGGAGGAGTCCCAAAGTTCTACCTTGCATTACAAATTGTCTTGTAGTGAGTAATCACTGATCCTCAGAGAGGACCATGTAGCCTCAGTGTCTACCTGTCCAAATAAAGAAAATCTCATGTTAATCCCTTCCTCAGTCATTTACTAGCTCTATAATCCTTACCAGATCAAGCAACCTCTATGCCTCAATTGCTTCATCTGTAAAATAAAGGGATTATATTTGATGGACTCTACAATCTCTTCTAGCTCTAAATCTATGATTCTAGGATTTCACTACTCCTTTGAATTCTGAGTTCTGGAATATAGGAGACCAATTGTTACAGAAGAGAAGCCTCTCCCATTTCCTTGGGTTATCTGCCCTAGGAAATGTTTTGAACCAGGCAAAATTTGCCTGGTATTTTTCTATTTCCCTTCTTACATGGTCCTTCTACCCTTTAGTATCCCTTTCTCTAGAATCATAGTGCCCTGTCTCATACTGCTCTGAGCTGCCTACTGAAACACCCTTATCTAGGCTTGTTCTGTGCACTAAATTGGTCCAAGCACAAGCCCTTTGAACAATCTACTTTCATTCCCCTCCTCAAAACCTACATCCCCCAGGGGAGCTGATTTTCAGCTAGGCTTAGGAGGAAAGCAATCTGATTGTCTGATTGAAGTTCTGCAGCTCACATTAATGTGTGAATAACTGTCAGCCTCTTAACCTTCCCAGCAGTATTTGAATTTTTAAAAGAAAATGCTTAGTAACCCAAATTAATCTCTAATTTTAGGAAGGGTAACAAGGTAAAGTTTTTAAAAATTCCAGGCAGCACTGGAGTCAGAGGAAGATCATTTGGGACAGAAAATTGTCCCCATGGGGGTCAGCCCCTTCTGAGAATCTGCTTCTAGGATCATCTTCCTTAACCTGTTCAGTTTTCCACCTTTTTTTCTCTCTTCCATTTTTGAGTACACTGATTCTCTGAAGGAAGTAGATTCCACTGGAGCAGCAGCTGTAGCTGCAAGGATTCTAGAAATTGGAGCATGGGTTAGAGAGGAAGGAGGCAGGGACAGGGTTAACTGTTTGAAATGTCTGGGTAGTTTATTAAATGGAACTTGTATAAATTATCTCCCTTCCCCTTTCTCCATTTACAGCTTTGAGATTAAGTGGAATAGAAGAAAGAAGGTTAAATGTTTTTTTCCTTTTAAAATTTCTATTTTTAATATTCATGTATTGGGGCAAAAGAAGCATGATTCAATTATTTATTGATAGGGTTGTATGATAAAAAAATTTGGAGATCACTGGATTAAAGTACACTGGAAAAATACTAGATTATGGTAAGAGAATCCCAGTTTTCCTGAAATATAAAAGCCCTATTTGAATGACAATTACTTTAATGTAATCTAGTTCACAGCACTGTTGTGAGCATTAAAATTTTAAGGTGATGATATAATAAATAGAATTCTATTTACACTTTTTCCAAAATAATTTTTCTTGTGATTCTGGATCCTCATCCTCTTTCATGATAGTGGGAGATAAACTGTCCAATTATTTTCAGATATGCATGTAAGCTTATCCCAGACATAAAATTTTTCTTATAAAGAATAAACCTTTGAGTATAATGCTAAATAGGGGGATATTGCCCATGCCAAGATGAGCTTTCTTGCCACAATATACAAGCTGGCAGGAGATATGCCTTCAGCTATAATGAACAATTCTGTCCTCTGCTTAAGCTAGTAAGAATCCCAGAAAACTATTTTGCAAAGGGATCTTCTTGGTCTGAATCACTATCTTCCTCACAATTTCCTTGATGTAGCCTTACCTCTGAGCTTTGTCTCTATTGCCCAAAATTTGTGAGTTCCTTTTCTGCATTTTTGGTGGGCATGGAAGACGGAACTAATATCTTTTCTATGGTTGTAGATCACTAGGTCCATCACTGGGTGAGTTGGCTCTAGAAAAAGGAAGAACACTGGATTTAAAGTCAGATAATTTGAATTCAAATCCTCACTCTTCTATATGACCACAAGCAAATGAATTACCTTTTCTGGGCCTTTATTAATAAGCATTTATTTAATACCAGTTATATGTCGGTACTTTGCTGAGCCCTGGAGATACAAAAAGAGAAAGGAGAAAAAACTAGTCCCAAACCTTCCCAATGAGCTCATATTCTAATGTTCTGACATCTTTAAAAGAAGGAACTTTGGACTAGGTGATCTCCAAAGTCTCTTTCATCTCTGATGCTGTGATTCTATTCATTAAGAAAAATGGAAGAGATGATATACTCTTTACCAAGTGAAAGTCCAAGTAGGTGTTAAAGTGGATATATTATACTTGGAGTCAGAATTGGAGTCAGAAAGATGTGAGTTTGAATCCTTTGCCAACATTTATTAGCTATATGACTCTGTGTGATTCACCTAATTCATCTACCTCAGTTTCCTTACCTGGAAATTTACCTATTGTTGAATCATGCCGTGTCCAATTCTTCATGATTCCATTTGAAGTTTTCTTGGCAAAGATACTGGAGTGGTTTGTTATTTCCTTCTTTGGTTTATTTTACAGATGAGGAAAATGAAGCAAACAGAATTAAGTGATTTGCCCAGAATTTCACAGCTAATAAGTTTCTGAGGCAGGATTTGAACCCATGAGGATCAGTCTTCCTGACTTCAGGCCCAGCACTCTGTCACTTGTGCTACCTAGTTGCCCTTTACCGATAAAATATAATTAATCAAGCTTGTTCAAAAAGAGATAATATCTCTAGAATGTTTTGTATACCTCAAAGCATTAAATAGTAATAATGATGATGGTTATTATTATCTGACTTTTATTTATGAACACATATTTCCTTACCAATTCCAACCTACCAGATTTCTTTTTACTCAATGAATTTTCTCACTGTTCTCTGTTTCATAACTGTCACAGATGGGGAAGGCATGACAGTTTAGAAATATTTAACCTGAATGTCTCTTTACTAATGAGTAGGGACATCATTACCATGAAGATTATATTAAGAACTCTGTTGTACTTGACACTGAGAAGGAATCAAATAATTATGGATATCTTGTCTACCTTTGGAAAGTTTATAGCTAGACTTCTATTGTTTTTCAAATATTTGTCTTCTTAGTATATACTTTCTTAGTCCAGTTCTCTATTTGGGTTTCAAACTCTTAAATAGGGCCTAACTCATTCATTTGAATCTGTCCCTTTGCCAAGAACTTTCAAACACTTTTTAAAAGACTGCTCTGGCTCAGTGGGTGGAGAAGGTCCTAGTTAGGTCTCTAAGATAGATTAGCTAATGCCATTGTATTTTTCTTTTGTCCCAATATCTGTTTATTTGTCCTTTTAGTCCCCTCCAAAATTTACCAGTCCTCATTATCCAAACCCTATCTAAATATTCATATACTTTTAGGTCAAACATGAAATGTTTCTATTTACCTGGAACTTACTGTTTTCAGTTCTCAAATTCTGCAACTCTACATATATAGGTAATCATTAATTTCAGGAATTGTCAATAACTGGAGCTGTAAGTGAAGATTAGTAGCTTTGAAGGATGTGTATGCAAAGAGATAATAGGTTCTTTGTGTTTAGAGTTGAAATGGGTTGTAGGATAATCATCTAGTCTCAAAGTATTTAACCTTCCTGTGTGTCATAGACCCTTGTCAGAATAATATTATTAAATAATTGAAGGAAATAATAAATGTCAGTCAGAAGTTAGTGAATATAAAAATATTTTTCCCCATCTATATTTATAGACTCCCTGAAATTTGGCCACAGATTTCAGATTAAGAACCCTTTATCTAGCCCAATCCCCACATTTTATAAATGAGGCACAAATAAAGAGTTTTTTCTAAGGTCAAATATATCATTTGTCATGATCTGTCAGGAGTATTTACATTCAAATTCCTCTGTTTTGTTTCTATCTTTTCCAGGCTCACAAAGACAAGATACAAAGCTTGGGTCAATTTAATTTCAATTAGTTATCCATTTCGGAGTTGCTCTTGAGAGCTTTATATTTTTTTTAGTGTGTTAAATGGAAGCAGCTGAACATGGAAAAGAATGATCTGGAAATAGGTACCTCAAATCAGGACTTGAGTTGGAGGAAAAATAATAAGTAAAATAGCTTGCTTTCTGTTTACATGAGCCATATCTTGCTATTCTCTTAGACCGACCAGATTCCTTTAGCCATGTCCACTGTCGGCCTTCTTCTAGGTGCTAATCTTTCTTGTGACATTGAATAATTTGACTGATTGGACATATTCTCCTGCTTCTTTTCTCTATTAATATCCTTTTCTTCCTCGATAGCATTTTATTTTTCCAAATACATGTGAAGATAATTTCCAACATTCATTTTCAACATCCAACATTCATTCATTGGGACACTTTGTGTTCCAAATTTTTCTCCCTTTCTCCCTTACCTTCCCCTTCCCCAAGACTGCAAGCTATCTGATATAGATTAAATGTCCAATTCTTTTAGAAATATTTTGATATTGTCAATTTGAACAAGAAAAATCAGACCAAAATGAGAAAAATCATGAGAAAGAAAAAAACAAATAAACAAACAACAAAAAGGTGAAAATACTATGCTTTGATCCACATTCAGGCTCCCTGTCTTTGAATGTGGATGGCATTTTCTATCCCAAGTCTATTGAAATTGCCTTGAATCACTGCATTGTTGAGAAGAGCTAAAGTTTTATCACAGTTGATCGTTACACAATCTTGTTACTATGTACAGTGTTCCACTGGTTCTGCTTATTTCATCTACAATCATGATCATGTCCTTTCTGGCAACTCAGAGGTCACTTCTTTTGAGAAACCTTTTTTTGATCTGTATATTTCATGCTTTCTCTCTCCTCCAGTAACCTTCTATTTATTTATCAGTATCCATTGTGTATCCTTAGTAGGATGTGGACTTTTTGTAGACAAGGACAGTAGTATCATTTTTGAATTGAACACCAGGAATAGCACCTTGAATATAGCAGGAACTTTAATATATGTTTGTTGAGTTGAGTTTCATCTCTTCCATTCTCTTTTCCTAAAGTGCTCATCATTTCATGTCATCCCTGCTCTCAAACAATAGGCAATTAATATTGGGCTTTTGATAAAACATCTCATACTATTCTCATGAGAAATAGAGAGCTCTTTGGGATAGCTAGGTGGTGTGGTGAATAGAGCACCAGCCCTGAAATCAGGAGGATCTGAGTTCCAGTCTGACTTCAGATACTTAATACTTCCTAGCTGTGTGAACTTGGGCACGTCACTTAACCCCAATTGCCTCAGAAAAAAAAGAAAATACAGAGCACTATAAAAGTAATGGTAACTCTGGAACTTGTTGAGTGTCAGGTCTTGAAGAGTAGTTATTAGAGAACAGAGTATTGGCTATAAATATCTGTAGTCATTAGTAGCTTGGGGATCTGTGCATGACCTTGTCTTATTTAATTTTTTCTTTTTAAACCATTAACTTAGATAAGGGCATAAATGATATGAGAAGCGATTTTTAAAATTTTTTATTAAAGCTTTTTATTTTTCAAGACATATGCATGGACAATTCTTCAATATTAGCCCTTACAAAACCTTGTGTTCCAATTTCCCCCCTTTCCCCCACACTTTCCCCTAGTTGGCAAGTAGTCCAATATATTTTAAACATGGTAGAAATATACATTAAATCAAATATATGCATACATATTTATACAATTATCATATTGCACAAGAAAAATCAAATGAAACCAGTAAAAAAAAAAAAGAAGAGAAGTAAAATAAAATGCAACAAACAGCAACAAAAAGAGAGAGAATGCTATGTTGTGAACCACAGTCAGTTCTCACTATCTTCTCTATGGATGTAGATGGCTCTTGTCATCATTGAACAATTGGAATTGGTTTGAATCATCTGATTATTAAAGAGAGTCACATCCATCAGAATTGATCATAGTATAATCTTTTTTTTTATTATAGCTTTTAATTGACAGAACATATGCGTGGGTAATTTTCAGCAATGACCTTTGCAAATACTTTGGTCCAACTTTTCCCTTCCTTTCCTCCATTTCCTCCTGTAGAGGGCAGGCAGTCTCATACATGTTAAACATATTAAAGTATATCTTAAATACAATATATGTGTACATATTTATACAGTTTTCTTATTATATAAGAAAAATCGAATTTAGAAAGGTAAACATAACCTGGGAAGAAAAACAAAAATGTAAGCAGTCCACACTCGTTTCCCAGTGTTTTCTTCACTGGGTGTAGCTGGTTCTGTTCATCATTGATCAATTGGAACTGAATTGGATCCTCTCATTGCCGAAGATAGTCACTTCTATCAGAATTGGTCCTTATATAGTATTGTTGTTGAAGGGTATAAGGATCTCCTGGTTCTGCTCATTTCACTTGCATCAGTTCATGTAAGTCTCTCCAAGCCTCTCTATATTCATCCTGCTGGTCATTTCTTACAGAACAATAATATTCCATAACATTCATATACCATAACTTATTCAGCCATTCTCCAATTGATGGGCATCCATTTAGTTTCCAGTTTCTAGCCACTACAAAAAGGGCTGCCACAAACATTTTTGCACATACGGGTCCCTTTCCCTTCTTTAATATCTCTTTGGGATATAAGCCCAGTAGTAACACTGCTGGATCAAAGGGTATGCACAGTTTGATAATTTTTTGAGCACAGTTCCAAATTGCTCTCCATAATGGCTGGATGCATTCACAATTCTAGCAACAATGCATCAGTGCCCCATTTTCCCACATCCCCTCCAACATTCATCATTATCTTTTCCTGTCATCTTAGCCAATCTGAGAGGTATCTCAGAATTGTTTTAATTTGCATTTCTCTGATCAATAATGATTTGGAGCATCTTTTCATATGGCTAGAAATAGTTTCAATTTCTTCATCTGAAAATTGTCTGTTCATATCCTTTGACCATTTATCAATTGGAGAATAGCTTGATTTTTTTATAAATTAGAGTCAATTCTCTATATATTTTAGAAATGAGGCCTTTATTAGAACCTTTAACTGTAAAAATGTTTTACCAGTTTATTGTTGAGAAGCAAATTTTAAAATGACATTAAGATAGGTAAGATAGCTAACACATTGACTTGATAACAGATTTAGGACCTACAAATACTCGAGAGGCTTGAATGTTGAGGTGAATCTAACAATATGAAATTCAGCAGATATAAATATAAAGTCTTTCACATCAAAATATCAACTTGAAATTGTCAAATATTTCAACATCAAAAACTGATAGGATTTTATTAATAAAAATGATGTTATGTTTTTAGGATTTTTGCGTTCTAGATTCTCTCCCTTATCCCCACCCACAATTAATAAGCCATATGTGAAGTTATGCAAAACATTTCCATAAACTTCAAGTTGTGAAAAAAACAGATCTTCCATCCTAATGAAAATAAAAACCCTCAAGAAAAATTAAGTTTAAAATAAAGAGAAAGAGTATTAGAGAATGCTTCAATCTATATGCAGACTCGATTAGTTTCTTCTCTGAGTATGGATGGGATTTTTATCCTAAGACCTTCAGAGTAGGTACAAATGGTTGTACTACAGAGAATTACAAATTCATTTACAGCTTGTTATCCCAAAACAGTGCAATTATTTTGCATATAGTATATCTGACATTATTCATGGAGCACTTTCCAAGTTTTTTTTTTCCTGAGAGCATCCTGCTCATCATTTTCCAGAGAACAATAATATTCCACTAGAGAAACTTGCTTCAAAATATTTTTTAAAACTACTATTGTTAATTGTATTTTCCTCCACTTATTCTTTGTCCTTTCATCTTGTCCCTCCTCAAAAGTTTTTTTGCTACTAACCATTCTCTCCCCCAAGAAGCCCTCTCTTTTGTCATCCTCCCCCCTTCCCATATCCTATTCCCTATAGAAGATTTTTTGTTTCAGCTCAAATTGGACTAGATGGACTCTGAGGTTTCTTCAAACTCTGATTTCTTAGCATTGTACAGTTTGGCCAACCATTTGCCTGATTCTAGCTTCAGACTTTTGCTTCTATTCTAGTTAGTTGAGCACTTACTAGATCATTGATTAGCTCTTTTTGCCTTGTTCTCTCCTCCCCTCCCTTCATTCCTTTGTGTAATGTGAACCTCTAGAATTTCTTTCTTGTTAAGGATACTACCATTCTTTCAGTCATTCAAACTTATAACCTAGGTTTCATCCTCAACTCCTCTTTCTCTCACCACTTATATCAAATATGTTGCCAAAGCCAGATGATTTTATCTTTGTCACATTTCTTTTAGATGCCCTTCTTTCAAATATGCAAAAATGTTTGTAGCAGCTCTTTTGTGGTGGCAAAGAATTGGAAAAATGGAGAATGGCTGAATAAATTGTGGTATATGAAAGTAATAAAATATTATTCTACAAAAATGCTGAACAAGCTGATTTTAGAAAGGCCTGGAAAGATTTACATGAACTGATGCTGAGTGAAACAAGCAGAACCAAGAATATATTATACACAGTAATTGTAAGGTTGTGCAATAATCAACTATGACAGACTTGATTCTTCTCAGCAGTCCAGTGATCTAAGGCAATCCTAATAAAATTTGGATGGAAAATGACATTTTCATCCAGAGAGATAAATATGGAGACTGAATATAAACCAGCACATACTATGCTCATTTTTTTTCTTCTGTTTTTTTTTTCTCTTGTGATTTTCTACTTTTGTTTGGATTTTTCTCTCCCAAGATGATTCATAAAGAAATATATTTTGAAAAAGAATGCATATAAATAAACAAAAAGTTGTTTTTTTACATGTAATTGTAGACAATAAAGATAAAAAAAATAAAAACAGATGTTCTCCTTTCTCCTCTGATACTGTTTCTATCTGATTCAAGATTTCATTACCTCAAGTAACTATACAAAAAGTTACATGCAAGATAAATGGGAAAGAACTAATAAAGAGAAACCGCTAGAACTGAGAAAGATTGGGAAAGGCTTTCTATTGAAGATGGGGTTTGAACTGGTATTTTAAAGAAGCCAGTGAATCCAGGAGACAGAAGTGAGGGAGAACATTTCAGGCATGAGGAAGATAGCTGCAAAACTGCTTGGAGTCAGGAAATATGTCTTGACTGAAATATCTTATTAGAGGAATAGTAAGAAGGCCAATGTCACGTGATTGAAGAGCACATGGAGTATTGAGTGTAAGAGGACTTGAAAGGCGGGGGAATGGGTTATGAAGGGCTTTGAATGACAAATAGAGGATTTGATATTTGATCCTGATGGTGGTAGGGATCTAGTAGTTTATTGAAGAGGGGGTAACATAATCAGAACTAAGGAAAATCACTTTGACAGCTGAATGGAGGATGAATTGGAGTGAGGAGAGACTTGTGGCAGGAAAATCCATCAGCAATTTATTTCAATAGTCCTGTTATGAAGCAATAAGAGCCTGTATCCAGGATGTGGCTCAGAAAAAAAAAAGATTGTTTTCCTCAAAGTACTCACATCCTCCTGGAAGAATACAGTTTATTGTGTTCCTTCCCCCTTAACCTCCAATTTTTAGAAGACTTATTTCTGGTTGGAGGCTGGAATGGAGGAAAGCAGTATGGAATGATGTTGAAATAGCCAAGGTGATAAAAATAGAATTTAAAAAAGAATTAGTCATATGGAGAAAGTAGAGTAGGAGCTGTCCAATTTACCTTTGATAGATTTATTATGTGTTCTGATTATTTGCATCTGTTTTGTGATTACCTGTATCTTTGTGATTTGTCTCTAAATTTAATATACCTTCTTATAAATATTGCCTAGAAAAAATGCACTAGGTCTTATACATGATGGCAAAAGGAACTAAAGTCTTGTGAAGGGAATAGAGGTCTGAAGCATAAGTCTCTCAAGGTAATAGTGGTTTGGGGAATTATGGGGAAGTGATCTCAGAAAAATAGAGTATTGAATTTTATCTTGGACAGGACTCAGACCAGAGATTAAGACAACAGGAAGAACCAATAATCCGGACAGTGTTCTGTGGGATAGACTTGAAACCCTTCTCTCCAGTCACTGAGGATGTTAGTTTGGAGATCTTTGAAAGAATAATTAACAAAGATACAAAAATCAGAGCCATCTCTCCACCACTGACTGACATAAAAAGGGGCTTGTGACCAATTCTTCAGTCTAAGAATCCTGTAAAAAAGAAGACGAAAAAGATCAGATGAACACTGGAAATGATGAAAGACCTGGAGAATAGAACCTATAAGGAAAGATAAAAGGAGTAGGGATTACTTAGCCTAGAAAATAAAATGATGGAGGGACAATTTAATGGATGTTTTCAAAACTTTGATGTAGATTAACAACAAAGAGGATGTTGGACACTGGGGGAAGGGGAGGTTATTTCTCCCAAGAGACCAAAATTACATTAACTGGCATTATAGTAGAAGAAGACATCCATTTCCAGGATTCACAGGAATTTCATCAGCATTGTGCCAGCTGAATATAGAACTGGGCCTCTGGAAAAAATTTTAAGTCCTGTGGCTTTGCTAAAGTGCCCTTTACATTCCCTTGGTTCTCTACACCCATCTCCCTTTGTCATCTTGCCCTATTTGGAGGCTCTAGCCACTTCTGCATTTCCTTGGATTTTTTGAAAGAAGATCAATGAGTACTCCTCATGTCTCAAAATTGGTCTATGTTCCCAGTAGAACTGTTCTAGTTCCAACAAATACAGAACCCATTCAGTTTAAAGCTTTTCAAAGTGCTCTTATCTATTATTTTGTTAAATGGCTATATTCAATCTGGAATAGAGATGTCTTTCTCTTACTAATGTTACAGTATTATGGATTAAAAGGGCTTTAGACTTGACTCTGCTACTTGCAGTGTAACCTTGAACAAGATAGTTAATATTTCTGAATCTGAGTTCCTTTATCAGTAAAATTCATGGGGTTGAATTAGATGGTCTCAAAGGACCAGTTTAACTCTAAATTTGGGAGTCTATGATTTAATTGTATGGAAACTAATGCCCCAAGAGATTAAGTGACTTGTCTGAAAAAAACACAGAAAATAAAGTGTCTGGGGTAGTAGTTCTTATTCTAGAAAGTGAAAATTCTCTTGGTTCAAATCTAGTGTGAGTTCTACACAATATTTTAAAACCACAGAATACCAGTGCTCAAAGAGACCTTAGAGAATATTCACTTCTAGTATTTCATTTTTTTTTTTTGAGAAATGAAGTGATTTGAGCAAGGTTGCATAGGTATTTAACAGCAAGGACTGTTTGCTAACCTTAAGAAAACCACAGCTTAGAACTAGAACCTAGGTTTTCCTGGTCCCTATTCCTATGTTATTACTAGAGTTTATACTAATTGCTCCTTAATAGCTTCTTGAGGGCAGAGAAAGTCTTTTGCTTCTTTTTGTATCCTCAGTGCTTAGCACAGTTTGTGATACATAATAGTTGTTTAATCACTATTTATTGATGGATTGATTATCATCAATAACTGAAAGAGCTGTCTGCTTTCTTTGTTGAGATTGTGGAATTGAATTCTTTGGGTTGTACCTTCAAGAGAGATGAACACCTCACTGAGGCGCTAAGCCACATCAAAGGGGATAGAAGAAATTGCTTTACCAGGATGGGAGAAATTGCTTTGCCAAGAAAATTACTCTCATTCATCAAGGTGGTGATGAAAGGGGTGGGGGAATAGGCAGGCAGAGGACATTCAGGGTGATTTATCTTGTTCACTTTCTTCAGGAGAGCAGTTACAACTTTGCTTTGACTTAGCCTGGAGATTCTGGCTTCCAATGTGTTCTAGGAAAGGGGATGATCAGCTCAGGGCACTTATTTCTCATAGCCAGGAAAAGTGCCTTAGAATTTCTTGGATGCTCCTGATTCCAATTCAATTCAATGAATATTTGTTAAAAGTATGCTATGTGGTAGGCACTGTGCTAGGCATTAGAGATACAGAAACAAAAATTAACAAAGTTATTGCTCTCAAAAAGCTCACATTTTATTTGTATTGAATGCTTTCTCTCCATTTTCTTTCCAGTGTGGAAAGAGATTAACCAGGTTGCTTTCCCCTGCTTATTAGATCTGAAGAGTTTGGTAGGGAAGAGAGCCCAGGGGGAAATTGCCACTTAGGAATTAGAGAAATCTTTGGAGATTAAGCTGATTAATAGGCCCCCATTTCCTGCATCTATTTTTGTTTGCAGGAGCAAGAAGTTGAGTACAGGTGCTCAGGTACAAAAGATACACTTAAGCCAGGGATGCTACTGTATCAACTCGCTGTGATATTTGAAGCAAGTCATATCTCCTCTTCTATTAAATAAGGGTATTGGATTAGATATTCTAGCCCCAATATTCCCTTCCAGTTCTGACAGTCTGCGTTTCTATAAATTAGAAATTCTATAAAATTGAAGATGCTCATGGAATACTGATTAAAGAATAAATGGAATATAGTTACTTAGTAAATATTTGTTAAATTTAACTGAATGTAAGTTTAACCTGAGAAAGTGAAGTCTTAAGCAGAATATGAAAGAAATTAAATAATGGAAAGGTACATAGAGGACATTTAAGGCACGGGAAATAATATGGAAAAAAAGGCATAGGGGAGTTAAATGCCAGACTGAGGAATTATACTTGACACCAGAGACACCAGGCAGTCACAGTTACTTTGAAGTCCTTGGAGAGTCAAGTTATATGGATCAACGGAAGCTGTGTGGCTCAGACAAGGATTTTGCCTGCCTCCTTCAGGGTCTATTCCTCATCCTTCCAGGCTTCTTGCCTGGGGAAAAAAAGTTCTCTTTGTCCAGAATGATTCCTTTCCCATTAATGTCACACATTTCTGGCCAAGTCACAGAGTGCTGGATCCAAGGCTCCCTTCACTGTCCTTTCTGCCAGACCCTGCAATCTATCATCCATATTGACAAGACAGAAAACCAAGCTGTATGGGCCAAAAAGGGAACAGTACTGCATGCTAATTCTAGTTCGTGGGTCGTTTAGCAACAAAGAGGGAAAGCACTGAAGGGCAGGCCAAGAACATATCTGAAGCATATTTTACAAAAGCATACTAGCTCAACAGCTTTGCTCAGGACAATGTCATCTCAAATTCTATTTCATAATGGTAAGAATATCTGAATTTTCTACAGGGAGCTATCTGTTTTTCTATAATTCTGAAGTAGTGGAGAGGAGGAGAAGCAAGAGGGGACCCAAACTGGAGAGAGAAAAAAGCTGAAGCATGACAGGAATAGGAAGTAAAGAGGAAGAGAAGGAAGGAGAATTAGTAGTTTGAATTTGCAGAGTGAAAGGATACTTTGGGGATGAAAGTTGTATAAACAAGTTATAATTTGCTATAGGTTGTGGTTGGTAAATGTTGCTGTTTGTTCTTCCTTCTCAAAGAAGACCATGACAATAGGGAGGTGATGCCATGGCATGCAAATTAATTGAATTTAAGCACGGGAGGGCTATGCAAGGTCATCTGCCTCTCTTTCCCCTCCAGAGTCATCTAGATCCAGTGCTAGAGGTAGATTAGCACTACTCAAGATAAACCTGAATGTAATACAAGACCTGGGTCTTTTAAAGCTAAAGTCTTCAACAGGTCTCAGTTTGACTGAGGCCATAATCATTCAGTGATTGGGGCTAGGTAGCAAGTGAGGCAAAGAATGACCTCTTGCATCTAATTTTAAAAATCTATATAAGTAAATGAATAAAACAAATAAATCTGGGAGGAGAAGACCCTCAGGGTTTCTGGTCAAAACAGAAATTATTGCTATTTACATTCACTCTAAGTCAATTAGGACCTAAACAATGACCAATTGGGGCTTGGCCTGGGACCTCTTGTTAGCCAAGCAATGAGAGTCTAAGGCATGATCCCTTAGTTTGAGAGACCTGTATTTTTTTAAATATTAAATTTTTTAATTAAAAATTTGTTGCTGTATACTTATATTGTATTTAATTTATACTTTAACATATTTAACATGTATTGGTCAACCTATCATCTGGGGGAGGGGATGGGAATAAGGAGGGGAAAAATTGGAACAAAAGATTTGGCAATTGTCAATGCTGTAAAATTACCCATGCATATAACTTGTAAATAAAAAGCTGTAATTTAAAAAAAAAGGAAAAAAATTTGGTAATTTGTACAATTCCCCAATTGATGGATATCCCCTCAGTTTCCATTTCTTTGTCACTACAAAAAGGGCTGCTACAAACATTTTTACATCTATGGGTCCCTTTTTTAGAATTTCTTTGAAATACAGACCCAATAGAGACATTGCTAGATCAAAGGGTATGTACAGTTTGATAGCCTTTTGGGCATAGTTCCAAATTGCTCTCCAGCATGTTTGGATCATTTCACAATTTCACCAACAATGCATTAGTGTCCCAATTTTTCTACATCATTTCCAACATTTATCATTATTTTTCCCTGTCATCTTATCCAATCTGAGAGGTATGAGATGATACCTCAGAATTGTTTTAATTTTCATTTCTCATTTAACAATGTGTTAGTTAGATTAGATAATTTCTAAGGGACTTTTCAGTTTAAAATCTATGATTTAATCAAGGCCACATGATAAGGTTTTTTCTTTTTTATTGTTTTCTCTTATTTCTGGTTATACAGGTATACACAAGATAAGTTTTGAGGAAATTTTGGGGATCCTTAAGGAAGGAGTGCATTTCAGGTATTAGTGACAAGCAGTGTAAAAGTGTGGAGAGAGAAGAAATGTGTAAGAAACAAAAAAACTTGTTTGCCTGAACTATAAAGTATGTAAAGCAGAGTGATGTGTAATAAGTATAAAAAGGTGGGATGCTACTGAGTTAGAAAAGTCTTTAAATGTCAAACAAAGAAGTTTGTAGCTGATCTTAGAGTAACTGGGAGTTACTGGAATTTACTAAGTGGGAAACAGACATGGTCAGATTTATAATTTGGTCTCAACTTTTCTAAGCCAACGAGACAGCCAGTGCTTCATGACAATTGTAGCCAGCAGGTTGATTAGCAGTGAGAAGGGAGACAAGACACTAAAAGACAGATCAAGAATATATTAGAGTATCACTTTGGCAGATATGTGGAGAATGAATTAGGGGAGAGACTTGAGGCAGGGGAATAATTAACAAGTCATAGAAGGAGTTTGGGCAAATGGTGATGAGAGCCCAAGCTGGCTTCATGAGTAGAGAGAAAGGGACAAGAAGTGAGAGTCATGGACATAGGCAAAAAAAATTGACTATTGATTAAATATGTGGGGTGAATAGGGGTAGAGTGAAATAGAATTGTATAATAATAATAATCACAAATATTTATATAGCCCCTATATAAATGTGCCAGGCACTATGCTAATTAGGCACCTTATAATGATCTTATCTGATACTTGAAACAACTTTGAGTCAAATTCTTTTTTACACAAGAGAAAATGGAGGTAAACAGAGTTTTAATAATTTTCCCAAGGTGACACTAGCTAATAAGTATCTGAGGCTTAATTTGTATTCAGGTCTGACTTTTATGGGAGAAGAGACAATTTCTACAATCTTTCTTACCCCCAAACTTGAAAAGAAGATAATCATGTAGCAGACATGAAAAATTATATCTGATGAGAAGGCAGAACCCCTGGGCAATGTAAAAACCTGAATTAACACTTGATAATCCTTATATTTAGAGCAAACATTAAATTTCCCCCCTCACTACCCAATTTTAGATGCATGGAAGGGAGGACAAAAAAACTCACAGGTTGTGCCTGGGGGATGGGAGAAATGGGGAAGTCTGTAGGTATCCTCCACAACTGTAAGGATTTGGCCAGAACAACCCCACCCATACTCCCAAAGATGTAATAGATGCTGATCTTGTGTCTTGTGGAGGGTAGGAGGTGGTTTGAAAAAAAAATTCTGATTTAGGCAGCTGTACTGAGAGTGACAGGATATGGGTAACAGCTTATCAAACTTGACAGAAATGAGACTGGAAAACCAGCCACGGCCAGTTCTATTGTTCCACCTCCCCCCAAGGTCATTTATGGAAAGGACCTGGCCCATCAATGCCTGTATAAGCCAACACGGGGAGACAGAGGCAGCCCTACAGCCTAGCTTCAGAAATATGATGTAGGGAATATGATGTAGAGAAAGGGATCAATGTGTGAGTGACAGGAATACAAGGAAAAGGCTGAACACCACAAATATCAAGAGAGAGAAAAAATCTCAGTGCAAATCCAGGGCACAAGCAAACAAGCAGGGAGGATCCTAAAAAACAAAAAGAAAAACCAGTAAAACTTCATAGAAACCCCCACACCCCAATATAATAGGAAGGAAAGTGAACCAATAGAGAATGATAGCTACAATAAAGAATTTTATGGATTCCCCATAGAAATGGAATAACAAACAGCAGGACACTTCATAATGGTTCAAAAGAGAAATTAAATGCATCAAAGAAAGACAGGAATGAATTTAGGTCAGAAACGAGAGTTCTTTTAAAGAAGGTTTAAGAGTAAATTTTAATTGCTATCTTTTGGTTTTCCATCACTTATATATATCCTCCAAACCCCAATTTTGAAGAAAAAATAAATTATACTCTGAATTTTAGCACATCTAGCAGAAATAATTTTAAAATAAATTTAGCCATTATTCTAAATCCAAGCATTTTTAGTTTAGAGAAAGAGCAATATTCAAAATGATACATCCTTCTCCTCCCTTATGTCCTGAGACAATTCTCTACCCAAAGGCAAACCTAGATAACATTTATAGGAATACTGAATAAGGAGAAGGTGACACTATCTTAAAATTCAATTTGAGGGTTAATATTCTAGCAACAAAACTCAAGACCCTGAACTCAAGAGTACTGAGTATAGCATTGTTCCTCTAGCTACTGAACCTATTTCTAGTTCATCCATCTAGTCCATCATTGAAGAGGTAAATCAGTGTAAAGGGGAAGCCCACTTTGATTATCATCAACAGCAGAATTACTGACCAACTGTCACCAACAGGCAGGGAGAGCCCTGGAAGTGGCAGCATTGTCCAGATCACCGATCCTTTTTCCAGCATAGTCCTCACAGTCATCATCTGGGACAACAGCTAATGTGGAGAAAAGGTCAATCCTTCCCATCAGTTGCCTCAATTAATTCCCACTGAATAGGCAAGTGAACAAAGTTAGTTTAAACAATAAGGCACTCAGAGCTGAGAAACAAAAAGCTACCTGAGTCAGGCAAATGAAGGCACCATCTTGACCACTAGCTCCTCTTAATCTCTGATGAAGATCTTGAACCCAAGAGCCTTAAAAATAGCAGTACTTCATGTATAACCTATGTCAGATTACTCACTGTGTTGGGAAGGTAGAGGGAAGGAGGGGGAGGAGAAAAATTTGAAACTCAAAAATCTTATGAAAAATGGATTTTAAAAATTATCTTTGCATGTAATTGGGGGGAAAACTATTTCCATAAGAAAGAAAGAAAATAGCAGGGCTTCCACTCCACACTACCATTGACCATAATCCTGGGAACCTTGGTGAAGATTACTACTACTTTTGCAGATGTTGAAGTGATTCTATCTTTTGAAGACCTAGAAAAGAAAGTTCTTTTCACTAAAGTTCTTTCACTATAAACATCAGAAACTGAGATGTTATTGGTAAATATGGCATGAAAGAAGAAGCATCACTATCTACTTTTGCTGCTGAACCCTAAAGATCATAAGAACTTTGAATGACTTGAAGCTAAAACTTTCTATAGATGTGGCCTTTCCCATTAGAATGTGAACTTCTTAAGTGTAGAGATTTCCTTTTCCATCTGTATCCCTTATTCTTAATAGTGTTTTACATATGGTAAGTGTTTAATAAATGTTTCATTCATTTATTCACTCATTCTCTCAAGGATTGAAAGAGCTTCCTTCTTACAATCAACATCATAATCCTTTCTAAATGGAGAAGGGAGGGTGAACATATTAATTGTTTCAGGGGATAGTAAAGACAATAATCTTAACTAGACAGATCTTTCCTTCTAAGTTCCCTGGAGGAAGCTTATTCTTTTGATTTTTATTTGTTCATTTATTTATTTACTTATTATGCTTGTATATTCTATTTATTTTTAATATACGTTGCTTTATGAATCATGCTGGGAGAGAAAAGTCAGAGCAAAAGAGAAAAACCATGGGAGAGATTAAAAAACACAAAAAAGAAGTGAACATAGCATGTGTTGATTTACATTCAGTTTCCTTAGTTCTTTTTCTGGATGCAGATGGCATTTTCTGTCCAAAGTCTATTGAGATTACTTTGAATCCCACCGAGAAGAACCAAGTCTTTCTTAGTTGATCATCACACATTCTTGCTATTATTGTGTACAATGTATTCCTGGTTCTGCTTGTTTCACTCAGCATAGATTCATGTAAATCTTTCCAAGTCTTTCTAAAATAAGCTTGTTCATCATTTTTTATAGAACAATAATATTCCATTACCTTTATATACCACAACTTGTTCAGCCATTCCCCAGTTGATGAGCATCTACTCATTTTCTAATTCTTTGCTACCACAAAAAGAGCTGCTAGAAACATTTTTGTACATGTAGATCCCTTTCCCTCCTTTATTATTTCTTTGGGATACAGACCTAGGAGTAGCACTGCTGGGTCAAAGGATATGAACAATTTTATAGCCCTTTGGGCATAATTGCACATTGTTCTCCAGGATGTTTGGATCATTTCACAACTCAACCAAAAATGCATTAGTATCCCAATTTTTACATATTCTCTCCAACATTTATTATTATTTTGTCATCTTAGCCAATCTGAAAGGTATGAGGTGATACTTCAGAGTTGTTTTAATTTGCATTTCTCTAATCAATAGTGATTTAGAACATTTTTTCATAAAACTATAAGTAGTTTTAATTTCGTCATCTGAATATTATCTGTTCATATCCTTTGACATTTGTCAATTGGAGAATGATTTATAGTCTTGTAATTTTGACACATTCTTTATATAATTTAGAAATGAGACCTTTATCAGAAACACTGGCTGTAAAGATTTTTCCCAGGTTTTTACTTGTTTCTGTTGGTTTTGTTTTGCAAAGGCTTTTTAATTTAATGTAATCAAAGTTGTGCATTTTGCCTTTCATAATGTTCTTCTTTGGTCATAAATTCCTTCCTTCTCCAAAGATCCAAATTATCCCTTGTTCTCCTAATTTGTTTATTGTATCATCCTTTAGGCCCTAATCATGTACCCATTTTGACCTCATTTTGGTATGCGTTGTGAGATGTAAGTATATGCCCAATTTCTGACATTATTTTCCAGTTTTCCCAAAAATTTTTGTCAATTAGTGAGTTCTTATTCCAGAAGCTGGAACTTGGAGTTTATCAAATACTAAATTACTATAGGGCTTGATTATTATGTTGTATGTATCTAATCTATTTCACTTATTTACCACTATTTTTTAGTTAGTACTAAATGGTTTTGATTACTGTTACTTTATAATATAGTTTTAGCTTTGATACTGCTAAGCCACCATCCTTTGTTTTTTTCCCATTAATTCCCTTGATATTCTTGACCTTTTGTTCTTCCAGATGAATTTTGTTATTATTTTTTCTAGTTTTATAAAATAATTTTTTGGCAGTTTGATTGATTTGGAACTGAAGTAGACCAATTTAGGCAGAATTTTCATTTTTATTATATTAGTTCAGCCTACCCATGTTTCTTTTTATTTTTAAAATATATTTTCTAAAGGGAAAAGGCTAAAAAATTGGTATTAGATGGGATATTTATTTCTTATCATTTTCCACTGAAAATGAAAAGGAAATGCTTAGTTGAAGCAAGACATACTAAGGGTGAGATGGAGTTGGCATGTTTCAAATGGAGCCAAACCATCTATGCCACATTGATAAAAACCACCCACTCTTAAATCTTAGTAAAGATAGTCCAGGCTTCTGAGCCCCAAAGCCCCAGAAATAGTAGCATACTCCAGATGACCAGTCTTTTTTCTAGTATGGCCCCTGCATCCATCAAGGAAGAAATCTTCGTGAAAAAAGAGTTTGTTATACATGGCATCACTGATACCAAGCAGCTGTCATTAATTATCAGAAAACCATTAAGAAGAGTAATCCTTGTGGAGAAATCACTTAGGATCTGTTTTCTAGGCCCTGCTCAGCATCTAGAACTACTAAAGATTAGGAAAATTAAGTTCTCAATATCAAAGTCTTTCATCTTGTCAAATGATTCAACAACAGAAAGATATATGGTTGTATAAATGGAAATGATCTTTAAAAAGATGTATTATTATCACTATTCAAAGGTACTCTAAGAATCTGTGGACCTTTCCATCTGACTTATAATTTTTTTTATCATCTGACTTATAATTAAAAACTCCTATCTATATTGTCTTTCCCTATTAAAATATGAGTTCATTGACAGCAGGAATGATCTTAATTTTTGATTTGTATCCCCAGTCTTTAGCACAGAGCTATATATATGGTCAATGCTAAATAAATGTTTTCTTCATTCAGTTATTGATTCTTTCTTTCATTTATTCATTCACGTCTCCTTTTTTGCTTATCATTCTATGGCAATATGTTGAAGGATTTTCCTGTATACCTAAGGGGATCCAAATAGGGACCCATTACATAGGTCAGTGAATTTTAGATGTACCACAAGGCATTAACAGAATCAGAATCACAAAAAAGTTAGGATTATAAAGGATCTTAATGATTACTTAGCCCAATCTTCTAATTTGCCCCTAGAGTAATTAAGATTTTGAGAAGGGATATAATCTGCTCAAGATAACATATTAGAAAGTAGCAGAATCATTAAAATCTAATTAGTGTATATATTATGGTCTTCAAGGATTTTGATTATTCATTTTGAATTTTGAATTTTAACTACTTATTTTAACATGCATTTTGAAACTGTATTTGTTTGTGTATTTTAAAAGACTACTTACCCATAAAAAGTTTCAAAGCACCTACTTTCATAAAGATTTTGGCCTTCTAAGAGTTATATATTTGTACTGATATTGAACTTATGTCTGGTTACAGATTTAAAAGACATTACTATTTTAAAATAAAGCATACTGTTGTGTTTTGCCTAGAAAAAATAGAAAGTAGCAGAACCAGAACTTGGATCTTCAAATTCAAGTCAATAATTCTTTCTATTGATGCTGGTCAGGTCCATAGTGTTGAGATTATCTAGATCTTACCTTTATCTCTCATATACTGCCCAGGGAAGGTACCCTAGAGCCTATATATTATGTACTGATTTTGGAATTAGAATAATGAGATTTAGAGCTAGAGGAGAATTGAAAGATCATCTAAGTCAATCTCTTCATTTAGAGATGAGAAAACGGAGGCCCATGATCGTATTTGTAGTATGTACTAGAGCTGGAATTTGAAGCCAAGTCTTCTAATTTAAATCCAGTGAACTTTCTATTCTACAACAGATTAATTTTTTTCTATATTCAGGACCAAGAAACAAATATTCCAATTAGGAATATCCTTTATTGATGATACGAATAACATCAGAAGATTTTCATATCATTTCTTTGCATATGTATTATGACATGAGTGAGACTTTTCCAGGAGTTGAAATTCCAAGTTGGCCCTTAAATCTTAAGGAAACAATATTATAAAGCAGCAGCTCTCAAAGCATAGTTCAGGAACTCTGGTTATTCACCAAGACTCTTTCAGAGGATTCTTGAGGTAAAAATTATTTTCATAACAATAATAATATTGACATTTTAATTTCTAATGTGGTACATGATAGTTCTGACCCACATAAACAAAAGCTCTTTGAGGAGTCTTCAATAATTTTTAAGAGTGTAAAGGAATCTTGAGAACAGAAAGTTCAAGAACCACTGTTAAAGACAGTGATTAGGCTCCCAAGTTGGTTCAGAAAGGGCCTATTTTTACCTATAATGTACTTGAAAAAATTTATTTATTTTTATTATATTATTAAAAATAAATTTATTAAAAATAATTCATCTCACCAGTTTCCTTATTTGTAAAGTTATGGGGTTAGACTAGATCAGGACCTCTTAAATGTTTTCTACTAACAATCTCATTTCACCCAAGAAATTTTACACAGCCCTAGATATATAGATATATAAAATAAGTATATAAATCAAGCATTTGCTGATAATAAATTATAATTTTTCAAGCCCAAAATTCAGTTATGTGACCCCTGGTAAGGTCATGACCTCAGTTTAAGATGTTTTGGACTAGACGATCTCTACCATCCCTTGTAGCTTTAAATCTATGAACTCAGGTGCTTAATATAGGTCTCTAAAGTACTAATCAATGCAATGACCAATCAAATGCTACCCTATTCCTAACAGAACTCAAGATACAGAATGGAGTCTACATTTTTGGACACAGACAATGTAGAAAATTACTTTGCTGGCAATTTGTTATAAGAGTTGTGTTTTTTTCCTATTTCAGTAATGATGAGAAGTATGATAGGACAAGGGAGGGAATAGCTAAAAGACTGCTCAAAAAAGAAAAAATAAAGGATTATGGAAATATTTTTTAAATGCACTGCAGAGAACAAGGAAAGCTAGAAGCAAATAACAAGCAAGATATGTTTTGCATGTGAAAATGTTCATTTTTATTAAGTTCAGATTTAAAAAAATCAAAAGAAAGTTTAAAAAAGATAAGCCTTAGAGGTGTTTTCACAAGGTGTTTCTATTATTCTAATTCCAAAATCAGTACATAGTAAATAGACTCTAGGATAGCCTCTCTGGGAAATATATGAAAGATAAAGATAAGATCTAGATACTCTCAATATTGGACCTGACCAGCAGCAGTAGAAAGAATTATTGACTTGAATTTGAAGATCTGGATCTTCTGGTTCTGCCACTTTCTGTTTTTTCCAGGTGCATATGAAAATGTTCATTTTTATTAAGTTCAGAATAAAAAAAATCAAAAGAAAGTTTAAAAGAGATAAGTCTTTGGGGTGTTTTCACAAGAACAGTGCTGTGAGTACACGATTTATTTTTCCTATTTTATAGAAGAAGTAACTGAATCACAAGGGTTAAATGCCTTTCCAGGATTACATAGCTAGTAACTATCAGAGCGCCAAGTCTAATACTGTCTATATATGATAAATGCAAAGGAAACATTCAGGCAAAGTGTTATGAGAAATTTCAGGGGATTTGATAGAGGAGATAGCACTTGTGTTGAACGTTCAAGGAATGGACTGATTTTAATATATTGGATGGGGCGTTTTCTTGGCAAAGACACTGGAGTGGTTTGCTATTTCCTTCTGTAGTTCATTTTTCAGGTGAGGAAATTAAGGCAAATAAGGTTAAATGGCTTGCCCAAGATCACACAAGCTAGTAAGTGTCTGAGACTGGATTTGAACTCAAGAAGATGAGTCTTCTTGATTTCCTACTCAGTGCTGTGACACCTGTTATCCTAGAAAAGGCAGTACAAAGAAGAAAGGGCATGAGAAAACAGGAGGGAGAATAGTTGTTTCCCCAGAACCATGGCACTTAATTCACTTAAATATTTGCTCAAATGCAACTGGCAATAAGGTAGCTTTGAGTTAAATTGCAGAAGGCCTTGCATGTTGGGTTTTATTAGTGAATAATGAGTCTCAGATGAATTGAGTAGAAGAATGACATGATTAGAGATGTCCATCGAGGAAATTACCAGACCAGACTTACCACTGTGCTTTGGATGCTTTCTTCAGTGTCTTTGGCACTCTTCTTCCATTGGTGAGTTCCTTCTAGAACCTCCATTTTAAGGAAGAACTTAGACTAGTCATGTAGTATTTTCAAGACGTTGTCACTATGCCCTCCCTCATGGCTACCTCCCATTCTTGTCCATGTTTTTCTTATTCATGTGTTCTCTTCCTTTAGTAGAATCTAAGCTCCTTAAGGATAAACCTTGTCTTGCTTTTTTGCTTATATTTATATCTGTTGTGCTTAATAAATGTTGCACTTAATAAATTTTGTAAACTTGGCTTATTTGGACTTCTTTGTGAAAGTTGTATTGAAAAATTGAAAGATTGGATTCAATTATGGCATCCTGAAATAAAATGGTGGTTGTGTCATTTGGTTATACTTAAGGATTGTTGTTGTATGTGTGTGGGGGGGAGTATGTGTGTATATATATATTTCAAATAAAAGCTAATGGTATGGTTGTGAGTTGAGTAGCAATGCTATATCTATGTAACTATAATGAGATAAGGGCCTGAATATCCTTTATGAACAAGAGGCTAGCTTTATAAGCTGGCATTGAAATGTGAAGGTTACCCTGGAAATGAAAAGAGAGTGAATTTCAGAAATATTTTGGAGATAGATTTTGCAACAAAATGGATTTGAGGTATGATAGAAAGGGAAAAATAAAAAATGACTTGAAGTTTTGAACCCTAGTTAAATAGAAGTATAGATAGGGGCACTAGGGGAGGGAGCAAATTTTAAGGAAAGATGATGAGTAAGTACAATGTTGTTTTTAAATGAGATTTCACCTGAAATAGTAATGTTGAGGGTAGGGGAGTGGGAAGTACAGGTTTTTGGACTGACATGTTATAGTGAAAAGAATATTAGATTTTAAATTAAGAGACCCGGGTTTGTGCCCCTTATTGCAAAATCTAAAACTCTATTCAAACTTTAATTTTACAAGCCTGTTTCTTTATCTGTACAACACTTACACAGTCAATTTCCCACGATTGTTCTGAGGATCAAATAAAATGATATATGTAAAATGTTTTGTGAGAACAAGCTATTATTATTTTTCCACTCTGAGATTTCCCTCACTCCTAATCCATTTTTCCCATAGTGAATGAGCACCAGTTCCTCAGTTTTTGGTTGACATTCTCTGAATTTTTTCAACACATATGGGTTGGCTCCTCCCATTTTTTGAGATAGCACCAGTTCCTTGGTTCTTAGTTGACATTCTCCCTATTCCCTTAGCACATATGGGATGGTTCCTCCCATTTTTGGTACCCGGCAAGACTGGAGTGGGGAGCTGAAGCCATCTGGTCAAGAATGTGGGATTGATGTGCTGTATTTAGCTCCCTGGGAGAAGTCAGAATGCGGGGTTGTAATTTCCCCTGCATTTTCTTTGCCTCAATAAGGCGGCTGTTATAGCTGGAAGGAGATTCTCATCTAAGCAGACAGAGTTCTTGCCCCAGCCAGCCTTATCTATGTTGACAGGTCCTAATCTTTGCAGTTTCCTTTCAGATATGTCACCCTTCCCAACCCTCCTCCCCCCACACCTCCTCAGAATCAGAGTTGCAATTTCGATGTCTCTCCCTCCCACTTTGGGCTAACTTGCTTATGCAATGATCATCTGATGACTTGCTGAGCCCTGCTCATGTCTTCTTGGTACATAATTGTTTTAGCCTCTGTTTTTCTCCTCTGTTCCAGTCTGGCTGATTTCCTCTCTATTTTGTTTCATCCCTTATTTCTCATTGCTCTCCTTCCCATGACTTTTACTCATGATATTGAGCATCAGATCTCCTTACCTGAATTTCCAAGTTTCCTGTACAAACTAGTATGACCTCACAGCTCTAAGTGCTCCACAGTGTCTGCTTCAGCCACCTTCATAGCCATTGAAACATTGTTCTCATATGACCATTCTATCAGGAAGTCTTCATATACTTGAGATAGACATTCCTCCTAATTCATCTATAGATGTGAAGCCTTGTTAGTTATCCTCAACCTGCTTAAGTCTGTCTGTGGGTTGTGTTGTCTGAAATGATTTTTATTGGAGTGTGGCCCCTGCACGTGCTACAGCTTCTTGGAACCACAGGTGCTAATTGGGTGAGAGCTGGACACCAAAGTTAGATGAATAGCCCTCAGAAGGGTTTGAGAATCCCTCACACCAGAAATACTAGTCTTCTTAAAACCCTGTATGCTCCTCTTATCTCTAACATTAAGGGATAAAGATTGAGCCTATAATTTAATTGGTTCAGAGAACTCCTAGGTGAGAGAATTCCCTCTATAAATGCAGATCAGCATCTTCTCTGCAATTTAGCAAGTTACCTATGGAAAGCTTTGAGAAGTTATATGACTTGCCCAGAGCCACACATCCAGTAATGTGTCAGAGGAAGTACTTGAACCCCTGGTATTCCTGGCTTAAAGAGAGCTCCCTATCCGCTACACCAAGCTACCACTTTGTCAGCTCTGACATTATTCAATTTTATTTTTATTTTTTTTGATCTCCAGAAGTCTGGGGTCAGACAGACTTGCTTTCAAATGAAATGGAAATGATCCTGGGCAAATCACTTCGCCATTATATGCCCCAGGCATCTCTCTAGGGCTTCTCTACCACTTAGAGCATCAGAATGATGAAATCACAGACTTTGGGGATTTTCTCCTGTCATTCTCTGGGGGCAGGGATAGTATCTTCTATTGATAAACTCCTAACTAGAATGAACCTTAAAAATAATCTAATCTAAACCACTTAATTTATGGAAGGGAATATACCAAGAAAAATGATGACTATGAAGGATTAAGAGAAACATGGAGTGATGCATATGAAATAATGTCGAGTAGAGTGAAGAAACTACAGATATTCAGTACAATAAAACAAATGAAAAAATCAAGCCAAATTTTATGTAGTTTTAAGATCAAACTTATTCCTAATAATTTTCCTTTTGTTAGCCGGGTCAAGGATAATGGATAGAGAATGTTTTGTTGTATATATATTTTAAATTTTTAATTATTCTACTTTTTGTTTACTGTTATTGTGGTGTTATTCAGTTATGCTTGATGACTTTTTTATTCCTTTTCAAATGAAGGCTAAAGATGAGGTGAAGAGGGTTGAGTAGGGAGATATGTCTGTGTAACAGGATATGCTTAGGGTAATGAGACTAGAGTCAGGAAGACACTTACTAGTTCCATATCATGTTTACCTCAATTTCCTCATCTGTAAAATGAACTGGAGAAAAATGACAAACCATTCAGGTATCTCTGACATGAAAACTCCAAATGTGGTCATGTAGAGTTGGGAATGACTAAGAAATGACTGAATGACAACAAGTTTGTATAAAAAATAATGGTTTGTGCTGTTGTTGGGACACTCCCCCTTTACATCTCCCCTAAAGATTCCCTCAGCTCTTGACCCATGAATACTTCGATTGTGCTTAGTTCTGGGAAGACAGGCACTTTTGAAAGAGGAATCAAGCCCCTTAACTCAAACTTACTATTTCTTTATGCCCAACCCCAGGACCCTTCTCTTCCCCACAGAGTCCTGAAAATAATGGCTTAATGCTTTAATTTATCTCATGCCTAGGGTCTCTCCTCCAAAGAGGGAGTAGGAATATATCCCATAATATACAATGTAATCATGTAAAGCAGGCATAGGACAGATATTAAATCCCTACATTCAGCTTGACACCAAAAAAAAATCACAAGTAATCATTAACAAAGACTTAAAGAGCATCCATAAATTAAAACTACTGTTTTCTCTCCTGGGATACTTAAAGCATCTCAACATAAGATATTTTGTAAGAATATTGAATTGACATTTCACCTTTACCTTGAATCTACACTATTTAAACAATTTTCTCCATGTTGGAGTCTTCTGGTAGGTAAGCCAGCAAGGGTCTTGGGCTTATCCTCCTGCTAAAAGTCTGTGTCTTCAAGTAATTCTGTAATAATTGCCAGTGAATTAAATTATTTTCACAAATTAAAAATAAAATAAAAAATAATTACTAGTAGGTTCTCTCAAGAGGCAGCTAGGTGGCAGAATGAATAGAACCCCCTGGGGTCAGGAAGATCTGAGTTCAAATCTGAACCCAGATAATTACTAGCTGTGTGACCTTGGGCAAGTCACTTAACACAGTTTGCTTCAATTTTCTTATTTGTTAAATCAGCTAGAGAATGGTAAACCATTCTAGTATCTTTACCAAAACCAAATCAAACCAAACCCAATCAAATTGGGTCATGAAAAGTAGGATACAACTGAAATGACTAAATAATAAAGCTCTTAGAATGTAGCTAGAACCAGTGGAAGACATAAGAACTCCCAGACTCTCAAAATCACACAGTTGCCTCCACGTCTGAAAGCATCCATCTTGGGATGAATACACAGATGTATCCAGAGGTACAGGCCCAAGCCTTGGCTCATTTAGGCTCAGTACAATGCTTAAATTTTAACATTTCTGTTAATGACTCTGGAGGAGAAACTGAGGCTGGTAACCTTGCACAGCCCTCTCTCACTTAAATCCGATTCACTTGCATATCACAGCCTCACCCACCTGATGCCATGGCTCTCTTTGAGAACAAAGGACAAACAACGACATTTCTGTTATATCGCTTGTATATCTCTGTTCTGATACATAAACTGTAAGTGGCAGAGTCAGAATTCCACAACAGCTTCTCAGTCTCCAAATCTGTGCTATCTTTCTTGTTCATTTAGACTAGGTTGCAGATCATCTGGATGGAACTCTGGGGCCTCCACCATGAACACCCCTGCTTCCTAGCTGCCAGGTTACCAATGCCATCTTTTCTAACAAGGGCTGAGAACTCTCTTCCCTCCTGCAGGAAAGAAGTAGGACAAGCTAAAAGGTTCGATATCAGGACAGTCCATGGTTCTTGTCCATTCTGTTGTGGGAGAGCAGCCCCAGAATCGATTTTCTGTCATTAATGTTCTGGACCTGAGAACTGGGCACTGTGACAACCAAGTCCTGGCTGCTGAAAGTGTGAAAACATGGTTAGTTATGGGGGTTGGGGAAGCAGGAAGAGAGTATGGTTTAAGGATGGAGCTGGAGCTTATGAACTCAAGAATAATGGTGTTAGTTATATCCTGGGAATCATCTGTGAGTTACCCTACGGCCCCAGAGGAAGAGGGGAGAGCACAAGGATCTGAATAGCTCAGAACCAGAATGAGAGGACAGGGAAAGGGAGTTGTGTGTCAGAGAAGCCTTATCCTCACAAGGAGTCTGGTCTGGGATATACTAGTACCCCAATAATACAGGGAATCTTGTCTATTTAGAACTGTTAAGAGTAATGCTACATATTTGAATTCTCTAGATAGCTGATAGTTTATCACTTCAATCCTCAATCTTTCTGTCTTTTTTGTGTCTGTCTCTGTCTCTCCCTCTCTCTCTATCTCTGTCTTTTCCCCCTCTTTCTCTCTCTCTGTCTCTGTCTCTTTGTCTTTCTCTTTTTCTATGTCTCTATCTCTGTTTTTCTCTCTGGGTATCTGTCTCTGTCTCACTGCCTCTCTGTTTCTGTCTGTCTCTCTCTGTGTGTCTTTCTCTCCCTTTCCTTTCTCTCTCTCTCTCTCTGTCTGTCTTTCACCCCTCTCTCTTCCCTCGTCCCCTCTCTCTGTGCCTCTGAAGATGTCTCTCTGTCTGTCTTTCTGTCTCTCTCTTTCTCTGTGTCTGCCTCTGCCTCTCTACCTCTCTTTGCCTCTTTTTCTCTTTCTGTTTCTCTTTTGCTCTATCTCTTTTATTCTTTCTCCCTCTCATTTCCCTTTCCTCTCCATACATATATACAGTTATACATATTCATATATTTATACATGTATTATATACATCTATATTATATAATCTATATAATTATGTATATATGTGTCTACACATCTATTTAGTGATTTAATCAATGTTGGAAGCTCTTGGCATGGAAACTCTCTCTAACCTATATACATTAGCAGCTTGAGCTATAACTAGAGTGGAATAATCAAGGATTTCCCCCAGGACTCCAAGTTTAGAAGCTGCTGCTATCCCTTGTAGTAAGAAATAAGAGAGTTTGGAAGCTAAGTAGCAAGAATAATTTGTTGAAATAGGATGGTGTCAGATGAAGGGAGTTTCTTTACCAACCCAATCTATTCCCTGTTGTAGCCTCCCCAGTCTCCCTACCTAACCTAACAACCTTTAACTGTTGTTTTGTTTGTCCTTCATTCTCTAAGAGGACCATAACATCAAGAAGGTGATAGCAGGGCAAATAAGTGAATTGGATTTAGAGAGAGAGGGCTGTGCAAAGTCACCAGCTTCACTTTCTCCTCAGGAGCCATCTAGGTTCAGTGGCAATATATAGATCAGAACAAGTGGAGATAGCCCTGGATGCAATGGGAGACCTTGGTCTTTTTAAATTAAGGTCTTTAATAGAGATCAGTTTGCCTGAGGCAATCATTCATAGAAGGAAGGAAATGAGCTAAACACTTTACAAATACTATCTTATTTGTATACTGTCTACCACCCTGGGAAGTAAGTACTATTATTATCCCTGATTTACAACTGAGGAAACTGAGGTAAACAGATTACTTACTGAGAGTCACAAAGCAAGCATTTGAGGACAGGTTTGATTTCAGATTTTCCTGACTAGAATGAGGGCTCTATTCATGGTACCTCTGGAATGAGGGCTCTATCCGTGGTACCTCATAGATGTCTCACACTTTGTACTCCCGAAATTGTCAGAGCGTTGCCTAACTCATGTTAACCTAGGGCATGCTTCCTACTGTTTGCTCTGGACACAAAAATTCCTCATTAAAGCTCTAACTGCAACACATGCTCTTAGTCGGTTACCTCGGGCACTAAGCAGTCATGCAGCTTGCCCATTATCTCTGAAACAATGACTGTGTCGGAGGGAGAACTCAGCTTGCTTTTGGGTTCTCAGCTATCCCTTTTTACCTCTTTTGGTTTTCCTGCCTGTGACCGCGTCTTCACAACCTCTTAACTGCTTGCTTCTTCTATTTTGTTGAAATGATATGGCAGCAAAAGCCTTTCACTACAAGCTGGGTGACCTGAGATGAAAGCCTTTACTCTGCTATTCCCACTATGTAGGGAGAGATTTCTTCGAGGGATTTATAACTTCTCTGTGTGCCTCATTTGTAAAATGAGGGTTTGGGAACGTTGATTTTCAAGTTACTTTCCAACCCCAATTTTTACATCCTATTGCTTTTATTGTTGTTCATTTGTGTCAGACTCTTCATGACCATTTTTGGCCATTTTCTTAGCAAAGATACTAAAGTGGTTTGCTATTTCTGTCTTCCATTTTCCCAGATGAGGAAACTGAGGCAAACAGAGTGAAGTGATTAGCCTTTAGCTGCCCATGTCCTACTATAGCCTTGTTAAAAGTCTGTGTAAAGTATGAGAATATAGGACACTAATGAGTGTCTGGGGGAGTTCTTATGCATAAACTACATGTGGTATCATGCATAGATGTTGTATCCTTGAATACTCAAATGTTTTTATTTGAAAATAAAAATTTTATATTTTTCCTTTTTTCCTTACTTCCTGGTTTGGGGATATGTTCCAGATAATTAGGCTACAAATCAATGAGATGTTAAATCTCCTTCTTGTGTATTCTCTAATGGCTCCTGATAGTTTTAAGTGATCACTATAGAAATTCTTGTTAGCCATTTATACACTATTGGTGAAACTGTGAATTATCTAATTATTCTGAAAAAACAATTTGGAGTAAAACTAAAAATAAATGAAAAGTTATTGTTCAGCTATGTCCTATTCTTTGTGACCTTATTTAGGATTTTCTTGGTAAAATTCTACTTGATTATACTTCTTTGTTACAAGAGTTATTAGGGGTTGAGAGAGTCACTGAGGTGATACGTAACCTGCAGCCTTTCCAGAGAGACTTTGAGATTTGTCATCTATTCTAGGACGGGGATAGAGGGAAGGACATTGGGATGTTTCTATTACCATGATCTCTTTTTCTCCATCAGCTGGTGACCAAAAATGGATTTGGAACCAGAGTTGAATCTGGATATCTGTTACTTATTGCCTATGTTCTTTTTGGCAAGTAATGTTTCCTCCTGGGGCTCAATTTCCTCATGCTCGATCCTTCATATAGCCCCCAGGGACATCTGCTGCACTTACTCTGGAATAAGCTATGAAAAAGATGAAATATAATCTTTAGCATTTCAAGCTGAGAAAGGACAGTTCATGATCCAACTTTTCATGGATATCCAATCTATATTAGATATCCTCCTTTCTCCCACTTTCCTTTGGTTTTGAGCCAGTCTTTCTACTTCAATAGTCACGGTGAAGATCAAGTTGTCCAGCTGCTGTGAGACAAAACTGGGGCAGTTGATTCCCAGATTATTGAGCAACAGCTGAGTTTGAGTACTGCGATGGATGCAGGAACAAAAGAAATGGTTGGGCTGGACACCATGAGTCATTTTCTGAAGAGACTGTGAACAGGTGGCAGGTAAACTGCGTTGGACTAAGAGCCAAGGTATCTAAACAGGAACCAACATGTAGAGAATCATATCTGACTGAACTTAGAGCCAAAATGACTTCAGACATGCAACTCTCCCCGTGCCTCAGAAGCTGGATGGTTCAGAAGGAGGAGATTTTAGTTTGGGAGATGGTCAGTCTGGAGAGTTTCTTTTGTGTTTTGTTTTGTTTTTTAAACAAATTATATGGCCACTAAAAATCAGTTATCTGAATCTTATGAATAAGGTTGGTTGGCAGAAAGAAGGAAATTTCTCAGACATATTGGGGCAAGGACTAGAGCTATAGAGATTCCTATATTCAAATAATAATGGACCAGATTTTGAATTTGGGTTATTGAGGATGTCCTTCTCTGGCTCAACAATTAGGAAACTCTATAGACTTACTGAAAGCAGTTTATGAACCAGATGTAGGTTATTGGTACCATAACACTTAATTTCTCCTGGAGCATCCAACAAGTGTATATTCAGGCTTCACCAGAGTCACAGTTGTAATGAAAACACTAATAAAAATGTATTTTAATTTATTTTTCCTTTTAAATTTTGATTTTAAATAGTTTTTTTCCAATTATATGTAAAGACAACTTTTGGATCCATTTAAGAATATTTTTGAGTTCTAAATTTTTGTCCCTCCCATCCTCCTTAAAATTGTAAACAGTTTGGTACAAGTTTTATATATATACAATCATGTAAAATATATTTCCATATTAGTCAAAAACATAACTTCAAAAAAAAAGAAAAATGCTTGCTTGGTAACTAACTCACTGTTTTATATCAGAATGAGAAGTAAACTTATATTCTAAGCACAATACTATTAGAGCAATGTGCCCTCAAGAGCTTTGTAATTACAGACATTAGTATGAAACTTAAGTGTGCAGCTCCTGTGGTGGGGACTCATTTGAACTATTTTTCACGCTCTCTAACCCAGGAGGAGGTTGTTTTGACAAAGCATCAGAGTGTTTCAAAGTCTACTCAGAACCCACTTAGGTTGAGATGTCCATTTAACTGCTAACAGCTGTGCCCAACTAACAAAGGAAGATTATGTTCATTTTTTTCTATAGGAGATTTAGGAAATTGGGCATGTTTTATTGTTACAGTAAAACAAGCATCTTCAACCTTTAATATCTTGCTGATGTGTTGACTCTCTGAAAGAGAGTTCTTCCAAAGGCAAGGGAACTGAGTCATTTCCATGAAGCTAGGTGTCAGGGGTAAGGATTGATTAGTTTGGGAGATGGTCAGTCTGGAGAGTTTCTTTTGTGTTTTGTTTTTTTTAAACAAATTATATGGCCACTAAAAATCAGTTATCTGAATCTTATGAATAAGGTTGGTTGGCAGAAAGAAGGAAATTTCTCAGACATATTGGGGCAAGGTACAGTGCCTCCTCTATCATAATAAATTGTACCTGGGATGAAGGATGAGTTCTCCTCATAATGAGAGCTCCCTTGAAGGCAGGGACTGGCTCTCCCCATCAGGGCATGGATTCCTTGAGAGAAAGAATTGCGGCTCCCTATCACACTGGGAGCTTCCCAGAGACCATAATTTGGTTTCTTCTCTAGTTGTATCAGGACCAGATTCCATATATTGTTTAGTCATTCAATCATATTTGACTTCCTGACTCTGTAGAATGTATATTCCATTTTCTTGGCAAAGATATTGGAGAGGTCTGACATTTTTCCTTCTCTAGTGGATTAAGGCTGAGGAAAAATGACTTGCCCAGGGTCACACAGCTAGTGTTTCAGGCTAGATTTGGACTCATGTCTTCCTGACTGCAGATATATTGCTGTAGCCACTATGCTATCTAACTGCCTCCAGATTTCATATATAGGGGTTGCTTCATTTTAACTATACGATGGGAGTAGGCATCATGGAGGAAAAGGGGATGGACATCATTAAGCTGGCAAAGACAAGCATGAGAATGAGGAAAGGGAACATATTGAGAGGTAAGAAAAGGAAAAGATGTTTAGGAGATATCAGAGCAGAAGGAGTGACTGTAGTTCCTTTTTCTGCCCAAATTATAGCTAAATGCTATAGAAAAAAACTGTTAGAAAGGTGGGCAGTCAGGTCCCACCATTATTCATAATAATGAATAATTTCATTATTACAGTGTGTCAAAGCAATTTTGAGTCATGAGTTCTATACCCAAAGTTCCATTTACTTGGTGCTCTGGCTATTTGATAATAATACTAGCTAGGATTTATACAGTATTTTAAGGTTAGCTCAAATATAATTATGATCTTCACAACAAGTGCTATTATTATCATCATTTTATAGATGAAGAAATTGGGGCAGACAGGTTAAATGACTTGCTCAGAGTCAGACTGCTAGTCAGTGCCCAAGGCCAGATTTGAACTCAACTGTTCCTGATCCAAGTCCAGCTCTCTACCCACTATGACACCTACTTGTCTCTATATCTTTGATGAGCTCTAAAAGTCTGTAGGCAGTTATAGCCACCCAGTTACTCATTGGGTGCACTGATAGAGAAAGTCAGTGCTACAATGTAATGATGGTAACAGATTGGATTTCTTCTTAGGCTTCTAAAACTTAAGGGTATTTGAGATTCCACAATGTCTCCAAGAATCATTAAATGATAGGATTTTAGAGTCAAAGGGACTTCAGTAGCTTCTATGATAACACACATGACAAGTAACTATGCAGCCTTTCCTTGAAGATCTCCAGCAAGGCAGAACTTACTATGTGTCAAGGCAACCCATTCCATTTGGGGATAGCATCAATTGTTTTTTTTTTTAATTTTTTTATTTAATAGCCTTTTATTTACAGGATATATACATGGGTAACTTTACAGCATTAACAATTGCCAAACCTCTTGTTCCAATTTTTCACCTCTTACCCCCCCCCACCCCCTCCCCTAGATGGCAGGATGACCAGTAGATGTTAAATATATTAAAATATAAATTAGATACACAATAAGTATACCTGACCAAAACGTTATTTTGCTGTAGAAAAAGAATCAGACTCTGAAATATTGTACAATTAGCTTGTGAAGGAAATAAAAAATGCAGGTGTGCATAAATATAGGGATTGAATTCAATGTAATGGTTTTTAGTCATCTCCCAGAGTTCTTTTTCTGGGCATAGCTAGTTCAGTTCATTACTGCTCCATTAGAAATGATTTGGTTGATCTCGTTATATAGCATCAATTGTTAAAAAGATTTTTTCTGCTATCAAACCTAAATTTTCCTCTTTGCAATTTTTACCTCTGCATTTTTGTGACTTATGCCCATTGGGTCCAAACAAAACAATATTGTATACATATTTTTATTCTTGTTATAACTAAACATGTAATGTCCAACTCTATCCGGAATTTTCTTGGCAGAGATACTGGAATGGTTTGCTCTTGTATTCTCCAGTTCATTTTACAGATGAAAAAATAGAGGCTAACTGGGCTAAATGACTTGCCCAGAGTCACACAGCTAGTAAGTGTCTGAAATGGGATTTTAATACATGAAGATGAGTTTTCCTGATTCTACCCATTGTACAACCTAGCATTCCAAAGGTAGGTTTTAAGTTTCATGCTAATGTCTGTAATTACACAGCTCTTGAGGGCACATTGCTCTATGTTCAGTTATATCAAACTCCCTGTGACCCCATTTGTTTTTTGGAAGAGATGTTGGAATGGTCTGCTATTTCTTTCTTCAACTCATCCTATAGATGAAGAAACTGAGTCAAACAGACTTAAATGACTTGGCCAGGCTCACACAGCTAGTAAGTGTCAAATCTAAAATCAGAAAATCATTCTTCTTGATTCCACACCCAGTGTTTTTTTCACTGTACTACCTAGATGCTTTTCATCTACAAGTGAAGCATTCAGGTACTTAAAGAGTACTATCATGTCATTTCCGAGTTATCTCTTCTCTATGTTAAATATGCCAGGTTTCTTCAATTATTTCTGACATGGGAGCATTTTGATTACTCTTCTCTGTGCATTTACCAGTATATCAATGTCCTTCCTAAACTTGGCACCCAGGATTGTACAAGGTTTCCCAGGATGGTCTGACTTGGGCAGAGCCCAGCAGGACTATCCCCTCTTTAATTTTGAAAGCTGGGCCTCTCTTTGACATTTTTTATTGTGCATTATGTGCATTAGTGTGCTCATCCTCCCACAGCCTCTCCAATAATTGTCATTTTCTTTTTTTAGGTTTCTTTGCCAATCTGATGGATGCAAGGTAGAACCCCAGAGTTGTTTTAATCCACATTTTCTTTTTTATTCATGACTTGGAATATTTTTAGAATGAGGGGGATAGATTGGATGAGCTCTTAGGCCCTTGATAGATCTCAATCCTATGATCTTCTTATCTTGGAATTAGAAGAGATCATTTGGTCTCACCCTTTAATGTCAGATGTTAGTTATTTCAGTCATATCTGATTTTTCATGACTCCATTTGGGGTTTTTTTGGAAAAGATATTGGAATGATTTGCCATTTCCTTCTCTCAGATTATTTTATAGAAGATGAAACTGAGGCAAACATGATTAAGTGACTTGCCCAGGGTCACTCAGCTAGTAAGTATCTGAGGCCAGATCTGAACCCAGGTCTTCTTGATCAGGCTCCAGAGCTCTATTCAACTTAGCTGCCCCATTAATGTCAGCTAGGTAAAGTCATTTATGGCCACTTTACATATAAGGTACCTATGACCCAGAGAAGTAGATAACTTGTTCAAAATTGTACAACTATTAACTGGAAAATGTTGTTAGGTCTGGGATTTAGAATTGGTTTCTCCAATTTCTAGTGCAATGATTTACCCTTTGCCACCTACTTTGAATTCGCTTCTTCATCTATGTCAATCAGGATATTATGGGTTTATATGTGTTGGGGGAATCAAAGTACTTAACACTCAGGCTTTAATCTCCTTGGGGTTGGGAAGGCAAGCTGTCTTCCCACTTAAAGCCTTTTGGGATTGAGTCTGACATGCTGCCAAACACGGTTTAACATTTTCCTTCATGCCAAAACTTCAAGATTGTCAAAACCAGGTGGGTCATCAGTTCTAGCAAGTTTTGAGAAATGGTTTTGGAGACCCACAGACAGGAACAACTGTGTCTTCAGCATACATAGCACCTGATTATTTACAAAGAATTTTTATCACAATATCCATTGTATTGTCTAACCTTTCCATCAAGTAATTATTCCATGTGTTTTTTCCTCATATTTTTGTATTCTCAGAGCTTGGCATGATAACTGGAATGCAGTAAATACTTAACAAGTGTTTACTAATTGACTGATTGATAAAAGACTAGAGCTCAGGAAAAAGACTTAGGTTAGTTTTATATATTAGAGTCATCTGAACAGAGGCTGATAAGACCATTAAAAGAGAGAATATAGAGTGAAAAAAAAGACAGAAAAAAAGGCTTAGACTCAGGAAAGAGACTTAGGTTAATTTTATAGATATTCGAATCATCTGAATAGAGGCTGAGATCATCAAAAGAGAGGACATAGAGTGAAAAAAAAAAAAGTCCAGGATAGAATTTTGTAGTAGTTGTTGTTGCTGTAGTCTTTTGGGATAATACACCCACATGTTTAAAAGTTGGAGACGAAGGAGGTCCAGAAGGAACAAATGGATTAATCACCTGGAGAATAAAGAGACCAGTTTCAAACCAAGGGAAGAGAGAATATGCAGGAGTAAATGGTCCATAAAGCCAAATGCTATGGAGATGACAAGAAGGGTAAGGACTAAGAAAAGATCATTGTATATTGATCAACCTGCCATCTGGGGGAGCAAGTGGGGGAAAGGAGGGGAAAAGATGGAACAAGAGGTTTTGTAATTGTCAGTGCTGAAAAATTACCCATGCATATATCTTGTAAATAAAAAGCTATAATAAAAAAAAAGATCCCAAGGACAATATTATTCATGGGGTTTTCTTGGCAAAGTAGAAAAAAAGAAAAGATCATTGTATTCAACAAATAAGAGATGATTGAAGAGAGAGATTTTAGTTAAGTAATGAAGTTGGAAGCCAGGTTGCAAAGTTTTGAGAAATGAAGAGATGAGAGGAAATGGAAGGAATGAGTATAGAAATTCTTTTTCTAGGAAACTAATTTTGTTGGGGAAAAGAAAAATAGAATGATTCTTGATAGGATGGTGGAATTAAGTGAAGGCTTTTAATTGTTAAATAATTTAGGAGAGATAGGAAAGAAGCCAATATATATAAGAAAAAGAGTAGAGAGGAAGAAGGAGGGAGAAGGGAGAAGAGAGACAGAGACAGAAATGGTTGTGGAAGAATATCAATGTAATTAACCCCCATATCATCCATTTTCACTTTATTTTCTCCAGGAATAGAGATGATCATTCCTTTGATCTCACTATCATCCATAAATATCCTGCCTTTGTGATCTTGAACTATGAAATTCCCATATCCAATTCCAATCTCCTCTCTTTCCTTCTGTCCCACTACCACACTTCTATACTTGCATTTTGTCCTATATGGTATATACTTGTACATGTAAAATTTTGGGAAAGTAAAATCAACAAAACATGGCAAGAGAATAGATATGATGGGAGGGAAAAGCAAGTGAGGAGTTGAATGTGACACTTAGATTATGAGATGATAGGGGTGGGAAAGGTGATGGGGGGATGGTGATCTTCTCAATAGTAAGAGGGAGATTCTAAGAAGGAAAGGTAGAGGGAGAATATAATGAGTTCAACTGTAAGTATGTTGAAATTAAGATGTCTTAAGGTACATCTTATTTGAGATGTTCAATAGACAGTTGGAGATTCAATCCTGAGGATCAGCACAGAAGTTAGGACTGGATAAGTAGATCTGAGAATCATCAGCATAGAGATGATAATTGATTTCCATGGGAGCTAGTGAAATACTAAAAAGAAAGAATTGAGAGGGGACCACAACAGAGCTCTGTCAGACCCCCATATTTCCAATGAGTGTAATCTGGATGAAAGGAGACTTCAGAGTGATCAAATATGTAACAGAATTAAGAAAGAATAGTATTACAAAAACCTACAGAAAAACAAAGTAACAAAAAGAGGATATTGTGTCAAAGGGAGCAAAGAATTATATAGGATGAAGATTGAAGATGGACATTTGATTTGATAATTAACAGATCATTTTCTAACTTAGGAGAGAATATTTTGGGCTGAATGGTGAATTCAGAAGCTAGACTGAGAGAGTTAAGATATGAGAGGAAGTGAGGGCATCATTATCAGAGGCCTTCTCAAGGAATTTAGTCACAAAAAGGAGGAGAGATGTGGGATAATAACTAGCAAGGATAGATGGATCAGGTAAGAGTTTTATGAAGACTGGTGAAATAAAGGCATGTTTTGTAGTCAGTAGGGAAATAGCCAGTAAATAGCAATCAAAGAGGGAGTAATGTACAGGAGATTATGGGATGGAATGAGATCTTTTGTGTAAGCAAAGGCACTAGCCTTTTCACAGAGAAGGATCACTTCTTCATAGGAGACAGAGGTGAAGGAGGAGATAGCAACAGAAAGAATATGAGTGATATGATCCATAATCTTTGTTTCGGTCTCATTCTCCATCATCTTTTAATCTCTTCAAATTTAGCTTCAGAACATACTCATCTGGGTTTTATTGGCTTTCAAGTCATATTGTCTCTTTTCTCAATGAGTTCAGCCTCTGGCTCTCACTATTCATGTCTACTTCATCTCCCATCTTTATATGTTGACATTTCAATATCCAAATTGACAATTTCCCTTCAAACACTCTAATGTTTCAGTTCCTTTATCTACCATATTCCCATAACCTACTCCTCATTCCATGTCTGCCACAGAAAGGAATGGGGGTAAGATCAAGGAAACACCCTTGATCTTGTCACCACCCAGAAGTGTTCTACTTCCTCGATCAAAAACTCTCAAATCCCTTTATCATAATCTCCTATTATTCCAACTCTCTCCCCATGTGTCACTTCTCTGAAATCTATTGTTTGAGTTGAATTGTGCATTGTAATACTATCATCTTGAAGTTTGAAGCCTTGCATTTTTTTCTAGAAGTGATGTATGAATTATTTTAATTGGAATTTCATTTTCTATATTCAGAAATTCATGGCAATTCTCTTCTATTATTTTTGTCATTATGGCATTAAGTTTTTTTGTCCTGTCATGTTTCTTGGGAGGAGACTTATGAACCTTAAGTTTTTTTTTCCTACACATCCTGTCGTCAAGATGAGTATGTTAGACTTAAATAATGAGCATGTTTTCTTTCATATTATTATTTTTTGCTTCTCTTCTGTTGTTGTTCTTCACATCTGTATATTGGCATACCCAAACTATTGCTCTCTCTTTTGTTTTTTTGGTTAGGCTTGCCAATGCAAATTCAGGTTTTTCTGTCCTGGTCGTTATTTTTGCTCTGTGGGATATAAATTCTGCTTTTGTAATTCTCATTTTTCTTTTACATCACTCAGGCACAGCATGTTGTGGTTCCATGTTCTCAAATTTCACAGGATTCTCTGTCTCATCGGGTATTGGATATTTTTCTATATTTTGCAGTGTTTATTCATAGATAGATACCTGAACTTGTTCACAGGATCTGTATGTCATATTTCTTTTGATTGTTACTGCTTTTTTCTGTTTATATTCAAGATCTTTGAATCTTTTTATTGTTGAAATCTTTGGTACTTTCAATCTTTTTTCCTCCTCATTTTCTGTATCACTCATGCCCTGAATCCCTTCTTTCTGACTGTAGTTTCCTTGGAAGCTCCATCTCAAAATGTATCAGCCTTCTCTCACACCAGGCAATTCATGATTCACCAACCTAGGTCTCTTCCCCAGCTGACTTTTAGGTTGTCAGAACTGGTTCCAAGTAGAGTATTTTTTCCTTTCCCTCAATCTTGTTGGTGTTGGTGGTGGTCTTCCCCACAACTTGTAACCTGTCCTGACGACCTGCCCCACTCACTCTGTTCCTCAGTTTTTTGGATCAGCACCAGCAGTTCAGAATCTTTTTCCTTGGCACCAATACTTGAGATAGTTATAAGAATAATTGTACTATCTGAAAGTTGTGACCAGAAAAAGAACCTTGACACAATAGTACAAGAAATAATGCAAGAAAGTTGTCCTGAAGTGATAGAAGATGAGGGGAAAGAAGAAATGGAAAATTTTCACTGATCACCACCTCAACGAGATCCTTTGTGAAAAATGCAAAGGAATATTATTGCAAAATTTTAAAACTCCCAGATTAAAGAGAAAATTTTGCAAGAAACAAGAAAAAAACAATTCAAAGCTGGAGCTACAGTTAGAATTGTACAGGATTTATCAGCAGCTACAATGAAAGATTGTAGGGTCTGGAATAATATCTACCAACAGTCAAAAGAACTAGGTCTATGGCCAAAAATAACATATTCAGCAAAATAATCTATAATTCTGAATGAGAAAAAATGAATATTCAATGAACTTGAAGATTTTCAGGACTTTCTAGAACCAAACCTGAACTTAGTAGAAAATTTAACACATATTAAGCCAATATCAAAGATCAATTTCCAGAAACCCAACATGGATAAGTTTCTTTTCACCTGGGAAATATGATACCATATGTTTAAGACTGACTTAAACAATAGAGTAGCTCAAAAGAAAGATTGGGGCAATTAAAGTAAAAATAGTAATCATATTATAGAAATGAGTTCGGAGGAAGAATAGACACAGAGCCATTAAAGGGAGGAAGAGGACTCATAGTTCTGAAAACCTACTCACTTTGGGAATGGGTTAAATAGGCAACACTACATATATATCATGAAAGGTTTAGCATCCTCCAAAATCTATAAAGAAATAAGGAGAGAGAGATGGGTGAATGAGGAATCAGAAGGTGAGGGAAGAAGACAAGGGAAGGATCCATGGGTGGGGGAAGGTTAAGTAATAGCAAGGCAAGTTAAGAAGCAAAATTAAAGCAAAGAATCACCAGAATAAGAAAGATATGTGTGCATAGGTGGTGGTCATGGTGGTAGTGAGTGTGTGTGTGTGTGTGTATGGAGCTTTATGTATATATCTGCATATCTATATGTAAATATATTCTTTCTTTGCCACAGCCTGCTTGGCGGTAGGGAGAAGATGGAAAGAGGAAAAAAAGAATAAAATAAAATAGGTACATAGCAGAGAACAAAATATTTTACAAGAAAGTAAAGAAAAGATGGACACTCATGAAACTAGTATGTATACTTTCTTGAACTGGTAATTTGTTGTTATATTTTGAATCCACCCTTATATTCTGCTGGACACATGGCAATCTTTTGCACTCCTTTTTCTTTTTTTTCCTTATTCTATTTTTTAAAATAAAAGAAATTTTAAAAAATAAATTTGTTCTTGATCATCCCTGAAACTTCCTATTCCTTTACTATTATTCTAGGTGATCATTCCTGTATTAATTTCACTTTCTTCCCTTCCCAATCTCTACCCTATAGTTAATCCTTTCAGCTCTAATACTATCCACTACTTCCCAATCTGTTGCTCTCTTGGCTCACTGTGGCTCACAATTTCCCAAACTCCAATTCTACATTACTCTATTTGTCTCATCTGCCCTTATTCATGTGCTTCTGAATGGAATTGGTGGAAATTATGCAACCAATATGGGACACTACAAATTTGTTAATCAACCTCAAATGGAAGCAGTTAGGTAACATAGGACATACAGTGCTAGCCTAAAGTTTGAAAGACTTATCTTTCTGAATTCAAATTTGGCCTCAATTTGTGTGACTCTGGGCAAGTTAAATCTGCTTGCCTCAATTCCTCATCTGTAAAATGAGATGGAGAAGAAAAGTGCAAACCAATATAGTATCTTTGCCAAGAAAGCCCCAAATGAGGTCATGAAGAGTAGGGCATGACTGATATGATTGAAAACCAGAAAATCTCATCTGGGCCTTCACTGTATCAAACTACCATTTTTTTCTTCCATGATTGATTCTTCATCCAATTTCCACAGAAACTAGTCCAAACTACATCTTTTCCTTCAGGTTTCCCACATTATCTTCTTTTCCTTACTCTCTCAGAAGAGGACTTTATTTTATATTACTGGGAAAGAATAATCCTAATTCACTATGAACTCCCTCTTCCTCCCTTTTTCTACAACTCCCTTAGCATCATTCTGCTCCTTTTTTTCTCCAGTTTTTGATGAAGAGGTAAACTTTCTTACCAAGGCCAATCCCTCTACATGTACTCTTTTTTTTTTTTTATTTAATAGCCTTTTATTTACAGGATATATACATGGGTAACTTTACAGGATTAACAATTGCCAAACCTCTTGTTCCAATTTTCACCTCTTACCCCCCCCCCCCTCCCCTAGATGGCAGGATGACCAGTAGATGTTAAATATATTAAAATATAACTTAGATACACAATAAGTATACATGACCAAAACATTATTTTGCTGTACAAAAAGAATCAGACTCTGAATTATTGTACAATTAACTTGTGAAGGAAATCAAAAATGCATGTGTGCATAAATATAGGGATTGGGAATTCAATGTAATGGTTTTTAGTCATCTCCCAGAGTTCTTTTTCTGGGCATAGCTAGTTCAGTTCATTACTGCTCCATTAGAAATGATTTGGTTGATCTCGTTGCTGAGGATGGCCTGATCCATCAGAACTGGTCATCATCTAGTATTGTTGTTGAAGTATATAATGATCTCCTGGTCCTGCTCATTTCACTCAGCATCAGTTCGTGTAAGTCTCTCAGGCCTTTCTGAAATCATCCTGTTGGTCATTTCTTACAGAACAGTAATATTCCATAATTTTCATATACCACAATTTATTCAGCCATTCTCCAACTGATGGACATCCATTCAGTTTCCAGTTTCTAGCCACTACAAAAAGGGCTGCCACAAACATTCGTGCACATACAGGTCCCTTTCCTTCTTTATAATCTCTTTGGGATATAATCCAGTAGTAACACTGCTGGATCAAAGGGTATGCACAGTTTGATAACTTTTTGAGCATAGTTCCAAACTACTCTCCAAAATGGTTGGATTCGTTCACAACTCCACCAACAATGCATCAATGTCCCAGTTTTCCCGCATCCCCTCCAACAATCATCATTATTTTTTCCTGTCATCTTAGCCAATCTGACAGGTGTGTAGTGGTATCTTAGAGTTGTCTTAATTTGCATTTCTCTGATTAATAATGACTTGGAGCATCTTTTCATATGACTAGAAATAGTTTCAATTTCTTCATCTGAGAATTGTCTGTTCATATCCTTTGACCATTTTTCAATTGGAGAATGGCTTGCTACATGTACTCTTGATCCCCAACCCTTTTCATCCTTCCCCACAATCAAACCTCCACTCTTATCTTTATTCTTTATTTATTGAGTCCTTTCCTGATGATTATTTTAAAAAATACACTCATTAGAACCCCTAATTTCCTGAAGCTAATTTCTTCCCTTTTACAGTCCCACTTCCTTTCTGTTCATGCCCTTCTGAGACCTTTGCAATATGACCTCTGATCCCACTATTTAATTGAACCTACTATCTTTAAAATTATTAATGATCTTTTCCTTATCCAATTTGAGGATCTTTTTTTAGTCCTCATTATTTCTGACTTTTCTAAGACATTCAATTCTATTGACTGCTCTCTTCTCTTGAACACTTTTCCTTCCCTGGGTTTTCATGACACTATTATCTCTTGCTTCTCCTCCTACATATAGAAACATACTTTCTCAGTCTTTATCATGCCTATCACAACAACTAACAGTCAGTGTATCTCCAGGCTCTGACCTCCTATATTCTCTGTCTACTCTCTTTGTTGGTAATCTCTTCTTTCTTGTTTCATGAGTTGTTATAATTTCTTTTCAGATGACTCCCAAATTTATATTTATAGCTTTATTATCTCTCCTGTGATTTATCTATACATCTTCAATTGCCTATCAGATATTTGAAATTGAATGTCTTGTACACCTCTCAACCTCAATATGTCAAAACTGAAATCGTCTTTCTTTTGTTATATAAAGCTTTTTATTTTTATTTTCAAAGCATATACACAGATAATTTGACAACAATGACCCTTACATAGCCTTGTGTTTCAGATTTTCTTCTCTTTCCCCTCACCCTCTCCCCTAGATGGCAAGCAATTCAATATATGTTAGACAAGTTAAAGTATATGTTAAATCCAATATATACGAACATGTTTATACAAGTCTTTTGCTGTACAAGAGAAATCAGATTAAAAAAAAAGAAAGTAAATGAGTAAGAAAACAAAATGCAAGTGAACAACAACAATAAGAGTGAGAATGTTATATTGTGATCAACACTCAGTTCCCACAGTCCTCTCTCAGGGTGCAGATCACACAAGATCATTGGAACTGACATCAATCATGTCATTGTTGGAAAGCGTCATGTTCATTAGAATTGATTGTTATATAATATTGATGTTGTCGTATACAATGATTTCCTGGTTCTATTCATTTCACTCAGCATCACTTCATGTAAGTCTCTCCAGGCCTCTCTAAAATCATCCTCCTGATCATTTCTTATAGAACAATAATATTCCATAACATACATGTACCACAATTTATTCAGCCATTCTCCAACTGATGGGCATCCATTTAGATTCCAGTTTCTTGCCACTACAGAAAGGGCTGCCACAAACATTTTTGTACATGTGGGTTCCTTTCCTTCCTTTAAGTTCTCTTTGGGATATAGGCTCAATAGAAACACTGCAGGATCAAAGGGTATGCACAGTTTGATAACTTTTTAAACATAGTTCTAAATTAATCTCCAGAATGGCTGGATCCATTCACAATTCCACCAACAATGTATTAATGTTTCCACATCCCCTCCAACATTCGTCCTTGTCTTTTTTTGGCATCTTAGCCAATCTGATAAGTATGTAGTGGTATCTCAGAGTTTCTCTGATTAATAGTGGAAATCGTCTTTCTCTAAAAACTTTTCTTCCACACTATCTTGTCCTTCCAATAATCCACATTTTCCATCTTGGTGTCATTCTTGATTTATCACTCTCCCTCATACTATTTATCTAATGAGTTTTCAAATCTTGTCATTGCTTCTTCCTTCTATTCACCTGGTCACCACCTTTTATCAACTCCCTCCTGACTTATTGCAATAGCCACCCTCATCCCACTCTTATTAAGTTCTCTATCTAAAGTCTCTCCTCTTTTCAATCCATCCTCCATACAACTGCCAAAAGTGATTTCCCTAAGATGAAAATATAATCGTGTTAATTCTCCTATTCAATAAATTTTCATGCCTCCCTATTGACTCCACAATTAAATATTAGTTCCTTAATTTGGCCTTTAAAGCCCTTTCATAATTTGATACCAGTCTTCTTTTCCTATTTGATTAGATATTAATTCCCTCCCTGTATCATAATGTCTGACCAAAATACCTTTCTTGCTTTACTCACATATAACAATCATTATGTTTCAGTGCCTTTGTATTAGATGTACCCATATATGGACTATACTCCCTGCTTACTCCAATCTCCCATAATCTTTTATTTCTTTCAAAATTCTGCTCAAGAATCACTTTCTACATGAAATTTTTTCTTGGCCCCTCCCAATAGTTAGCATTCCACCCCCTAAAAATTTAATTATTATTTATGTATTTTTATATATTATTATTTATGTATTTTCTCTCACTAGAAAACAAGCTCTCTGAGGGCAGGGATGGCTATATTTTATATAGTTTATATATCTTCATTTAAAACATAGAATTCCCTGTACCGTGCCTAGTGCTTAGTGGTTGGACCATGCCTAGTACAGTGTCTGACACAGACTGGATGCTTAATGAATGCTTTTTGGTTGATAGGGAGCTCTTTTTTGCTTAGTATATGTTTGTCTTGTAACTTAAAAAGGTGTGGTGACTAGTTTTTGGCACTTGTACTTAGAGACCGGAAATAGGAGTTTTATGATTGCTAACTGCTCTCCCATCCCACCCCAACCTTACCACAAACATACAAACTTACCCAGGCCTATTTCCAATAATTCTGATTACCTAATCTCTTTCCCCAAGACTGGCCAAGCTCTTGGCCCTGTCCCAATTCCCCATCTCTTCTGCTCCCCATCCATTCTGGCTCCCTGCCTTCCACCCACTCAACTGCCAACAATTGGCATTAGGTCTGGGATATGTGCCAGGGATCATGTGGCTGAGAACATGATCACATCACCAGGGGGCACCAAGTATGAGGGGCTTACATGTGCAAACATGACAGGAGGATGAGAAATAGACCTGGAATCCTTGCTGAAGGTGGGAAGGGGGCAGAACAAGATGACTTCCACTAGAAAACTAAATCAGGGACATAGTATTGGAAATAAGGGTTTGGTATAAGCCTTAGAAACCCTGGGTTAGTAGCTACAGAAAGTACATTGCCCTCCCCAGAGATCACTTGGGATTCCCTCCTGATATCTATCATTCTCTCCTTTCTCCAATCCAAGGAAAATTTCATTTCTTCCCAACATAGGCTGCATCCCTGACATTTAGGTTTCTAAGTGTACCAGTTCCTCTTTTGTCATATCTCTAAGATTCACAGCCAGTGTTCAAACCCCCTTTCTATCAAATAAATAATTCCTGATAACCCTTCAAGTCCCTTCTTCATCCTCTTTATGGGTAATCCTCTGCTGTTGTCTTTCAAAACATGATCTTACTCTATTCTTGTTTCCATTCTGTCCCCCTTTCTTCTTATGGATTCTTTATGACTCTCTATTGCCCTTCATGCTCAATCAGGTTTTACCAAGATTTTCCTTTGACTATATCCCATTACTTTCCTAGCTTCTGGGTTAACAATAACATTCAAACACTCATAAGCTTATATAAGGGACTTCAGAAGTTTAACCTATACCAGAGCAAGGATCTTCAACAAGTTATTATCCAGCTTCTATTTGTAGATGTTTCAATATCAAGGGAATCCTATGTCTTAAGACAACTTTTGGAAAGTTCTGACTGTGAGGAAGGTTCCCCTTGAATTCAAGTAAAATCTCCAAATCTACCTCTCTTATACTACCATCCTCAGTATACTCCCAATTCTCTCCTTTATGGCTGAGCAGAATAAGGTGAATTATCTTCCCTATGAGAGCCCTTCATATACATGAATATAGCTATCATATTGCCCCTTAAATCTTCTAATCCAGTTCCTTCCATCATCTTCCACAAGATGAATTCCAATTCTTTCATCATCCTACTTGCTCTTCTCTTCACATGTGCCATGTATTAGTCTTTCCTAAAATGTGGTTCCCTGAACTGAATATAATATTTAGATGTTTCCTGACCAGAGCAGAGTGAAACAGGTCTCTGACTTCCTTTGATCCAAATGCTATGTCTCTATTAATACAAACTAATATTCTATTAGCTTTTTTGATCAATACAATTAATTCACATTGAGCTTGATGTTTACTAAAATGCACAGATCTGTTACACATGAATTGTGTTTCATCTTAAACTTGTATACAGCTGGGGTTTTTTTTTTTTGCATATGCCAAGTATAGGACTTAAGAGTTTTCCCTATTAATTTTCATATTCTAATCATTGTCCTGATCTGTCAAGATCTTTTTGCATACACAATCAATTATCCAATGACACACTATTATCTAATAGGTTATCTATCCCTCTAAGTTTTGGGTCCTCTAGAATTTTGACAAGCATGTCACTAAGTTCTTCATCCAAATCATTGATAAAAATGTTAAACTGCTCAGGTCCAAACTTAGCTCTCTACCACACATTAGAGATTTCCTTATAGCTCTTTCTTAGAATTTTCAGAATACTAGAGCAGGAAGGGTTTTGGGAGATCATTTGTCCCATACCTACATTTTTCAGATAAAGAAACTGAGACCTAGGGAAAAAATGGCTTGCCCAGAATATTAGTTATGGCGGATCCTAATTTACCCGTTCACCTGTCTAGTGCTCTTTTTCTGACCCCATACTATCTCTTAGACACTAGGACATTTTATTTTCCCAAAAGATTTGAAATGGGAAGTTGCTCTCAATTCTCTCTCATCCTCATTCCCTTTCCACTATTTAGATAGACAGACAGACAGATAGACATACATAGATAGATACATAGATACATTCACCAACAGCTGGTTAACTTAATTAGAACTCCGAGGGACAAGGTACTAGGATTGATGGATAGAGCTGGTATTAAAATAGACAGGTAGACATGACATCTGGCTTTCCCCATTTCTCAAATAACCATCAGAGAAATAAGGTCACCTTAAGAGAGGTTGTGAATGTATATATCAGCAATCTTTGAGATTATCTTTAGGGAAAGATGGGTCATAGAAATCTGTGCATTCTGAATTGTACATAACATTAGCTGGAAAGATCTATGACTAATTTCCCCAATTAGATAATCCCCAAGCCCACTTATTTTTCCTGTCCACTCCCACCAACCTAAAGATGAACATATCATCCCACCAGTTTATATAGACAGAGGTCTCTTCTGACTCTAAATCTTAGGTCCTCTGCACTCTCCAATATCAAATCCTTGCAGCTGAAACATAACTCAGGAGAATCTTTACAAGTCCCTAGAGAGCTTTGTTGACACTTTAACAGATTATTTTGCATAGTAAGAAGCCCTTTGAAACTCAGGCACTTACTACTGATAATAGACATCTATTTAGCTGCATAAAGCTTTACATTCATTATCTCATTTTCCTGACTGTAAATCAATTGATGTACAATCAGCAAGAATTTATTCAGGGTCTGGGTGAGCAGGACCTTAGAGATACTAAGACAAAATGTAAATAATTCCTAGCTCTCAAAAATCTTGTATTGAAAAGATGGAATTAATAAGTGCATACATGTGTATATAGCAAGAGGCTCAGTCATGGCAGGAAAGCATGATAGGGATGAGGAGAAATATTAGAAAGGAATGAAGAGGGAAGATGCAACAGGCAAGCAGTCCAACATGATTGGATTTTAGAGAGCATGGAATATAATGATGTGTAAGTTGACTGAAAAGGTAATTAGACAAGTAGTACAGCTCTGCAGCTAGGTGGCAATCTGTCATCACACATATTAGCTATGAGACCTTGGGCAAGTCACTTAACCTGTTTCCCCAATGGTAAATGGAGATCATAATGTTGCTTTGTTTTTTGTTTTTGAAGAGGGACAATGACATCATGGGTAATGTCTTAACTTGCTTGTGAATTGGATTTTAGTGAGGCAGGGTTGGTCTGAAGTCTTCAGCCTCATTTTCTCTTTCAGAGTCACCCAAGTGCAATAACAAGATAGAAGTCAGGAAACCTGGTGATGGCCCAAGATACAGTGGATGCCCTTGGCATTTTTGATGTTTCTAAGCTCGTCACAATGTGTGCTTCAGCCACCTATAGAGCCACTGGAATAAAATGTTCTCATCTGCCCATTCTGCCAGGGGAAGTCTTCACATGCTTTAGGTAGACATTTCTCCCTAATCTGTGTTTTATTTGTTCCCTCAACCTGGTTTAGCACATCAGCCCAGTTAGTTTGCCAAGGTATGGCTGCTGAGCATGCTACAGCTTCTTGGAGCCACAGATGGGAGGTAGGAGAAGGTGGACACCAAAGATGGACAAACAGTCCTGAAAAGGGCTTGGCAAGCCCTCACATGGGAAGTGTCTCTGGCTCCCAAACCAGTTCTCTTTCTATCAAATGACAAATGCTTTCCACCTCCCCACCTCTCCAATCCAGGGAAAGAAAGAAGTAAGAACAGGGCAAACCTAGTATGATTATGGAATGAATTCCAGGGAGGAGCTGGGCAGAGGTCAGGATGAGGAAACTATAATGTCTTAACTCCCTCCACGGGCTTCATTATTTTGCTGGGAATGAATTTTCAGAATGGGGAACTTAGCTCATCACAGGCTTAGAGTCAGGAGGAAGGACATCTGATCCAACTTTTTCATATTAAATATGAAGTAACTGAAGTTTAGAGAGGATTGATGCTTTCTCCTAGGTTATATGGTTAGTAATTAGCAGAATTAGGAATTTAAACCCAGGTTCTCTGTCTCCAAATCAAAGTGTTCTTTCCAATGGCCCATACAGACTTCTATGTTCTAGTGGAGATCACTGGTTGTCAAATGTTAGGTGTTGACACATACCAAAGTCAATAGAAATGGATTTTTCATCACTGATCATTTCTAATCACCTAAGCTTCTGTTTTTTTTTTTTTTTTTTTGATGTAGCTAATAGAGAAGGAAATGGAAAATCATGCCAGAATCTTTGCCAGGAAAACCCCAAATGGAGTCACAAAGAGTTGGACATGATTGAAAATTAACGAACAATACAATAAGAATGTAAGCCCATGAGAGGTTCATTGAAATGATACTCTATATACCTCTAGAACCAGACAAGATGATAAGGATGATCACTTGTTCAATTCTATTTTCATATAACTTTGAATTCTTTTACTAGGTCTCTATTGAAAGCAGTTCTTCCTCTATGTCTGGTTATTGGTTATGGAATATGACTACACATTGATTGTGGAATAGTGACTGGAGAACCAAAGCTTTGAAATAAAGAAGCCATGGGTTCAAGTTTCATCTTTAGCATAAGTCAATGGAATCTAGGCAACTTTCTTTTTTTTTAAATTTAATATTTCCCCCTCTTCAATTACATTCAAAAACAATTTAAGCGTTATTTTTCTTTTTCAAATTTTGAGTTCTAATTTTCTTTCCCTCCCTTTCTTCTCCTACCTCCCCACATTGAGAAAATAAGCAATTTGATATAGGTTATACATGTACAGTCAGGCAGAACATATTTCCATGTGAGTCATGTTCTGAAGAAACACACACACACACATATACACAAATACAACCCCAAAAATAAAGAAAACAAAATATACTTTGATATGCATTCAAACTCCATCAGTTCTTTCTGTAGATATGGGCTGTAATGGGCTGAGGTTTGAGTTGATGCACTGAGGTCCCAAGTACATGAGGCTAAATAGTAATTGGGCTATACTCTATTAATATACATGATTGGATAAAGAACGGTCCCTGCCCACCCTCTGTGCAAGTCCTGATGTGTTGTATAGGAAATGATGATTTTGGTGGGTGGAGGCAGAGAGAGAGACAGGAAGAGAAGCTGGGAGAGATTGGGCCTGGGTTCGAGACTCCGAGCTGCTGGTTGTGTGGCTGCTGGTTGTGTGGCTGCTGGTCGAGCTAGCTTCTTGACTCAGCTGCACACATTGCTATCGCCAATTCTCTTCCACCTCCGATCCTTCTTCACTGAGAATAAAGACTGACGATTTTCCCCTAACCTGAATTCCTGACTCTGACTGATTTTAAAATACGCGATCTTCACATTTGGCGCCCAACGGTGGGAACCAAGGACTGAAGAAGTCTTCGGTGACCAGGAACTTGGGTGAGTATTGTTAATAGACAAATAAGGAACTTATTTTCTTAAAAACTAAACCAGTAATCTTTTTTTTTTGGCTAAAATGGGACAAATGCTAGCTAAAGACTCTCCATCCCCGCCCCCAACCCCACCCAAGAGTGGTGCTATAGAAAGCATGATTAAGCTGACAGAAATACATGGGTTACTTATAACTTGGGAACAGATAGCGAGATTTGTGGGTATATTAAACTGCATCTCCCCTTGGTTTGTAGAAGAGGAGCAGATCTCTTAAGATAACTGGTCCTGGGTTGGACAAGAGATGTCCATGCATTTCAGAGAATGTGGTCCTCATTCAATTTCCATCGAGGCATTTTATTTATACAATATATTTCAGTTAGCACTAAGAAACCCTGTCTCTAGAAGAAAGAAAAAACCAGTGGCTCCTTCTACTTTTTCTCAAATTAGCCATGATATTAAGGAGGAAGACAATGAAGAGATTAATGACCATATCCCCACAGGGCATGGAGACTTAAGTGAGCAAGGGTGTGGTGACTTTCCACCTCAGGAGGCAGCTTCAGCCCCTACCCCAGGAGCAAGTGATTGACTCTCCTCCACTAACTCCACCCTCCGGGATGGAGGGAGGAGGGGCAGTGGGGGCAGTGACAGGACCAATCTTGAATAGACTGCAAGAGGGCTTAATGAAGGCCAAAGAAAAGGGTGTGGACATCCGGAGAGCTTCAGCCACTTATGTTTCCTGTAATTTCCCAGTCTAATGCCTACGGTCAATAAAGTCGAAGATACGCCCCTTTTAACGTAGAAATCATTAAAGATCTTAAAAAGGCCTGCACTATTTATGGGGCTACATCAGCTTATGTTAAGATGCTATTACAGAATTTGGCTTTTGAAATCTTGACTCCTGATGACTGGAAATCTATAGCAAGGGTATGCCTAGAACCTGGACAAAATTACATGTGGCTTTCTGAATATAGTGAGTTCTGTAGGATACAAGCCCAACAAAATACTCAAAATGCTGTTCATGCTGCCATCACCTATGACCTACTACAAGGTATAGGTCCATATGCAGACGTCACAGCACAGGTTAATTATTCAGTAGCAGCATATGAGCAAATTGCTGCTAATGCTATCAAAGCGTGGGCTTCGATTCACAATAAAAATGACAAAGGTGAGGCCTTCACAAAAATAACACAAGGGCCAGATGAACCCTTTGCTGACTTTGTGGGACGTTTGCAGACTGCTATCACAAGAACTAATGGGGAAATTTCATCAACAGATGTTTTAATAAGGCAACTTGCTAAGGAAAATGCTAATGAGGTGTGCAGAAGAATTATACTAGAGCATTGAAGGATGCTCCTTTAGAGGAGTTCATAAGACGCTGTGCCACAGTGGGCACAAATGCCTTTTATAGCCAGACTATGATGCAGACTTCCCAAGATCCCAACATGGGTAGACAGGGTCCCTTCCGGCAAGGGACTTCTAGAGAGACACGTCAATGCTTTCAGTGTGGTAAAGTAGGGCATCTGAAAGCTCAATGTTGGTATAGAGGCAGAGTGAGAAAACAGGGTGGGAGAACAAGACCCAGTACCCCATGTCCAAAATGCAACAGAGGCTTCCATTGGGCCTCAGGATGTAGACAGGTTCAGGGAAACGGGATGAGGGCCCAGCCCCAGGGCCCCAGCAAAAACACTTGGGGGCATGATGGCAGCCAATGGTGCACCCAGAGAGTGCCTAGACAGCCAATACCCCAATATGACCAATCAGCCAGGAAGCCATATGATGGCAGAAAGGGATTACACAATCAATCAGCCAGGAAGCAACCTGATGGGAGAAAGGGATTACAATTAGGGAAAATAGAGTTGTATGCAGCTGAGACAACTGAGATACCCCCTGGAGAGGTGAAATATGTTCCTCTCCAGCCTATGGATCCTTGCTCCAGGCACAGTAGGCTTGACCATTTTACCTCCTGAGAGTACGAACAAAACAGTGTCCATCCACATACTGATGTGGGAAACTGGGGAATGTGTAGATATATCCCAGTCACCAATACAGGCAGACAATGTGTGACTTATCACCCAGAGAAATAGTAGCATCAGGTTTACTCATACAGAATCCTAATAAGCAGCCTGGTGATAGTCACCCAGATTCTGATTCCAGATCACAAAATCCAGCAATTTACTGGACAGCAGCTGTAACAACTGACCGACCTATGCTCACAATCTATATAAATGGCCTTCCATTGGAAGGATTGGTAGACACTGGTGCAGATTGGACGGTCATTAGAGGTGCCAGCTGGCCCAGTCACTGGCCAAAAGATTAAAGCAGACACCTACATGTCTGGTGTAGGAGGATCAATAGCAGCTGAAGTTAGTGCTGCCCCTATGAGATGGACTTTTGAAGGCAAAACAGGAGTTTTTACTCCTTTTATAGTTGAAAAAATCCCCATCAATCTGTGGGGAAGAGACGTTTTACAGCAATTAGGGTTAAAAATGAGTACTTCGGTTTTTTAAGCAGGGCTGCTGTTGAAGGCCTGCCAACACTTTCACCTGTTCCTATCAATGGAAAACTGATACACCAGTGTGGATAGAGCAGTGGCCCTTAAGTAAAGATAAAATTCAGGCCTTATTAGATATAGTACAGGAGCAGCTTGACCAAGGACACTTAAAACCTTCTCTAAGTCCTTGGAATTCCCCAGTGTTTGTTGTGAAAAAGAAATCTGGAAAATGGAGGATGTTAACGGATTTAAAAAAGTGAATGAACAGATGGAAACTATGGAACTCTTCAGCCTGACTTTATCTCCTACTCAGTTGCCTAGAGAATGGCCTCTTTGGGTCATAGATATTAAGGATTGTTTCTATTCTATCCCTCTGGATAAGAAGGATATGAAAAGATTTGCCTTTTCAGTGCCCAGCGTTAACTTAGCTGAGCCTTATAAAGATATGAATGGACAGTTTGCCACAGGAATGAAAAACAGCCCTACTATGTGTCAAATGTATGTTGCTGCTGCTCTTGCTCCAGTAAGAAAAGCATTCCCAAAAGTTATGCTATTACATTACATGGATGACATTTTGGGATGTGCACCTGAGGAACGAATGTTAGAGGCATGTCTACAAAAGACCATAGAAACACTAAGGAATTACAAATTATACATAGCACCAGAAAAAATTCAAAGACATGCTCCTTTTCAATATTTGGGATATGAAGTATACCCTAAGGTGCTTACAGTTCAAAAACTCCTTAAGAACAGAAAAGCTAAACACATTGAATGATTTTCAGAAATTGATAGGAGATATCCAATGGATGCGACCAGTGTTAGGTTTGACTACCTATCAGTTACAACCGTTATATGACATTTTAAGGGGAGACAGTGCTTTAAATTCACCACGCCAGCTTACAAAAGAAGCTCAAGAGGCTTTGAGAGAAGTTGAACTGGCTTTATCCAATGTGGTTGAAAGAGTCACTCAAAAACCCTTGGAGATATCAGTTTTTGCCACACAAGAGGCACCCTAGCAGTCCTTCATCAAGGAGACAGTGTGATAGAGTGGGTGAACCTCCGGCACAACCAGAACAAAGCTTCTCCCTCCCAGTGCTTGTGGCTAGAATTTTATTAAAGGCCACTAAGCGAGCAGTACAATTATCTGGGACAAGACCTGACAAGATATACACCTTTTATACCAATACACAAATTAATGTGTGTTGTGAGACCATCCCAGAGTGGCAAATTTTATTAGCCATGGCTCCAAATTTTTTACATGGGTCTCCATTAAAGATAACTAGACTATTACATAATTGGCAATGGATTCTTGAAGAAAAAGTTTCTAAAGTTCCTCTTAAAGGACCAACTATCTTCACGGATGCATCCAAACATAATATTTGTGCTGTGTACTCTCATGATCTAACTATAAAGAGAGTAGTCAGAACTCCTTTTCAGTCCACTCAGCAAGAATGAATATGCAGCATCATTCTAGCTCTTACTTATTATCCAGGAGACATAAATATAATATCTGATTCGGCCTATTCAGTAGGTGTGGTACAAAGAATTGCCACAGCCCAAATAAAATTTGCAGCCTCTAATATATATCAGCTCTTTAAGAAACTTCAAGAGCAAGTGGAAAGCATCCAGGTAATCTATATATTACATGTCCATCTCATAGTGGACTTCAGGTCCCATATTTGATGGCAATTCAAAGGCAGATAGCCTTCTAACTATGTTGGTCAATACCCCTTTGTTCCAAGAAGCTCAGGCATCTCATTCTAAATATCATCAGGCTGCTCGAGCTTTACGTTTACAATTTGGAATAACAAGAGAGGAAGCTAGGAGCATAGTAAAAGCCTGTATGGCTTGCCTTCCTTTCCACTCTCTACACTGCCTCAGGGAAGAACCCTCGTGGTTTGAGACCCAATGAAATCTGGCAAATGGATGTGACCCATTATAAATCTTTTGGTCGTCTGTCTTTCATCCACGTTGTGGTAGACACCTTTTCAGGATTCACTTTTGCAATACCAGCAGCAAAAGAGACAGCCTGAGTGGTCACTAATTCCTCATACAAGCATTTGCCATTATGGGTGTGCCACAAGCAATAAAACAGACAATGGTCCTGCTTATACTTCAAAAACATTTTGACACTTTTGTGCACAGTAAGATTTTACACACCACGGGCATACCTTTTAATCCTCAAGGACAGGCAATAGTGAAGAGGGGAAACAGAGATATTAAGACAGTCCTCCAAAAACAAAAGAAAGGGGGAGCCACAGGCAACCCTAGAGAACTTCTAAATCTAGCTCTTTATACTATTAACTTCTTGATTTTTGACAAAGATGCACTGGCTCCGGCAGACAGGTTTTATAACCCACTGGAAGGTCAGTGTCCAGTGCAAGCAGCTCCACTATCTTTAGATAATCGCCAGGTGATGTGAAGAGACCCAGAAAGTGGTGAATGGAAAGGACCAGATAGGCTAACTGCTTTGGGGAGGGTTTGCTTGTATCTCTACAGGTGGAAAAGGAATCAGATGGGTGCCAACGAGCCATATTCGCCTTGTCCATCGCAGAGAGACGGAGCAGACCCTTGAAACAAAGGAGAAGACCCAAGAAATATCGGGTGGTTCTGTTGCTGATTGTGCTCACCATTGAAAGAGCGTGGCAGTTATGGCGTTTGACTCATGGACATCAAAGATTGTTGGACTTCAAAATCCTCAGGAATCATTGGATTCTCTGAGAAATGATAAGACTGTTACAGGACTTCAAAATCTGCTGGAATCATTGGATTCCCTAACACATAAAAAGACTTTTGCAGGACTTCAAAAACTCAGGGGGATCATTGGATTCCCTGACATGTGAAACAATGGACAATAGATTGGCTTTGGACTATCTCTTGGCTGCTGAAGAAGGTGTATGTTTGCTGGTATGCTGAAGAAGGGGTGCTGAAGAAGGTAAACTGTTGTTTACATACCCTCCCTTCTAGGACTTCTGGTGATCTTTTCCAACACCATGTTGATTTATATTGTTTGCTATTCCGCTACTTGCGTGTACAATTCATGTTTGTTACACCACATCGAGCCTGCACTGACTGAGGGGAGGGTCATCCCTAATAGCCTCTGCATTATTGCTATGTGCTTGTGTAATACCTCCCATGCTGATGGGTTTGGCTAATAAGACCCTTCAGCCCAGAAACCCGCTAGCAACCCCATTTCCCTTTGGTGCTTTTCATCTCCTTCCTGAGATGTCAGGTAGGGCTTGATCATCTCCTTTTTAGTGCTTTCACCGCCTTTTCTGAGAAGTCAGGGAGGCTGTGATCACCTCCTTTTCGGTGCTTTCACCTCCTTCTCTGAGAAGTTAGGAAGGCTGTGATCACCTCTCCTTGGGGGCTCTGACCTCCCTGAGGAGTCAGGGATGGCATGACCACCTGTGTTCTGAAATAAAAGAAAGCGGGAGATGTAATGGGCTGAGGTTTGAGTTGATGCACTGAGGTCCCAAGTACGTGAGGCTAAATAGTAATTGGGCTATACTCTATTAATATACATGATTGGATAAAGAATGGTCCCTGCCCACTCTCCATGCAAGTCCTGATGTGTTGTATAGGAAATGATGATTTTGGTGGTGGAGGCAGAGAGAGAGACAGGAAGAGAAGCTGGGAGAGAATTGGGCCTGGGTTCGAGACTCTCGAGCTGCTGGTTGTGTGGCTGCTGGTCGAGCTAGCTTCTTGACTCAGCTGCACACATTGCTATCGCCAATTCTCTTCCACCTCCGATCCTTCTTCACTGAGAATAAAGACTGACGATTTTCCCCTAACCTGAATTCCTGACTCCGACTGATTTTAAAATACGCGATCTTCACAATGGGCAGCATTTTTCATCATTAAGTCTTTCAGAATTATCTGGGATCATTGTAGTGGGCAACTTTCTAAGATGCTAATTTGCAGGCAAGGGCCAGATTTGCATTAGCAGGGGGAGTTTCTCATCTAGGAATTCCCTAAATCATTGAAATCACTCATTCTGTCCTTAGCCCTAACATCTATTAAAAAGTTTTTCATATCTGGTCTAGGTGACTCTGACCAATAGGTCTATCTATAATAATGCTAGTTATAGTACAATTATTTTTATCATCATAATTTCATTCTCTTCTTCTTTTTAATATTGTTCATACAGAAACAATCTGAAAATTAACCACTATTCTGCTATTGCTCTCTTAGTTTTAATGTTCTGAAGACTACTGTGAGACAGGTAGGTAAAATAATTGCTTTTTTATAGTTGAGTAAGAGCCCTGGGTTGTAAGTTCATTACCTGGAGACTTGCAGAGAGCATCTTTAGGACAACTCCAACTAATAAATAGTACAGGACAATATGTATCTTGTCCTATTTCCAAGTGATTTTAATTTCTTCCCCTACCTCTTCATAATTTGAAATCAGAAGGAATAGTGTGTATGTAAAGAACTTCACAAATTTAAAGTTCTACATAAATATTAGCTATTATTGTTATGATTAATAATTGACAATAATAGCTTTATTTTAGTTATTGTCTCCCATCTATTCCCTATATATCTTATTTACACATTGTCTCCCCATTAGAATGTGAGCTCCTAGAGAGGAGATAGGTTTTTGCCTTTCTTGAATCCCTAGTGCTTAACACAGTCATTCATCTGGCACATAGTAAGTACTTAATAAATGCTTTTTCATTGATTGATTGACACCAATAAAGGCTCCATGAAAGAGGATAATAGTCTCTTAGCTGTCCTGACTCTTGATAGATATTGGTAATGCTACAGGAAGGGTCATCACCTGTGCTGTGACTTGGACATTTCTGGTGCTGCTTCTTATCAGCCCTTTATATAAGAAAACCCAAGGTGAACATAATATGAGTAATAAGTGAGATGGTGAAGATATGGGAGTTCCTTCTGAAAAGAGGAAGAAAATCCTGAAACTTCTGGTATTATTTCTCCATATTCATTCATTCCTTCAGATGGCTGTTTCGTTGCTTGTTTTTTTTTTCTTTCTTTCTTTTGCTGTCTTTCTTTTTTCTCCAACTTCCCTAAGCTTCTTCCCCTGTGTTGTCTATGCCAGACTTCTGAGGTCAGGGTTATCTACTAATCAATCTAAGATTATTGAAGTGTTGGAAAATTCCATAACAGATATTTAGGATCTTGATATCAAGGGTTGGGATGTAAAAAGAGCAACACTTTCTAGGATCTCTACCACATAAGCAGGATTAGTTTTTCCTATCAGAGGAGACTTAATTGGTCCAAAGAACTAATTGTTGATAAAGCTTACCAATTTTGTAAGTATAAAAGTCTAGTAGCACAAAGACTTGGGTGCTTCTCAGACATGACATGAGCTTCTCACCAGGTGTGACGGCACCACAAACATGGAGCCAGGAAGTTGTCCCTATCTGAATCAATGTTATGTTGCTCATCAGTCATTTTTCAGTCATATCTGAATCTTCATGACCCCTTTGAGATTTTCTTGGCTAAGCTATTAGAGTGGTTTGCATTTCCTTCTCTAGTTCATTTTACATATAAGAAAACTAAAGCAAATAGAATTAATTTACCCAATGTCACACAGGTAGTAAGTATCTCAGATTGGCATTGAACTCAAGAAGATAAGTCTTCCTAACGCCAGACCTGGCACTCTATTCACCATAACATTTAGCTGCCCCACCAAGGCTATAGTCTTTGATAAATATCATTTCTATGATGTTATTAAATAGATATCTTTTTGTTTTTTGTTAGATGGTCTTTGAGCATCTCATTGCATTTCAGTCTTGATTCTGAATCACCAGTCTCAGCTAAATCTGGCTTCAAACCCCATCATAAACCTTTTATTTCCACGAATAAATCCACATGATAGACATTGTTTAATACTTCTTTGTTAATATAATGTTGATTGAGTTCATGCTGATGTGGCCCCTGGAGGTCCTTCTCATTCTACTCTTGGATCTTTGCCATTCCATAGATTCTTTGAAATAATGTCTGCTTGTTTCAAAAGTATTTCAGTACAATTCTGAAGGATTTATGACAAAAATGCTATCTATGCACAGAGAAAGAATTGATGGAATCTGAATACAGATTAAGCACACTTTTAGTTTTTTTCTTCAGTTTTCTTCTTTTTAAATGTTTTCTAAAAGAAAACATTTATAACATGATTAATATGGAAGTGTGTTTTGCATGACTATACACATATAACCTATATAAAATTGCTTGCCTTCTCAATGAAGAAAAGTGGAAGAGGACTTAGAACTTAAATTGTTTTAAATGAATGTTAAAAATTGGTTTTTACATGTAATTTGGAAAAAATAAAATAGTAAATAAAAGCAGTTCTGTAAATTTTCAATGTGTTTATCATTAGCTCTAAGACTATCTACCAATTTTCTTCCTCCTTTTTAACAAAGAAATTTTAAGCTTTCTATATATAGCTGTCAGTATGAGAGGTTCTATGTTTTGTTAATATTGTACAAGTTTTTTGTTAGAATACTTTCCAACTCTGTTCTGATCTATTTTATGGTTCTGAATGTGTACATTAACCATGATGTTGTATAGTTATTCATTGCTTTAAATGTGTTCTTCCCATTTATTTTGAATTCAAGATGCAAAAAAGTCTCTTAATTTATTTAGCAAAAATCTTCTTGTATCTTCATGCTGTTATGTCTTGCCTAGAAAAGGATAAGGCATTTGGCTATACAGTCCTCATCAAGTGCTCAATGAAGTCAAGCAGAAAAGCTTCAGTTATTATACAGAATGTACATTAGGAATTTTTAGTTTGTATTACACTATCAAGTCATCAGTATTAAATTCTCCTAGTTGACACTGAGGAAAATTCTTTCAAGTCTCTTGATAGCACCTAATTTGTTTAAATGCTTGCTTCGTTGACAGCTTAACTGTTGTTGATTATTATTTATAGTGAAAGAAGGACAATCAGTAAATCATAGGTGGGAAGGGAGGTTAGTGATTATCCAGTTCAGCTCTCTTAATTGATTTATTTAATTTTTAAAAATAAATTTATTTTAAAATACACTTTAAATTTTTTTGTTATTATGAACTTGACAAAAACCAACGAATAGTATTCCCATATACAAGAAAGAGTAGAAAATGAAGATTATTCAGGAAACCTTGAATCTTCATTATATACAGCTTGATTTTTTAATAACAATATAATAATCTAATGCATTAATTCCTTAGAGAAATTGTTCAAGGTATTGTTCAAGGCATTCCTTTCCACCATGAGATGTCATGCTCCTTGAAGTAGATGTCTCCCTTGGGTAAGTGCCTTTCTTAATCTCTCTGTTATCACTGTGCTTCTCCATTCCCAAGATAGCCTCAGCTACTCCAAAGACATTGCCTCACAGATATCCTAGGCTTTTCAGAACTTTTAAAACTCACATGATAGCCTGGACATTTTTAGTTCAAAATACATATTTGTCTAAGTTAAAAAAAAACACAAAAAACACAATAAAGATGAACACGTGCTTGTAGCCATGACTAAATGGCAGAATGAGACCAATTGTCTCTTCATCATCATAGAAGAAGATGGAGGGATGAGTTGCCCTATTCATATATGTGTTCATTTCTGGCTCAGCAGCCAATTAAAATGTTCTTTGTGATCCCTCAGCCAAATCCCCTGATTCACCAGCTTCTTTGGCTCATCAGCCAATTGGGGCACTCCCCATCATCACACAGTTGAATTGCCTTAGTCATGAATGTCTAGAATTAGACTTCCTTCAAGTTTGCACATAGTAGACTGGAACTATACTGTACATGATCAATGAAATGACCTTCATTTGACAGTCCATCCAGGCTACATAGATAGGGGGAAAGTAATCAATCTAAACAATAAATCACAGGCTTAGCCACCCCATTTGGGATTTGTAAATTTTCTGACAAAAGAATCTGATACCTTATTCATAATACTATTTTGCATATAGCAATTGCCATGTAATATATAGTTCTCCTATTTGAAAATTCCTAAGTTTGAGACTCAGAATCCTCACATTGGCTTCTAAACCCGTCGGCGGGCATCTGACCTCATCATTTAACTGAAAATGCCCTCTCTAAAATGAAAATTATTTCTTAATAATTTCTATTTCTAATTCTAATCATTCTATTTCTAATAATAATTTGTTATTCTCCATAACAATTTTTAAAATTTACATATTCAATGACATATCAGTTCTCATCCAATCTCATCTATCTGTAGCATTTAACATTGCTGATCACCAACTTCTTAATATTCTTTCCTCTCAGATTTTGTGATACTGTTTTCTCTCACTTCTCCTCTACCTTTCTGACTTTTCCTTCTCAGTCTCCTTTATTCATTTAACACTCACATCAAACCCACAATTTGTAGGTGTAATATGATGCTCTGTCCTAGGTCCTCCTGTCCTTTCTCTTAACACTCTGCAACTTAATGATTTCAACAGCTCTTATATATTTTGTTACTGTTGCTAAGATGTTTACTGAAGCCTTCCCTAATCCCTCTTAATTTCAGTCCTTTACTTCTGTTAATTATTTCTTATTTATCTTGTGAATAATTTGATTTTTATATCTTTATATGCACATTTCTCCTCCATTAAATTATAAATTCCATTAAGGTAGGGGTTTTTTTGGCTTCTGTTTGTTTCCTCAGCACTTAACACAGTGCCTGGCATATAATAGACACTTCATAAATATTTGATGAATTGAATTGATTATATACACATATACATATATATGTAAAGGCATTTTCATGTATATAGTCAATTCTGCTCTAAAGTTTGTTTCAAAATATGTAATTTTCCTAACACCATTGGTATATTAGTGAAGAATCTGAGTAAAATGCAAATTTTGTATTTATGTGTTTCATTAGGCACAATTTTGTCTGCAAGAAATAGACAATTCAGACCATTCCATTTCATGATAATTTCCAAGCTGCCTTTCAACATCTACTTCCATAATCAAACTTCATGTCTTTTCAAAGTAAAATGTCATGTTTATCACATAAATTCTGGTACAACAGAGGCTATGAGATGAAGATGTCTTGTTCATCCCATCTTATTTGCGACCCATCTAGATTGCCTTCTCACCTGCACTGATTCCACTCTGCTAGCCCAGGCCCTGTTGGACAGGGTACAGCCCAAGCAGAAGTCTGAGGCTGAATATACTATCATTATTTATTGTAGTATTTATATTTTAGTGTTTATATATTTTTAACCATTTAACATATATAAAAATGTGCTACCATTTATATTAGTTTTCTATTTTTTCAATGTCACTAATATTTTTTCCCCATGATCCTTGTGATTTTTATTTCGTAATTTTTCTTAGCTTGGTTATTTTCTAGAAATAGTTGTGATATATTACAGCAGAACTAATTGTAATGTATGTATGTATACACACATTATATAATACATATAAATATATTCCAAACACATGTATGTATACATACATACATACATACACAAAATCAGTCCTAACTTTTGTGGAAATAATGTTTTCAGAAAATAACATGAAAATAAATATGAATGTTGATACATTGAACCTGTGGAAAATAAGGGATTGGGTTCCTATGACCACCAAAAACTGTAATCTTTTATGAGATGGCTAAAAATACAGTTTTCTACATACAAACTTTTATAATAAAACATTAACTCTGGTAATATGCACCTTTCCTTTTTTTAATTAAAGCTTTTTTATTTTCAAACCATATGCATGGATAATTTTTCAACGTTGACGCCTGCAAAACTTTGTGTTCCAAATTTCCCCCTCCTTTTCCCCTACCCACTCCCCTAGATGGTGAGTAATCCAATACATGCTAAACACGTTAAAATATATGTTAAATCCAACATATATACACATTTATATCTTGCTGCACAAGAAAAATCAGATCAAAAAGGAAAAAAATGAGAAAGAAAACAAAATATATGCACCTTTCATAACATAGTAACCATGAAATAACCCCAAAGATGCACTACACAACATAAGGTCATTAGCAAAATCATTAACATTTTTCTCTTTATTAATTCCCTAGACTTCTGTGAAGTTTGTGTTAACAATTCAACTGAAAAACAAACTAACGCTGATTTCAGACAATAGTATACTGTTATAAACCTTTCTACCTTGGTTGCCCTCTAAAAACTGAAGGAGAAGCTGCTAGGATTTTAGTTCTGTTCTTGGGAGATGTAGAAACTAGTGATATCACCTCCAATATCATCTCCAACACTGAATGATTGGAGAGCTCTTTATAAGAGTACAGGGAACAAAACTTACTTTGTAGGGTATTAACTACTCTGCAAACTTGTGTAGGTTGTCTCATTTTTTCCTCTACAGCACATAGCTGTAAATGTTCTTGGTTGCCAGTGAGAAAGTAAAAATGAAGTTACTCATAAAATCACCCAAGTGCTTGAAAGTTGCAAAAGTTAGACATGTGCATGTGGAAGATTGTGGGCATATGCCCATATGCATTATGTACACATATATACACAGTTCTATATACACATAACCTATATATTTATAAACACAATTCTATACACACATGTACTCACACCAAGACATGTATATATACATGTCTTCTATACACATATTGCACACATGCGTGCAAATTTTATGCTTGCAGAACACATTTCATACATATATATGAACACACATGTTGAGTATACACGTGTTATATGATGTGTTATGTGATATGATATATTATATATTTGCACAAAATATATCCTCTCAAGCTCTAATACTATAACTACCTATTAAATATTTCAAACTGGATGTCCCACAAACAGACAAAACTCAGTATGTCCAAAATAAAACTCATAATCTTTCCCCCCCAACTCACCTCTCTCTAAATTATCCTACTGTTATCAGTTACCACCATTCTTCCAGTTATTCAGATTGCAAATTTGGCTTAATCCTTGACTGCTCATTCTCATTCAATTTACATATCCATGTCATGCCCAATTTTTTTCATTCTCTCTCCATAGCAGTTCATGCATATGTCCATTTCCTCCTCGTCTCTCACATAGCCATAATCCTGGTTCATGTCCTTATTATCTCTTTCTTGGATTATTGCAGCAGACTTCTGGTGTGTCTTCCTACTTCAAGTTTGTTTTCACCCTGATCCAACCCCACATAGCTGCCAAAATGATTTTCTTAAAACACAAATCTTCATCTGTCACTCTTGCCCTTTCTTCCTCACTCCGTAACCTGCTGTGACTCTCTGTTACCTCCAGAAGCAATATAATTACCTTTGTTTGCCATTTTAAATTTCTTCAGAATATAGATTCTCTCCTATATTTTTAAACACATGAATTTCTTTCTTAGACATCATTGTCCTCTCTGCATACTCCAATCCAGCTATATTTACCTACTTGCTATTCTGTACACAATGCTCAATTTCCCATCTGTGTTTCTGCATCGGTTGTCCTCCTATGCTTAGAATGCACTCACTTTGACCTCTGTCTTTCAGAATCCCTGAATTCTTTCACGATTGTGTTCAAGTTTCACCCCAAACTGCTAGTGCCTTTCTTCCCCCAACTATCTTGTATTCATTTTGTATGCATTATATGAATAATTGCATACTTACACATTCTTTCTTGTTGTTCTAGTGTCAGTTCCTTAAAGAAATAAAGTATTTCTTTGTAACTTCAAGGGTTAGTTAGTATAGTGTTTAGCACATTGTAGGCACTTAATAATTACTTTTTGATTATTTTAGGCTTAGTGAATTGGGCCAGGGTCTGAATTCATCAGTTCAGTTCCTCTAGCAAAGTGAATTGTCTTCTATATTTGTTGTGTCCAAGTAATCCTCAAGATGAGCCTCTCATTATTCTTTTTCAAGCTGTGAAATTCTCTCTCTGTAAGATCAACTACGGGACCTGTTGTATATAGATGATAAAATTCATGACTAATCATTACTCTTCAGGTCAGCCTTTTGCTGGGGACTTCATACAATTAATTTAAATTCAATTAATATTTATTATATGTGTAGTGTATTCCAAGCATTATGCTAAGCACTGGGGATACACAAAGAGGTAAAAGATAATTCCTGCCCTTGAGAAGCTTATCTAATGGGAGGGATCACTTGCAAATAAATATATATGAAGCAAGCTATATACAGGATAAGTAGAAAAAAAGATAGCTGAGGTAAGGCACTGGAATTAAATGGGGTTAGGAAAGGTCTCTTGTAAAGGTAGGAATTGTTGTTTGCACTTCATTTTCAAAAAGGGCCAGTGACATCACTGGTGATATCTTGACTCATGCATGAATTGATTTTCAATGAGACAGACTTGTACAAACTTGTCAACCTCACTCTTTCTTCCGGAGTTGTTGAAGTTCATTGGCAATACAAAAGTCAAGATGACCGGTGATGATGTCCCAGGATGCAGGAAATAACCTTGGCATTTTTGATGTCTGACCAAGCTCTAAGCACTCCAAGCACCTACTTCAGCCGTCTTCATGGCTGTTGGAACAAATTGTTCTCCACTCATTCCCCCAGGGCAAGTCTCCTCATGCTTGGGGTAGGCATCCCCCCCTAACTCACTAACATGTTTGAAGACTATTGCTTACTCTCAACTTGGTTTATTTATCAGTTGAGTCAGTTTCTGAAGGACTTGAGTTTCTTGATGCTAGCAATTCACCCCTACCTTATACTCCTACCTAATACTCTACCTAATACTCCTACCTAATACTCTACTACTACCTGGTAGGTAAGAGTTGGTTGAAGGTAGGTACCAGAAGTACATGAGCATCCTTGAAAAGGACTTGGCAAACCCTCATAGCATATGTGTTAGTCCTCCCTGAACACCTCATACTGCTCAAAAAATGGGATGTTAGTTAGGACTTAAAGGAAGCCAGGAAAATCAGTTGTCAGAAATGGAGGAAAGAGAGCATTCTAGGCAAGAAGGACAACCAGAGACAATGCCCTAGCAAAAACGTAGAATTTTATTCATGAATAACCAAGGGGTCATTTCCACTGGATCAAGGAGTTTATGTAGGAGGGAGGGTACTAAAATAGAAGAAGAATATTAGAAAGGAAGAGAAGACTAGGTTATCAAGGCCTTGAATGCCAGATAGAACATTTTGCATTTATTCCTGAAGGCAAATTAGGAGTCAATGAGAAAGCTAGAGATAGTCACATAGGGATTACCATAAACAAGGACTTGGTTCCCTGTGGGGAGGTCTGTGAAGCCAAAAAGTCCCTCCAGGGAATTAGAGGATTAAGGACAGCAGTAAATGGAGGCATTGGCAAACCAGGAAACAACTTCTTGGGTCAAGCTTGAAGCTACAAGAATGTGGATGAGCAATAATATAAATGGTAGTAGAGTATTAAAAAGGACCCTAGACCAAAAGGAGGAATGCTGGGATGAATCCCCAAGAATTTAGTTCAATTTAGGAGCCTAGGGCCAAGGAACAATTAAACAAAGTAACAAATTTTGGTCTTCCCTCTCTCTAGTATTGTTAGTTATGTGTACTGTTCAGGTTGATGGAGGGATTGGGGAGGAAAATCTCTAGAATCTCTCTTTTTTTTTCTCTCTGGCACTAGAGTGAAACCTATGGACCTTTTTCAGAATAATATTTTTAAAAGTAAAATATCTAGAATTTAAAACCCTAATTATGTTGAAATAAAATTATCAAAATATTCTTTTAAAAATAAATTGCCAGACTTCAGATTAAGAATCCTTTTTCCTAGTTTTAGAGAAAGAATAGGAAAGTACCATCAGAGAACCGAATATGGCCTACAATCTACTTTTATACAGCCAGGATGCTAAAAAAATTTTTTTAAACATTTTAAAAGTCCTACTTTAGAGGGAATTTCAGTACCACAAATCTAACACATAATCTGGATCCTATGGAAAGTGGGACTTGCTGTAGGGGTGAACTGCTAACATCAAGAAACTCCTTTTCCCTTGCTAGAGACAGGGGTGAAGGTGAGGAAGCTAAGATAAGACAATTCAGATATTCAATAATGAGCCACAGATTACATCAAATGAGATATCTTTGAATCATTAAATGAGCTGAGCTGCATGTTCCCACCTCCTCTCCAATAATTCAAAATAAGGATAAATTCACCTGATCTACCCCAGAGTAAAGTTTTGCTTTTGGTGTTTCTGGCTTGTCTGGATGTATATGTAGAGTCTGACATCACTGTTCAAATGTGAAGGAGGCCACCTCCCTGGGCAAGCTCTAAGTTAGTCACCTCAACCAGTTATACAGAAAGCAGAGCTTTCCCCAGTAGGAATTGTCTTATAATTAACTTAGAGACTAGAGCATCTGTAATTAACTATGGAAACCATGGTTTCCTAACCATCTGCCTGTTTTTATTTAAAGGAAAATGGCACTCTTTTTTAATCCCTTTATTCCTTTTTGGTAAAGAAGCTCATTTTCAGGATTCTGATTATCTCATCAAATGCTTTTGGGTTTCTCTCTGGTTGGAGTGACTGAATAGCATGGCCAAATGATTGCTTGGCACTGCGAGTTAGAGAGAGTCTAAGCAGACTCTCAGTTTGCTCCAATTATTGTTGTTTCATAGAAAATAGTTCCAGAAGTAGAACCAGGCAGTGGGAGAGGTACCCTCGTACCAGTTTGCAAAACTATTATGGAGGTATACAGGTTTCTTTGCCTGGAGTCTGTCCCCAAGCTACAATCAAGGTGCCTTGCCTTTTGTTGCTAGGAGCTGGAGGGCAAGAACTGGATCATCCTATGTTTAGTGCCTCATGTCCCAATTTAACTTGTAAACTCCTTAAAAGGAAGCATGGTGCCTTTGATTTCTTTCCTGTTGTTTCTGTGGCATGCTGTACGTTATGACAACAAGGTAATTTCTGGAGGGCTGTCAGAAGTCTGCCATACTTTACTTTAGGTGCTCTCTTCTGTTGTACATCTAGCCTCAGGTCATAAGCATTTCTCCTCTCCCTGTGTATTCAAATGGACAAAACTTAAAGGCTGCAGACAGAGCTGGACATATAGTGGACATCACAAACAATAGTTATCGAATGAATGAATGAACCCGTGAATGAGAAATCTGATATTTTAAAAATTCAAGAGAGATAGTTTGTGGGTAAGTTAATCATTTTATTAGTAAGACTAGTATGTTTATTAATAAAAAGAGGTCACTGGCACTTTCAAATGTCAAACACCCTTAATGATAGTGGGCCTTCAATTTCTATGCTCTTAAAAAAATCCTTGGAAAAATCCTGAGGATTGCTATCAACTCTGACCAGTTAAAATTTTATAAGAAAATGAATATTACAATGAGGGGATAGTCTAAATTACAATGAGGGTCTTGGAAGTTAGTTTTGATTAGAAACATATCAATTTCCATATGACCTATCTGACACAAGGAAGAATCTACTTTTCCTCAGACCTAGCTGAGCAAACACAATGAGCAGGAGTGCACTCATTAGCCTAAACTTAGAATTTTTTTTAAACTATCTCTGATTAGATCTCATCCCATCCTGGTTAGGTAAGCATTTGAGAAAGATTTTCCACAATGGTTAATTTCTCCATCAGAAAGTAGAAAATGGGGAAAATCTTGATCCTGCTTCAATAATTAGTTATTAAATATGAGAGAAATAGTCATTTTCTCAGGAAAAATGATCTGTTTTGTCTATCCTTTCTCAAAATAGTAAAAAGTCATCAGAGATTTGCTCTGTTGTATTTATTAAACAATATCAGATAACATGAGATAGTTATTTATATAATTTGCTAAAGAGAGGCAGAGTGTTCTAAAGGCTACAGACCCATTCTTGAAGCCAGCAAGATCAGGGTTCAGGTCTCACCTCTGACATATGCTGTTCTTAAACTCTTACTGTTCTAGGTTCTCTATTTCTCTAACACTAACAAGCTGTAGAGAAACTATATGCCTGAATTGGTAGACAGACTTTCCTACTCAAGGAGTTCCCAATATTATTGAAATCATAGCTCTAGACCACATTCTTATCCCTTACAAATATTATATTATTTGAGCCTATCTTGAGCAATACAATGATTATTATACCCATTTGACAAAAAAGAAAATCAAGTCTCAAAACAGGAAAGTGATTGGGACTGAAACCCAGGCAGGCAGATCTTATGTTCACAGATTCTAAGCACTGGGATGGGACCTCAGAGATCATCTAGTCTAACCTGTATTCAAGTGAGAGCCCTTGCTACAACATCTCCAACAAACTTTTGCTGGAAGGCCCCAATTCTGGGGAGCCTAACACCTCCCAAATTTATTAATTGTACTTTTTCAGTTTTAATTATTAGGAAGTTGGGGGGGGGATGTTAATATTGGACAGGGAAATGTTGGCATCATCACTTACTCCAGCTCACCTTTCCAATCATCCAAAAAAAAAAAAAGAAAAAAGAAAAATGAGAAGAAAAAGGAATTATATGACAGTTAAGGAATAATTGCAGCTAACTCCATAGAAGAAAGAAGACAGAACCCAACAAAGTAAAATCTTTATGAATTAACACTAATATTTAAAACTTAGTCTCTCCCACTGATTGTAGCAGGAGCACATTTGTGTAGGGACCCATTTTTGGATCTCCCACTGCTGTAAGGATCTGCTGGAGCAGATTTTCTTTCCTCTTCTCATCCTTTAAGAAGCAGCCAACTCTGACTCTGCCCCGTGGTATGAGGCTGAGATGAAGGAAGAAGTGGGCTCAAAAATATATTGCTTTTTGAGTGACATCCAACTGTAGATTAGGCATTTTCCTTCCCAAGGTATGGACTCTGCCTAAACACTACACTTCTACCCTCCTGCAAAAAGCAATAGGAATAAGTTCTTTCCTTATACAACAAGGCTGGGGAACACCTGGCTCATAGGTCGTATAAGGCACATGGAATCAATTGGTTAATTTATTATATCGCTGATTATGACCAGACAAACCTCAGCCTTGGATTATTCTCACCATACATTGCTTTCTCTTCTTAAGAAGAAAATCACTGTTCTTATTGGGTCCACTGCAAATTTGTATTACATAATCTCAACTGGGCCCCCACTCCTGCAAGGTAATCTTACTATACCCTCTTTATCAACTCACTATCTCATTTTCCACAGCAGCTCTTCCCAACTTCTTCATCTTTCCTCAAATCTTCCATCATTCTCCCTCCCCTCTTAGTTGAGAACTCTGCCTCATATTTTATAGAAAAAAATGAGGTTGTTCATTTCGAGCTCCTTCTTCTCCCCTCTTCCTCATCTCCTATCATTCCTATCACTCGAGTATCTTCTCCCAATATCTTCTCCTTCAGACTTATCTCATATGATGAAGTGACTTTATTCCTTACCAAGGCTAATCCCTCTACTTGTTCAAGTGAACCTATTTTATTCCATCTTCTCTAACAACTTCCTTCTGTCATCCCCACTCTTTCATTTATTTTTAATCTCTTCCTCTTTATCGGCTCTTTTCCTACTGCCTATAAACATGTTTATGCTTTCCCCATCCTAAAAATACTTTCATTTTATCCTTCCATCTATTGCCCTACATTTCTTCTGTCTTTAATACCTAAACTTCTTTAAAAGGCTGTTTATCAGAGGTGCTTCCACTTTCTCTTCTCTCATTCTCTTTTTAACCCCATAGGGTCTGGCATCTTATATTATCATTTCCACCCAAGTTACTAATTATCTCTCAGTTGCCAAATTAATAGCCTTTCTCAGTCCTCATTCTTTTTGACTTCTCTGCAACCTTTGAAATAATTTATGACTCTCACCTTCTTATTATGCTCTTCTCTCTAGATTTTCCTCCTGCCTTTTTGACTGTTCCTTTTCCAATTGCTTTGTTGGATCCTCCTCCAGATCACACCTTCTGAGTATAAATGTCCTCCAAGGTTCTGTCCTGGGCCCTCTTCTCTTCTCCAGCTATGCTATTTCACTGAGTGATCTCATCAACTTCCATGGATTTAATTATCATCTCTATGCTGATTTTTCTCAAATCTACCTTTATCACCCCAACCTCTCTGCTGGCCTCCAATCTTAGCTCTCCAATTATCTTTCAGATACCTAGGACTGGAGGACCAGTAAATATCTTAAAAATTATGTCCAAAAGAGAATTCATTATCTTTCCTTATAAACTCTCCCCTTCTTCTACCTTCCTTATTTTTGTAGAGGGCAGCTCCATCCTCCCAGTCTCTCAGGCTCATAACCCAAAAGTCATCCCTCAAAACCCTCACCCCCACATCCAGTTTGTTGCCAAGGCCTATCTATTTCACCTTTACTTCATCTATAGAATACAACATGCTCCACCTTTCCCCTCCTCATCCTCTGAACAGTCACTTCTCTAGTAAAGACCCTCATTACTTCACATGTAGGTGATTGTAATAACCTGCTGGTGGGTCAAGTCTCTGCTCACTCCAAGTCTTTTTTCATTCAACCACTTACATCTTTTCTTAAAGCTCAGTTCTGATCATGTCACCTTCTCTCCTTCATCCCCCAAAACATCCCTACCCAGCCCCCCAACTCAGTAAACTCCAATGATTTCTTTTCACTTCCAGAAATAAATGCAAAATACTCTGTTTGTTATTCAAAGTCCTTCATAACCTAATTTATTCATACCTTTCCAGTTTTTTTTACTACCTCACATATATTCTTTGATCTAGGGATACTGGTCTTACTTGCCAGTTCAAGTCAAGACATCACTCATTAGTCCTATTGTAAAATGAAAGAGGAACAACACCTATGCACCAGGCACTGTTCTAAGTGTTTTAAAAATATTTATCTTATTTAATCTTACCAACAACTCAGGAAAACAGGTATTTTGATGATTTTGCAGTTGAGGTTACTGAGGCAAACATAAATTAAGTGACTAAATCAGAGTCACACAGCTAATAAGTGTTAGGGACTGGATTTGAACTAAGATCTTAATGATCCCAGGTCTAGTACTCAATCTATTGTAATACTTTAATAAAAGTTTTATTTATTCACTCAAATGAGATCTTAGGTAAATCATTTTTACTTCTCCAGGTAAAAAAAAACTTATCTGTAAATTGAGGATAATCATAATTACACTACCTAACAAGGCTTTTGTGAGAATCAAAGGAGATGTGCCAAAAAGTGTTTTATAAAAATTAATATAAATATGATTATTATTACTATTATTATTCTCTCTCTGATTCATTTTCATATTCTGACTAGAAGTGAATCTTCCTTCTTTTACACATAATATTTGTGCACTGAGACAACATCTTCTTTCATTTTCTGTCCCTATCCTACCACTAAATGTTGTACGGAAGAGAGGGGAGCTATGGATTAGAAATGAATATATATGTCTCTTGAGCTGAATAGAGTGTATCCAGAGCACATCTTTGCTTCCTCCACTAAGCCATAGATTAAGCTAGGGAAGGCCTTGATAGCTGAGCATTGCAGAACTTCCCCACTTCCCCCCCTTCACAAATCCATAACTCAGACTTTTCCTGGGAACAGCCAGCCTCTTACCCTGGAGATTGTCAGGGTCAGCTATTTTCTAAAGTAGAGTTGAGCATTCGTGGGAAATCTTTGTCCTATCAAGGGCCAAGGATCTACAGGGAGAAAAAAAATAATCAGGCATTGTACAAATAGAAAGCAATTCAATTTAGAGGCTTTTAAAACATTTCTTGAGGAAAGAGAGATATATAAATGTTACACTCATCTGCTTTTTAAATTAAGAACAGGGAACATAAAACTCTATTATTTAGTAAACACATCAAAGAATACAATATAGACCCTTAAGGGAAAGAGAGAGGAAGGGGGAAAGCGAAAAAAGGGTAGAAAAACAGAGATAGCCCAAGTCATTATAAATGAGATGGGAAAAGAGGGAGAGTCAGAAAAATGGAGACAGACAACGACTAAGAAGGTAGAGAGGCAGAGGATCTGAGAGACAGAACAGAGGCAGCAGCAAGACAAATTAAGAGACAGACAGAAGATAATGACAGACAGAAGGCAGACAGTGAGACAGAGAAACCAAGAGGAAAACCAGTAGAATAAGAGATAGATAGAAATGATGGTGAAAGGTGGGGGAAGTAGAGAGAGGCAGAGATACAGACAGGCACAAGGTCAAGGTCAAGGTCACAAGAAACAAAAAGGGGAAAAAACCTACAAAGATGTAAAGAAAAATACAAATAAATATGGACAAAAAGTATTAGAGAAATGCAATCACCAACCAACAATAATTTATTAAGCATCTACTATATATTGGTCTTGTTTTAGGCACTTAAATTCAATTTACTTGCACATCAAGACATCCTGCTCCTGATGTTATTGGTCTTTTTTGAGCAGGAAGGATATATGACAAGACTGGATATAAAGAAAAACCTTAAACAGTTTTTACCTTCAAAAATCTTAATTTTCATTGAGGGATGAAATACTTAAAAATATGGACAAAATAAAAGAAAGGCAAATATGGGCTCAGTGTTGAGTCTGAAGTCAGGAAATCTTATATTCCTGAGTTTACAAGTGGTCTTACACTTTATAAATAACCAAATTAACTATTTTTGGTTTGGAAGATTTGGAAGATGCTATCTGCATCCAGGGGAAAAACTTGATAAATAGAAGTATATTTAGAATTATTTTACATATATTCATATTTAATATATAATGCTGGCCATCTCTATGGTGAGAATAGGGAAGAAAAAAATTACATTATAATTTTGTTGTATATTTAAAAAGAATAGCAAATTGTACATAATAAATTTGCAGTTTCATGTGCAATCATCATTTTTATTATCTCATGTTATGGAAATACTTGTTTTATGCCATAAATTAAAAATAAATAATATTTTTAAAGTAAAAAAAAAATCTGGTCTTACTAGCTGTCTGGATAAGTCATTTAATCCTAATTATCTCAGTATCCTCATTGTCAAATAAATTAGAGAAGGAAATGTCAAACCATTCTGGCATCTTTGCCAAGAAAACCCCAAAAAGGATCACAAAGAGTCAGCAGGACTGAAGCAGTCGAACAACAATAAAATGTTTGTGGAAGAGGATGTTACATGATTGCATGAAGATTCAGCAAAGCCTTCCCTGTAAAAGTTGGTCCTTAAACAGGATTTTGAAGAAAACAGGATTCTAAGAAATTGTAGAAGGGTTTAATTTCAAGTATGAAAAGGTCTGGAAGTGCCAATATGGAATGTTGTATATGAGAAAGAAAGAACAGTGTGGACAAACTGTAGGGTACAGGAAGTAGAGTAATGCATAATCAGGTCTTTAAAAAAGCTTAAAATAGAGGAGTTATTAATAGATATATATGTGTATATACATCTATATATTTGTAAATATATAGACATATATGTGTATATATGGCAATAAGGCACCACTGGGGTTTATTGAGTAGAGTAATAACATAATCAGGTATGCACTTTAGCAAAATGATCTTGGCAGCTGTGCGGAGATTTTATTAGAAGAGAAGTTTGAGAGAGACTAATTAGAAAGTATTGCAATTAGGAAAGGGAAAATGGGAGAGGCAAGAACATATCAATAATATTAGTCTTAAAAAATACAAGATTTTAGATGAACAGACTAGAATGGCCTAATTTTCCCCTTTTAAGGTATATTCACTCCTACCTAAAGTTTAGGAATCTTATTAAATTTCTTTTTTCTCATTTTGCCAATTAGACCGTATGGGAAGAAGCCTGAATTGGCCTAGAAAGGTCAGGCTAGGAAACATGCTAAAAGAGCCCCCCTGGAAATTTTTAGGTGCTCTAAGGACATGGTGATTCATTGTTTGGGTCTTTGGGAGATGATGAATTTCCTGGATGCCTCCAACAAGCATTTTAGAATGAAATGCTAAATACCACGAGTGGTCCCTTGGTCCTCCTTTGCCATGTGACAGCAATAGGAGGGCAGGATGCTACATCTGTCTGTTAAAAGAAGAATCAGCTTCCTGCTCAGATCTTTTTGGCTACAACTCTCCAAGTGGTATCGTGCTTTCAGGGAGGAATGAAACATGGGTACAACAAAGCAGGCTTCCTCGTTGGACCTTTGCCCTGTAAGGGGATTTGTTGTCCATATAACTTATGTATATGTCTACCTGGGTTTGTCTAAATTGATTCACAAGGATGTAGGAACAGATACATCTAGAATCTTGCTCACTCCTCTCCAAGGAGCGTCCTTCTTTGGGGGAGGGCAAGGGACCATCAAGAATTTGGGGCCACAAACCTGACCCATTACTCTTTCCTTGGAGAGGAGATACTGAACTAGAATTATATTTATCTGAGCTCTCCCAATATTGCTAATCTAGAGAAAATGAGTTTTTAAGTTCTGGCTGATTTTCTAATCAACATCCCTCAATAGGGAAGTAGTTCCCTAAACTACATCTGAACACTTGACTCCCTAATCCTTAAACTACACAAAGAATATAATGAATTTCAAATAGTTTATTCACAGTGTTAATAATCAGGGAAATCAGGGAAGTTGCACCACTTAGAATTGCACCAGATTGAATAAGTACTTCCACTCAAAGGAAGTTAACTCAGCTCAACCTAAAGAATCCCCAGTCTCATCTAAGACAAACTTCTCCAAAGTCGCTAGTGACAAACTAGAAATCAAGGACATATTCAAAGTTCTGGCTCCTCTATATGTTGCCTCCTTTGAAAAATATCTCTCTCCAGGGTTTTCTGCTTTAAAAAAAAAAGACTGGAACTTCTTTTCTCAAAACTGGAAGCCAAAAGAAAAAAAAAGTGCCATTCCCAAATCTCACAAATTTCTCCTAGGCACTGGTCAAGTAAGCATTCTTTCCACTAATGAGGAGAATTTTATGCAGTTACCCAGATTTGAATCCTTAGTTTTAGTCTTCTAGACCTGTTCAGGCATGAAGGTAAAACCTGGAAGTTCAAAAAGTCTAGAGCTCTTTGAATCCACCTTGGCAGTTGGTTACCATACTGGTAGAGGTAGGAATACTTTGTTGATTTTGGAAGCAACTGAGTACAAAGTTCTGAGGAGACTTGATTTGACGCTGCAAAGTTAAGGTGAAATATAGAATACCTAATTAGAAATCTTGCAAAACTACCATATATTCTAATGAGATTTAAATATTAATCACCAGATTGTCACAGTAGTTATAAGTTATTATTAAATCCTGTTAAGGTATATATATATATATATATATATATATATATATATATATATATATATATATAAAACTTTATTTTTAGATTTAGCCTTTCTTGTGTATGTTGGGACAAATTGCTTGTTCTCTACATATTTCATATTATAGACTGAGTCTTTATACTTCTCCGATTCTGGGGAAACCATCACCTTATAAGCCACAATCTAATTTACTATAATTAAAATCATCTCTGAGATACAAAGGTAGGGGTTAATTAGCCAATAAGCATTAGAAAATGGAATCCACTTTCCCTAGAGACCATCCAGCCTCCATTGAACCTGGTCCATATGGAATGTGTGGGTACAAGGCAGGGAGGGGCCAGTGCCCCAGCCCCTGTGGGCTCACTCAAGTTTTTCCTCAATGCTAGAACTGTAGGTAGAATGAGGACTAAGGCTCTAAATTTTGTAGCATCCAGCAGAGTAACTCTGCAAATAGGAAATGCTTAATAAATAGCTGCTGTTAAAATTCTACCCTACTGTCCTACACAGTGAAAACCTTACATCTCATTTTCCAAGGATAAAGGTTTACTTTCATGCACTAACAACCTCACCTGGGGTCTATTTTGGACACAGATGCTGATTAGAAAAAGGTTTCATGTAGAAGGCAAAGCTTGAGCTGAGCTTTGAAATAATCTAAAGAATTTGAGGTGAGAAAGGAGTTCATTCTGTGTATGCAAACACATAGAGGTGAGATAGGCAATAGTAAGAAATATTGTGTGCCTGGACTTTAAAGTGAAGGGGACTTTATTAATTTGAAGGGGACTCATATATCATAAGGTTGGAAAGGTACCTAGAACAAGACTGAATGCAAAACAGGAATTTGTTCTTTATCTTGGGAGAAGCCACTGGAATTTATTGATTAGGGGACTAAAATGGTCAGATCCATGTTGTAAGGATATTTCTTTTGCAGCTCTGAATAGGATGAAATGGATAGAACAGAGATCTGAGGCAGAGAGATCCATTAAGAGACTATTTTAATAGTCCAGACAAAAGGCAATGAGGGCCTAAGAATCAGATATAGTAGCCTTGTCATTAGAGATGTTAAAATATATTGGCTGTATAAATAGAACACATACCACTTGGCCATTGATTGAGTAAGTGGGTTGAGAGACATTGAGGAGACAAGAATGATCCTGAAATTGTGAATCTAAGTGACTGGAAGGCTGATGACACCCAAAGAAGAAATAGAAATGTTTGGAAGAAGGGTGGTTTTCAGGGATAAAGATGATGAATTTTAATTTGGAATTCTAATTCAGTCTTCTCATTTTAATAGATGAGGAAATAGGTCCACTGAGGTTAAATAACTTACAAACATCACATGGCTAATAAACATCAAAAGTGGGATTTGAACTCTGATTCTCTGACTCAGAACCAGCACTCTTTCCAGTATATCATACTTCCTCCTGGGGAACAGCCACGTGAGAACTATGAGTCAGAAGAATTGAAGGCCAGGTATTGTGTCAGGATATTGAGCTGTTCTATTTGACTGTAGAATATAAGGGAAAAATATGAGATAATGATGGAAAAGAAAGGTGATAGTCACAGAGGGCTTTAAATACCAAAGGAAAAGGGAAGAGAGAATGAGGAGAACTTGTTTGGTTTTTGAAAAGTTATTTGTGGATTGCTTGCTGTCTTGGGGAGGGAAAAGGGATAGAGAGGGAGAAAAATTTGGAACACAAGGTTTTGCACAGGTAAATGTTTAAAACTACCTTTGCATGTATTTGGAAAAATAAAATTCTATTAAATTTTTTTAAAAGTTATTTGGAAGTAGTCATTTTGGAGGTTATGTTTCTTTTATAGAATTTAAGTTCCATGAAAGCATTTTTTGCCTTTGCCTAGCACTTAGCACAGTGCCTGCTAGAAAATACTTAAGATATATTTGTTGATTGATTGAATCTTTGGATGACTCCTATGGTGCCTTTTAGGACCACAATCCTATGCCTACTGGGAAATAGGATAACACATGAAAAGCTCTTTGCAAATCATAAGCTATGATATAATTATTATTATTAATAGCAATAATATTAATGATAAAGCAACATTTCTTTAAAACCTATTCTGTTACTCATTAATATTTGCCTTCTCATCACATAATTTTTCCAAAATCAGTATTTCTGGACCCTCTTGAGGAGGAAAGTTGCAACATATTGGATAAGTGAGAAATTGGGATCATTCAAACTGGGATTAAATAGATTTTCCAGGCAAAGGCAGGCTTCTTCTTTTATGATGATCTTCTGCTTTGAAACAGAACTTTTTCTACTTCCAATTCTAAGATAGAAATATTGGAAAAACAGAAATACCTGATTCCTTCTGCCAGATAACAAGGTCATTCCTCATTAATCTCTTTTTGAGGGATGGAGGTTGGATTAGTCTGGGATTGAGAAGGGAAATTAAATCCTGGACAATTTTCTGCTATGAAGATCACATGAAAGCAATAGCCCAATAGATTGAAACTGTTGGCCAACATAAGACTTGGGGATTACTAGTGTATTTTGATTATCCACAGATGACTACTACAACCATGAAATATAAAGACATTTGCTCATTGGAAGGAAAATCTGGACATTATAGTAAAAAGGTGATATCTCTACTTGTTGACAAGGTGATAATCACCTTGTTGACAAATGTCTATAAAGTCAAAGCTATGACTTTTCTAGTAGCAGTGTACATCTCTGAGATTTGAAGTATAAGGAAAACTGGAAGAATCAACACTGGAATTGTGATGCAGGAGAAGACTTTTAAGAGTCCCTTAGTTGGCAAGGAGATCAAATTAGTCAATACTTAAATTAATTCAGATTATTCACTGGAATGTCAGATACTGAAAACTGAAACTTAAATACTTTCATCACATAATGGGAATATGAGATTCAGTGGAAAAGATCCTGACATTGGGAAAGATTGAACATAAAAGGAAAAGATGGCAGAAAGATGAGTTGGATAGATAATGTTGTGGAAATAATGATCAAAAACTTCAAAAGACTTCAAGAGATATTATAACTAGAAGTGCTACAGTCTATTTTATCATGAAGAGTTGGTCATGACTCAATGGCTGAACAGCTAGCATAACAAAAAAATCCAACAAAGTCTTGCTTGGTTCTTAGGATCACCAATTAATGTTGTGATTACAAATTTAGGTCTATATAGCTTTTCAAGGAGGTAGAGTGAGAAGATAGATGAGGGAAAAGGAAAAAAAAGGAAGGACAACTATTTCCTTAGAACAATAAAAGCAACCTTTCTCCACAATAATCTAGTAAAATAGGTGTTATACCATAGTTACCATTTTCATGAAAAGTGGAAGATTTGATTTTTACCTTTTTCTAGCCATCCTCCTAGCTCTGATGTAGACTTAGAATGGGATCACTGGTGAAAAATATTGGCAACCAGTGATCCCTTGACAAAGCCTAGCCTTTAATCAAGAATGCCCTGCAGATGTTAAGTACTTAACTTTGCCATCTGTTGGAAAAGAATTTGTTCAGAACAAGTGTGATCTTTGAGGAGATCTGCTTATACCAGAGAGCATCAAGAGAGGAGGGGAATTTCTCACCATTCTCTCTTCACCAGTCATTGTTTCTAGTAGAAGAGCATCTTGACCAAAAGAAAACACTTCATTTAATAGCCAGAAAGTCATTTAAAGAGAGTTAAAAGAGACACAGTTGAGAGAAACACAGTGTCTCCACCATGTATAAACAGATTCATGTGGATCATCCATGTGGATTCAGAGAGGTGTCATATCAAATGAAGAATTGGCTTCAAGGATTACGAAATATGAGATCCTATTATAGATTCACAAAACCACTTTAAAGTCTTCTATACTGTTTTGAAAGGGCATCTAAATAAAGTGAAGAGAGTACTGGGCCTGAGAAAAGGAAGAATCATCTTCCCAAGTTTAAATCTGGCCTCAGACACAGCTGTGTGAGCAAGTCACTTTCCCCTGTTTGCCTCAGTTTCCTTATCTGTAAAATGTATAGGAAAAGGAAATGGCAAATCATTCTAACATCTTTGCCAAGAACACCCCTAAATGGGATTATAAAGAGTTAGATATAACAAAAATGACTGAACAACAACAAGCACATCAACCTATTTTAAAGCATGGCTGATGAAAAGACAAGAGCTGAGTAAAAACTTTGAAGTCAAAGGAACCTAGAAAAGTAGTTTCATTTGAGCAATATAAGATGACTAAATACTAATGAAATGCCCACGTATATAAAATGATCAAAGGATATGAATAAAGAATTCTCAAAAGAGGAATTGCAAAAAATATTTAACAACTATGTACAAGAATGCTCCAAATCAAAATGATTAGAGAAATGAAAATAAAAAAGAACTTAAAGTTTCACTGCACATCAGCATCATTAAAGATGACAAAAGAGGTCAATAATTGATGTTAGAGAGGTGGTGGAAAGATAGGCATACTAATGAATACATTAGTTGGTAGCATGGTAAATTGGTCCAACCATTATGGAAAGCAATTTAGATTTATATAAACAAAGTGACTAAAATGTCCATATCCTTTGACCCATAAGTTTCATCTTTAGGTCCAGAGGAGGTCAGTCACAAAACAAAAGGACCAATATAGACTAAAATGTTTATAAAAGTCCTTTTGATAGTAGCAAAGAACTGGAAGCAAGAAAAATGACTACAGATTAGGCAATAGCTAATAAATTGTAGCTTATTAATGGAATAAAATAAATATTATAAGAAACAATGGCCATGGTTAATAAGAGAGGCATGGGAAAACTTATGTGAACTGATGCAAAGTGAAACAAACAATGTTGAGTATATCATACTCATAACAACCATACTAATCATAACAACCAAACTAAGCCCTAAGAAATAATAAAAGGAGGCACCTTTCCCCCTTTTTTAAAGATGTGGGCAGCTATGGGAATGGAACATTGTATTGTATTATATTATATATATATAACATATATATATATTATATTGTATTGTCAGATTTTCTTATGTTAGCTTTACTGAACTGATTTTTTTTCCCATTTAAATTTTTGTTCTTAAGGCATAGCTTTTAGGAATAGGTCATATTGGGAAATTTAGATAATGTAAAAACAAAAGATCGATAAACATTTAAAAAGTAATTCACCTGAGAAGTATAATATTAAAAAATGCAGAATCTATAATTATCAAGGAGCAATGAGTCTAAATAATCATTGAATCCTGCTCAAGAAAATTCACTGGCTCCCTATTGTGTCTAAAGTAACACTTGGATATTCCCTCTCATTTTGTGGGACTCCCCAAATAGCAATCTTATTCAAGGTACTCAGTGGATACTCAGAACATAGCTCAGAAATCCTCCCTGATATGCATATTTTTTCTTTTGTAAATCAGAGGACCCAAGTAGTTGAAAATAAAGCCATTCATTTAATGAAATAACCAAGTACCAAGTTTTGCAATTCAACATTTCCCTCTTCAACCTAGGGCACACCTCCCACAAACTATTAGCGGGTGTGATGGGACCAAAGTCTACCAGAATTTCCCTTCCCCATCCTTTATCCCTAATAAAGGAGACAAATCTAGACTTTAATTGACCCAAAAGTATGCAAGACTCAAGTTGTGTCTCCCTTAACATAGCTACTTGTTGGCTTCTGGCTGTACTCATGCTACTTTCCAGTCATCTGAAGGGATAAAAAGATCTGCTTATGCAGTCAAGACCTTTAGATTTGATAGATGTCTCAAGGACTCACTATACCCTCTGCTGACCATATGGTTTTCATATGGTGATGAGAAGGTGTCTCTTCTACCAAAGTTGAATGCTATTGTATCCTTGTGACTATCCTTATTATTTTAGGGCTAAGTAAACCTCCTTTTATTAACTAACTGTTCTGTGAGTGCCTAAAGCAGACTTCCTCTTAACAGAGAGTGAGCTTGCAAAGGGGTAATGAGTGAGGAACCCACATGTGGGGAATGTGTATAGAGGGACAATTTACACTTTCAGTGCTCCAGTGGCTTCTGATGATGATTCATTTCACTGACCTTGATAAGCAAGGCGTCTCTGTTGAAAATATTGCTCTATTGGGTTCTACTGGCACCTACTGGCCATGTCAAGAACTCCCTTCTGGTCTCATTGCTGGGTGGGTCAGCGTTAGTCCTTATTGATCTCAACTGATAGCTACTAGGCTTGTAGTCTGTGTTGGATGTTTGATCTAGGTCAAATCTAATTCAGTCCAATCCAGTCTTGTGATTAGAATCCTATGAGGCCCTCATGGACCATTAATTCAATTAAAATGACTTTACTAATAATAAAGAATTAAGAAAGTATATTTTCTAATGTAAAAAGGATACTAGTTCAGATCAAAAGTGGTCTTTTTATTTTCATTCATCACAGCACCAGCCATATTAGATCAAGTAGCCATTCAATACAATGCTCCAGCAAAATCTACAATCTCAATTTCTTATAGATTATACCTCACAGAACTTGCCTTCAAGGAGTATTCATTCTAATAAAGGATTCAACATACTAACAGCTATAGTACATACAAGATATAAACAGTATACATAATAGACATTTAATTAAAGTTGTTAGATTGAATTGGATTGGTAGAGTAAAGAATGGAGAGAAGAGAAGAAGACATATTGAAAGACTAAATTGCCAACTTGGGACATTGGAGTGGAGAAGGTAAACATTGTTAAAAGGGTCAATAGGTGGAAGTCTGGGGCTAGTTTGCCTCATTGGACAAGTCTGTCCATTTTATTTGTTTTGAAACAGTCATGACCTTGGTTTCTGAAGGATGAATTAATGGTCTGCTCTAGTTTCTTTTGTTCTTTCACACATCAGAGAGTAGTCTCAGTCATCAATGTTTGTTCATTCCTTTTCTAATAAGAAAAGGAAAGCCAATGAATTTTCTTTGTTTCTCTGGGTTTTTTCCTTCCTTCCTTCTTTCTTTTCTTCCTTCCTTCCTATCAATTTCCATCAATTTTGTGTGTGATTTTTCTGATCCAGTTTGGAAAATACCCTGAAACATTAGGAGTAGGAAAAGTAGAAATAGTATTTTATAGAATTCTTTTTCCTTTCCTATTTTCTCCCTTCGAGTGAGTAGGAGAGTTTAAAAAAGAGGAGGAAACACAAAATAAAATATAGAATAATAGAGATGGAAAGGACCTGAGAAATCATCTAGTTCTAACCACTTATTTTACAAATGAAGAAACTGAGGTGAGGATAACTGACTTGTCTGAGGTCTCATAGCTAACAAATAGAAAAGTTGAAATTCAAGACAGTTCTTCTGACTCCAAATCTGCTGATGTTCCCCTTGAGTACACTGCTTCAAATATAAACCATCATGAGAAAATCAGTCCCAATTTAGTCCCTCCATCAAAATTTTTTGGGAGGATTTGCACTCACTCTAAATTATAATCCCATTTATGGGAATTAACATAGTACTAATCTGATAAGTGGAAAGAAAATAGAAAACCTAGGTTCTAGGCAATGGACAAGAGCCATAATCTTCTGATGCTCAACTTTACTTCAGATGCAAGGAAGAAACAACAAACAAGATTTGAAAACAAATGAGGAAAAAGGTACTCAAGAAGGAAATATGTAAATATGCTATACTGTGTCATTGCTCAGTTATGTCTGACTCTTTTTCTTTTCCAGCTAATTTTACAGATGAGAAAACTGAGGCAAACAAGGCTAAATAACAGCTAAATTGAGGCTAGATTTGCACTCAGGAAGATGAATTTTTCTGACTCCAAGTCTAGCATTTTTTCCACTGTATCACCCTCAGCCACATTTAAATAGAAAACATTTTCATGCAAATATTCATTAAGTATTTACCAAGTGCTATGTAGAATGCAAAGCCTTGGCTAGGAGTTGGAAGGGAGAGCTGGGAGAGAGGATGGAATATGGAAAGGGTACAATGAAACTACCAGGGAAATGCTTCCAATGTAACTAGAAAATGACCTCTTGAGGGCAAGGTCTGTTTTTGTTCTTCTCCATATCCACAATGCTTAGAATAATGTTTAATAAATAATTGCTAACTTAACATGTTTCAAGAAACAAAAACATGAAAAGTTAATTAAAAGATAGCTAGTTAAATACAGATAAAAGATAGCAAGCCAAGTGATGTGACCTGACAATAATTGACTAAGATCCAATGTATAGTGCAGACAGTTTATAGAAGAGATAAATCCCTGCAAGATGGAATGGTTAGAGGCTATCAGGATTGAGCTGGGTCTTGAAGGATGCTTAGAATTTAAACAGGTAGAAAGAGAGGAAGGTTATCCCTAGGGGGAAAGAAGTTATCAAGGTTGTGGAGATAGGAATGTACATGTCCTGCTCCTGGTTGAATGAATGAAAGCAATCTGAAGTGGGAAATTCTTTAAGGAGAGATTGGATAGGATCATGTTGTTGTTAGGTCACATTTGGGTTTTCTCTTGGTTTTTTTTTTTTTGGTTGTTGTTCTTTTTCTTTGCAAAAATATTGTTTTGCCTTTCTTTCTTCAGCTCATTTTGCAGATGAGAAAACTGAGGCAAACAGAGATAAGTGGCTTGCTCAGTGTCACAGCTAGTAAGTGTCTGAAAATGGATTTGGACTCATGAAGATGAATCTTCTGACCCCAAACCTGATATTCTATCTGTTGCATCATCTAGCTTCCCTGATAGTCCCACAGATTTTTAAACCTAATAGAAAATCAAATCTCCTCATAGTAAAAGAAATAGAAGTGAAATGACTTGCTAGGACTAGAATCTAGGTTCTCTATCATTATCCATTTCTCTTGGAATCAGGTCAGCCCATGAATTTTTCAGATTTGATTCTCTGGGGAAAAGAAGCCATCAATAGTTTTTGAACACGAGAATGATAAAATAAAAAACATTTTAGGGATAGGGATGAGACCTCTGATATCATTGGCTTGGGAAGTTCCTATTTGAAGAAACTTCTGCTAATGTGGCTCAGCACCTTCTTTTAAATTTATATTTTTAGGTAGGTGCCTTTACAGCATAACAAGTTAAGTGATTTCTTAACTGGCCAATATATATTAAGGTCAAGACTTGAAATCAGATATTCTTGACTCTGAGGCCATCATCCTATCCACTACATCATAGTTACTTCTATAAAGTGTATTTAAAAAGGATTAATTTGGCAGTTGTATGCAGGATGGATGAGATGTAGGAGAGACAAATTGAGGAAATCGAAGCAAGAGATAAAGGTCATCCCCAGATCAGTTGTCTTTTGACACTTGAGTCAGCGACTTCACTCAGTCCATGCTGTCTCATGGGGTGAATCACAGAACCAAAGAATGTCAAGAGTTCAGAAAGGTTTTAGAAATCATCATCTTTAACCTTGTCATGAGAGATTTGGGGGATTTTGGGATTATGATGGGATTCAAAACTGGGACCCTCCTAGTGAGATGTTATCTAGTAATTTGTGGATCAGAAAAAGGAGCTGGGGGTAAGCCAAAGACACCCATTTCACTCTCCTGGCAGTATTTTCAGAGCAAGGGTATCTCTTTTAGCATCTGCCTAATTATGCCATGTTTCTGTAACTGTTCCACCACTTTCTCACACCAAACTCAAGATTGTAAGAACAAAACAAAATAAACCAAAAATGAAAAAATATTCTCCAGGGAGTTTGTCTCCTTTGGGATACTAGAACAAAATCCCTATGTGCTAGCCGCTTTATTTATCTATTTTTTTTAAAGTTTTATTGATGTGTTTTGTTTTTACACTTGAATCTTTTCCTGATGTATTCCCCACCACTCTTGAAATTTCTCTTGTAAGAAAAGCAGTTAAATGAAACTGTCTCAAAACACTTGGATCCAATAGTGTATGTGATGATCTGTACCCTTAATCTGTCATTTTTCTGTTGAGAGTAGGGAAACATGCTTTCTCATCTGTTAGCCAGGATTGAGATTACAATTAATTTGAGTTTCAGTTGTGTTTCTATTGTTATTGCCACTTGATATGTTGTTGCCTTGTTTTCTAACAAGAAAAAAAAAAGACTAATGCATTTTTAAAAAATCTGTGATTTTCTTATATAGATAGAAAATACTGTGACATTGGGAAGGAGTGAAACTGGAGTTCTTGGTGCTATTTTCTTTATTCTGTATCAGTTCAAACAGGTCCTTTTATATTTCTATGAATTCCTTATGCATATTATTCCTCTTGCTGCAATAGATTTACATTCCATTCACATACCACAAATTTGTTCAGTTCTAACCTAATCAAAGGACACTTATTTTGATTCTACTGTTTTTGCTTCTGCAAAAGTGCTGCTATAGATATTTTGATATAGATGGAATCTTTCTGTCCGTGATCTAAATGAGATATATATGCTTGCCTCTTTTGCATAGCTCCAGGGCTTAAAAGGAAAGATCAGCTCTAGGCTAGTTAAAAGGGAACCCACTGTTTTAGATCATTCAAGGGTGGAAATCATGAAAGAAGAAGTACCAGGACAAAGATGGTTTTCAGGAATTCCCTCCACCATTTCTACCTTGAGCACTTAGCACTATCTTTTCACCATGGTGTTCTCTCTCTCTTCTCCCCACCCTTTCTCTCTCTCTCTCTCATACACACACACACACACACACACACACACTTTCACTTTTCAGCTCCCTTTTATGTGTCTTCTTTTTCCACTAGAACATAAGTTCCTGGATTTCTAGTACCTCTGTTACCACAGTAACTCAGTAGCAAATTGCCACACCTGGAGCAGGCTAGCAGCTAAACTCTACACCCAGGGAGACCTATGGAGAAGCCATAGGTCAGAAAGCCAGAAAGGAAGATAACCCTTCAGAGGAAGCAAGTAGCTAACATCTACAGCCAGTGAAAGCCAGTAGTAAGACTCAGAGCCCAATATAAAAAAACTTTTAACAGCACATCACCGAAGTCCAAAAACATAAAAACACCAACTCATAAAAAGGGCAGAAAAAAATGAGAAAAAAAATCAAACAGAAAAGTTGTGGTGATGAAGAGAATCAAGGCATAAACTTAGAAGAAAATAATAGTGTCAAAATGGCTTCATGTGAAGCCTCAAAGAAAAATGTGATTTGGTCTCAAATTCAAGAATAATTTTTACAAGAGCTTTAAAAGGATTTTAAAAAGCAAATTAGATAAATATAAGAAAAATTGGGAAAAGAAATTAAAATAATACAAGATAATCATGAAAAAAGAGCATGGGAAAAGATATACAAAAATTTACCAAGGAAAATAGCTCCCTAGAAAATAGAATTGACCAAATGAAAAAGGAAGTACAAAAGTTCATTAAAGAAAGTAATTTCTTAAAAATTAGAATTGAATAAGTGGAAACTAATGACTTTGTGAAGCATCAAGTTACAATAAAACAAAATCAGAAAAGTAAAACAAGAAGAAAATAGAAGAAAAGATAGAGATTTCTCATTCGAAGAATAACTTACCTAGAAAATAGATCCAAGAGAAGTACTAATTACTGGACTACATGAAAGCCATGGTTTAAAAAAAAGTCTGTACAGCATCTTTCAAGAAATTATCAAAGAAAACTGTCCTGATATATTAGAGCCAGAGGACAAAATAGAAACTGAAAGAATCCACTGAGTACTATCTGAAAGAATCCCCAAAATGAAAACTCCCAGAAACATCATAGCAAAATTCCAGAGCTCAAAGATCCACGAGAAAGTAATACAGACACCAAAAAAGAAACTATTAAAATATTATGGAGCTATAGTCAGGATTTAGTGGCTTCCACATTAAAGATGTGAAGAACTTGGAATATCATACACTGGAGGGCAAAGGAGTTAGGATTACAACTTAGAACCACCTACAGAGTAAAATAAAATAAAATTTTTCAGGGGAAATGGTTATTTAATGAAATAGAGATTTTTAAAGCATTTATACTTAAAAGACCTGAGTGGAATAACAAATTTGACCTCCAAATACAAGATTCAGTGGAAACCTAGAAGGATAAAAAAGAAACAAAAAATTCAATAAAATTAAGTTGTTTATATTTCTATATGGTAAGATAATATTTGTAACTCTTAGCAACTTTATTACTATAAGACCAATTAGAAGGAATTTCTGTGAACAGAAGGTGTAGATATCAGATGACTGTGTTGTAATGATATCCAAAAAAAAAAAATCAAAACAAAATAAAGGAGTGAGAAAGAAAAATTGCATTGGAAGAAGGAGGGGAGAAATTTGAATGGGGTAAATTATCCCAAATTAAAAAAGCTATTATAATGGAAGGAAAATAGATGGCAGGTATAGGAGCCATCAAAGTTTAAGCCTTACTCTCATCAAAATTGACTCAAAATGGGAATAATATATACACTCAGTTGTATATAAAATATATATCTTACTCTATAAACAATAAAAAGGGACAGGAAAAACAGAACTGAGAAAGGAGACTGATAAAAGGGGAAGGTAGTGATCAGAAGCAAAACACTTGTGAGGAGGGAAAGGGTAAGAGATAAAGTGGGAATAAATAAATGAAAATAGAATGGAGGAAAATATACAGCTAGTTATTATTACAAACTCATCCATAAAACAAAAATGGATAGCAGAATGGATCAAAAATCAGAATCCTACAGTATGTTGTCTGCAAGAAATACATTTGAAGTAGAGATATACACACAGAATGAAGATAAGGGGCTGGAGCAGAATCTATTCTGTTTCAGCTAAACTAAAGAAAAGAGGAGTAGCAATCATGATTTCAGGCAAGCAAAAGCAAAAATAGGTCTAATTAAAAGACGTAAAGATGGACACTATGTTTTGCTGAGAGATATTATAGACAATGAAGTCATATCAATACTAAAAATATATGCATCGAATGGTATGGCATTTAAATTTTTAAAGAAGTTGAATGATTTATAGAAGGGAATAGATAATAAAACTATACCCAACTTTCCCCTGTCCGATAAATCTAACCAAAAAAAAAAAAAAAAAAACCACCAAAAAAGAAGTTAAGGAGATGAATAAAACTGATTGGGAATCAAAAGGAATATACCTTTTTCTTAACAATACATGGCACCCACACAAAAACTGACCTTATGTTAAGAGATAAAAACCTCACAACCAAATACAGAAATAGTAAGTACATTCTTTTTAGATTATAATGCAATAAAAATTACATTTAATAGTGGACAATGGAACAAGAGATCAAAAACTAATTGGAAATTAAATTATCTAATCCTAAAAATAAGTGGGTCAAAGAACAAATCATAGAAACAATCAATAATTTCATTAAAGAAATGACAATCATGAGACAACATATCAAAATTTATGGGATGCAGTCAAAGTGGTACTTAGGGGCAAATGTATATCTCCTACTGTTTATATCAGTAAAATAAAGAAAAAGTAAATCAATTAATTGGACATGCAACTAAAAAAAACTAGAAAAAGAATAAATTAAAAATCTCAAATTAAATACCGAGTTGGAAATTATTAAAATTAAAGAAGAGATTAATAAAATTGAAAATAAGAAAACTGTTGTATTAATAAGCAAAACTAGGAGCTGTATAAAAAAACAATAAAATCAATAAGCCATTGGTTAATTTGATGAAAGAAAAGAAAAAAGAAAACCAAATTACAAGTTTCAAAAATGAAAGGGGTGAATTCACCACTAATGAGGGGGAAATTAAGACAATTCTTAGAAGCTATTTTGCCCAACTGCATGCCAATAAATCTGACAATCTAAATGGGATGGATAGATATCTACAAAAATATTAATTACTCAGATTAATGGAAGAAATAATGTACTCAAATAACCCAGTCTTTAAAAAAAGAAATTGAACAAACCATCAATGAACTTCCTATGAAAATATGTCCAGAACCAGAGGGACTTAGAAGCAAATTCTACCAAATACTTAAAGAATAATTATTCTTAATACTATATAAACTATTTGGGAAAAAAGGTAGGACAGGTAGGTGGCACAATGGACAGAGTACGGACCCTAAAATCAGGAGGACCTGAGTTAATCTGTCCTCATACATCTGATATTTACTAGCTGTGTGACTCTGGATAATTCAATTAACCCTGATTACCTTGCTGAAAAAGAAAAGATGACAAAGGAGTTCCACCACATTCTTCTTATGACACAAATATTGTACTGAAACTCAAAGCAAAAAAAGCCACAACAGAGAAAGAAAATTATAGACCCATTTCCCTAATGAATATTGATGCAAAAATTTTGAACAAAACACTAGCAAAGAGATTAAAGCAATTTATCACAAGCATTATACACTATGACTGGGTGGGATTTATGCCAGGAATGCAGGGCTGGTTTAAAATTAGAAAAACAATTAACATAATTAATCATATCAATAACAAAACCAGCAGAAATTAAATGATTTTTTTCAATACATTCATAAAAAGCGTTGACAAAATACAACACCCATTCTTATTAAAAATAGTAGAGAGCAAAGGAATATGTGGAGCTTACCTTAAAATGATGAGTAATATTTATCTGAAACCATCAGCAAGCATTATCTGTAATAAGAATAAACTAGAAGCCTTCCCAATACAATTAGGAGAGAAGCAAAGATACCCATTATCACCCCATTATTTAATATTGTACTAGAAATGCTTACTATAGCAATGAGAGCACAAAAATAAATTAAAGGAATTAGAATAGGCAATGAGGAAACAAAACTATCTTTCTTTGCAGGAGACATGATGTCATCCTTAGAAAATCCTAGAGAATCAACTAAAAATGCTTGAAATTATTAACACTATATATAACAAAGTTACAAGGTACAAAACAAATCCGCATGAATCATCAGCATTTCTACGTGTTGAGACATTCCATTTAAAATATTATAGATGATGTAAAATCCTGGGGCATCTGCCTGCTAAGACAAATCCAGGAATTATGTGAAAACAACTGTAAAATGGTTTTCATAAAAATAAAGTCCAATCTAAACAATTGGAAAAATCTCAATGGCTCATGGGTAGGCTGAGTCAGTATATTAAAAATGACAATTCTACCTAAATTAATCTATTTATTCAGTGCTATGCTGATCAATCTCTCAACAATTATTATAAAGAGCTAAGAAAATAACAAAATTCATCTGGAAGAATAAAAACTCAAAGATAACAAGAGAATCAATGAAAAAATGTAAAAGAAAGTAGTCTAGCCATACCTCATCTAAAACTGTATTATAAAGTGATAACTATCAAAATAATTTGATACTGATTAAGAAATAGAATGGTGGATCAGTGGAATAAATTAGATGCAAATTACATTATAATGAATAATCATGGTAATCTAATAAATGACAAAGTCAAAAATCCAAGCTTTGGGAACAAAAATTCAGTATTTGTCAAAAACTGCTGAAAAAACTAAAAAACAGTATGGCAGAAACTAGGTATAGACCACTATCTCACACTATAAACCTAAATAGGTTAAAATGTGTACAACATTTACACATTAAAATTCACCATAAACAAATTAAGAGGGCATGAAATAGTCTATCTATCAGATTTATGGATGAGAGGGAAAAATTTAGACCCAAAAGAGATATAGGTAGCATTGCAAAATGTAAAATAAATAATTATGATTTTATAAAATTAAAAAAGTTTTTGTGCAAACAAAATCAATGTAACCAAAATTATAAGGAAATTGGAAAATTGAGAGGAAATTTTTTACAAGTATAAATAGTAAAAGTCTTATTTATTTTATATATATATATATATATATATATATATATATATATATATATACATACACACACACACAAAACAATGGATTAAATTTGTAAAACTACAAGTCATTCCCAATTGATAAATGGTCAAAGGATACGTGCAGAAAGTTTTCAGATAAGGAAATTAGAACTGGATATAGCCATATGAAAAAATGCTATGTTACTATTTATTAGAGAAATTGCCAGATGGGTTAATATGACAAAAAAGGAAAATGATAAATGTTGGAGAGAATGTGGGAAGTTTGGGACAGTAACACGTTGATGGAGTTGTGAAAACATCCAACCATTCTGGAGAACAATTTGGTACTATGCCTAAAGGGCAACCAAATTGCGCATACCCTTTGAGTCAGCAATACCACTATTACATGTATGTCTCAAAAAGATCATTAAAAAGAGAAAAGAACCTACATATCCAAAAATATTTGTAGTAGCTATTTTTGTGATGGCTAAGGATTGAAAATTGAAGGAATATCTATTAATTGGGGAATGGGTAAACAAGCTGTGGTATATAATTGTTGTGGAATATTATTGTGCTATAAGAAATGACAAGCAGGATGATTTCAGAAAAATCTGAAAAGACTTACATAATCTGATGCAAAATGAAGTTCACAGAACTAGGAGAACATTGTATACATTAACAGCAATGTTTTTCAATGAGTACTGTGAATGAGTCAGTTATTCTCAAGAATACAGTGATTCAGGACAATCCCAAAGGACTAATGATTGATGAAGTATACCATGCACCTCCAGAGAAAGAACTCATATTAATTGAATACAGCATGCTATTTTTCACTTTCTTTCATTTTTTCTTTTTATTTTAGTCTTCTTGTACAAAATGATTAGTTTGGAAATGTTTTACATAATTGCACATGTATAATCTCTCTGATTGCTTACCATCTCAAAGAAGGGTGAAGGAAGGGAAATGGAGGAAGGGATAGAATTTGGAATTCAAAACTTTAAATAAAAAATTTAAAAGAAAATGTAAGTTTCTTGAAAGAAGGGATTTTTCCTTATTTATATTCCCAATATTTAACACACTATCATGTTTGTTGTTATTGTTTTTAGTCATTTCAGTTATGTTTAACTCTTTGTGACTCCTTTAGAAGTTTTCTCAGCAAAGATACAGAAATGGTTTGCCATTTCCTTCTCCAACTCATTTTACAGAGAAGGATTACACAGGATCAAATGACATATCCAGAGTCACATAGAAAGTAAGTGTCTGAGGTCAGATTTGAAATCAGGAAAATGAGTTTTCCTTACTCCAGGCCTGGTATTCAAACCATTGCGTCACTGTGACTACCCTGTCACAATACTTAATAAATACTTGTGACCTGACTTATTGACTATAGAATATTAGAACTAGAAGGAAGCCTGGAGTCGAACCTTCTTATCTGACAAATTAGGAAAGTAAATCCCAGAGGAGGGAGTGAATTATGCAAGATCACATAGGTACTAGAAGAATCAAAACTAAAACCCTTGTCTCTTGCCTTTTGGTCCAAAGTTCTTTTCATCACAATACTTTTAAAAATCTTTCTTTTTTCCTTCTCCTTCCCTCCCCCTTCCTCCTTCTCCTTCTTTTCTCTTATCTTTTCCTGGCTGTTCCCTTTCCCTCCTCCAGTTTATGCCTTGGGCCTTGCCAAGGACATCCACAGACATTGTTCAGCTCCTTGAGACTAAATAGTAGGTTGACCTACCTGCCCTCAACCCCCTCCATGGGCCTATGGTTCATAAAGCAGATTTCCAAATTGATTTGATGTCCACTGTGGAGAGACACTCCAGAAATATCAGCTGTCCACCCAGGCCTGTGCTAAAGGACACAGGATGGAGCATCCGACTCCTCCTGGGAAGGGAGGATTTTGCAGCCAAATGTTGTTCTACCCGCTAAGAAGCTTCTCTTGTTCTTCTGCTCAAATGGTTCTTTAGTCAGAAAGGGAAAAAGAATATTTGCTCCAGTCCTCCTTTTGGTTTCACAAAAAGTAATCAGGAAACAGATGAGGCCCTTGGATATCACAGCTATTAGTAGGACATTATTGGCTCGCCAACCTGTAAAAAAAAATCTCCGCCTTTGCTAGGGTAATTATCAGCCTAGGTGGTTTGCCTCTGTTTGCGGCCAAAGAGGTAAGTCAGTATATTTCCATTTTGCTGGTTATAGTTTGCTGTTTGATCAGGAGATTAAAATCAAAAGGTTAATTAAGAATAAGACCATCTGTAGTTTATGGGTATGTGCTATGACATGGTATAGTGTGGCATGGAGAGTATGGGAGGGGGTTAGGGGAGAGCAGTAGATTTACTGGGTGAGTTAAGATACCTGGATTTTAGTCCAGTTCTGCTGCCAACATTAGGGAGTTTACTTAACCTCCCTTGGGCTTCAGTTTCCACATAGGTAAAAAGAGAAATTAGTTCATTGGGCTGAGGATTTTTAAAGTCCCCCTCAGCATTAGTATTTCATAATGGCATGATTCAACAGAGGCAATGTTTTCATGCAAATTACCTTGAAGAAAAAAATCAACAATTTGCAAATATTAGGGTGAATGAAAAATCTGAAGACAGAGTTTGATTTAGAAGGAAAGAGAGTAAGGTAGTAGTAAGGACAATTGGTGAAAAAGGATGTTCCCTTTGGTGAATAAAAGAACTAAGAAAATATGGACTGAGAAGCCCCTCCCCTAGCTCTTAGGTTGAGACCATCTTAATTCTCACAAAAAAGGCCATCATAAGTCGCACCAAAGTAGAGGAGAAGCCCATGGCGAGGTATTTTGTGGATGTGGTGTTGTCTCTATTTACAGATGAAGAAGCTGAGGCCCAGATAGGAATTGGCAGGAATGGTAGGGATGTGACTTGAACTTGGCTCTTCTGTCTTAATGTCTTTCCTGTTTTGTATTATATTAATGTATAAAATGTTCGATCTGGAGTGAGGAAGGGCTAGATTTCTGTCCTATCTCTGATGTATATTATGGACAACTTATTTATCCTTTCTATGCGTTGAAGAATTCTCTAATACTCCATATTATAGATGGGCTTTTATCTATAATGGTGTGGGAATTCCCACATGCTGAATTCCCAAACAAAATCATGAGTACTTGATCTAATGATTCAGATAATACCAGATCAGAGGCAAATGCCAAAGTGTGCCAAAGACTTATTGTCTTGAAAGGTTAGAAAAAGAAAAAAAAATCACTGGAGACTTAAATGGCCAGAGAAGGCTTCTAAGAGGAAGTGAGGTGATCAGGACCTCAGAAAACATTAAACAGTTAAAGAGGAAGAGGAGATACATATGTTGTTTAACAGTTCAGCATGTGTAGTCAATTCCAAAGTGAATATCTGGAAACCATATGGTTAATTTGATCTGTGTAGATAACCAAAATTGATTGATCAAACTCTAGAGCAAAATTATCTATCTAGATTGAATTGAATGGTAATTTGCTTACTGAAAATTTTCCTCTTCATTGGTCCTTGGGAAATTTAAGATAGTCTCAACAATGTGAGAATCAAGATGGACTCAGTTTAAGAGCTGGAGAAGGGGCATCTCAGTTTATATTTTCTTTGTTCTTATAAACATGAAATGGACATCCTTCTTCCCTAATTGTCCTCATTACAATCATTCTCTCTTTCTTTCTTTCTAAATAAAACTCTGTCTTCAGATTTTTCATTCATCCTAATATAGGTGACTGATGATAGTTTATAAAGTTTATCCTTTCCAGGGTCATTTTCATTTTAATAAGAGACAAGAGTTGTCAAGACAATGGATCCCCCCCCATATTCATCCAATAATTTCTAAAATGTATTCTTTAGATTCATTTTTATTTTATGTTGCAAATTCTCTCCCTCTTTCCAGCCCTTCTGCCACTCATTGAGAAGGTAAGCAATATGATGGAAGTCATGCAAAACATATTCTCAGTATTGCAAAACAAAAATCAAGGAAAAATAAAGTGAACAAAATACACTTCAATCTGCACTCAGAGTTCATCAATTCTCTTGGATGTAATTAGGATTTTTCATCATTGAAATCTTTAAAATTGTCATAAATCACTGTATCAGTCAGAATAGTTAAGTCTTTCACAGTTGATTATTGTTACCACCATGCTGTTATTGTGTACAATTCTCTCCTGATGCTGCTCATTTCATTTTATATAAGTTAAGTAGTGTGTGTGTGTGTGTGTGTGTGTGTGTTTGTGTATTCCCAGGATTTTGCTTCTTCATAGGGTCACCTTCTATTTGTGATACCTTGCTTCTTATGATGATCCTACCAACAATGTGAGAACTTCTGCTGCTCTCCTGCTGTTAATTCTGCTTATTGTTACTGGACTGTGGCAAATAATCTTCCTCACCCTGACTCTTCTATGGTGATCCTGGAGCAACACCACACGAATGATTGGCTCAAGTACTAGATATTCATACTGCTGAAAATACAACATATCATCTTCTCAGAATATCTCCCCCAGTGACATCAAATCAACAAAATTTTCTAAGGATATAGGATTATTTTAGAGCTATGAGAATCCCCTAGCATTCCTAGATTTGGGGGCTCAGCTGAGAGGGACAGAGAACAATGGGAAGTTTGAGAAGGAATTAAAAAGGTTTTAAAGAGATATAATAGAAACTGAAGAATAAGGGGGAATGTAGGATTGTCCAGCAGCAGTGAGAGCTCACTTGAAATCACATAATATACATTTGTAGTGGACTCAGGATGTTTGTTTAATTTTCTCTGCCTTTGAGTTTATATATGTGCCTTATATTTTATAGAAATACAGAGATTTACAGAAAAAAATGAGTTCTCTTTTCTTTTTTATTTTTAATTCCATATCAGTCAGATGTCTTTTTAATTATCTTTTTCACCTCTGTCTCACATAAAGAGGTATTTCTATTTTCCATGGCAAGCCTTTCTACGTACAAGTGATTTCATTTCATTCCATCTCCTTCAATGGATTGCTCCATTCTGTCATTTATCTTCAATCTCTTCTTGTTTACTCTTTCCTTATTACATAGAGACATGCCCATGTCTTCCCCATCTGTAAAAACCCTCACTTGATCTCTCTATCCTCTCTAAATATCATCCTCTATCTCTTCTTTCCTTCATGGAAAAACTCCTTGAAAAGGCCATCTACAATTGTTGCCTCCACTTACTCTCCTCTCACTATCTTTTAAATTCTCATCATTGCACCAAAATTATTTTTCCTAAATCTCAGATCCATTCATGTTAGCCCTGCACTACTCAATAAACTTTAGTGGTTTTATTAACTAATGCAAAACCTCTATTTGGCGTTCAAAATCTTTCATAACCTAGTTTCCCCTCTTTTGCCTTTGCAGTCTTCTCACATCTTATACTTCACTGTATATTCTGACATAGTGACACTGGTCTTCTTGCTGTTCCATTTACAAGATATTTCAGCTCTCATCTCTTGGCATTTTCTCTAATTGTCTCTCTTGCCTAGAATGCTCTCTCTCTTCATCTTTTCTTGGCTTCCCTGATCCCTTAGTCCCAATTAAAATCTCTCCTTTTAGGCTCTCAATTTATTTACTTCTACTGCCTCTTTTTATTAATTATTTCCCATTTACCCTGTATATAACATGTTTGTACATATCTCTTTGCTTCTTGTCTCCCTTAAATTTTTAACTTCTAGAAGATAGAAACTATCTTTGTATTCCTAGAACTTAGCATAGTTCTTGGCACACAGAAATACTTAAAATGTTTATTGACTGAACCATTGATATGGTTTTCCATGAAAATAGCAGGAAGCTTCCAGATTGAACAAAAGAGGAAAAATTGAAAGCAATTACAAGGTAGCAAAAGGTCATGGCTTGTGGATTCTGTCCATGGTGCTGAACAGAGAGGCAGAGAATAGGCTTGGCTATTTAATATTTTGTCATTGCATCATCAAGTGCTGTGAGCAACACATATGGATTAAATGCACAGACTCTGTCCCTAAGAGATCAAGTTGAGAGAGGAAAAAACCACAGACATGAAAACATCTGAAATTTGAGATATATTATGAGCAGCATATCCAAAAGGGCAAAATGGTAGGCAATATAGGGAAGTATTGAATGGATTTAGAATCATTGTGTGGTCATGTTAATTTCAGAAGGCTTTAAAAGCATTCTTTAAGGAGATTGTAGATGTGAATTGGCAGATAAGAATAGGGAATATTGTCCAAAAGAGAAAGGCTTCAATTACACAGGTGTCTTCAGGGGAAAATGAAAGAAAACAATTTCTTACAATACAGGTACCATAATGGGGATTAATGAAATGAGGCTGATGAAACAGATGACTATGTGAAGTAAGGCTTTGAATGTTAGACTGAAGAATTTAGACTTTGTTCAAACAACAAGAATTCCTGTAGAGAACACAATGATGCTGTATTGACCCTGGTCATTCTTGACTTGGACTTCTCAGTTTGTAAACATAACTCTGACCAGGAACTGCAAAACTCTAGGGAAATTTGTAGCTGTGAAGTCTTTCACAGTCAGGCCAGTGATGGGGGGGGGACTCATTTCTGTCATTTCATTTTGATTCAAATTAATTTTAATTTGGTCAAGAACATTAATTCAATGTTTATTAGTAATAGGTAATTAGCTTTAGCCCAGCAGAAGCCCCAGGGATTGTTAGTCAGACCTGGTAATTGTGTCCTTCCCAGGAGAAAGGAGAAATGGGTTTAAGCATCTGGCAAATATCGGGTTGGAGAAAGACAAATGGATTTTTTTCTTCTCAGATCATCAATTTTGCTGTTCTCAACTATGGTCCCAACAGACCTTGTCTCCCCCATAAACTCCTGCACATCCTGTCACAGCTGGCAGGACTAAGAACATGGAAAGAAGCTGTAGGAAGAGAATGTAGAAAGCTTAAATGGGGGAAATGGTAAAATTAAAACACTGCTCAAAACCCATAGCTCCCTAGAGACAGGCAAGGTAGACAGCAGAATGTACTACATGGAGATGACCATAGGGAGAAGGTAAACACCACCTGTTTGGAGCCTACCAATTTTTAAAATCATCATTCCTTAACTATAGTGACTGGCATCTTCTCTAGATGTTAAAGTTTCCTTTGAAGTGAAGGAGACTTTTGGAAGAAACTTTAAAGATGGAATTCTAAGTCCCTATGACTCCCTCAGCAACAATAATGGCAAAAACACTGGGATCAGTATTGCTTCTGCTCTCACTTGTCACTAGCTGCCTGTGGGAGCTTTCCCATCCCCCTATCTTGGGGCTTCATGATGGGTAGGGAATGAACAACAGGCCCACTGACATGAGTGAGTCACTCTGTGTAGGAGTAAATGACAGAAAGGATGACTCAGTGAGGGGAATACAATGGGGGTGTCAGCAAAGGGTTTGCACATGTCTATTTGTCCAAAGAAATATGTAAACCCAGAGTCCTAAAAAAAGGGACTAAATGTCTGCTCTGTCCAAGTAAGTTTAGACTTGGCTGGACCATTTATGTGATTTTTTTTTGGATCACATCAGACATGTTTTCCTTTCCCTATCTATATTTTGTTTCAGTATTTGCATTTTTGTTCATTTATTACCGTCTTCCTCTAATCACTGCTGAGACAATAGGATTCGGGGGCAACTACACCTAGGAATATCAGAGCCATGGACCTATCACTTAATACTATTCATTTGGAGGAAGGTGTATGAAGAGTCACTGGCCTTGAATTTGTTCCTAGAGTTCATATACCTTTTTGTTGCAACTAAGATGAGTATTTTTTTATTTGCTTTTGTTTGCTTATTTTGATTACTTCATTTCTTCTTTTTAAATAGTATTTTATTTTCCCAAATACATGCAAAGATAGTTTTCAACATTCATCTTTCAGTTCTATATTTTTCCCTTTTCTCCTTCCTTCCCCTCCCCTAGACAGCAAGCAATCTGATACAGGTTAAACATGTGCAATTCTTCTATACATATTTCCATGTTCATCAAACAGCATAAGAAAAATCAGAACAAAAGGGAAAAATAAGAAAAAAAACAAGCAAACAAACAACAAAAGAGGTGAAAATACTGTGCTTTGAACCACATTCAGTCTCCATAGTTCTCTTATTGGATCTGGATGACTATTTCCATCACAAGTCTGTTGGAATTGCCTTGAATCACCTCCATTGTTGAAAAGAGCCACGTTCATGAGATGTCTTGTAAATATCTCAGCTTTTCCTTCCTTTCTCCATATTATGTATTTTTATTAATAGGAGAATGAAGATGGAAACACTGATGTCCCCTAAACTATTTTAATATACTGTTCCAAATGCCTTAGCACAATAGCAAACTCCATTTGTACAATGGGAGCGCTCAAGTAGTTGAGAAGAAAGTACGAAGAATGCTCAAGACAAGTTTTACCCATTTCCCTATTTTGTATACAGTGGGTCCTGTGTAAGAGAATGATCGATATAGGCTGAGATTGAGTCATTTCTAGAGAAAGTAAATCCTGATTTGGTGTTTTTTAAAAGACTGTTCAAAAGGAAATGGGAAGACCTTTTGAGGGAATGGCAGAAATACAGTTCACATGGCAAGTTAGTGGAAGATCAGAATTATAATCTGGATTTGCTTTTTTGATATGTGGCTCCCCCCTCCCCAACTAAATCAAGAATTTTCTTATTGAATGAATGAAAAAACCAATCAGATTATGAATGAAGGAGATTAGCAAAGGAATACCTTTAAGGGATCTATCTGTAGTTGATATATGAATATCTATAGTTGATAATGAAAAATCAAATTCTGAAATATCAATATAAACTCTATTAGCTTTGGGAGAACTCAGATGGGTAAAATACTAATAGTGGTCACTTTCTTCCTGATTGATAATAGGGGGGAGAGAGATAGATGAGGAGTTGGTGGGAGATGGAGGGGATTAATACTAAAGAAAGGAGAGATAAAACTTAAATCTAGTCCAGGGTCAGACTCTCCACCACCACCTTCCACTTTCAGATGTGGGTTTAATGCCTTAAAACTTTAAATCAGATTAGAATGGGAATAGAGTTGAAGTGGGAACTGTCTGGAACTTTAAAATATTAAATGAAGTATTTATCAAAGTAACTATTTCTAATTAATTAACAAGGAGGTGAGAAAGATGTTGGAAATTAGAAATACAGGTTCATTGTCTTTATTGCAAATATTACACTGAAGTTCAGGTTAACCTTAGCAAACAGGTGGAGTTGGCATTGCTTTTTTCCAGTAACCTGGGCTGCTTATACCTAGAATTGTGAATAATAGATGGCATCATACATTGCAATTGTATAAATCCTTAATTTTGTAGCAAGGCCACACAGGATTAGAGAATCCTGGAGCTGGAAGCAACCTCAGAGGTCTGCTCCTCCAAGCCATCTTATTTTAGATTGTGTATATATGCTCTCTATCAGATAGCTCACTAGGATCTAACAATGACTGAGGTTGGGGATGTGTTCATTATACCGATGAGGAAACTGAGACCCAAAGAGGTTACCTAAAATGGGATTCAGAGCTCATCGAGTCAGATTCCTCATTTCACAGAAGAGAATTGAGGCTGAAAGGTGAAATGACTTGTCTAAAAGTTTCACAGATAGTAACTGCTGGAGTTATTTTACTTTCTTATGTTTCCAAATTCAGCTCTGTTTCCATAGTATCACTACTACTATAGTAGTAGAATTTAGACTAGGGCCAGATACTTAGCCCCAGGCTAGAATTCCTATCTTCAAGTTCCCTTCTCCCAACAATAGTCCTTACTCATACTGTCCTTTCCATCTCTCCGACCAGAAGTTAGTAAAATAACTGAATGCTCATAAAAACAGGGTAGAGATCAAGTAATTTTCACTAGGAATAGCCCATAACTATTAGCTGAATTCCCATTCCTCTGTTCATTGAAAGGCATAAAGATTAGAGCTAGTATTTCTCAAAAGCTATTCTTAAGTGTCTTTATGTCTCTGGGGAATCCTAATACTGCCAAATTGTGGAAATCTGACTGACCACATCTTGCTTAAGGCATGAAAAGCTAATAGATCCCTTGGGGATAACTCTTTGGGGCTTGGTGCTGGTGGAGAAGCCAAAGGGCTTTTTATATAAAGCTGCTACCTTTGACATAAAGGAGTTTCCCAAAGCCTTTTACATCTCTGAGAAAGGAAAGCCCAAAGACTCCTGCTAGCATTATCCTGGGGGCTTCCAAGCCTAATGGACTTCAATCAGATACACCTTAATAATCAGTCAGAAAGGGCAGTTGCTTGGTATCTATCAGTATCAGAAAAGGGACCTTCTTGAGGGTGGGATTTAAAGATAGATATAGAGCAAGGAGGAATAAAATTTCATAAAGTTAGCTCCAGAGGAACCCTTTGGGATTATTTAGTCGCATAATTATAGAATCTCAGAGTTGAAAAGCATTTAACTGCCCAATGAAACAGTCCCTACTTTTACCACAAACTCTTGTAACAAAAAATATGCATAAACAAAATAAATCAACATATTGGTTATATCTGACAAGATATATTTCATTCCACATAACTCTCTTAATTTGGAAACTGAAGGACTGTCCATCAACTAAGATTGGCTAAATAAAGAATGGTATATTAATGAGATGAAATATTATTATGCTATAAGATATGTGAAAGCTATAAAGAGTTGAATGAGTAAGAGTTAAGTGAATTGATACAAAGTAAAATGAGCATAACCAGATGAACAATCAATACAATAACAGCAATATTATAAAACAAACTTTAAAAGACTTAGGAATTCTGATCAAAACAATGACCAAGGACAATACAGAGGACTCATGATAGATTCAGAGAATTCAACTTGAAGCATATTTTTTTGAATGTGACCCATAATGGGAGGGAATTTTGCACAGCTATACATATTTGCAATGAATTTATTTTTCTTCTTTTCTTAATGGAGTAGAGAAAGAAGTGAGAAGCAGAAAACTCAGAGCAAAAAATACACTTAATTTTTTAAAAAGAAAATAAGTGCAATATGAAAAGAAAAATATAAAAAGGACTTTCTAGTCCCCCAAACCACAACTCTTATTTTACTTTCCTCCATGGAAAATGGAAAAGATGAGAAAAGACCTGAACAGTCAATACAGGAGAGGCTTTGAAAGAGTGGGAATCTCCATCACTGTTGAAACCATGAAGTGACTCATCCATTCCAGATTTCCATTTGGAATTATGCAAAAACTGAGACTGACCCATTCATATCCTTTTGTCCAGTGATACAGAACAAAGATACAATATGTGTCAAAATATTCACAGCAAGATTCTTTATTAACAATGACCTAGAAACAAAGTGGCTGCCCATCAATTGGTGAATTGGCCTTAAATCATTAGCAACTCCCATATGCCTCCTCATTTCTTACACTTCCACCACCCTAACACAGTTCCTTGTCATCTCATACCCATATTATTATAATAGTCTACAGGTTGGTCTTTATGCCTTAAGTCCTTTCCCACTCTATTCCATCCTCCACTTAGTTGTCAAAATAATTTTTCCTAGAGCACAACTCTGATCATGTCATCCTCCTACTCAGTAAGACAGAGTGACTTCTATCACCTCCAGTATCTGTTTGATATTCAAAGTATTTCCTACTTTACACCAGCCATTCACTCCTGCCATATTCTCTATAATCAGTGACACTGACCTTCCATCTCCCAACTCCAGGTATTTTCACTGGCTATTACCCATCCCTGGAATTCTCTGTCTCCCAACCACTACCTCTTGACTTCCCTTAAGTCCCAACTAAAAGCCCACCTTCTACAGAAAGTCTTTTCTGATCTCCCTTAATGTGCCTTTCTTCTATTGATTATCACCAATTATGCTCTGCATGTGTGTACATGTCTATTATATATGATTATATGTAATACATATTCTATATAATATTATGTAATATATATAATATATATAAACATATATCTTAATTGTATATAAATTTTTGCATATGGTCTCTTCCATTAAACTAGGAGCTACTTGAGATTAGAAATTGTTTTTTGCCTTTCTTTGTATCCTCAATGATTAACACAGAACCTGGCACATATTATTGATCTGAACTTATTGACATATGAATGTAATGAAATATTACTGTATAGTAAGGAATGAGGAATATGAGAACTTCAGAGAAATATGGGAAGATTTGTTTGAACTGATACAGCTCAAAAGAAGCAGAGGCAAGAGAACAATATGCACAATGACAAAAATAGTACAAGTGAACAATCATTAAAGTGAAATTGAATTCTGGGTAATGGAAAAAACAATGAAAGTCAAAGAAAAGAGATAAAAAAACCAATACTTCCTCCCTTGTGATAGAGGGGGAGAAGATTACTAAAAAAGAACACTGTATACATTTGCAAACAAGTCTTCTTATCTAATATTTTTGTTTAATTGGGGTTTTTTTTGGTCATGACAGAAGGTACAATCTGGACAATAGGGGTTGGAGTTGAAAATAACTGATGATAGAGACAAAAGACCAACACATTTTTTAAATGGATATGCTTTGTCCTGTACTTATACTCTATCATTTCTCTGTTGTCAATCCACCAGAGTCAAGATAAATCATCATATTATCTTCTTTTCTTCAGGTTACACAATCTTAATCCTTCAACTGATCATGACATCCTCTTCTTCTTCCTCTATTGGCAATTGTCTTCTGGTTGATAAAATTCTAAACAAACTTTATGATATGTAATTGAAGACTACAATGCTGTTAAAATTATAAATGGAAGTAATATTAAAAATTGAAGAATTAATTGTTAAACTAAGAAAAGAGAGAAAAGAAGAAAAGAGAACTAGAAGAATAATAGATATGGTCATAATGACAACAAACTTTAGTAATTTAAAACTGCACTAAGACTTTTGGGATACCTATATAATTATTCAGAATTTGTATGCCGCTTTGGAAATGAATGAATAAAAAAATAGAAGAGCATAAAGGGGTCATGAAATCTTTAACTTCATTTATTTACATGACTCTTGATATAAAAATTTCCTGTATGGAATCAGATGAGAAAATTCATCTGTAACTAATAGACAGGAAGTTATTGATTTGCACATGGTAATATAGCTAAAATGTAACAGAGGCAAGACTTGAACTCAAGTCTTCCTGGCTCCAAGTATTCCACTTTATTCACTAAACTAGGCTGACTCTCAATCTTATATTGATGTGTAAATAAATAACATCTAATGCCTAAAAGTGTGCTCTCTTATTAGTATTTTCATTTTAATTGGCTTCAAAGCTTTAAGATTAAAGAATTCTCTGTTTAGAGAGAATGTGGAATATATGATCTTTCAAGTCCCTTTCATCTCTGTTATTCTATGAGTGAAGTAGTGTTCTCAAATGTCAACCACAGGTGGGGACTCTGAAATCAACTCTAGGGTTGATAAAGCACAAAATGCCCACTGTTATTTTCTCTGGCACGCTCCAGTTTTGACCCCAGTTTCTGTGCACAGCTCTCCCATTTTGACACCAGCTTTGGTAACTTATCTTTTCTAGGAGGAAGAAGGCATTGTCATCTCACTGGGACCTAAATAATTCATGAACTGCAGCCCTAGATGATAAAGATTGTGAGGGTTTTTTTATGTGCCTCAAAATTCAATATTAACAAGTCTTTCAAAGGTTGGAAATACTAGAATTAGGGAAAATGAATGTTTTAAGAATTGGAGAATCTGGGAAGACAAATTGTTTCTAGGTGGAAGCTAAACCTCTGCTTTTCAAGACTTCCCCATAAATTAGCAAGAAGAAAGCTAGCTATTCATAGCTGCCTATAGAGATGCTGATGAGGAATAGAAGATCACCATCCCTATGAAGACTCTCAGGATGGTACAGCATGGTACAAGTAGAAAGAAAGTGAATATTCCTATCCTAATACATATTGTCTGGGTGACCATGAGAAAGTATTTTGATCTTCCAGGGCAGTTTTTTGGTCAATAAAATGAGGAGATTAGACTAGATGCCCTGTTGTAGGAGCCATCTCTATTAAGATTTCTGCTATGTAATCTTGTCTATATATTCTCCCAAAGGTGATGAAATCATGTTTTATTGGTCATCCTCTGGGCCAATTAAACTTAATATAAAATATATATATATATGTATATATATATAATAAATTTTATAAACCCAGTTCATAAAATGTTATTTATTTAATATGAAATTACTCAATCTATATATTAAATTACTTAATCTCATCTGATTAAATATTGAATTTACTGCATGCATAATTTATTATATTTAAATAACTATTATACTATTATATGAGCTTGAAGTCCCAAATTAGTCTAGATTTTAAGGGTTAATCTTCATCATAGCTGATGGGTTGCTTAAGTACAAAAGCCACATGCACTAAGACTCATGGATCCCTAAGGCTTGCCAAATTCTTTTGACTGAGGGAGTCATCATGTCAAAGATGGAAAGAGGAGCTGTATCCCAGCTGAATCAACTATATCCTTGCTGAATATCCTTTCCTTAACAATTGTAAATAATCTTTTTTGGTCATTATGTGTCTCATTTCATTCCAATCCTGAGCCTGAATCCGTGGACAAGGCTGAGTTGAGGCTAGTCTAGAGAGCCTCTGAAGCCCTTATTAATTACATTCCCATCCCTATGAGTATCCCCATGGGAAGCAGCATGGTCCAAGTGGAAAGAAAATGGGCTCTGGAATAAGAAGATCAGAATTAACATCCCAATCCTAATGCATATTACTTGTGTGATTATGGACTAATCATTTGAACCCACTGAGTCTCAGTTTCCTTATCAGTAAAATGAAGGGGTTAAATTAAATGAAGCTCTTTCAGCTTAGATGTGTGATCTTGTAGTTTAAATTTTCAAAGGAGAAAATTTAATAGAGTAGGAAGGAAACCCAACCCTTGTCCCCTAATAACCAAGGAAAGCTGAGGTCCTATCTAATATAGACTTTGAATTCTTTTGCCTTTTGAGAGGTTACCTCTTTGTTCTTCTTCAGTTTTCAACTTTCTTTCCTGCATACAACCCCTCCCCAGCAAGATCTTTGCTCAATATTATCCATGTGTTGCCTCCATGATTCCAGGGAATTGGTCCATCTTTCATATTTATTCCTCTTTCTCTGTTGCCAGATGGATGCTTCTCTATTTTCAGTGCAAAACCAAGTTATGAATAAGTTTCAAAGGCATATTCTAATACAACAGAGTTAGAAAGTTACCATTTTCATTAGTAGGTCACCAGATCAGTCTAGCATCTAGGGTAATCCAGATGATATGTTTTATTATTTAATATATATTATAATTGTTAATTTAATTATATTATATAATATTATAAATTACTATATTATATAAAATAATGAGATTTCAATATATCTCTTAATGAACTAAAATTCCCCCACTGCAGTTCATCAAATGTTATTTATTTTAAGTTACTTAATCTCTCTATATTAAATTTTTTAATCTTATTCAATTAAATATTAAACTTACTGACTATATAATTTATAACTAGTGATATCAATTATAAAAAAGATAAAGATAAGTAGATACAATGTTTTAACCATGAGAAAAATCATAGTCTAAAGTCAAATCAAATTCTTTACTGTGACTAACAGCTGACATCTTCATTTTCAAAAACATAGTCCCGTACCATTTAGTTCATTCAGGATCACAAAGTCTCTGCCCAAAAATCTTCTTCAACTTTTTCACAAGATAAGTTAAAATAGTTTTGTATATAAAAAAGATATCTTTATCTTTTTTTCTCTTCTTCTCCAACTTATCTACCAGAGAAAAATCATCTTTTTGGCTCCTTTCAAACCTTCACTCCTCTCTCTCTTCAGAGTCATTTCTCATAAAATCCTCTTTATCATGCTTCTTTCAAATAGTTCTAACAAGGAATAAATTTCTTCCATCTTCTTTTTCTATATATTTTCCCACAAATTCTCCATAGATCCTCATATTTCAAAATTAAAATTACTCTTTGTTACTCTAATCCCTGTTTCCTAGTTAAAATGTAGCTCATTGCTTCTCTGATTCTCAAAGTTTTTTTCATGCAAAGACTGGATTTTCATTTGCTTGTAATACTGTGTAGGGGATTCCTCCTCAAGAAGAATCTAAAATATAAGGCTTCAAAAATCTATTTTGAATTCATATTCTATGATCATAAACACTATGATCATCTGATCATCTAATCATATGATCAAAAATAGTACCTGAAGATTGCCTTCTAGTCTGTCCTTTCTTCCAAAACAAGCTTAGAAAACCTATTCCTTGGTGGATGGCAGATGTGTATACTTCAGCCTCACTTTTCCCTCCATATTTGTTGCAAGAATGCTATAAGTGACCTGCCTGTCTCTCTTCTTCTAGCATACTCCAAGGTAAAACTGGAAAAATGTTGGCTAGTTGGTGCATTTCTACATGTCTTGAAATGAATAAGCCTCATACTTATTATCAAGCAGAGCTTGACGTCAGCAAATAAATTATTCTTTGCCACAAAACAATAAATAGATATCTCAGGAAGAGTTAAACTTAAAAAGTAGGTGGTCTATCTTTAGTATTGTTCTCATCCTTCCACTTCCTTCCTTCCTACTTCCATCTTGACTTAATGTCATCTTGTTGCCTTAGTGTCCAAAGACTATCACCAAAATATTCTGCCTGCCTAATCACTGAGCATCCCATGCTCAGGGCTTCTTCCTGCCCTCATCAAAAGTTTGAGTCATACTCACAAAATCACAGAATGTTTGAACTGAAAAGGATTTTATATCTAATTCAAATCTCTCATTATAAAGGGGAACAAACTGAGAACCAGAAAAGGACATGACTTAATTAAGATTTCACCACTAGCAGTGGCAGACCTACGACTCCCATTTCTTCAGAATTATGGATTTGAATGTCATTTCTGTTATCTCATTCTCTACTATATTCTTAGTTTATTTCATATCAATGCCCAGCCAAATTGACCTACAAGATATTCACTGAACTCAACCTGTTTTTTTTCCTATTTTTGTCCTACGGGTCTGGAAGTCACTCTCCTCACCTCTGCCTCTTCCAGCAAATCTCAGCTTAGGTACAACCATTTATATAAAGCCTTTCCTTTTTTCTCAATAGTATTTTATTTAAATTCCAGCCTCTGAATTAGATCTGGACTGGCAGACTCCATGAATATTATAAGTACAACAAATACAAGCAGAAGATAATTTCAAAAATTGCCAGAAAAGGTCTGTTTCAATGGGGAATGAAGAGAGGCAGGCCAAGCACAAGCAGTCTGAGCACAGACACCAGCACAGACAGTGCAGAGTCCCAGGATGGTGTGGACTCTGTGAGATGGTGCAGAATCTACGTGATGAAGAACTATGGGGAGGAATCTACAGCAGCAGTGTAGGCTACTCTGCACTGTTTATAAGCCAGTAGATCAACAGAGAAGTTATAAAACATCTAACACAAATACAAAAGGTAAATAGTGAACCCCAAAACACCAGAATCTCATGGGATCTGGCCACGCCCACCCAGTACTGGGAGTGAATCAGCACTGCCCTAATGCAGCTGAGGCAACTTATAGAGGAAAACGCTGTTTATAGAGGAAGCCAGGGCTTGTAGAGGAAGCTTGGAAAACCTCCCCTGCCCTAAAAGCAGATCTTAACATTTTTTTAAAAAATGGGTAAAAAAGCAAAAAGAACTCTGACAATAGATAGCTTTTATGGGGAAAGAGAAGAACAAATTTCAAACCCTGAGGAAACTAAAAGCAGATTGTCTCCAGATGAAGCCCCAAAAGGTGATATAACCTGGTCCCCATCACAGAAGAATCTCCTACAGAAAATTAAAAAGCATCTTAAAAGAGAGCTAGAAGAAAAATGGGGAAAAGAAATGAAAACTTTGCAAGAGGGTTTGGAAAAGGCATGGAATTCACTTATTTCATTGAAACTGGTACATTCTATTTATTTTCAATGAAAAGACCAGAACTAAATAAAAAAATTGACCTCCAAATATAGAACTCAAGAGAAGCATAAAAAGGTAAAAAGACAAGAACTCTTGAGAATTGTATTTCTGTTATGGATATATGTAAAGAGTGCATGTATAATCTGATTTTGCTATTATAATATAAAAAAGAAACTAGAGGTGAAAAGGGGAATGCACTGGAAAAAAAGATGAAAGTGGTGGTAAAATGAAGGAAATTACATCTCAGGAAGAGGCAAAGAAAACCTATTATAATTGAGGAAAAGAAGGGAGGGTGATGAATATTGTGTAAATCTTAACTCTCATCAGATTTGGTTCAAAGAAAGAATGTTAGATTTATTTGGTTTCACTTAAAACTATCTCTCACCTTATAGAAAAATGGGAGGGAAAAGGGGAAAAGAGAAGGGGTAGGCTAAATAGAAGAAAAAAACAGAAATAGTAGGGGGAAATTATGAGAAAAGGGGAGGGTCTCTAAAGGGGGAAGACTGCTTGAGGCAAGTAGTGTTCATAAGTAAAATACTGGGGAGGAGGGAAAGGGGAAAAGGAAAGAGAAAGGTATAATTTGGGATTAATAAGATGGCAGGAAATACAGAATTAGTACTTTTAGCTGTAAATGTGAATGGGGTGAACTCTTCCATAAAATGTAAGTGGATAGCAGACTGGATTAAAAGCCAGAATCCTACAATATGTTGTTTACAAGAAACACATTTAAAGCAGAGTAATACATACAGAGTAAGGTAAAAGGCTGAAGCAGAATCTGTTATGCTTCAGGACAAAAACAGAGAAAGAAAATTATAGACCAATCTCCCTAATGAATATTGATGCAAAAATCTTAAATAAAATATTAGCAAAGAGATTACAGAAAATTATCCCCAGAATAATACACCATGACAAAGTATGATTTATACTAGGAATGCAGAACTGGTTCAATATTAGGAAAACTGTGATAATTGACTATATCAATAAACAAATTAATAAAAAAATCATATGATTAACTCAATAGATGCAGGAAAAGCATTTGACAAAATCCAACACCTACTCCTATTTAAAAAAAAAAACTAGAGAGTACAGGAATAAATGGACTTTTCCTCACATCAGTAACAACTATTTAAAACCATCAGCAAGCATCATATGTAATGGGGATAAACTGGAATCATTCCAAATAAGATCAGGTGTAAAACAAGGTTGCCTACTATCACCATTACTATTCGATATTAGAAATTTAGAAATTTTATTGAAATGTTACCTTTGTGAAGTGAATAAGTGAATAATAAGAGATTAAAAGAATTAGAATAGGTAATGAGGAAACCAAATTATTGCTCTTTGCAGATATCATGGTATACTTAGAGAACCATAGAGAATCACTAAAAAACTATTAGAAATAATCTACAACTTCAGCAAAGTTGCAGGACACAAAATACATCCACATAAATCATTAGCATTTTTATACATCACTAACAAAATCCAGTGGCAAGAGATACAAAGAGAAGTTCCATTTAAAATAATTGTTGATAGGATAAAATATTTGGGAATCTATCTGCCAAGGGAGAGTCAGGAACTATATAAGCAAAACTACAAAACACTTTCCACACAAATCAAGTCAAATCTAAGCAAATGGAAAAATATCAAGTGCTCTTGGATAGGTCAAGCGAATACAATAAAGATGATAACACTACCTAAACTAATCTATTTATTTAATGCTATACCAATCAAACTCCTAAGAAACTAGTTTGTTGACCTAGAAAAAATAACAACAAAATTCATCTAGAAGGAGAAAAGGTCAAGAATTTAAATGGAATTAATGAAAAGAAAAATAAATGAAGGTGGTCTAGCTGTACCAGATCTAAAACTATATTATAAAGTAGCAATCATCAAAACCACTTGGTACTGGCTAAGTTATAGAGCAGTGGAATAGGTAAGGTTGACAGAACAAATTAGTCAATGACTATAGCAATCTAGTATTTGACCAACCCAAAAACCCCAGCTTTTGGGATGAAAATTCACTGTTTGACAAAAACTGTTCAGAAAATTGGAAACTAGTATGGCAGAAACTAGGCACTGACCCACACCTAACACTATATACCAATATAAGGTCAAAATGGGTTCATGATCTAGGCCAGGGGTCCTCAAACTATGGCCCACGGGCCAGATGCGGCAGCTGAGGATGATTATCCCCTTTACCCAGGGCTATGAAGTTTCTTTATTTAAAGGCCCACAAAACAAAGTTTTTGTTTTTACTATAGTCCGGCCCTCCAACAGTCTGAGGGACAGTGAATTGGCCCCTTATTTAAAAAATTTGAGGACCCCTGAATTCTAGACATAAAGAATGACATTATAAACAAATTAGAGAAACATAGGATAGTTTACCTCTCAGATCTGTTGCGGAGGAAGGAATTTGTGACCAAAGAAGAAATAGCATTTATTATTAATCACAAAATAGATAATTTTGATTATATTAAGTTAAAAAAGTTTTTGTACAAACAAAACTAATGCAGAAGAGATTAGAAGGGAAGCAATAAACTGGGAACATATTTTTACATTCAAAGGTTTTGATAAAAGCCTCATTTCCAAAATATATAGAGAATTGATTCAAATTTATAATAGTTCAAGCTATTCTCCAATTGATAAATAGTCAAAGGAAATGTTTCAGATGAAGAATTGAAACTATTTGTAGTCATATGAAAAGGTGCTCCAAATCACTATTGATCAGAGAAATGCAAATTAAGACAACTCGGAGATACCACTACACACTTCTCAGATTGGCTAAGATGACAGGAAATGATAATGACCAATGTTGGGGGGGATGTGGGAAAACTGGGACACTGATACATTGTTGGTGGAATTGTGAATGAATCCAACCATTCTGGAGAGCAATTTGGAACTATGCTCAAAAAGTTATCAAACTATATGCATATCCTTTGATCCAGCAGTGTTTCTACTGAGATTATATCACAAAGAGATCTTAAAGAAGAGAAAGGGACCCACAAAATGTTTCTGGCAGCCCCTTTTTAATGGCAAGAAACTGGAAACTGAATAGATGCCCATCAATTGAAGAATGGTTGGGTAAATTGTGATATATGAATGTTATGGAATATTATTGTTCTGTAAGAAACGAGCACCAGGATGATTTCAGAGACACCTGAAGAGACTTACGTGAACTGATGCTAAATGAAATAAGCAGAACCAGGAAATCATTATACATGTCAACAATAAGACTACACAACAATTAATTCTGATGGACATGGCTCTCTTCAACAATGAGATGATTTAAACCAGTTCCACTTGTTCAGTGATGAAGAGAGCCATTTACACCCAGAGAGAGGACCACAGGAACTGAGTGTGGCCCACAACATAGCATTCTCTCTCTCTCTGTTGTTGTTTGTTTGTTTTTGTTTTCTTTCTCAATTTTTTTCTTCCTTCTTGATCTAATTTTTTTGTGAAGCAAGATAACTATATAAATATGTATGTATATATATATATATATATATTGGATTTAACATATATTTTAACATATTTAACATGTATTGGACTACCTGCCAGCTAGGGGAGGGAGCAGAGGGAAGGAGTGGAAAATTTGGAACAAAAGGTTTTTCAAGGGTCAATATTGAAAAATTACTCATGCATAGGTTTTGTAAATTAAAAAGCTTTAATAAAAAAAAATTAAAGAGCTGATGTCAACCTGGGGAAAATAGTATTTTATTTTTCCAAATATATGTAAAGATAGTTTTCAACATTTATTTTTGTAAAATTTTGTATTACAAATTTTTCTCTTTCCTTCTCTTCCCCCTTCCCCAAGACAGCAAGAAATCTGATATAGGTCAAACATGTGCAATTCCATATTTCCATATTTCTCATCTTATACAAGAAAAATCAGACCCAAAGAGAAAAACAACAAGAAAGAAAAAACAAAAAAGCAAGCAAACAAACAAAAAAGGTGAAAATACTATGTTTCAATCTACATTCAGTATCCATATGTGTATGGCATTTTCCATTCCAAGTCTATTAGAACTGTCTTAAATCACTGTATTTCTCAGAAGAGTCAAATCCATCATAATTAAACATCAGATAATTTTGCTTTTACATGTTCAGTGTTCTCCTAGTTCTACTCACTTTACTCAACTTCAGTTCATCTAAATCTTTCCAAAAGCCTGTTTTTATCACCCCAGTTGTTCATTACCTTACCTCCTTACATTACACATACCATGTCTACTAATCTGTGCATTATTGCATTCTTTTAATAGAATGGACTCAAGCAAGGGATACTTTAATGTATCTTTATATTTCCCACACTTTTGTGGCTTTCACATAGGAGGCATTTATTCTTTAGTTGAATAAACTGACAATCCCATCAGGGCCCTGATCCTTGCTGAGAGGAAATGAATTACAATAAATTTATCAAACAAACTTACTTTTGCTCTAGTATATTTTGATTCCATATGATCTTCTCAAGGAGCATAATTATTATATTATGTTAAATATTCCAATTTTTTCTCTCAAAATTTTTATTTTTTAAATAATAGCATTTTATTTTCAAAATGTATGCAAAGATTGTTTTCAACATTCACCTTTGCAAAATCTTGTGTTCCAAATGTTTATCTCTCCCTTCTCACCCTTTTCACTAGATAACAAACAATCCACAATATGTTAAACATGTGCAATTCTTCTCTACCTATTTTCACATTTATCATGCTGCACAAGAAAAATCAGATCAAAAAAGAAAAATAAGAAAGAAAAAAAGCAAACACCAAAAAAGGTGAAATTACTACATTGTGATCTACATTCATTCCCATAGTCCTATTTCTAGAGGCAGATGGCTCTCTCCATCACAAGTCTATTGGAATTGGTCTGAATTAACTCATTGTTGAAAAGAGCCTCTTCCATGAGAGTTAATTATCACATAATCTTGTTTCTGTGAACAATGTTCTTTTGGTCCTACTCACTTCACTTAGCATTAGTTCATGTGAGTCTCTCCAGGCCTTTCTGAAATCATCCTGCTGATTGTTTCTTATAGAACAATAAAATTTCATAGCATTCATATACTGTCACTTATTCAGCCAGTCTCCAACTGATGGGCATCTATTCAATTTCCAATTCCCTGTCACTACAAAAAAGGCTGCTACAAACATTTTTGCACATGTGGGTCCTTTTCCCTTTTTTGTGGTTCCATTGGGATACAGAAAATGTCCTACTTTTAAAGATGACTTTGGATGACAAATCAGTGGAGAAAATATATTTTTATTTTGAATTTCTGTATTTTACAAATCTTGTTGAATACAAATGATATTTGAATGAAATAAGTTACAACTTGGAAGAAAAACAATGGGTCCTATATAAAAAGTATTCATGATGATATATTAAAGATTCATGCTAAAAATAATTTAATGGCATCTTAAGTAGTAAATAGGAGTCCAATCATGTTACAACATACTTTTTCTTTGTAATAATAAGCATATTCATGTTTGAAGCAGAGTGGATTTATTTCTGCATCTATTCAAAGCAATCATAATCATGCACATAATGATTTTATGTGTTTATGCAGCAAATGCACCAAACCCTGATGTCTTCCAAATAGGATGTGTTTTTGCAATTTCCTAAACTGTCATCAAATTGTTTCCAAATAATATTTCACATTCAGGTGTCTGACACATGGATATACTTTAATTTTATTTTATATGCTACACTCATTCTCCTCTCTTACTCCACAAACACACCTCATCAATTGTGTAATCATACAATCCTACTGAATAAATATAAAGTTGTTTGAAAACCTTGACAGCTAGGTATGTGTGTTATAAACCATCTTAAAAACACCATGAACCACCAAAAATGTTTTGCGGAAACAATCTTTATATTGCATCTAATTGGGATATAAACTTGTTTTCTAATTTACATTTAATCTTTGCTTCTGTCACTATATTTCTTTGTGACAGATTTTCAAATGAACTGGTTGGCAACACTGGTCAATTTTCAGTAGAATTTCTGTGAAAAAAAATGGCCAGAGGTAGAAGAAAAGATAGTCATACCTGATGAGATTTTTTTCCTTACAAAGGCTACTTTTTACTAAGTATTATTAAAAAAAACCCAAAGCAATAAATGCAATTGAATTTTAAATATATTAATTATATAGTACAGCTCTTGTCATCATCAAGTTAAAAAGCATACATTTCATATCATGATGAGTTATTCATTTTTGTTGATTGGTTAGGTGGCAAAAATTAAGTGATTTTTCATTTCTAAGTAGGAGAGCTTGTAAAATTCTCATAAAATTTTTCATCACATTTCTGTGTAAGTTAACATTTTCACTTTATTCTTATATTAAATCAGAATACAGAAGAAAAACTTAGTGCTAAAACAGATTTAAGATTGTATGTGCCTGGTGCTGAACAAAAATATTGCAAATCTTCATTCAAATAAAAAAGTCCAAACCATTTTTTAAAAAATGAATATTTTTTCCAATTACATGTAAAAACAATTTTTAATAGTCATCTTCTTAAATTTTGCCTTCCGATTCCCATCCTCTTCTTCCTCCTCCCTGATAAAGTTTGCACATGTTCAACACCAAAATTGAACTTACATATGATCATTTTATTATATTGATCTTCCAAATTGTAATTTATTTCATTAAACTATTATTTACATTCAACAAAATTTGTAAAGTATAGAAATTTAGCATCAATTCTTGCAGATAAAAATAGTAAGCATAGATTGTGTTCAAATACTTCTTTTAATTTTTACAGAATTTTTACAAAATACTTGCAATTGTTTTAATAAGCTTTTACTAAGAGTCTTCATAAAAATGAAATTTCATAATCATCACTAATGTAATTAATGTTATATAATTAATGTCAATTTTAATTTAGAGAGGGGCAAAGTTATTGCTGAAATTATTATAAGTGCTTAATGAATATCATTAATATATTAAATAACCCTGAGAGTTTACATTTTTTTTTATTGATGGAGATGATGAAAGGGATTTGAGAAAAAAAAATGTTGGAAACTACTGACTTAGGAGATTCATTTGAACCTTATAAGAGGAAAAATAGAAATACACAATTAGTAATCTTAATTGTGAGTGTGAATGGGAAGAACTCTTCCATAAAACAGAAGCATATAGCAGAATATAGAAAAACCAGAATCCTACAGTATGTTTGTTATTTACAAGAAACACACAAAGCAGAAAGACACATGGAATAAAGATAAATAACTGGAGCATAATCTAGTATGCTTCAGCTAAAGTAAAAATAGCAGAAGTAGCAATCCTGATCCAGACAGAGTAAAAGCAAAAATAGAGACAATTAAAAGAGATAAGAAAGAAAACTACATCTTGCTAAAAGGTATCATAGACAATGAAGTAATATAAATATTAAACATATGTGCACCTAGTGATATATCATCCAAATTATTAAAAGAGAGCTTAAATAAGTTTTAGGCATTCTAAAATGTAAAATAGATAATTCTGATTATATAAAAATAAAAACGTGTATACAAACAGAACTAATAAGATCAAGATTAGAAGAAAAACAGAAAGCTAGGAAACATTTTTTACAACAAGAGTTTCTCATAAAGATCTCACTTCTCAAATAAATAGATAATTGAGTCAAATTTATAAGAATATAAACTGTTCTCCAACTGATAAACGGTCAAAGCATATGAACAGAAAATTTTCAGATGAAGAAATCAAAGCTACCTATAGTGCCTCTAAATCACTTTTGGTCATAGAAATGCAAATGAAAACAACTCTGAAGTGCCACCTTACACCTCTCAAATATGGGGGAGGATGTGGGAAAAACTGGGGTACTAATGCATTGCTGGTGTAGTTGTGAAAAAATCCAATCATTCTAGAGAGCAATTTGGAACTGTGCCCAAAGAGCAACCAAACTGTGCATACCCTTTTATCCACCAATATCACTAACAGGTCTGTATCCCAGAGAGATCATACAAAAGGGGAAAGGATATACATGTGCAAAAATTTTATAGCAGCCCTTTTCATGGTGTCAAAAGATTGAAAATTGAGGAGATTCCCCTGGATTGGAGAATGGCCGAACAAGTTGTGATATATGAGTATAATGAAATACTATTATGAGTATAACGGAATACTATATTATTAAGAATAGAAAGAACAGATTTCAGAAAAACCTGGAAAGACTTGTATTGCAAAGTGGATTGTGCAGAATCAGAAAAATCTTGAATATAGTATCAGTAACATTGCATGATGACCAACTATAAATGACAACTCTTCTCAGCAACATAATGATTCAAAACAAGGACAAAGGACTCATGAAGGAAAATGCTATCCAAATCCAGATAAAGAATTTAAGGACTTTGAATGCAAATCAAAGCATGTTTTTTCACTTACTTTATTCTTTTTAATTTTTTTCTCTTTTGATCTGTTTCTTCCTTCACACCTGTGACTAATATGGAAATATGTCTTACATGATAGCGTATGTATAATCTATATAAAATTATCTACCATTTTCAGAGGAAGGGAAGAGAAGGAAGGAGAAAATTTAGAATTCAAAATCTTATAAAATAAATGCAAAAAATTTTCTTTACATGTATTTTAAAAAAGCATTGTTCATGTAGCCAAATCCTAGCAGACAGTATCACATACTGGTGATAACTTCAGTCTCTTAAGATTTCATGGATTTTGTTTCAGAAATAGTTATATATTTTTGTCATACATTTCTTTAATGGCATCCTTGCACACTATTTGCAATACATGCAACACATTCACATTCATCTTACTCCTCCATTTCACTTGGGTGACCTATAACTTTAATTTTTCAGATATTATAGCATTCCCTGACTCACAAACATCCATCATTTCTTGAAAAATATTGAGATTAAAGTTATGGGGTTTTGTTTCAGGGAAAAACTAAGAATTATTAAAAGTCTTACACAATTTCCCAGGCAAACCAGCTTGTTCTCTTCTTTCTATTTTTTCATGGAACCATATTATTGTCCATTTGCAATTTCTGTACAAGATGTGTGTTGATAGAACAGTTCTGTAGATTGTCTATCCAGCTGCATGGCCCTATCTGTTCAACAAGCTTTTTTATCCACTTGGTTCATCCGATGTGGATGGTTAGGTTTGGGGTGATTTTGAATCTCATTTAGGAGATTTTGTAAAATCCCATACCTTGATACAATCAGCACAATGCCATCTGAAAACAGAAGCATCTAGAAGATTATATTTATCTAAAGGGAATACCTCTTTAGTTGAACTGTTTGTAAAGTACCCTTCTATAAAAATGATCACCTTTGGCAAACCTAGCTTTTTAGTGTTCTTATACTTTTCTCCCATCCATGCAACCTATGCTCTCATAACTGGCCTCCTTGATCTAACAACTAGTCTCTTTCCTTTTCTTTTCACAATAAATCACATTTCACAATTTCAGCCATTTTCACTGACTGTCTCTTATGCCTAGATTATTCTTTATTCTCATCTCTGCTTCTTGGCTTCCCTAACTTCCTTCAGGTCTAACTAAAATTCCATCTTCTGCAGAAAGCCTCTTCTGATTTTCCTTAGTGCTTTCTCTCTAAAATTATCTCCCACTTATTAAGTATATACTTTGCTCATACACAATTGCTTGAATATTTTCTCCTCCATTATACTGCAGAAGTTGTGTTTTGCCTTTTTTTGGTAATTCTAGTGCTTAATACAGTTTCTAGGACATAATAAGTGCTTAAATTCTCATTGACTTATTGGCTTGACATATAGTTCTCCTTTTATTGCTAGTTTGATATAAATACTCAGAGGGTCACTCAACAAAATTATTTCTTGTCTGACATCTTGCAAAGAATGTTATATGATCCTGACATTTGCATGGGACATATCCTGTTTGAAGAGAGTCCTTAAGGCAACATTTGATCTGCTGAATCACATACTTAAAAACTATTAACTAACTATTAACAAACAATAAACACAGTCAAATCTTATGTACCCTCTACACCTTCCAGACAGTTGTGTTATTGTGAATATATGAAAGGCTATAATAGCATATTTGTGAAAGTCTACTTAGTCTTACCACCAAAAATGCTCTTAAGGTGTATGTAGAGATAGTTTTCATATAATTTCTATTTTTGTTGTTATTGTTCAGTCATTCAGTTGTATCTGACTTTATGTGACCCCACAGACCATGGGCCAAGTCCTTCTATCCTCCTCCACTTGAAATCTATCCAAATTCATTTTTGTCATTTCCATGACACTATTTATCCATCTCACCCTCTGCCATCCCTTTCTTCCTTTGCCTTCAACCTTTCCCAACATCAGGGTCTTTTTCATTGAGTCCCATCTTTTCATTATGTGGCCAAAGTGTTTAAGCTTCAGCTTCAGTAGTTAAAGTTTTAGTGAAAAACTGGAATTAATTTCGTTAAGTATTGATTGATTTGACCTCCTTGCTCTGCAAGGGTTTATCCAAGAATTTCAAAAGTCTTCTCCAGCACCACAATTCAGAAGTGTTAATTCTGTAGAAGTCAGCTTTCCTTATAGTCCAACTCTCACAGAATTTCCATAGAGATGAAAAATATTGATATTCTCTTGGTCTCTTCTCCCTTAGAGGGGTAAGAATGTCTAAGTCATTTTCCATGTCTTTGTTCTTCCTTTTATCAACCTGGATAATTCCTCCTTCAAAAACTTCAATATTGTGTGTCTGCTAGGACAGATCTCTGTATTTCCTTGCTTCAGTGAAGGTTTTTTTAAACATTGTTTTTTAGAGTAATTTCTCCTTTTACATACATAATATTTGGAACTATTATGTGAAATACAGTAATAGTGGTGCTACTTTGTAGATTTACAAATTTTTTTTTACTTTTTTTGCTATTTTGTACTTAATAAGCACCAATTAATGTAAGGACAGAATAGAAAAAAGTTACATATGAAACGGAATCTATTATGAAGAGCTAGCTTCTTCTAAAAAGAATATAATATATTAGTATGTTAGTTTCAAAGCTGTCCTGTTTGTTTCTCTATTTGAAGTCCTCTCTACTATCTTCTATGTATGCTTTTAAAACCTTTATCACTATAATTATTTCCTCTCTTTCCCCAAATCCCTTTACAGAATAGTTTAAAAAAATGAACAAAAACCTCAAACATGTCTTTGTGTCAAATATGCACCATCATACAACTCAAATCCAGTCTACTATTGTTGAATTCCTCCTAGAACCTCCATTTTGAAGAAAAGTCTAGACTAGTCATGCTTTATTCTTCTCCTGGCTTTGCTTCTAATTCTCTGGGCTTTGCCACCATGATTCATTTCCTTTCTCACCCGGGAACTTCCTTCAATCCATTTGCCCTTCTCAAAAAATCCTCTGTCCCTGCAATTCTCTACTCCCATTGGTTTTCTTCAAACAAGGTGTTTCCCACACAAATGCCAGAATTACCTAAATTTCCTTGCAAGATGTCATACAAGAGGTAACTTTGTGGGATGGCTCTCGGGTTCTTCTCAGAGCTTCTATTTTATTACATTTCTCTCTCTATTTTTAAACAGCTTTTTATTTACAAGTTATAAGTATGGGTATTTTTACAGCATTGACAATTGCCAAACCTTTTGTTGCAATTTTTCCCCTCCTTCCCCCCACCTCCTCCCCTAGACGGCAGGATGACCAGTAGATGTTAAATATATTAAAGTATAAATTAGATACACAATAAGTATACATGACCAAACCATTATTTTGCTATACAAAAAGAATCGGACTCTGAAATATTGTACAATTAGCCTGTGAAGGAAATCCAAAATGCAGGCAGGCAAAAATATAAGGATTGGGAATTCAATGTAATGGTTCTTAGTCATCTCCCAGAGTTTTTTTGCTGGGAGTAGCTGGTTCAGTTCATTACTGCTCCATTGGAACTGATTTGGTTCATCTCATTGCTGAAGATGGCTATGTCCATCAGAATTGATCATCATATAGTATTGTTATTGAAGTATATAAGGATCTCCTGGCCCTGCTCAGAGCTTCCATTTTAATTAAGGGTCTAAGCTACCCATTCTTCATTCTGTTCCTGGCTTGACTTAGGCAAGGATTTTTTCTTTTTGTTTATATATTTATTCCCAGACTTGTGTCTTGCCATTGGACTAAATGGCAGAATCTCCTTGATTCTGAAGGAGAGAGTGAGGTCACGACTGAGCAGCTCTGTCTCACTTAAATCCAATTCACTCACAAGTCAAGATATCACCCTCATGATATCATTTGTCTTCTTCAAGAATCAAGAATAAACAATACTCACAGCACTGGGACAATATAAATGCTTAATAAGTTCTTATTGACTTGAAACGTTGCCATATCTGAAAATATATATGTTTCATTCTGCATTAGAGAAAATCTTTGTGAGATATAGTTTTGATGCATACATACCCAATAAGCCTTTAGCTTTTCTCATTTCTTAACTGCTGAAATAGTTTAAACATATTTTTTATTGTTCTCTATATCCACATTTGCATTGGAGTCACTGAGCACCAAAGTACATGTCAATTTAATTTATAGGGTTTTATTTGAGTTCTTCATGGAGTTTCCCTCCTTCTTCATCTTCCACAATAGATATCAGTACACAGACTACAATTTTTTGAGAGTGATATTTTTGCAAAGACTTGTGATCACTGTAATACGAGATGACCAAATATCCCACAAAATCACTTTCCTTGTTGCCCCTGGTTACACAATAAAAACCAGATCCACCAACTCCTTTCTTTCCCTCTCAAAAAAGAAACTTCCTTTTGTCTTCTTATTTCTTTTCAAGCAAGAATGTCACAATTAATATGATTCAGTTTGGTTCTGTCATGTGTTTATTCCCTGGTCACTGCACAAGGATCTTATCTTTGGAGTAGCAACTACTGACTTAAAATTTAGATAAAGCCTGAAAATTGTGTGGTTCTTAATATATTTTTCCATTTGGAATACTCTCTGTCACCATTGCCATAAAAGCGGAAGGAAGACCTGATAGGACTTAGGACCATTTTATATTTGTTTCATGGCTTATGTTAGCCTAAAGAATCTATTGGAATTTACCTGGTCCCTAGAAAGCAGTCTCCTAACCCATTGCTATCACTTTAATCAGAGCATTTCTGGTAGGGTATATTCAGCCAAAATTTGCTCATTAGTGGAATGGCCTATAATAACTAGGGTCATCTTTATGCTAAGATAGAAATATCAATTAGAGCAGCACTTTCTGGAAGTCACAAACTAAAATAATATAGAAAAATGGGGTTAATTAAGGTAGATTTTATCTTTGCAACCTTTTACTTGTTTCTTTACTTCTTTGTGATTTTTCCCTTTAGTATTAAATATCACAAGTTCCTTAAGAAAAAGGAAGGGCAAAAAAAAAAAAAAAAAAAGAAATAGTACTGAAGTCAGGAGATCTTAGTTTGCATCTCAGTTCCTACAGTTGTTAGCCATATGGACCCATGTAGACCAATCATTTCACTTTTCTAAGCCAAAATTTTTATCTTCTAAAAAATAGAGATTAATAATACTTTCCTATATAATAATTGTTGTGAGAAAAGTACTATTATATAAAACACTATGGAAAAAGTGAAAAAAAGAAAAAGGAAGGGCAGGATAAGGAAAAAACATTTATAAGGCACCATCTATGTGTCAGATACTGTACTAAGCACTATACAGATATTATCTCAATTGATGAGGAATGAATGATATTAAATAGAAAAAAATACAACAAAACTCTGAACTTGTATGTGAGGAAACCTGAATTCACCGAACAATTTGGAGCAAGTTCCTTCACGTCTCCAGGTCCCATATCCATCCTCTATAAAATGAGAAGCTGGAGAATGGAATGGAATAATCATTTATATACCATCTACTAGTGGGCTAAATACTTTTCAAATATTATCTCATTTAACTCTCACAACAACTATGGGAGGTAAGTGATATTATTATTCCCATTTTATGATTGAGAAAACTGAGATAAACAGAAATTGTGACTTGTCCAGGATCGCACAGCTACAAAGTGTCTAAGGCTAAATTTGAGTTCAGGTCTTCATGACACTATCCACTGCACTACCTAACTGCCTCTAAGATTCCTTATACAACTTATTGTGTATCTAATTTATATTTTAATATATTTAACATCTACTGGTCAACCTGCCATCTAGGGAAGGGGGTGGAGGGTTAAGAGGTAAAAAATTGGAACAAGAGGTTTGGCAATTGTTAATGCTGTAAAGTTACCCATGCATATATCCTGTAAATAAAAGGCTATTAAATAAAAAAAAATAAGAATAATCAAAAGCTTGATAAAAAAAATAAATAAGATTCCTTATACAACCGTGGAACTATGACTGTATCTTCTGCTTCTCTCTCTGTCCATCCCTTTCTAGAGAAGGACCTTTCTAGGTCCAAAAAGGACAGGTAAGTTCTATTCTTGGCTTCTTTATATAAGCTGATCTTATTATTCCCATGATTGTTTTGTAGACACTGAATTAGTAAATAACCAGGGTAGGCAATGACCTTTCTGACTCTACTTAATTTGCCTGAAGTTCCTAGAATAGTAAAACATGAAGGGGTCTATGATTATGTGGAGTGAAAACTAGTGTCTTCCTTCTTTTCTCTTTCCCTTAATCTAGGAGGGCTTTTTTGAGAAAACGACTGGAAAGAAGAGACAAAAGTTTCTCTCCTTAAAGAAAGGAAGAGAAAACCTATAATAGAATGGGAGAGAGAAAAGAAGGAGATGTTTTTACTGAGAGGAAAAGCAGGAAATTAAGACTGCAGTGAGCAAAAAAAAAAACCCAACAAAAACAAAACTTGACTGGATTGGAAAGGAGTGTGTGGGAGAAAAGGTGGAGGTCAGCTAGGAGGTGTGGGAAGGGGCATGTTGGGGGTGGTTTCAATTTGATGAAATATGTTGGTGGAGACAGCCTGATTCTGAGTCAAACAGACAGCTCACGCTTTGTCTTCAGCATAGTTACCCTGGTTGCACAGAAATCAGGACCAAAATGGAAATGAAATCTGGGAATGCTACCCTAGAATGTCTCAACCCTATGGTTTACTGGGTAAAAAAAAAAAAAAAAAAAAAAAAAAAAAAAAACTTCTGTGCATTCTTGAAGAAACTTGTATATTCTTTTCTTTAAGGAATATAATTTTATAGGATTTTGAGTATGTAGAATTGATAAAGTAGGGCATGAATCTTTTTTAATGAAGGAATTCTTATGTTATAATATATCATATGTGAATTAGAGGTAACTAACTACTAAAGATGTGGTATATTGCAAACTAGCTGTGTTAGGAACTATGAATACCTAGACTTAAGGAGTTTTTAGAATTACAACTCAGTAATAGACATAAATAGAACTAGGGCAGGGTAATGGGGGCTTCGTCCAAGAGCACATTTACTTTCACCAGTCTTCAGGTCTGCAGATCCTGTTTCATGCAGGGTAAACATCTGACTTCTACCGGAATTCCCCTTTCCTGCTTCCTCCCTCCATTCCTCCCCCAAAATCAGAGTATCAGCAGTCATTATCAGGGGCTCACTAGGAAATTAGGATTAGAAGTTCCCAGTTATAACTGGTCATGGAATTCCTGAGCATAGTAAAAATTTTTATGGTCTATAGGATGCTCCTAATTCTGATAATAGCTATTATCAATTTTTTAAATTCTCCCCTTTGAATTGTAAGAGAAAAAATCATTTGTAGAAGGTCAAGAAATAATTCTCAGGCTTTTCTTTACTCCTAGTTACTTTTTCGGTTTCAAGTAATTATTGACTTACTAAACCATGATAATTTCTTGAGAGCTGGCTATGTGTAGGGCACTCACTGCCCCAGGCGCTTCAAGGAGAAACAAAAGAGACAGACATAAGGTTGGCCATTAGGGACTCACTTCTAGGAGGAATGTGACCATAGTGACAGGGTGGGCCTGTGCTAAGTAGGACAATACCCACTTTGGGTGACCCTATTCAACACAGGAGCGTGTACAGCTTATATATCTCATATCTTTGGGTGAGTATATGAGAGATGGCCTGCTTTCCTATAAAAGACACGGAGCAATTTCCACAAACTGCTTTTCACAATCCAATATGCTCTAGGTTTCTAATCAATAACTAGTTTTGACAATATTTTCCTCATTGCTGTGTAGCCCACTGAGAGAAAGTCAGGGAAGACAAAGTTGAATAACTAAAACTACCTTGTGGGTATTCAGTGCGAGATATTGGAAGAGATCTCAGAGATCACCTAATCTTTTGCAGATGATGAAAGTTAGACTCAGTGACTTGCTAAAAGTCATACTTGCCAGTTAGTGACATACCTGGGACTAAAAATCCAAGGAGTCTCTGTCCACTATTGTGTTACCTTTGTTTTCCATTCAATTGGGAAGACCATTCTCTTAACTATGTGCCTGTTTAATCCCTTCATTTCCCTTGATTGAAAAGTTTTTGGCACTTTTTTATGTTTGGGAATAAAATAAAAATTTTTGCAAAATATTTCTATTTTCCCATTCCTTAGATCAGAAATTAGCAAAATGGCTAAATCCTTGCCATCATAAATACCATGTCTTCTGTGAGCATGGTTAGCATCTCTCTTCTTCAGGAGAGGGGAAAAGGGCTTTGTGCATGAAAGAAAGAATTTAAGGGAAAAAGTGGGATAATGTGTCATATTGCTTCTCTTGAATAACATTTCTCAATTTTTTCTTCGCTTACAGTTTTCACAGCATTAGATTATTCCAAATCTAAGGAATCAAAGAAGGTAAGAACTAGAAGGGACCTTAGAGATCATTTTATCCAACTTATCTGTTTTATAGAAGAGGCAACTGAGACTTAGGGGGAGGGAGGAGTGATTTGACAGAAGCCCTATAAGTAATAAGTGATGTAGTCAAAATTCAAAACAAGCTTTCTGACTTCAAATCCATCTCACCCTTGAATGACTATCATTACTTCTGAATTTTGTGTACTCCAGTGTGAATGATTTGCAACTGTAGTCCCATTTGGGAATTTTGCTCTTTTTAGCATAGAATCATAGATTTAGAACTGAAAGAGACTTTGGAGGCCATCAGTCCAATTCTCTCATCTTACAGATGAAGAAATTGATGAACTGAAAAATTAAGTGATTTTCCAAGAATCACACAACTAATTTTTGTCCAAGACAGGATTTGAAATCAGGTCCTCTGACTCCTAATCCAGCCCTTTTGCCAGTGTGCCATCTTCTTGCAAGCACATAAATTACCTAACCTTTTATATCAGAAGCCATGTTCTGGAGGATTTTATTCAGTGAAGCCCTGGGACCCTGGATGCTGTGATTGCCGGCTGAGTTTCCATATTCAGGTCTCCTCTTATTTCTTCAAATAAAAAAGGAGGTACAGGTTAGGAGGTGAGTGGGGCAGGCTAGGGGTCACCTGTCTGATTTTAGGGAAATCTTACTCAAGAAACACAGCTTCATTCTGAATCCTGCAGACAACTTGAAGTTTTTCTGGAACAGTTGATCTTGATGAGCCATAAGTACCTTCTTTTCAGATACTAGAATCTTCTTCTCCAGCAGATCCTTTTACTTAAATTGGATGATGAAAAAAATCACTTCCATATCGAGTCAGAATATAAGTTTCAATTCTGGGTATGATATTTATCATCTGTCTCACTTAAGAAAGCTAATCTTTCTGGGACTCAGTTTCCTTTAAAATTAAGAAATTGGACTAGATAATGTCTAAAGTACCTTCTATTTTTCAGTTCTGTCATTTTATGTCTATACAGTCCCGCCACAAAATCTTTGTTCAAACTATAGTCTTCTCTGTGAAACACAGTGCCAACCATATATTAGGCACTTAATATTTCTTGAATTAAATTCTTTAAAAAGAACATAATGGCAAAGAAACTGGGCCAGTCCCAAATAAAATCCCAGAGGGAAAAAAATCTGGGACCAGATGAATTCATTAAGCATTCATAGTACAATTAGTTCTAAAATTATTTGAAAAAAAATTAAGGAAAAGTGGGATACCTCTTATCTCTGAGATGGATATAGATATAGATGTAGATGCAGATATGGATATAGATGATGAGGATATAAATATCTTTTTGCCTTAGTCAGAGAAAGACAAAGCACAGAAAGAAAAATATAGTCCAATATCACTAAAGAATAGAGTGGTCAACCAGATTAGGTACATAACATAGAGATGTAAATGGCCATGGTAATATAGTATTTGATAAACCACAGAGATGGATTCACTATTTGACAAAAAAACTGCTAGGAAAACTGGAAAACAATCTGGCAGAAATTGTGTTATTTGGCTTTATCCCTTATGTTAGAGAAAAGACTTGGATTTGAGGATTTACAGAAAACTGATACTCAGGAAGCTAGCACAAAGATGAGCTCTATTATTATGTGTAACAACAAGTAGGGAAAAACAGAAGCACACTCATGTATACACACACACACACACACACACACACACACACTTTGTCAATACGCATAGAAATAGAGCCGCACCATTTACATGAGAAACATATATTATTATTATTATTATTATCCTAGGAGGAGGATATACTTAAAGTGGCATTTGAGCAGGACAATATAAAATACTAAAGCTAGGCTTAGTTGAGAACAGGTAATCAATGCCAGAAATGGGAGGGGACATTAGACCCAGATGGGATGGGAAAATTCCTTGGGTTCCCAGACATTGGTGGGGGAGTTTCTTAATCTAGACCAGAAACTGAGTGAGGTCCCAAATCCATAATTCGAGTTCTAAGAACTATGTGTTGGCACATAGTAGCTGGAATTAGCCAGGGGTTTTATCCATTCAGGAGCCACAATAATTTACATGTTTAACCTAGGGTCCTAATAAATCAGTTCAGTGAAAAAATATAAGCTGTTTGTCACTGTTTATATGTATATGGTTATTAGGATCATTCCGACTAAATGATTCCATATTGGAGTTCTGTCACTTATAACTATATAAAGCAAGATATTTTCAAAAATCACAATTATCTATATATAGACCAACCTCTCACTCTATATACCAAAATAAATTTCAAATAGATATATGACTTGGATATAAAAGATGGAATTGTAAAAAGAAAAAATAAACAGAGGAGCAAGGAAAAAAAGTACTTTTCCATTTGTGATGTTTAAAAAGTTCAAGAGACATAATTTCTGAATAATTAATCATTTTATAAATGATTACTAACTACTAACATAGTACCAACAAATTGGATCAGTGACACTTTTGAATGCCAAAGACAAATCATAACAATGGGCTTACAGTTTTATATGCCCTTGTAAGACTGGGTACTCCTGAAGATGGCAATCAACTCTCTTAGTTAACAACTAATGAAAGAGAATGAATATTTTGAGAGGCCTAATGAAGATCTAAGGGAAGCAACTTTGATTATATAATTTACTTCTAAACTGTCCAGCTTTGGACAATCTAATCAAAGAAAATTTCCCCACCTGTATCTGTATAGATATACTATGTGGGGTTTGAACAAGATTGAGAAGAAAGTTAATTCATTCCCATTATCAGCAATGTCCTTCAGCGACTGAACAATTTACAAGTTTCTGATTTTGGTCCTAATTCAATCATTGATTATTAACATGAGACAAAGAATTATTCTTCTTATATTCTATGGGTGGGAGAAGAAGTTTTGACCAAAGAATAGAGAGAATCACAGTTGATAAAGAGGACTTCAGACCTATACAATAGGGCAGAGATCTTGTCATTTCTTGGCATATAATAAGTTCTATTACTCTCTTCCCTTTCTCCCTCCAGGAACTTCTGGAGCCCACTGGGTCCCTCCAATGCTGCATAAACACCATGCATTCAAATTAGTCTTTCTGCCTTTCTGTGCCCTACTCACTCTGCCTTAGGCATGAAGATATTTTTTGCAACTGGCTGTTTGCTGCTGTCTAGGACCCAGGCACAATCTGGGATTCTATTTCTACTTACTACCTGTGGCTAGGGGATAATGTCAGCTAATCTAAAATACCTCTCTCTTTCCCACAAAGGGCTAGTAATCTAGATTAAAGGGAGCAGAAGATTGAAAAGAGAACATACAAGACCTATAATTTTATTGATATAGGGAACTCCCAGAGTCCCTCTTTTAATGCAGAGTAGCCCCAGCTTTATGATGTAATTTTTGAGAGTAGCTGCAGAGTACTGATATGTTAAGTTCAATTTAATAAACATTTATAAAGCTCCTATTAAGCATCAGGCACTGAGTTACAAAAAGAAACAAAAGATAATTTCTACTCTCAAAGAGCTTATAATCTAATGGAAGAGACAAGATACAAACAAAAACAATAATGTATATATGCATGTGTGTACATGGAAATAGGAAATAATTGAAATAGGGAAAGTACTTGAATTAAGAGGATTTGGGAAAGACTTCCTGTAGAAGATGGGATTTTAGTTGGGACTTAAAGGAAGCAAGGGAGGTCAGTGGTTGAGAAGGAGAGTGTTTCAGGAATGGGATATATTATTATGTCAGAGAAAATTCCTAGTCAAGAAATAGAGTGTTAGAAGAGTATGTGTTGGGGGATAAGGTGTAAGAAAGATAGAAGGATTCTGGATTATGAAGGGTTTTGAATGCAAACAGCATGTTGTATTTATTCCAGGAGGAAATAGGGAGCCACTGGAATTTATTGAGTAGAGGGCTGGCATTATTGGATCTGTGCATTAGGAACATTATTTTTTGTGGCTGAGTGGATGGTGGAGTGAAGTAGAGAAAGTCTTGATACAGACAAACCCACATTCAGACTACTGAAATGTTCAAGATGGGAGATGAAGAGGGTCTGCAATAGGGTAAGAACCAAGGTCACAGAGCCAGAATGGGTCAAAAATAGGATAGAATTTGAAGCCTTCTAACTCAAAGGCCAGGTCTCTAGGATCAATGTTGAAAAATTATCTGTGTATATATTTCTTTGTTTTTTTATTAAAGCTTTTAATTTTCAAAATATACCATCTATATGTTTTGAAAATAAAAAGCTTTAATAAAAAATAAAATAAAAAAGTAATAAAGAGGCATCCACTGCTGCATCTTTTGATTTAATCTTCAGGCAATAATAGTGTTATTGGTGGTGATGATGATAATAGCATTTACATGTCATTGTGAAATTTGCAAAGTATTTTTATTTGTTATTTCTTTTGATCCCACAACTATAGGTTGGCACTATTATCATCTCCATTCTACAGTTTAGGAAACTGTGTAGGTAATAGTCAACAGGAAGAGTCACCTGGCTACCTTCCTTCCTCAGTTCTACTCTATCTGCTTGGTAAAATTCCTCAGATTTCTCTGATAAGTTGGTCAAAATTTTTCGTTCCATAAGTTATTATTGTTATTTGTCCTTCATTTTCAAAAAGGACCAAGATCAAACAGTAAGTTCTTATCCCAAAAGCTGGGATCTTTGGGTTTGTCAAAGACTAGGTTGCTATATTTGTTGACTGTTTTATCCCTTGAACCTAATCTATTCCACTGATCAACTAATCTATTCCTCAGCCAATACCAAATAGTTTTGAACTGCTTTTATAATATAATTTTTAGATCTGGTACAGTTTTACCTTCATTTGATTTTTTTTCATTAATTCCCTTTGAAATTTTGACCTTTGTATTTCCATATGAACTTTGTTGTTATTTTTTCTAGGTCATTAAAATAGTTTTTTGGGATCGATTGGTATAGCCTAAATAAATAGGGATTATTTAGGTAATTTATTTTATTATATTTTGCCCTATCCAAGAGCATTTAATATTTTTCCAATTGGTTGATCAGACTTAATTTGTGTGAAAAGTGGTCTGTAATTTTGCTCAAAGTTTCTGATTTTCCTTGGCAGATAGATTCCAAAATTTCATATTATCAGAATTTAAATGGAATTTCTTTTAATTGATGTTGGATTTTGTTAGTGATCTATAAGAATGCTGATGACTTATATGGGTTTATTTTATAACCAGCAACTTTTAAAGTTGTGGATTATTTCTAATAATTTTTTGGAATCTTGGGGTTCTCTAATAAATCATTCATGGCAAAATGATAATTTGGTTTCCCATTGCCTATTTTCATTCCTTTAATCTCTTTCTCAGCTCTTATTTATAGTTAGAGTTTCTAATTTAAATATTAAATAGTAATGATAGTGGGTAACCTTGTTTCCCCGGATCTTATTGGGAATATCCATACTTAACCCAAAACAAGATAAGGTCAAAATGGGTTCAACCTAGGAAAAGAATGAAATTATTAATAAATTAGAGGAAATAATGTTTACCTCCAGACTTTGGGAAGGGAAGGCTTTATGACCAAAGAGAACTAGAGATCATTACTGATCACAAAATAGAAAATTTCGATTATACCAAACTGAAAAGTTTTGTACAAAACAAAACAAGAGAACAAGATTAGAAGGGAAGCAATAAACTAAAAATATTTTTAATAAAGGTTCTGATAAAGGCCTCATTTAAAAATATAGAGAATTCTCTAATTTATAAAAATCGCCACTCCAATTGAAAAATGGTCAAAGGATATGAAAACAATTTCAGATGAAGAAATTAAATATTTCAGTCATTGAAAAGATGCTCCAAGTCAATTAATCAGAGAAATGCAAATTAAGACAACTCTAAGATACACTACACACCTGCGATTTAAGATGACAGGAAAAAAATAATGATGATTGTTGGAGGGGATGGGGAAAACTGGGACATTGATGCATTGTTGGTGGAGTTGTAAGAATCCAACCATTTTGGAGAAGGTTTGGAACTATGTCAAAAAGTTATCAAACTGTGCATCCCTTTGATCCAGAGTTTACTAGGAATATCCCAAAGAATTATAAAGAAGGGAAAGGGACCTGTATGTGCACGAATGTTTGTGGGCCCTTTGTAGTGGCTAGAAATGGAAACTGAATGGATGTCCATAGTTGAGAATGGCTGAATTTTGGATATGAATATTATGGAAATTTGTTCTGTAAGAAATGACCAACAGGATAATTTCAAAAGGCCTGGGAGACTTAAGAACTGATGCTGAGGAAAAGAGGAAGGAGATCAAATTACTTAACAAAATACTATATGAACCAGCTGATGGACCAGGCCATCCCCTCAGCAACAGATCAACCAAATCATTTCTAATGGAGCAGTAATGAACTGAACTACTCCCAAAAAAGAACCTGGAGATGACAAAAACCATTACATTGAATTCCCAATCCCTATTTTATAACCTGCATTTTTGATTTCCTTCCAAAGCTAATTGTACAATATTTCAAGTCTGATTCTTTTGTACAGCAAAATAATGTTTTTGGTCATGTATACTTATTTGTATCTAATTTATATTTTAATATATTTAAATCTATGTCATCCTGCCATCTAGGGAGGGGGGGGGTAAGAGGTGAAAAATTGGAACAAGAGGCTTGGCAATTGTTAATGCTGTAAAGTTACCCATGTATATATCCTGTAAATAAAAGGCTATTAAATAAAAAAAAAAGGACCAAGATCATCACAGCATGTTGTCTTGACTCCTGCTTAAGTTAGATTTCAGGAAGGCAGGGCTGAACAAAGTCATCAGTTTCATTCTCTATAAATTTTAGAGTCATTAAATTCAAGTAGCAAAATAAAATTCAGGATTACTGGTAATGACCCAGGATTCAGTGAATGATTTTGGCATCTTCAATGTCTAAGTTCTAAGAGCTCCACAGTGCTGCTTCAGCCTCCATCATGACCACTGGAACAAATTACTTTCATCCTCATTCCACTGGAGGAAGTCTTCATATGCTTGGTGTATGCCCTCCCCTACTTCACTGAACAAGTCTGAGTCCTCTAAGTTATTCTTAACTGAATTTAGCCCATCTGATGCCAAGAAAATTTTACCTGTGTGTAGCCACTGCATTTGATACAGTTTCTGAGTTAGGGGAATCAGGTGGCTGCCAAAGGTGAATGAGCAACCCTGAAAAGGGCTCAGCAAGCCCTCAAAACAGAGGTGCTAATTCTCTTTGAACACCCATAGACCCTATGGTATATAATAAAAAATGAAGCTAAAGATACAGGTGTCCTGAATTCTGGGGGTGAGCTCCAAGATGGCAGAAGGCAGGGATGACACACGTTTCTTTCTGATCTTCTCCTACAACCCTCAGACTAATTAGCAAATCCAGCCTCTGAATTAGCTCTGGATTGGCAGAACCCACAAATATTGGGAGTGCAACAAATTACCAGAAGAAAACAATCTCGAAGATTGCCAGAAAAGGTCTGTTTTAATTGGAAATGGGAGGGAGGCAACAAAGCATAAGCAACTGAGCATGAACGCCAGCCCAGACAACACGGAGTCCCAGGGCCATGCAGAATCCAAAGTTTTGGGCTGGAACTCTGGAAAAGTATACTTAAACTGAACACCTCCTGAAAGAGACCCCAAAATTAAAAGCCCAAGAAATATTATGGTAAAATTTTAGAACTATTAGACCAAGGGAAAAATATTACAAGCAGCCAGAAAGAAACAATTCAAAAATAGAGGAGCCACAATAAAGATTACTCAGGACCTAGCAGCTTCTACTTTAAAGGATAGAAAGGCCTGGAATCTGATATTCTAAAAGGCTAAGGAATTTGGAATGCAAGCAAGAATAAATTACCCTGCTAAACTGAGCATTTTCTTTCAGGGAAGAAGATGGACATTTAATGAAACTAGCACATTCCACTTATTTTTGATGAAAAGATTAGAGCTAAACAAAAAAATTTGACTTCCAAATATAGAACTCGAGAAGCATAAAAAGGGGAAAAGGAAAAAAAAAACTCTTGAGAATTGTATTTCTTATTATGGATATACATGTATACCCATACATGTATAATCTGATGTTATTGTTATAATATAAAAAGATAGTACATGTGTAATCTGATTTTATTATTATAAAAAAAGAAACTAGAGGTGGAAAGGGGATAGTAACAGAAAAAAAGGGGAAAGTGGGGATAAAGTGAAGGAAATTGAAGGAAAAGTGAAGGAAGAGGCAAAGAAAACCTATTATAATTGAGGGAAAGAAGGGGGTGATGAATATTGTGTGAATCTTATTCTCATCAGATTTGGCTTAAAAAAAGAATATTAGATATATTTGGTTTCACCAAGTAACATCTCTCACCTCATAGAAAAGTGGGAGGAAAAAGGTAAAAAGATAAGGGGTATGCTAAATAGAAGGGAAAACAGAAATAGCAGTGGAAAAGTATAAGAAAGGAGGAGGGTCTCTAAAGAGGGAGGACTGCTTGGGGGAAGAGTGCTCATAGATAAAATACTGGGGAGGAGGGAAAAGGAAAAAGGAAAGAGAAAAGTATAATTTGGGGTTAATAAGATGGCAGGGAATACAGAATTAGTAGTGTTAACTGCAAATGTAAATGGGGTAAACTCTTCCAAAAAATGTAGGTGGATAGCAGACTGGATTAAAAGCCAGTATCCTACAATATGTTGTTTACAAGAAACACATTTAAAGCAGAGTAATACATACAGAGTAAGGTAAAAGGCTGAAGCAGAATCTGTTATGCTTCAGATGAAAAAAATAAAAAAGAAAGGGTAGCTATACTGATCTCAGATCAAGCAAAAGCAAAAATTGATCTAATTAAAAGAGATAAGGAAGGAAAATATATCTTGCTAAAGGGAACCATAGCTAATGAAGCAATATCAATATGAAACATAATTGTACCAAGTGATGTAGCATCTAAATTCCTAAAGGAGAAATTAAGAGAATTGCAAGAAGAAATAGACAGCAACATTATAATAGTGGGAGATCTCAACCTTGCTCTCTCAGAACTAGATAAATCAAACCACAAAATAAATAAGAAAGAAATTAAAGAGATAAATAGAATACTAGAAAAACTAGATATGATACATCTTTGGAGAAAAATGAATGGAGACAGAAAGGAGTACACTTGCTTCTCAGCAGTTCTTGGAACCTATACAAAAACTGACCATATATTAGGACATAAAGACCTCAAAATCAAATGCAGAAAGGCAGAAATAGTAAATGCATTTTTTCAGATCACAATGCAATAAAAATTACATTCAATAAAAGGCCAGGGGAAAATAGAAAACTGGAAAATAAATAATCTCATCCTGAAGAATTAATGGGTGAGACAGCAAATCATAGACACAATCAATAATTTCATCCAAGAGAATGACAATAATAAGACAACATATCAAAATTTGTGGGATGCAGCCAAAGCAATAATAAGGGGAAATTTTATATCTCTAGGTACTTATTTGCATAAAATAGAGAAAAAGAAGATCAATAAATTAAGTTTGCAACTAAAAAAGCTAAAAAAAAAAAAGAACAAATTTTAAAACCCCAATCACATACCAAACTTGAAATTCTCAAAATTAAAGGAGAGATTAATAAAATTGAAAGAAAAAAAAACTATTGAATTAATAAATAAAATTAAGAGTCATTTTTATGAAAAAAATCAACAAAATAGATAAACCTTTGGTAAAATTTGATTAGAAAAAGAAAAGAGGAAAATCAAATTGTTAGTCTTAAAAATGAAAAGGGAGAACTTTCCACTAATGAAGAGAAAATTAGAGCAATAATTGGGAGTTACTTTGCCCAACTTTATGCCAATAAATTTGATAACCTAAGTGAAATGGATGAATAACTACAAAAATATAGGTTGTCCAGGTTAACAGAGGAGGAAGTAAATTGCTTAAATAGCCCCATTTTAGAAAAAGAAATAGAACAAGTTATTAATCAACTCCTTAAGAAAAAATCCCCAGGACCAGATAGATTTACATATGAATTCTACCAAACATTTAAAGAATAATTGATCCCAATACTATATAAATTATTTGAAAATATAAGGAATGAAGGACTCCTACCAAATTCCTTTTATGACACAGACAAGGTACTGATACTTAAATCAGGTAGGATGAAAACAGAGAAAGAAATTGTAGACCAATCTCCCTAATGCATATTGATGTAAAAATCTTAAATAAAATATTAGCAAAGAGATTACAGAAAATCATCCCCAGGATAATACACCATGACCAAGTAGGATTTATACCAGGAATGTAGGAATGCATAATTGACTATATCAATAACCAAATTAACAAAAAAAATATGATTATCTCAATAGATGCAGAAAACACATTTGATAAAATCCAACACCCATTCCTAATAAAAACACTAGAGAGTATAGGAATAAATGGACTTTTCCTTAAAAGAGTCAGTAGCATCTATTTAAAACCATCAGCAAGCATCATATGTAATGGGAATAAACTAGAATCATTCCCAATAAGATCAGGGGTGAAACAAGGTTGCCCACTATCACTATTACTATTCAATATTGTATTAGAAATGTTAGCTTTGTCAATAAGAGAAGAAAAAGAGATTAAAGGAATTAGAGTAGATAATGGGGAAACCAAGTTATCGCTCTTTGCAGATGACATGATGGTACACTTAGAAAATCCTAGAGAATCAACTAAAAAACCATGAAAAATAATCCACAACTTCAGCAAAGTTGCAGAATACAAAATAAATCCACATAAATCATTAGCATTCTTATAAATCACGAACAAAATCCAACAGTAAGAGAAATTCCATTTAAAATAACTGTTGATAGGATAAAATATTTAGGAATCTATCTGCCAAGGGAGGGTCAGGAACTATATGAGCAAAACTACAAAACACTTTCCACACAAATCAAGTCAGATCTAAGCAATTGGAAAAATATCAAGTGTTCTTGGATAGGTCAAGCGAGTATACTAAAGATGACAATACTACCTAAACTAATCTATTTAGTTAGTGTTATAACAATCAAACTCCCAAGAAACTAGTTTACTGACCTAGAAAAAATAACAAAAAAATTCATCTGGAAGAATAAAAGTTCAAGAATTTCAAGGGAACTAATGAAAAAAAAAATCAAATGAAGGTGATCTAGCTGTACCAGATCTAAAACTATATTATAAAGCAGCAGGCATCAAAACCATTTGGTATTGGCTAAGAAATAGACTAGTTGATCAGTGGAATAGGTTAGGTTCACAGGACAAAATAGTCAATAACTATAGCAATCTAGTGTTTGACAAACTCAAAGACCCCAACTTTTGGGATAAGAATTCACTATTTGACAAAAATTGCTGGGAAAATTGGAAATCGGTATGGCAGAAACTAGGCACTGACCCACACTTAACACTGTATGCCAAGATAAGGTCAAAATGGGTTCATAATTAGACATAAATAATGAGATTATAAATAAATTAGAAGAACATAGGATAGCTTACCTATCCTATGGAGGAAGAAGGAATTTGTGACCAAAAAAGAATTAGCGTTCATTATTGATCACAAAATAGAAAATTTTGATTATATTAAGTTAAAAAGTTTTTGCAGAAACAAAACAAATGCAGACAAGATTAGAAGGGAAGCAATAAATTGGGGAAACATTTTTACATTTAAAGGTTCTGATAAAGGCCTTATTTCTAAAATATATAGAGAATTGACTCAAATTTATAAGAATTCAAGCCATTCTCCAATTGATAAATGGTCAAAAGATATGAACAGACAATTTTCAGATGAAGAAATTGAAACTATTTCTAGCCATATGAAAAGGTGCCCCAAATTACTATTGATTAGAGAAATGCAAATTAAGACAACTCTGAGATACCATTACACACCTCTCAGAATGGCTAAGATGGCAGGAAAAAATAACGATGAATGTAGGAGGGGATGTGGGAAAACTGGGACACTAGTGTTGGTGAAATTGTGAACAAATCCAACCATTCTGGAGAGCAATTTGGAATTATGCTCAAAAAATTATCAAACTGTGCATACCCTTTGATTCATCAGTGTTACTACTGGACTTATATCCCAAAAATATCATAAAGAAGGGAAAGGGACCCACATGTGCAAAAATGTTTGTGTCATCCCTTTTTGTAGTGGCTAGAAACTGGAAATTGAATGGATACCCATCAATTGGAGAATGGCTGAATAAATTGTTGTATATGTATGTTATGGAATATTATTGTTCTGTAAGAAATGACCAGCAGGATGATTTCAGAGAGATTTGGAGAGACTTACATGAATTGGTGCTAAGTGAAATGAGAAGAACCAGGAGATCATTATACATGGCAACAACAAGTTTATAAAATGATCAACTCTGATGGATGTGGCTCTCTTCAACAATGAGATGACTCAAACCAGTTCCAGTTGTTCAGTAATGAAGAGAATCAGCTACAGCCAGAGAGAGAATTATGGGAAATGAGTGTGGACCACAATATAGCATTTCCTTTGTTATTGTTTGTTTGCATTTTTGCTTTCCTTCTAAGGTTTTTTCTTTCTTTCTAGATCCAACTTTTTTTTGTACAGCAAGATAACTGTCTAAATATGTATACATATATTGGATTCAACATATATTTTAATATACTTAACATGTATTGGGCTACTTGCCACCTAAGGGATGGCATGGGAGGGAGGAGGGGAAAAGTTGGAACGGAAGGTTTTGCAAGGGTCAATGTTGAAAAATTACCCATGCATATGTTTTATAAATAAAAAGCTATAATAATAATAAAAAAGAGGAAAAATAATAAATTATGGTATATAAATGCTATGGAATACTATTGTTTTGTAAGAAATAATCAGCAGAATGATTTCAGAGAGGTCTGGAGAGACTTATATGAACTGCTGCTAATGAAATGAGCAGAACCAGGAGATCATTATAGACGGCAACAAGAAGACTATATGATGATCAATCCTGATGGATGTAGCTCTCTTCAACAATGAATTGATTCACACCAGTTTCAATTGTTCAGTAAGGTAGAGAGCCATCTACACTCAGGGAGAGCACTGTGGGAACTGAGCATGGACCACAATATAGCATTCTCACTCTCTGTGTTGTTATTTGCTTGCATTTTATTTTCTTTCTCAGTTTTTCTTCCTTCTTGATCTGATTTTTCTTGTGCAACAAGATAACTATATAAATATGTATACATATATTGGATTTAATATGTATTTCAACATATTTAACATGTATTGGACTACCTGCCAGCTAGGAGAAGGGGTTGGGGGAAGGAGAGGAAAATTTGGAACAAAAGCTTTTGCAAGGGTCAATGATGGATAAATTACCCTGCATATGCTTTGTAAATAAAAAGCCTTTAAAAAAGATACAGTTATCTCTAGAGTTGTAGACTGGGAAATAAACTTCAGATTCTTTGCGAATTTATTCATGAGTATATAGAATATAAGCTTCTTGAGGGTATAGATATCAGTCAGTCAAAAACATTTGTTAAATGCTGAGTATGTGCCAGATACTATACTAACTACTATGGATACAAAAAAGGCAAAAAAAAGTTCTTTCAAGGAGTTCACATTTTAGTAGGAGACACAACTTGCAAATACCTACACATGTATATAAGGATATGCATGCAAACACAATAAACACATGTACATATATACATGCATACATACATATGTAGTAGTTGCAAGGTAATATCCAAGAGAAGATTAGTAATTGAGGTAGGGATGTGTCTGTGGAAAGGAGACTAAGAAAGACCTACAGAAGGTGGAATTTGAGTTGAGACTTAAAAGGAGACCAACGATATCAGGAAAGGAAGGTGAGGAGGGAACACATCTCTTTTTATCCCTAGTGCCTTGCATAGTGCCTGACATGTAGTCAAAAATTAATAAATTGTAGGTCATTCGTTGATTAGATATTCTTTTTATTCTTTAGACTCCATGAATTGCCTCAGCTAAATAAACCTATCAGTTGGAAGCCAATTTTTGGATAATAAATCTCTGCACGTATTGTAGCTAGTCTGTTTCTTGGATAAGAACGATTCAGTCCAGCAACCAGAGTCAAGCTAAAACTTAAGCTTCTTAGGAGCCATGAGAGCTTGCATTCTATTAGCACTGACCTCCATGACCCAGGGTAGTTTCCATGGCAGGATAAGGCACCAGGAGAGTCCTTTAGTAAAGAAAATAAAGGTGAATGTGACTGAGGCAGTCGTATCAATGTGGGAACAAGTGAAACTTGTTCAGACTAAAGGATAGGTAAATGGAATTTAATCACACTAAGGTATAAACAAGTAGTGGGGAAGGAGATGTTAGACAGGCATAGAAAAGGGAAAATACAGGTAGTACAAAATGTTGGGAACAGAAAGAAGGATCTTCTTCACAATTTCTCCCATTTCACAACCACAGGTGATGTAATTACATCCATTGTCTTCCTCTCATCTTTATCATTTCTTCTAAATTAAGGAAAGGGTCTGACAAAGTCTTTTACACTGAGCCAGAAATGACTAATAAGGGACATTTGCTCTTTATCAGAAGATATAATATTGATTTTGACCTTTGTATTAACTAGCTGATAGTTTGACTGTACGCTAGTCTTTTCCTGTCTTTTCATATATAATCAATTTCTTCACATGAAGAGATGCAAAGTGAATTAAACAATTCCAGGAAAACAATATCCCCAGTGACAGGGTAAATGGAAAGAGCAACAATAAAACCATTTCTAAAGCACCTCTCTTTATTTTCAAAGGCAAAAAGGGAACTATGGATGTGGAACACTGCATATATCTTTAGACTTTGATTGATGTGTTTCTTAGCATTGCTGAATTGCTTTTGTTTCTCTTTCTTTTTTATTCTTTGTTATAAAGGATGGTTCTCTGGAAAGGGGCAAGGGAAGAATATATTGGGAAACCAAGTAATATAAAAGCCAATGATAGCAATACAGGTTGGGGGAAAAAGCACAAAATATATGGTCAATTTCATATTTTGATAATATTATTCAGGACTTGCCATACTTTCTTACTGAAGAAAACATTTGTTATATTTCAATCCTCTCTGGTTCCTGGTTATGCATTACACTTAATATATATTGACTTTTGTCAAGCTTTTCATAGAATTTTTCTCAGTGTGTTTTTCTGAGGTCACTCTTTCTCTTTTCCCACATCCTCTGCAGGAGGTGCTGGTATATAAATTGAAGTTATCTTTATTTTCTTTTTATTTTTTTTTTGTTTATACTGGGATTATGAGCATTGTCAGTTGTTGTGACTTTTGTTCCCATTAAGTAATGTTTCTTGTTGCCTTGGGGTTTCATTTGTCTCTCTAAGGAGAAACCATGAGCCAATTTTCCATTTAATTGTATCTTCCTTATGTCTCTTGGCTCTTCCATCAAGAGGTTTTATGATCTTGGACAGACTATTTCATTTCTCTTGGCCTCAGTTTCCCCATATATTAAGTGATAAAGTTGGACTTACTGGTCTATATGGTGTCTTCCAGCTGTAAAACTCTATGAATCTTAGGGGAACCCATGAGCAATAGAGAAACAGGAGGAATCTTTGGGACTCACTACTAAATCCCACTTTTGGACAGGTAGCAAAGCAAGTCAGCCTCTAGGTAAGGAAATGAGAGGGGGACAATTGACACTTCAGACAGTGAGTTTAGCCTGAGCCATTTTGGGAACAGAAAGACACATGAAATGCCACAGTTTGCTTGGAAGAGAGCAGCAGAGCCAAGGTAGTTGATTTATACAGAAAGATTAAAGTTCCTAAAACCTGCAGTGTAGGGTGGTTAAGTAGGTGACTAAGCCAGACAGGAAAGCAGGCTGCAAATATTTTAAATGCACTGACAGCCGAGAGGCGGGGGAGTTCTTTAGCAGGGATGCAGGTAACAGAACTAATGAGCTGAACTGAAGTGAGGAAAGAAGACTTAGAATTCCCATTAAGGGAAACTTTCTGATAGTAGTGGTAGTAGGACATTAGAAAATCATCCAACAGTTAAACTCATGGGTGGAGGGAAATCAGAAAATGACCATCATCCTGTTAAAAATGATTCTTGTGTTGGCCCTGATTTTTGTTGTTGTTCATTCATTTCAGGCATATCTAATTTTTTATATTCCATTTGAGGGTTTCTTGGCAAAGACACTGGAGTGGTTCACCATTTCCTTCTCCAGTTCATTTACAGCTGAGGAAACCAAGGCAAACAGGGTAAAGTGACTTTCCAGGTTTGAACTTTAGTCTAGCCAGGCCCAGCATTCTATCCACTACACCACCTAGCTAATACTTTTAGTCCTTTGTCTCAGCATGAGTGAGTATTCACAATTGAGATTATGAGAATTTGAGTAAGGAGGATAAAAAGATCAGGAGAGTCATGGATTTTATGGACTTGACCAGAAGAAAGGTTCAACTAAGAAAGGTGTATATCTGGAAAATGCTTGCTAGAAAGCAGAACTATAAAGGTTATGGATTAGAAGAGGAGTCTCAACATTATGGCAGAAACTAGGTATAGACCACTATTTCACATTGTATACCAAGATAAGTTCAAAAAATGGGTATATGAGTTACATATAAAGGGTGATACCATAAGCAAATTGAGGGAATAGTTTGTCTGTCAGATTTATGGATAAGGGAAGAACTTAGGACCAAAGAAGATTTAGAGAGCTTTATAAAATGTAAAATAGATAATTTTGATTATATGAAATTAGAGTTCTTGCACAAACAAAAGCAATGCAATCCAAATTATAAGGAAAGCAGAAAGCTGGGGGGGAATTTTGTAACAAATATATATGATAAAGGCTGAATTTGGCAAATATATAAAATACAAGATATTCCCTATTTGATAAATGGTCAAAGGATATGAACAGACAATTTTCAGATAAGAAATCAAAGCTCTCTATAATCACATGAAAAATCCTCTAAGTCACTTTTGATCAGAGAAATACATATTTAAAAAAAACTCAAAGGTACCCCCTCATACCTGTGAGAATGACTAATATGACAAAAAAAGGAAAATGTTGGATGTTGGAAGAGATGTGAAAAAACTGAGACACTAATGCATTGTTGATGGAGTTGTGAACTGATCCAGCCATTCTGGGGAGCAATTTGGAATTGTGTCTAAAGAGTTCTAAAACTGTGCATATCCTTTGATTCACCAATACCACTGCTAGATCTGTATTCAAAAATCCAAAAAAAAAAAAAGGAGGACCCATTTACACAAAAATATTTATAGCAGCTCTTTTTGTGGTGGCTAAAAATTGGTAATCAAAAGGATATTCCCAATAGGGGAATGGCTAAACAGCCCTGTGGTATATGATTTTAATGGAATATGATCATGCTATAAGAAATGACAAGTAGGATGATTTCAGAAAAACCTGGGAAAATTTACATGATCTGAAGCAAAAAAAACATAGTAACAGTTCTTCAGTGAAGAACTGTGAATAACTTAGCTATTGTCAGCAATACATAATACAAGACAAAACCAAATGATTAATGATGAAATATACTATCTGCTTCCAAAGATGAACAGATATTGATTGACTCTAGTCTGAATTATGCTATTTTTCACTTTCTTACATTTTTATTTGAGTTTTCTTGTATAAAATTATTAATATGGAAATGTTTTAATAATTGAACATGTATCATCTATATCAGATTGCTTATGATCTTAGGGAGAGGAAAAGGGAGAAATAGAATTTAATTTTAAGCATAATAAAGCATAATAATAACCATAATAAAACTTTAAACAAAAACGTTTTACAAAACTGTAAACAAAATTAGGTGTCTTTTTATTTAGAACTGGAAGCTGTCTTAGAGGTGATATGGTCCAACTTTCTCTCCACTCTCCCATTTTATAGGTGTGGAAAAACAATGGCTTGCTCAAAGTCACAAAGATTGGAAGCTAGATTTTGAAGTCAAATCTATTGATTCTAAGTCCAGCAAACTTTGCACTATATTATACAGTCTTGTGCCATCTTGCTTCAGATGATAGATATAACAGCTATGGGTAGAAATTGTAAAGAGACGAATTAGGAACATTATCAAGGAAAACTTCCAAACAACTACAATTGTCCAAAAGTGGAATTAGCTATTTTAAGAGATTAGGTTCCCATCTTCATTAAGCAGAGACCAAGTGACCATTTGTCATAATAATATATAGTTGGAATACCTTTGGGTTATGAGTTAGTGGATGGTCACTGAAGCCTCTTGCAACTTTAAAATTCTCTGATTCCATAACACTGAAGAGAAAGAATAAGAGAATGAGACATGTGAGCAGTGAACAAAAGGAGGGAACAGAGGTTTAAAGAAATCCAATGTTTCATCTACTGGTCATCCTGCCATCTAGGGGAGGGGGTGGGGGGGGTAAGAGGTGAAAAATTGGAACAAGAGGTTTGGCAATTGTTAATGCTGTAAAATTACCCATGTATATATCATGTAAATAAAAGGCTATTAAATAAAAATAAAATAAAATAAAAAAAAAGAAATCCAATGTTTCACTTCAGGATATTTGGGGGATGTGTTATCCAGAAGGACGGCAAGCTTATTTGTAAATATGACCCAACTTTTGCCACACATACAGATGTATGGCCATGGAAGCCTTGGAGAAATCCAGACACCCACCTGCTGCTGATCAGCAAATGCCCATGATTCCCTGGGTTTCTGTGATTTTAAATTTGATCTGGGAGAGACTACTCACAGTTCCCAGATACCTGTGAATGAGGAGATGTCATTGTGGTCCCATGGTTGGGGCAGTCATCTCCCCAAGCTCAAGGGGACATGGCTTTTAGCAGCTGGACCAGTCAGAAAAGAGATCCTGGTAAGTGACCAGAGATTCAGAAAGAATTATTCGGGTATAATACAGAATGATGGGACAGAAGTGGATAGATTTGGGAGGTGTGAGTATCACAGTATAAGGGGGAACTGGGTCTGTATTGATGACTAGCATTCTGAGAGGCATGATAATAATGATGACCCTCTACTTGTGTCTTTTTTTCCTTCAGGGAGAAGATAAATTTCTCCATTTGACATTTAATCCCATTGTCTCTTCCTTGTTGTTGGCGCTGAGAGTTTCAATTTCCCTAATTGTGTGCTTATGCTATTTAACTAATTATTATTGATGATGACAACAATGAGTAATGGATTTGACCAAAATAGTAGAGCTGTTTGCAATAGTTATTGAATTGAAGTGAGTGAAACTAGGGGCAGGAGTTGGGAACAGTAACTAAACTCTTTAAAGATACAAAATACATTTTATTTGTTACAAAGATGATCTGGGTAATAGGGTGGAAGGGGAGGGGAGGGAGAAGACAGAGAGACAGACAGAGATCGACACACAGAAAGAGGCAGAAACAGAGAGAAGAGGAGAAAGAGAAAGGAGAAAGGAAGGGAGGGAGAGACTAGGAAGAGGAGGAAGAGAGGCAGAGACAAGAGAGACTAACAGGCAGAGAGGGCTATTCCCCCACCCCCTTTTTTCATAAGTTTTATAAGTAAAAACAAACCTTTCACATACTTGAGACCAACAGAAATTCTTCATGGACTTCAAGTGGAGAAAAGCCACAAGTAACCCACTGCTTCACTGTAGACATATATCATCAGTTTGAGCTGGAGAATTTCATTGTGCATGTGTTGGTTTTGAATCGTCAGAACTTGGAGATATCAGTATTTGGTGGTAGAGAATCTGCCAGCCCTCATGAGGTACCTCAGTGCTTAGAGGTATTCAGACAAATACAAAAATCAGTCACTTGAGAAAGGAAGCAGCTTTAAAGAATGGGATCTCTGGCCACAGAAAAGAGAGCTGGCAATGAATTCAAGAGAGAGCTAGTTCTGCCAATCAAGAGTTGATCTATGGGGAGTGGCAGACTGCTCAGCTGGACTAGCTGAGCCACCTACCCAATTTAGATGCTGCATTCTGGGGAAGGTAGCTTTGTGAGGAGCCATTAAGAGAGAAAGGACTTCTAGACCCTGTCATAGTGGAATAACACATTTATGTTTTCTAAGAGCTCATCTATCTCTAGGTTGATTATTTAAAGGGAATATGCCAGTGCAGGAGGTTGAATTACAAGGCAAAGTCACCCACAAGACATCCTAGAACCTATGATTAGCAGCTGATCCCTGAAAACACATCATATAAGTGTGAATGCAAGTTAGGGAACATTCTAGAGAAAATGTTATATGTGGAAGACTGCTTTTTTTCTTGCTGAGGCAATTGGGATTAAGTGACTTGCCCAGGATCACACAGCTAGGAAGTATTAAGTGTCTGAGATCAAATTAGAACTCAGGTCCTCCTAACTTCCAGGACAATACTTTATTCACTGTACCATCTAGCTGCCCAAGACTATTCTTACATATTAAAGTTCATGAACCCAAACTGATATGTTTTCCAGTCATAATCATCCAACACAATTAGCTCTTAGCAAAAGTTATTTTTTCTATAGTGGATGTCTGAAAAGAATAGAATAGATAGATTAGATAGATAAGCGCTCTTCATCTATTCCAGGCATTGTGCACTTGGGATGCAATTACAAGCAAGATAGTCCCTAAACTCAAGGAGCTTACATTATAATAAGGGAAAAATAAAATAATTGGAAACCAGTAGTGTGTCCAGGAGGGTCTCTGTATAGAGGTAGAGAAATCTAGAGAAGGAGTTAAGCTGGAAGTGAAGTGAACTGGAGAGCAGACCTAGGAAAGTGGCATCTCAAGGGAAAAGGCAGTACTAATGAGAAGGCAAAAAAAAACAAAAAACTAGAAAGTTAATTGAGCTTGGAGAGCATTCAAAAAGTAGAGTCCTAAATGGAGAGTTTCTCCACTGCATCTCTGGAAATGTGTGGGGAGAACCTAAATATATCCCAAATGGGCTCCCACAGTATAGCAATCCTCCAAATTAATTCTCCAACTTGCATTTGTATTTAAAGGTGTTCTGTGGATGTCTACTCCCACTACAATACCTCATCAACCCCTTCTAGTACATGTTCCATGAACAATAAGCTAGTAGACAATATTATTAATTCTTTTCAAAGGCATTCATTAAGTTGGTATGATGGGACAAAACATCACGCTCCCTATGTCTCTGGGGATTTGTATTTTATAGAAAGATGGAGCACTACAGGTGCTGAATATTATATACCACATTAGACTGAATTATTATGTTAGTTGATTTTAATTAACTGTTTTTCTTTGTTATAAGGAAGGATTACAATCATGGGGCAAAACAATCTGGAAATTATCATGCTTTAAAAAAAAGAAATTAAGAAAATTTTAGGAACAAAAAATAAAGTAAAGATAATGTATTCCAACCTAAAAATTTCCTAAGCTCAATAAATAGTTATTATTTATTATTAGTTAACTACCATCTGCCAGACACTCTACTAGGTACTGGTGACATAAAGAAAAAATGAAATGGTTCCTGTCCTCTAGTAGTTTACCTTCTATTAGAGTCAACATATACTAATATAAGTGCAGTATAACTTCCAAAAATATGTATCAATGTATTCAGCCTCCTTATATAATTATATATAAAATATTTACAAGGCAAATGTGATGTAATTTGGTGGGTAGGGAGAAACACTGACAACTGACAAGATCTGGAAAATCATGTAGGAGGTAGGTGGTCCTTCAGTTGAGTTAAGAAAGTAACTGAGAGTCTAAGAGGAAAAGCAAAGAAGAGAATATATTATAAGAATGGGGGACATTTTATGCAAAACCTTGGAGAGGTAAAATAGAGCATCTAGAGTACAGACCAGCAAAACATTCACCAGTGTGATGACTTAAGAATAAATGAAGAGATTTCATGTGTTAGGATTGGGAAAATAGGCTTGAGTTAGTTTTTGAAGGCCTTTAAATTGCAAAACAAGAATTCATATTTAATCCTGAAGGTAATAGGAAACCTATTGAGCAAAGGAGCAACGTGGTCAGAACTATGCTTTAGAAAAAGTAGTTTAGCAGCTCTGTGAGATAAAACTGGAGAGGGGAAAGATCAAATAAAGGTTGTTGCAATAGTTCAGGTGAGAGGAGATGAGGGTATGAATAGAGGAAAGGGGACAGACATGAGGCATGTTGTGAAGGCAGAAATGACAAGACTTGGCAACCAATTGGATACGTAGAGTGAAGGAAAGTAAAAACTGGAGAATGACAATATAGAAATATTGTCAAAATTGGATGTATATAGTAGTGTTATTGACAGAATCTAGGAAATTTAGAAGAGGGATGAGGTTTGGGAGGAAAGAAGAGTTCTATTTTGTACACATTGTGTTTGAGATAGAAATATTCAGTAAGAAATTAGTGATGTGAAACTAGAACTCCACAGAAAGATTAAAGCTGGACATAGAGATCTGAAAGGCATTGAGATAGAGATGATAATTAAGCCCAAGAGATGGGACCCTGAGAGAGTGTATTGAGAGAGAAGCAATCGCTGTGGGGGCCATAGCCTTGAGCAACACGGGATATGAATAAAAAATAGCAAATAAAGGAGCAGAAGGAGGAGCAAACAGTGAGAACAAAAAGAGAGCAAAGGGATAAAATCTCAAAGAGTAGGGAGTATCCAGGAGGAGAGGATTCAAATGCTACAAAGAAGTCAAGAATGATGAGAGCTGAGAAAAGATTATTGGATTTGGCAAGTGCACTTTGGTTGAGTGATGAGGCCAGAACTCTGATTTATAAAGATTTAGGATCTGTAAAACACAGGGTATGCTCCAAATCTTAGTAAAGTTTTGAGCTATCAAAGCCTTGCCATACCTTATATACTACTGCTTACTTAAAATTATTTCAGTCTGTCATTCTATAAATCAAGTTCACTCATTATTGTTCAGCCATTTTTCAGTTGTATCCAACTCTTTGTGACCCTATTTGAGTTTTTCTTGGCAGAGATACTGGAGTGCTTTGCCATTTCCTTCTCCAGTTCACTTTACAGATGAGGAAATTGAGGTAAACAGAGTTAAGTGATTTGTTCAGGCTCACACAATTAGTAGATGTTCAAGGGCAGATTTGAACTCAGGGAGATGATTTTTTGTGCACTACAGCCCCACCACTCAATGAATTATGGTGCCACTTAGCTTTCACTCAAGCTCACTTAGAATATGAGACTTGCTTTTAATTTAGAATTATAAAAATCTCAGAATTAGCACCTACACCTTTTATCAGTAAGAAGTCCCCTTTAGGATCTTGCTGGGATTATAATGTCTGTACATCCCTGATTCAAGCTCCCTTTTTATTTCCATAGTTGTGTTCTATTGCTGAAGAAGGAGAAAAATAATATCCCCAATTTAGAACCCAGATTAGAAATAATACGAAAGAACCACATTCACTGACATTGCGGGGGGAGAGGGGGAGTGGGGAGGAAGGGGAATGAAACAAAGACTTGGAAGGAATTGAGCCTGAGGACTGTTAGAACTATCACACAGAAGATTTCCAGAATTCTAGCAAATTTGACTAGAATATCCTTCCATGCCATGCATCATATGTTGAACCAGACAGATTTAAAGCTGGCAGCTTCCATGGGCATTAAACCATATTAGGGCACAAATGTTTCTCATCTAAGTGATCTTACATCTTCATTTTTGAGGTTATATTCATTTTTGTGTTCTTTCAGAACAGGGACTACCTTCTATTTCTTTTCTCTTCTCCTTTAATATCTAGTGCTATACTCTTTAATATACTAGTGCTATAGAACTCACTGGCTTATTTTGAACTTAATAGCATCTTAGAACATACAGGTAGCACCATAGTACACAGTCAGGAAGACTTTTTCCTGAGTTAAAATCTGAACAGAAAACAAAGAGCCAGCACCTTGGACGAAGTCCTGGTTGTGTTCAATAAATCCTATTAACTGATTGGAACTGTGATCTTTTTTTCTTTTTTAAGCCTTTGAAATGGGAGTAGAGTAGGGCAGTTATTTTCTCATAGCTTGGTTCTGCAAATCTGGACAAAACCCCTAGAAATCTATTCTTCCTTGTTTTTACTTCTGGAATTCACACGCTGGAAGTATCCTCTGTTCCTTTGACTTTTTGCTCTGAGGGACTGGTTCCTATCAGAGTTTCCATTTTAAAGATAATGGGCACAGACCAACCATATGTGTATTCTTCACACTGCTGACTCTCTGGACTTTTTCTGTTGCTCTGATGGTGTCCAATCATTTCGGGACTGTATGACTCTTCATGGCCCCTGTTTGAGGTTTCTTTGGTGTAGAGGGCCACAGATAGTGGGGGAACTCTGGATGAGATATAAGACCCTTCAGCCCAGAGGGAACCTGCCGACAATGTCTGGTTCTGCCCTTCCTCAGGCTCTCGACCTTCCTGAGAAGTCAGGGGGCTGTGACAACCTGTGTTGTAATTAAAGCAGAGTGAGACCAAGTGGCAAAGAGTTATCTACATACAATATCAAGTTGTTTATGTGGTCCCACATCCACAGTATACAGTTAGTGCATGTGCAGTATTGCTTTGGTTATATAAGGGTATTAGGGTATATAAGGCTGAGAGAATTTGGAATAAATGGACTCCTTGTTTTGATCATCCACAGGAGTCTTGCCTCATCACTCCTCCACTAAGACCAAGGACTCGGGTTGGTCCCAAGATCCTCCAGAGAGCTAGTCCGGTTGATGTATTTTGTCACCCCAGTGTGGGAGCTCCAGAAGGCATACAAAATCTTGGCAGAGATACTGGAGTGGTTGAACATTTCCTTCTCCAGATCATTTGATGAGGAAACTGAGGCAAATAGGGTGAAGTGGTTTACCCAGAGTCACTTACCTAGGAAGGAGCTGAAGTCAGATTTGAACTCAGAAAGATGAGTCTTCCTGACTCCATGCTGGTGTTCTATTCACTGTGCCACATAGTAGCCCTGAACTTTCTCTACCCCAGATTTTTTATCTCTCCCATTGCCCACTCACTCCTACCTTTCAGCTTCCTTTTATGTGTTATTTTTCTCTATTAGAATGTAATGTCCTTGAGGGCAGAAACCATCTTTTTTATTTTCTTTCTGCATTCCAAATATTTAACACAGTTTTGGCACATCCTAACTTAATAAATGTTTGTGGACTTGAAAGTATTGTAGGAAGGAAAGATGTAGGTGGGGAAAGGTAGGTAGGTAGGTAGGTAGATAGGTAGATAGGTAGATAGGTAGGTAGATAGATAGAACAACAAGGGAAATGTGGAAACCATATCTGATTGAGAATCAAAAGATGAGGGCTTCAGCTTCAGTTCTGACATGCATGAGTTTCTGACCTTAGGCAAATCACATAATTTCCCTGATTTTCTCATAAACATACTGAAGATAATAATAACCCTACTCTGCCTCTCTCACAGGGTTGTTTGAAGAATCAAATGTAGTAATAAATGTGAACATTATCTGAAAAGCATAATATAAGTGAAACAAATAAACAGTATATAATGGCATGGAAATATCTTTGTTACATATTCATCTATTTATAGGGAAGATGGATGAAGCTAGAACAAAAGTGGATGGAGTCAGAGAGGAGATGGGGATACCCAGAGAGGGGAATGCCAATAGAAAAGGGGCATAGGATCCAGCATTGAAATTCAGGGGTAAAGAAGAAATCAACAAGGATGGAGATCAGTGGCTAAATATGACCTCCCCTGAAGGAGGCAAGGGAAGAATAGAAGAAAGCAAGTAGTGCCCAATGAGAAAGGGAATATATTATGTGTATGTGTGTGTGTGAATATGTGTATATGATTATACATACATATATATTTACATATATATGTAGGTAGATATATAAGTATATAGACATATAGGCAAATATATGTGTGCAATCACTTATGGACCTATGCACATATATATTTGAAAAATCACTTAGCACAGTGTCTGGCACATAGTGTTATATAAATGCTTTTACAGTCACATGTAAAAGCACTTATATAGCACCTATTATGTTAAGGACATCATGCTGTGATTTTTCTAATATCATCTCATTTGATTCTCACAATGTTATCCCCATTTTACAGATGAAATTAAGGCAGACAGAATTTAAGTGACTTTCTCAGAACCATTTACTTGGTGAGTCTCTGAGAATTTGAGCTCAGACCTTCTTGAGGTGAGACCTGGTGCTCTATACCCTTCAGCACCAAGGTGTTGGTGAATGATTGATCCGATCTATGGGAGACATTTTGGTAGATGAGTTGATTTGGAGGGAAAGGAATTAGAATTTCATATCTGGTCTCCCAGAGTAGCCTGAATATCTTCAACAGAAAAAAAGATCAGCAGCCCACATCCCCTTGAGGGCATCCCAGAGAGAGGAGACAACATGCTACCTCCCTTTGGAGGCTTCCCAAGCATCTTGGGAGTTGCCCCACTATTGTCATTACTTGATTTCCAAAGCTGAAAGACTGGGTTGAAGTCCCCTGGGATCCTCACTGACTGGAGGGAGAGGGGTGAATGGCCTGGGAACCAAGAGGTCTTGGTTCTGTGCCCGGCTGTATTGATACCTGAATCTAGGGGAGAGACATTCCCACAAGGACTCTGTGGGACTGGGTCCAGAGAGGCACCTGTCATAGCCAGGGACTGGGTGGGGCATCTCGGGTTTCTTTGCTCAGAGGCTGGCCCTGTGATTTGATTGGGCAAAGAAAACAATAGGCATCTCTCACCTCTGCAAAGTGACACCTTCCCTTGAAGTGCCTCTCACTTGTATGTCCACAGGGACTTGTGATTCTCAGGCTTCAGAGCATGAAGGCTCAGAAGCCCAAGGAACCAACTTAGAGATTCTTGTGGCCAAGGTTTTATGTGTCTGAAGATTGCTTCTCATCTCTGGACCTCAGTTTCCTCATCTGTAGGATGAGATGGCCTTTGAGGTCTCTTGAAGCTATTGGTGTCTATGACTAGTTGCTACCTTTTTTAAAATAGCTTTTTATTTTTCCAAATACATGCAAAGATAGTTTTCAACATTCACCTTTGCAAAACCTTGTGTTCCAAATTTTTCTCCCTCTCTCACCCCCTCCCAGAGAGCAAGCGATAGTAGACTTAACTACATTGAATTAGTTTGAATTTAGGTTAAATGTGTAATTCTTCTAAACATATTTCCATATTCATTATGCTGCACAAGAAAAATCAGATCAAGAGGCAAAAGAAAAAAAACAAGCAAACAAACAACATAAAAAGGTGGAAATACTATGACTAGTTGCTATCTTAAGGTCCCCTATAACACTAAGTCTTGTAATAATAAATTCCTGGGAATTTAATTTATTTTTTACTAAAGCTTTTTATTTTTCAAAACATATGCATGGATAATTCTTCAACATTAACCCTTGTAAAACCTTGTGTTCCAATTCCCCCCCACCCTTTCCCCACCTCCTCCCCTAGATGGCAAGTAGTCCAATATATGTTAAACATGGTAGAAATGTATGTTAAATCCAATATATGCATGCATATTTATACAATTATCTTGCTGCACAAGAAAAATCAAATCAAACCAGAAAAAAATTATAAAGAAAACAAAATGCAATCAGACAACAACAAAAAGAGTGAAAATGGTATGTTGTAAACCCTACTCAGTTCCCACAGTCCTTTCTCTGGATGTAGATGGCTATTTTCATCACAAGATGATTGGAACTGGTCTGTATCGTCTCATTGTTGAAGAGAGCCACATCCATTCCTGGGGATTTTAAAAGTCAGAAATTCTAATCAAGAAAAATGGATGGAGTTAGATGATTGGATATGGCCAGAGGAGAAAACCAGTCTGGAGAGGTAAATGAAATACACCAGTTCTTTTAGAAATTAAAAACTTGGGAGATGTTCATAGATTGGAATCTAGTAATAAAATTATAAGTTTAGGCCTGGAAAAGACATTAGAATAATCCCTCATTTTAAAGTAAAGTAAATTGAGATTCAAAAAGATTACATTTCTTGCTCAGGCTCACACAACTAGTAAAATTCCTGAATCTTGAAAGAACTGGGCTTGAAAGTGACAGAAAACTCCCTTTAAGAAAAAAAATTTACCCTTTTTTTGAGTATTTATGTACAAATACAAGCCCCTTAAAAATTCAGTAATGGCCTTACAGAGAAATGAGATTTCCACGTTTGAACATTGGAGAAGAGAAGAAAGAAGGCAACCAGGTTTAATGAAGAAGCAAACATATCAGTAAAAATATTTTAGGCAAAAGGAAGGAGAATATCTCACAAAAGATCTGAGTTTTAGGCATTAGATCTGAAATAACCTTAGAGAATAAGCCAAGCTCCCTAATTTACAGAGGAAGAAAATTATACCAGAGGGACAAAGTAGTTTGCTATAAGTGACTCAGATTGCTATTGTTTGTCCTTTGTTCTCCAAGAAGACCACAACATCAGGGAGGTGATGCAATGATGTCAGTTGGTTTTAAGGGAGGAAGAGTCTTGAAAAATCACCTCACTCTTCCAGAACTATCTGGGTCCAGTGTCAATATATGAACCAGGAGATCTGGAGATGGTCCTGGATGCAGTGGGAGGTAATGGCCCTTTTAAGCCTTAACTTAAAAGATTTACAAGACATAAGACCTATATTTAACAGGTCTTAGTTTAACTGAGGCAATACCCATTTAATGACTAAAACTAAATAAGAATTGAGGTAAAGAGTGGTCTCTTTCATCTAATCGAAAAAAAAGGGGGGGGGGAATCAATCAGGGAGGGGAAGATCTTCAAAGTTTCTGGCCAAAACAGAACCTGATTGCTATTTTCATTCACTCTGAGTCAATCAGAACCCAAACAATGACCAATTGGGGCTTGGCCTTGGACCTAATATTTTTTTTTATTTATAGTAACTTTTTATTGACAGAACCCATGCCAGGGTAATTTTTTTACAACATTATTCCTTGCACTCACTTCTGTTCCTATTTTTCCCTCCCACCCTCCACCCCGTCCCCTAGATGGCAAGCAGTCCTATGTATGTTGAATATGTATGTTGAATATGTAGTATATCCTAGATACAATGTATGTGTGCAGATCCAAACAGTTCTCTTGTTGTACAGGGAGAATTGGATTCATAAGGTAAAATAACCCGGGAAGAAAAACAAAAATGCAAACAGTTTACATTCATTTCCCAGTGTTTTTTCTTTGGGTGTAGCTGCTTCTGTCCATCGTTGATCAATTGAAACTGAATTAGGTCTCTTTGTCAAAGAAATCTACTTCCATCAGATTACATCTTCATACAGTATCGTTGTTGACGTATATAATGACTCTTGGTTCTGCTCATTTCACTTAGCATCAGTTCATGTAATTCTCTCCAAGCCTCTCTGTATTCATCCTGCTGTCATTTCTTACAGAACAACAATATTCCATAACATTCATATACTACAATTTACCCAACTATTCTCCAATTGATGGGCATCCATTCATTTTCCAGTTTCTAGCCACTACAAACAGGGCTGCCACAAACATTTTGGCACATACTGGTCCCTTTCCCTTCTTTAGTATCTCCTTGGAGTATAAGCCCAATAGAAACACTGCTGGATCAAAGGGTATGCACAGTTTGATGACTTTTTGGGCATAATTCCAGATTGCTCTCCAGAATGGTTGGATTCATTCACAACTCCACCAACAACGTATCAGTGTCCCAGTTTTCCCACATCCCCTCCAACAATCATTATTTTTTCCTGTCATCTTAGCCAATCTGACAGGTGTGTAGTGGTATCTCAGAGTTGTCTTAATTTGCATTTCTCTGATTAATAATGATTTGGAACACTCTTTCCTATGAGTGGTAATATTTTCAATTTCATCATCTGAAAATTGTCTGTTCATATCCTTTGACCATTTGTCAATTGGAGAATGGCTTGGTTTCTTATAAATTAGAGTCAGTTCTCTATATATTTTGGAAATGAGGCCTTCATCAGAACCTTTAACTGTGAAGATGTTTTCCCAGTTTGTTGCTTCCCTTCTAATCTTGTTTGCATTAGTTTTGTTTGTACAGAAACTTTTTAATTTGATGTAATCAAAATTTTCTATTTTGTGATCAATAATGGTCTCTAGTTCGTCTTTAGTCACAAATTTCTTCCTCCTCCACAAGTCTGAGAGATAAACTATCCTATATTCCTCCAATTTGTTTATAATCTCGTTCTTTATGTCTAAATCATGGACCCATTTTGATCTTACCTTGGTATACGGTGTTAAGTATGGGTCCATGCCTAATTTCTGCCATACTAATTTCCAGTTATCCCAGCAGTTTTTGTCAAATAATGAATTTTTATCCCAAAAGTTAGGATCTTTGGGTTTGTCAAACACTACATTGCTATAGTTGACTGTTCTGTCTTGTGAACCTAAACTGTTCCACTGATCAACCAATCTATTTCTTAGCCAATACCAAATGGTTTTGGTGACTGCTGCTTTATAATATAGTTTTAGATCTGGTACAGCTAGGCCACCTTCATTTGATTTTTTTTTCATTAATTCTTTTGAGGTTCTTGACTTTTTATTATTCCATATGAATTTTGTTGTTATTTTTTCTAGATCATTAAAATATTTTCTTGGAAGTCTGATTGGTATAGCACTAAATAAATAGATTAGTTTAGGGAGTATTGCCATCTTTATTATATTCGCTTGACTTATCCAGAAGCATTTAATATTTTTCCAATTGTTTAAGTCTGACTTCATTTGTGTGGAAAGCTTTTTTGTAATTTTGCTCATATAATTCCTGACTTTCCTTTGATAGATAGATCCTTGGACCTAATATTAGCCAATCAATGAGAGCATAGTGGTCTGGGACTGTCTTTTGTCTTTTTGGTACCCCCAGCACTTAGCACAGTGCCCAGCATATGGTAGGCACTTGATTAATGTTTATTTTTTATAATAACTTTGTTTTTCAAAATACATGCAAATGTAGTTTTCAATATTCACCTTTGCAAATACAAGATATATTCCACATTTTCTCCCTCCCTTCCCTTCAATGAGAAGGAAAAAAACAAGCAAGCAAATAGCAATAACAACAAAGGTGAAAATACTATATTGTGATCCACATTCAGTCCCCATTGTCCTCTTTTTAGATGTAGATGGCTCTCCATCACAAGTGTATTGGAATTGGCCTGAATCACTACATTGTTGAAAAGAACCAAGTCTATCACATTTGATCATCACATAATCTTCTTTTTGTGTACAATGTTCTCTTGGCTCTACTCAATTCACTTAGCCTCAGTTCATGTAGGTCTCTCCAACTCTTTCTGAAATCAACTTTTTTATTATTTCTTATAGAATAATAATATTCCATTACTTTCACATACCATAACTTGTTCAGCCATTCCCTAATTGATAGGCATCTATTCATTTTCCAATTCTTTGCCACCAGAAAAAGAGCTACTAAAAACATTTTTGCACATATGGGTCCTTTTCCTTTTTTATGATTTCTTTGGGATACAGACCCAGTAATGACACTGCTAGATCAAAACTATATGCACATTTTTATAGCCCTTTGGGCATAGTTCTCCAGCATGGTTGGATCATTTTACAATCCCACCAATGATACATTAGTATCCCAGTTTTCCCACATCCCTTCCAACATTTGTGATTATCTTTTTTCCTTCATCTTAGCCAATCTGAGAGGTGTGAAGTGATATGTTGTAGTTGTCTTAATTTGCATTTCTTTGAATCAATAGTAATTTAGAACATTTTTTCAAATGACTAGAAATGGTTTTAATTTCTTCATCTGAGAATTGTCTGTTCATATCCTTGAACCATTTGTCAATTGAAGAATGGCTTATATTCTTATAAATTTGAGTCAATTCTTTAAATATTTTAGAAATAAAGCCATTATCAAAATAGATATACATGTAAATCCCCACCCCGGGTTTTCTGCTTCCCTTCTAATATTGGCTGCATAGTTTTGTTTATACAAAATCTTTTTAATTTAATATAATCAAAATTATCCATTTTTCATTTCATAATATTCTCTAGTTCTTCTTTGGTCACAAATTCTTTCCTTTCCCACAGATCTGAGAAGTAGACTATCCATTGTTCTCCTAATATGTTTATAGTATCACCTTCTATGTCTAAATCATGAATCCATTTTGACCTTGTCTTGGTATAGAGTATTAGGTGTTGGTAATAAATGTTTGTTTTTTTTTAAAAAATAATAGCTTTTTATTTTCAAATATATGTAAAGATAGTTTTATAAATGTTCATTGATAGACTGAATGATTATTTTCTTTCCTCCTCAAATGCCACTACTCTTTTGAACTTCTCTTTCTCTGTGGATGGCACTTACCCTTTAAATTACTCAGGTTTGCAACCTCAGTATTTTACTTGACACCTCACTCTCATTCATCTCCAGCATCTAATCAGGTGTCAAATCCTTCCTTTCTTCCTCCATGGCATCTCTTGCATCAGTCCCTTTCTCTCTATCTACATAGCCACCATTCTAATTTAGTCCCTCATCTGGTCTCCCCTGAACTGTTACAACAGCCTCCTAATTAGCTAGTTACCTCCAATGATGGGAGTAAGGTGTGTATGAAATTCTCCCAATTCCAATTATATATAATTGTTAAGTAGTATATAGGGTAGTTGATGTGGTGATATATAAATAAAATAACTCCTCAAAAGTTAGAAATCAGAGTGGTTTGCATAATCCTAGGTTTATAGTTGCCTGGGCTCTTCTTGAAAAATAGAGAGAATAGAAAATAGCACTTTGATAATGGGGTCAGGAGTTTCAAATTCTAGTCCTATTTTTCTCCCTTATGAAAATCCCTCTATAATCTCCATGCCTTTGTATCAATTGTCTCTCATGCCTGGGATTCTTTCCTTCATCATCTCAGATTTTTAATTTCTCTAGCTTCTTTTAATTCTGATCAAACCTCATTTTTTCAAGAGTATTTCCCAGGTGTCCCTTGTGTTACTGCTTCCCTTTCTGAAAACATCTTATATCTACCATGTATGTAGTATATATATATTAAACACCTAGTTGTTTACATATTGTCTCCCCTATTGGAATGAAAGATTCTTGAAGGCAGAGACCTTGCTACAAGTGCTCAATCCAGTTGTTGTGTGGCCCCCAAAACATGGTACCGCTTCCATTTTTCTCTTTATGTGTATTCTGTCCTGATAATATATGAATGGGTCTTAGAGATGGAACAAGCCAGATGATGACCATTTAATGAAGTTAGTAGAGCCACTAAATGTTCAGCCATTAAAGTCCAAAGCATGGTTTGCTGACTGTAAACCTGCAACTGTCCCTGGAGAGGAGCTAGTTCCAAGGAACAATTCTGCTTGACTCAACCCAGAAATAAATCTTCTAGTCAAGACATCATGTCTCTTAAGCAATTTGTTCTTTAACTATATGACACTTCAATATAGAAAGACTAAGATCACCATGTGGACTATCTTTAGTTATCTTGACTTTGTCTTGCTATTGAGCTTCTATGACTGGAGAAGAGAGTGAGATTGATGACTATTCAAGTTCTGCTTCATTTAAATCCATTTCATGAGCAAGTCATCACTTCGGTGATTTTATTGGTTCTCTTTGACAAACAAAGAATAAAAAAACAACAGTATCAAGATCCTAAACCAATTTTGATGGGGTAAGTATTTGTTAGGCACTATTTGAAGCCTCAATTCAATCTCTACAGGACCTGAGTAGATCCCAAGGAAAGAGTATGTCTCAGTGAGGAGGAAAGGGAAGGAGGAATATTTGAATATTTCTTATTTGATATTAATGTTAATTCTTTAAATTAAATATTAAATTCTTATTTAATATTTCTTGTTATACTTTCTCAAGAAAGTATATAAAAGAGATATCTTTTTATAAAAGCTAATTGATGGTCATTGATAAAGCAACATGGAGGAGATATTAACTGGTTAAATGAGCCTGGGAAGAGGTTAAGCATTGATTGATATTAGAGAATACCTCAGATGGGAGCTTATGAATTAAAATACTAGAGAAAGGCCACCACCTGATCAGGGTTATCCCTGAAAAGCAGATGTAATCATCTGTGTTCCAGGAAACTGATTCCTCAAGGAGTGTGGGAAAGTGAGCCCAAGGTCAATATACTACAAAAAAGTAGTAGATTTGGACTCAGAACAACAAAAAATTATTTAGGGCTTTCCTGTTTTAGATCTTTGTGCTATATTTGAGGAGATAACAAAGTTCATATGTCCATTTGGACCTTATTAGTATGGTTTTGAGTCCCACTTATTTGTCATCCCTGTGACTTTGAACAAATCATTTTAAGTCCTCTAAATCTCAGCTCCACCATTTTTAAAATGAGAATGAATAATGTTTAATATTATCTTATTTGAGTCTCATAATTGATACGTGGGGCAGTAAATACAGTGCTAGACTTGAAGTCGGGAAAACTGAATTCAAATGAAACCTCTGACACTTACTAGCTGTGTGACCCTGGAAAAGTCACTTAGCCCTTTTTGCTTCATATTTCTAGACTATAAAATGAGGATAATAATAATAATATCTATCTTACAGGGCTCTTATAAGGATAAAATAGACAATATTTTAAAAGCTCTTTGGAAAGCTTAAAGTTCTATATAAATGCTAGTTATTATTATTAATTATTATTATTATTCTTACCTTATGACATAAGTTTTTCAGGTAGTCTTATCTCTATATTACTCAAATGGATCCACCTGAATGTTTTCTCCAACCATGAAGATCGGTCTATTCTTGCTCACCCATCTTGTGACATTCATGCCAATGTTTTCCCTTTAAATTTGCCACTAAATATCAACCTAAAATAGGTCAATTTAAGTGTCACTATAATGCACAGATAATCAGATTTGGAGTTAGGGAGACATCTTCCTGGAGAAGTCACTTAATCCTGCTTGCCTGTTTCCTCATCTCTCAAATGATCTGGAGAAGGATATGACAAACCATTTTAGTATCTTTGTCCAAAAAAAATCCATCATGAAGAGTTGAATATGACTGAAAAACGAGTAATAAAAGAAAATCCACCTATTATTCTGGAGACGTTTTTCTGGCATCACAAACATATAAATAGGAGTTTTTATTCCTAGAGCCATAGAAAAAAACTTCATTGTTAGTTTATAAGAAAAGAGTATTAAATAATAATAATCATCATCTTAAATAATAAAACAAATAGCTGAAAATGGGAAGGTTATATTTATATAAAGTTTATTTGAGGACAGCAATGCTTTAACATAAAGGAATTGCAACACTATTCCAGATGGAAGGTAGAGTGGGAAAAAAGGAGATTTGAGGTGGGGGGACACCAGTCTCTTAGGCAGTGCCTTATAGGTGGCTGCCTACCTTAACTGCGTTCCAACTTCTCCATGCTTGTTCTTGGTGGAAAAGAGGGACCTTCAGATTCTTTATAGTTTCTTAACACTGCTCCTCCACAGCCATTACACATGACTGATGCTGGGTGGGCGAGAGAACATCTGGGAGGGATTTCCTGAGCTCTGGGGGGAATTTTGAGCAGAATGTGGGGCCTGTCATCTCAGCCAGGAACACCCACCCTCTGCCATCTGCTCAGTTGCCTGAGGGCCTCAGTGGCTTCTAGCTTCTTTGATGGATGCTCATGTTGGGGACATTGCTCTGTTGCTGCTGCTGCTGGGTTCTGCACAAAGTTTAACTGGGAGCACAAGATTCTTGTATTCTCTTAGCAATCCTGACTCATCCCTGCTGCTGCTGCTGCTGCTGCTGCTGCAAGGGATAGAAAGATTGTCTTGCACCTAGGTTGAAATTTCACTTCTGCTACCTGTGTGACTTTAACCAAGTCACTTAACAACATCTCTCTTCTATCCATTTTCTTATTTGTAATTTGAAAAAAATGAGTAAGATCTCTTCTTGTTCTAAATCCTTTACTCACTAAAGTCCTTTCTAGCTTTAAATCCTAAGATCTTATCAGCATTTTAGAATTAATGACATTGAGGATAATTACAAGTGGGATTTGCTTGTCTGTTTAGCTCTGGAATCCTATGTAACCTTTAGACCTTAAGAGGTTGACAAATGCATTTTGAACAAATGAAAGAATATTTATGAAAATGAATGACAAAATATTAGGTTAATGGCATAGCTTCTAGCTATAACCTTTGACTCTCTGATGGTCAGGCAGCAAACATCACCATGGGCAAACACTTAGGATACCAGGGGTTTCTGTGGTAGCCAATAGACTTTTACCTGGAGGTCACAAGAGCCATAACATATGGACTTGATATTGGGTGAAGATTTTGGGAAGAGAGATGAAGAGAATCCATATTGCTGAACCATGAAGAAAGTAGTATTATTTGAGGTTAAAGAGAGGGAAAGATATCCTATCCTAACTGCCAAGTTCAAATATTGTCCTTCTGTAACCTCTAGGTAATGGTTGGCTGTCTCAAATATGTTTAGCTATTTACGTGTCCATGTCAATATTTTATTTCCTGGCCAGTCAGATGGCAGAGGGTTAGAGAGAGAAGCAATGTCATTAGCCTAAAAGTTTGTCATTGGTGTGTTTCCTAAACATTATCATTCTTTCAACAAACATTTATTGACCTCTTTCTATGTACCCAGATAGGTTCTATGGGAAGAAAACAATTCAGAAGACCCAGTCTCTGCCCTTAATGTCTGACTGAAGAGACAAGTTGCAGAGCCAAAGAATGATTACAAAACCCCATGTCAACAAAACCTTGTGTGTATTACATCATCCAGTGATGATGAGACTCAGGAGAGTAGTGATCAGTCATTCACTGAGTATCTATTATGTACAAATAAGTACATCATGCTTTAGGGAACAGAAAAGACACAGGAAATGGGTTCTTCATTCCTCCTATTCCCCATAAGAGTTTCCAGATTGAAATATTGCATATTCATGACTGGGGAACCATGATGTTCCAACAACTGTTTTGGTCATTCACTGAAAAGTTGGTGGATTGTTCAATAAGAGATGGGTCAGTGTGACACAGTAAAAAAAACATGTTCTCAAATCCTGGCTCTTACTAATTGTATGACCCTGAACCCAATGTCCTTGGAACTCACTTTCCTCATCCGTAAAACAAAAGGAAAGGGTTGAATCAGATGTCTGAGCTACAGTCCTATGGTCTGTTATTAAGGGATATAGTGGATAGCATGCTAAGCCTGGAGTCAAGAAGATCTGAGTTCAAATCTAGCCTCAGCTAGAGGCTGTGTAATGTGGGCAAGTCACTTAGTCCTTATTTGCCACAGTTCCTCATCTGTAAACTTGGAACACACTGGAGAAGGAAATGACAAAATATTACAGCATCTTTGCCAAGAGAGGCCCAAATGGGGGGGAGGGGGAGTCACAAAAGTCAGATGAGATTGAAACAACTGAACAACAAATGACATCATAGATCCAGATTGTAACCTCATGCTTAAGAACAGTTAAAGGCCAATGAAGATTTCTTAAAGGAGAGAATGGCATGGTGGAAGCAATGTATTAGGAAGATTAGTTTGGTCATAGTGTGGAGGATGGATTGTAGGAATTAAAACTGGGGCAGGTGTCAGGGTAAACTAAGGAGACTTGAAAGAAAGCAAATATGGCCACAGAAATATTTGGAAGGAAGCATCAATAGGCCTATGGGAGCCAGGAAGAAGAAAAAAAGGATTTTTTTCCCAATGTATTAGCCTAGATAACTGGGGAAACTAGTACTTCTGATGGAAATACAGAAACCAGGAGAGGTTTTAGGGGACAAATTCAGTTTTCAACATACTTATTTTGAAGTCATTGAGCAGTTGGAAATGTAGGACTGGAGCTGACTTAGAGATATGGAGTGGAAGTATGAATGTATGTATAGACATGGTAGCCATCTGACAGTTGATTGTAGAAGTTGTAGGAATGACTGAGATTTCCTAGGGATTGAATGAAAATTGAAAATCATTAAGAATCTCTATATCCCAAGGAGGTCAAAGACCAAAAAAATAAGCCAAATAATATATATTACAGGCAGGCAGGTGGCACAGTGCTAGCATGGAGTCAAGAAAATCTGAGTTAAACTCTTAAACTAGCTGAACCCTGGGCAAGTCACTTTACCCAGTTTGTCTCAGTTTCCTCATCTCTAAAATGAGCTAGAGAAGGAAATGGAAAACCACCCTAGTATCTTTGCCAAGAAAATGCCAAATGGGGTCATGAAGAGTTAGACATGACTGAAAAAACAGCAACAAAAAACAATGGATCTCCATTCAACCACACGATTCTACCTTTGATTCTTCATGTTGGTGTGGAAACAATTCTGGCTTCCTTATAACTAAGAAAATTTCATCTCAGTAAACAATTTGGTTTCCTGGCTTCCTCCAAGAATTAACTCAAATTTGACCTCCAGGAGATCTTTCCTAGTCCTTCCATCTTCTTCCTACTGCTTTCCCTCTGAAATGAACTTCCATCTATTCCAGCTGTTCTTAACTGTTCTTGTGTCAAAATCTCTTTGGCAGTTTATGGAAGTTTATGAACCTTGTATTAGAATATTATTTTAAATGGCATTCACCAAAATAAGATTACAAAATAAATCATGCAATTAAGCTATAAACATTAATTAAGCATCTATTACATGCCGGGCAGTGTGCTAAGCATTGGAGATACAAAGACTATCCCTACCCTTGAGAAGCTTACAATATGATAGAAGAGACAGCACATAAACAAATATACACAAAGCAAGTTATGTACCAGAATATTAACAGGTGGAAGGCACTGGAATTAAGCAGGATTGGGGAAGACTTGGGGAAGGCTTCCTGAGGAGGTGAGATTTTAGTTGGGACTTAAAGGAAGCCAGAGAGGTCAGTGGGAGCATCTGGGTGGTACAGTGGATAGAGTGATGTGCCTGAAGTCAGGAAGGCACATTTTCCTGAGTTCAAATCTGGCCTCAGATACTTAATAGCTGTGTGACCCTGGGCACATACTTCATCCTATTTGCCTCAATTTCCTCATCTGTAAAATGAACTAGAGAAGGAAATGGCAAGCTATTTTGATATCTCTGCCAAGAAAATCTCAAATGGGGTCACAAAGATTTAAACAAAGCAAACAAAAAGAAATCAGTACTTGGAATAGAGGAAAGTGTTTCAGGCATGGGAGATACTCCAAAAAAATGTTCAGAACAGAAAGATGGAGTAACTTTATATTAATATAACAATATGGTAATATGTTATCATATTAATATATAATACTGAATTCTATATTGAAATATAGTTATCAAAATATTTTTCAACCCAAATTCAAGGTTAAGAATTCCTAAATTCTATTCTGTATCTTGTATGTACATGTCGTTTACATAGTGCCTCCACCATTAGATTGAGCTTCTTGTAGAAAAGAACTGTGTTTTTGCCTTTCTTTAGCTCCCCAGCAATTAGCACAATGCCTAGCACACACAATAAATGCTTCATAAATGCTTGGTGACTGACTGACTAACTATCCATAAAAAATTCGTTGTATGATATGTGTATCAGAGATGTAATGATTTCTTAAAGTTTTTTCCACCACAGAAACTGCACAAGTTGCAAAGGATTCAAAACTGAACCTGAACAAATACAAGAAGCATAAAATACCCAAATATTTCATGACACTTATTTGATTCCTCCTGGAAGGTCAAATCCCTTGGTGGCATTGCTAAACAGATGTTACCCATTCATCCTTAGACCTGTCTGAGTACTGTCTGAGTAATTCCCAGCAATTATCACAGAGGGTTGGCAAGGTCCAGATCTCATAACAACCTATGCCATAGCTTTAGTTCTTCATTTATAAGACCCTCTCTAAAGGAACTGTGAGGAAATATGGACAAAAATCACACAAAATGAACAGTCACAGATGGGATGCTGTTTATCTCTTGAGGGAAGACCAACATCAATGAAATCACAACTTCTAAGTAACAGCTCTTTAAGTAATAACCTTTAAGTTACTCATTTTACTTAGAAGGTTTATTTAAGAGAATCTCTACACAGGACAACTGGTTTCTCTATTGTCCTGGAAAATTTATTTGTGTTATAGTATTTAAAGCTGGAAAGGACCTAGAAGATTTTCTAGTGATCCAGAAGTTCTTGATCTCTATCTGTGAACTTGATTTTTAAAAATTTTGACATTTTTGTATTTTGACAGCTGTTTCTCAAAATAAGTAATTCCCTTTATAATCCTATATATTTTATTTTATGCATTTGAAAATTATTCTGTGCCAGATATGTGGTTAGATGTGATGGCTCATGCCTATAGCTCCTAATACTGGGGAGATTAAGGATGGGGGACTGCCTTAATTTTGGAGTTTTGACTTGCAGTAAGACTAAAGCTTATTGGTTGTCTGGCCACCCTTTCCTTTGGAAATGGAAGCCCTTGGAAATGATGGGTGATGGTGGTGAACCAGCCTGGGTTGGAAATCTAGCAGATAGAAGGAACTATACCAATTAGCATTGGCTTTAGACTCATGAGTTGCTGCTGCACATCCAGACTGGATAATATAGGAAGATCTAGTTTTAAAAACAAAACCAAACCACAACACAATTATTTTGAAAATGGGTCCCTAGCAGGAGATCATTATATACTTCAACAACAATACCATATAATGACCAATTCTGGTGGATGTGGCCCTCTTCAACAATGAGATGAACCAAATCAGTTCTAATGGAGCAGTAATGAATTGAACCAGCTACACCCAGCGAAAGAACTCTGGGAGATGACTAAGAACCATTACATTGAACTCCCAATCCCTCTATTTTTGTCCACCTGCATTTTTATTTCCTTCACAAGCTAATTGTACACTATTTCAGAGTCCGATTCTTTTTGTACAGCAAAATAACTGTTTGGACATGTATACTTATTTTGTATTTAATTTATACTTTAACATATTTAACATGTATTGGTCAACCTGCCATCTAGGGGAGGGGGTGGGGGAAAGAGAAAAATTGGAACAAAAGGTCTGGCAATTGTCAATGCTGTAAAATTACCCATGCATATAATTTGTAAATAAAAAGCTATAAAAAAGAAAGAAAGAAAGAAAATGAGTTCCTAGGCTTTGTTGAATTGATTTTTGGTCATACCTTACTATTTATTACTTTTTTTTTTAGTTTTCTTGGCAAAGATACTAGAGTGGTTTGCCATTTCCTTTTCCAGCTCATTTTATTCATGAGGAAACTAAGGCAAACAGGGTTAAGTGACAATGTCTGCAGCTGGATTTGAACTCATCTGATATTCTATTCATTATACTATCTAATTATTCATAGGCTTTATTAGACTACTAAAGAAGTCCATAATACCAAAAAGTGTTAAAAAAAAAAAATCTTTGTTTTAGTCTAACACCATTCTTTTGAAGATAAGGAAACTATGGCCCACAGAAAGGAATTGACCTGCCTATGGTAACAGTTAGTTAAAACCTAGAATTCCAGTCTAGGCTTTTGACTTCAAACCAGTATTTTCTAATATAAAAGGTAAGGAAAGGGATAAGGGAAGATTCAATTTTGTATCCAGAGGTTATTATTGTTTTAAGGTGTCCTAGGTAAGAGCTTTCAGTATTCTTTTTAAAGAAAACAAACTTTCTAGGATGCTGTGTTTCCTGCATTGAGATCAAGCACCATGAAAATCTATAAGAGCATGGGACAAGCCCCAGGTGACCTAGGGTAGGGTTGAATTTGGGAGAGTTGGTAGGACCAATGGCTTCTCTGACCCTCTTTTATATCAGCTGAGATACTGGAGAGCTACTGAGGGATGAGCTGGAGGGGGCCATGGGATAAGCAGTGTGGGAGCTGGGTCACAGAGAATAATAGCACTTGTATTTGCCTGCCCTTGCCTGCCAAGATAGCCCTCTTTGTCCCTGCACGGCCTCTGTTTTGAACCCTTCTTCCAAAAGGTGTGACAAAGAATGGAGGACTCCTTGGCTCCGATCTATGGGGAGATTATGGTCCCTTTTCAAAGCCCTTTATTTCTGAATTTTTGTTTCACAGCTCAGGGAGATTGTAGATATGGAATATTCCCCTGAGTGAGGAGGCTGTAAAAAGGTAGCAGTAAGTGGAGTTTCTGTGCAATAAATGGGAAGATCAACATTTTTATTTAAAAGGATTGTGCCAGTCTTTAAAGGAAATTAAAATATTAACTAACTCTGTGCAGATAGTTGGGCACCAATGAGACGATGAAATAGGACTGCATCCCCCTTAACTGACTTGCTATATGATCTCCAGCCTTACGGCTGTTCTCTGGGTCTGGATCTCCAGCCTGGGGTAGGAGTGTAGGAGTGAGTGATATGAAGTGACTTCAGAAGAGATCAGAGGAAATCGCTTAGGGTTCCTGAACAGAAGGCACCTGGAACAGAAGGGGAGACAGAACATAATTAAATGATGTTGACTATGGACACTACTGAACCTGGACAGCATATAGATATGCCTCTGCCATCTTCCTTCCTCTGCTAATTCATCCTTTTCTCCAGGGCCCTCCTTTTCCACCTCTCCCCCCTTCCATTTTCCTGCCACTTCCCTTTCTTGGCTCCATGATTCCTTTAGAGTTTTCCTATATTCTTCCACTTCTCTCCTTTATGTCCTTACCATATCTCCCTTTTCTGTTCCCTCCTCTCATCTACTATTTCTTCTTTCTGTCCTGCTTCCCTTCTCTATCATCTCATTTTTAAATTGTTCCATCCTTTCTCACCTCTACCACTTTCTACTGATATCAGTTGGAGCCACCAGCAGTATTCCCTTCATTGTTAGTCTGATAGCACTAGTTCTGATCCCCATTTAACCAAGTAATATTGATGAACATTTTAAAGTGATTATTTTCTCCGAATATATGAGAAGAATAAATGGAAAGAGATTTCTCCTAATACCTGGGGGACATACTTTTCCTGACACCATCTTAATGTCTGAGGGGAAATAGGCTCACTCTTTGCACAATTCCTACTTAACCTTAGTCCCACCAGCTTGATGTCCAAAGCTACCATCATTGCTGGATGAGCCCTTATCTCATTTACCATTGGACTGGGATTGCTGAGATCACTCCTTGATCATGAGGGCATTCATTGCTGTCTCAGTTGCAGACTTAACCTCTGGAATGTCAGGATGCCAAACTTCCCTCCAAACCTTTCAAATTCTCAAGGTTGAAGGCTTCAGTCCTTTCATTAAAAAATAAATAAATAAACAGAAAAAACAAATGCTAAGTAAGACCCATTTCCTGGAACCACATGACTTCAGAAGGCAAATAGTCCCAGGATATCTCCCCGCCACAGTGTGGTATCTCACCAGATCCTGGGGGCGAAGGAGTCACTTAATTCTTCTAAGAGTTCAATTTTTAAAAAGGCTGATGCTGAAAGACCTATTTGGATGCTTATATAGCCAGTCAAAGAACTTCTTCTTTGCCCTTGGTTAGCATGAGATCAAGGACCCATTTCTTGATTACCAGATAGGATCCAATGACAGAATATTTCTATTCCATTCTCATCAAGATACTTTCATCTCGCTTTATCTAGGCTCTCCAAGAAGAAGCTTTTTAGCATCTTCACAAGGAGAGATGCTGTCTGAGGTATCCTCCCTCTACACCAGACTCCCCTTACACCAGTAAAACCTAGCATTTACAGTGTTTTACATATGCTGCTACATATCTCCATGGATAAAGCACAGAACCTGGATTCAGAAAGACTCATCTTCCTGAGTTCAAATCCTGCCCCAGACATTTCCTAAGTGACTCTGAGAAAGTCATTTACCTCTGTCTGTTCAGTCTCTTCAACTGTAAAATGGGAATCATAATACCATCCACTTGGCAGAGTTATTAGAATGATCAAATGGAATAATATTTATATAAAGTACTTATGGCAGCACCTGGCACAAAGTGGATGATACGTAAATGTTCACTTGATTTTTACAGTTCTGTAAAGTAAGTGTAATTATGACCCCCCTTTTACAGATGAACAAATTTGGACAGAGAAATTAACTCGAGTCCCAGGGTCACAGATTTAGTAAGATTTGTATTCAAGTATTACTGACTCTAAGTCAGGTACTCTATTTACTATGCCATGTAATATAGCTGCCTGTGCTACCAGATCACAGGAAACAAAAAAAAAGAAGGTTGAAGAAGTCATAGAAAAATCTAGTACTGAGGATCAGGAATACCCACACATGCATCCATGTGCACACATGCTTGTGCAGAATGCACGTGCTCATGTATAATGCAGTGTATGAACATGTGTATACACCTGCACCCATACATAATGCACATGCTCACATAAAATGTGCTGTTCGTACTTACAGGTACACATGCACAAGCACACAAACACTTGAGCTTACACAGGTGTGTGCACAAAAACACACTCAAAAAAGCATCAAGGCAGATCAGAGTACCCACAAGTAGCTAGAAAATCTATCTTAATTGTTTGAGTGGCAGAGGAAGAGGGGGACAGACCAAATTGCCCGACAGAGTAGTTGATCACTGCAAAGATCCACAGGAACTAAGGGAACAGGACAAGGCAGGCAGGAGAACAGAACCCAATCACCAGCTGCAAGGAAAGCATCCTTGCTCAAAGCACACACCAAATAAATACTGTTTTAATTGAATTGAGCCTTCTACTGAGACAGTTTCCTGTGCCCAGGTCGGTAAGAACCAAATCTGGGTGAAACCAAAGTTAGTCAACAAGCATTTATTAACCAGCCTGAAGACTTGTAGGTGACCAGACAGTGAGTGCCAAGGCGAGGCAGAGAACACACAATTTCCCAGTAGTTATTTTTCAGACATAATGTGTTATTGGAAGGTGATTTATTTCATGAAAATTCAAATTTCTATAAATAAAACCCTCCTTTTCAGGAGCCATGCATGAGGTCTGGATATATGTCTCCATTTGTGAATTAAAGTTCAGAATTCTTGATTCTTAAATGTTTGAATGGGCATCATAGGATATCAGCATTACTTTAAAAATGCTCAGAGGATCACGGGTTTAGAGTGATAGTTATAGCTATAGTTCATCTAATCCAATCTATTTGTTTTCCAGCAAAAGAGACTGAACCTCAGAGTGGTTCAGTGATTTATCTAATGTCACACAGAGCAGCTGAGCCAAGATTTAAACATGCCCTCTATTTCTATCATCAGTGTCCTTTCTATGATACCACACTAGCTCCCAAATGCAGTTACTCAATCTTTCTATGAACAAAGCCAATGGTTTCTCCCTGAACAACTGAATGGGCCACATGCTTCAGCCACCCATGTGGTCATTCAGTCATTTTAGTCCAGTCTGACTCTTTGTGATCCATATGGAGTTTTATTGGCAAAGATACTGGAATGGTTTGCCATATCCCTCTGCAGCTCATTTTACAAATGAGGAAACTGAGGCAAATGGGGTAAAGTGACTTGCCAAGGGTTGTACGGTTCCACCCATAGATACAGTTAAATTCAAGGACACTTCAGAAATTCTGGGTAAAGACTCTCTTTGGTAACCTGAAGATGACACTCAAGGCTCCTCTGAAATCTAGGGCTGGAAAATGCCATGGGTAGATGGTGTTTAGGAAGGTCTGGGATCAAAGAAAGAGTTCTTTGTTGAAGCAATGAATTGGATGCAGATAAACTCAGCACCCTGTCTTTCCAGGGTAGAATTCATCTTCTCTTTTCAACAGAAGGGTTTGCCTTGGCACACTGCCTGATATAGAGCCTATTAGAATTTTCATTGTGCAGCTATATTCCACCAGGGGCAAAAAAGGATACATATCTTTCTATATGCACTTATTTTTTCATAGACATCAATCTCTCTCTATTGCTCTCTCGCTTTCTCTTTCTCTCTCTGTCTTCTCTCTGTGTGTAATGTATGTATATATTCATGAGTATTTAGAAATATTCACAATGTGCTCCAAATTATCTTTAAAGGGGCTTAACATTTCCCTCTCCCCCCACTCCATTTTTCCCTTGGGAATAATATGATACCCCAAATAGAATGTGAATTTATATTACTGGAACTGATGTTTTAAGTGGCCTGGAAGATCAGCCACTGGGATAGAAAACACAAATGTAAGAAACAGCAAATAGGGTTGGCACTAGTATGTCTAGTTTTACCAAATATATTCTTTGAAAAATCCCATCCTTCTGAATACTTCACTTTTTCTGTATCTTATTCCTGCTATTCACTTTTTTCCCCTTCCCCCCAAGCATTTATGGAGATTCTAAGAGAAAGATTTAGATTAACTCTTTAAATATATTCTTGGTTTCCAATTCAGAGGGGAGTTGGAGTGGAGGTAGGGTAGGGAAAGGGATAGGCTAAACAAGATTAAAATAATCTCATCTCTTTTAATGCCACAGATAGACAGGCAGACTGACAGACAGACAAATGCATACATACATACACACACACATACATACATACATGATTGTTGTCCTTCATTCTCGAAGAGGACCAAAATGACATCATTATGCAAGCATCAAGTTTACAGCATGTCCAACTGTGGCTGATCAAACCACTATGAACTCAGAATGGTCTGCCACAGGTTGAGCATAAATAGTCCATTTAAATATTTGAGGTAAGTCCACTAAGTTGGCGCATCTCATGTTTCTTTTGAGCTACTTCAATTCTGCTGTGTTCATAGAGCACAATACATTTTGCAATGCAGGTATGCTATGCAAGGAGTCTCCCATGTAATGCAATCAATGATACATAGATAGCTGCTGGCACTCACAGAGACCTGAGACCTTCCTAATGCTTCCCTGATCATCCTTTCCAGCAATTCCACACTTTCTCCTATATCTACAACTCATTAATCATAATGGAGGAGTAAGAATACTTCTTATCCCCCATTACTACCATCATATTCTCCCTTTACTGCTATCACTCAGGAACCTCTGAGATCCATATTATACAAATCTATCATTCAATGCAGATCCTGGTGACAATTATGTACTGACCATCTGGGTCATTCTCCCTCTTTCTCAATTCAGTGCCTGGCTCATCATTATCCTCTATATCCTATCTCCTGTCCTAATACTAGGGAAATTCAATATACATATTGATGCTCTCTCAAATACTCTTAACTTTCCAGTTTTTCAATCTTATCAGTTCCCATTATCTTCCACACCTCTTTCCAATTTTCACAAATGTTCTACTTCCATGTTCATAAATTCTGAAATTCCAGCCTCCCAGGCAGCTAGGTATCACAGTGGATAAAGTGCCTACTTAGTAAACTAAGGTCAAGAGGATTTTAGTTTAAAGCCAGCTTCAGCCACGTACAAGCTCTGTGATGCTGGGCAAGTCACTTAACCCTGTTTGCCTCAGTTCCTCATCTATTAAGAAATGAACTGAAAAAGGAAATAGCAAACTGCTTCAGGATAATTGATTGCCATGAAAATCCCAATTGGGGTCACCAAGAATCAGGTGAAAAACAATTGGACAACTGGGGAGATGCTCCCCTCTATGACCTAAATTCTCTATACCCTTTAATACTTTCCCAAGCCATTACCCTAGTATTGACTAGACTCTGCTCCCTTCCCAAACCTGACTTCCCAACCCTACACTATCCTCTCCTCTCAAAAACTTAACCCCCTACCAGTCATGTCTTGTCAACTTTCAATCTTGGATTACTCCTATCATCTGAATCTTTCATATTTTTTATTAAAGAATAAAATCAAGAAACTGAAAGTTGAATATATTGATGTATTGCAAATTAAATTTTCATTTATTAAATTTCAACTGGTCCCTCAGGGCAGAAAAGCAACCCTTCTACTCCTTTCTAGTTAATTCTTTATTTCATTCACCGCAGCTATTCCATACCTTACTTAGTCTCCTTTTTTCCTCCTTCTCTGTATCTCACAATCATCTGACATTATTCTCTATTATCTCCTCTTCTCCAGTGTTTGATGAAGTGGTCGTCCCTCTCCTTAGCAGACTTGTTCATATTCCCTCCAGTCTTCTCCAGAACATTATTTCTACCCTCATGCCCACTCTTTCTCTCTAACCGTCAATATCTCTGTGTTATTTTCTTCCCTACTGTTCCCTATTATTTCCTCAGCCTCAAAATACTTTCCTTTGATCCTGCAATTCCCTACTATCAATCCAAATCTCTTTCTCCCCTCTCTGCTAAGTTTCTCGAAAAAATCATCTATACTTACATTGACTCCACTTCCTCTCTTCTTGAATCTGGCTCTAACCTTATCATTCAACTAAAATTACTCTTAACAAAGGTACCAATTATCTCTTAACTGTCAAATCTAATGTTATTTTTCTCAATTTTCATCCTTTTAACTTCCCTGGAGCATTGACACTACTGCCAAATCCTACAAAGTACTTTCTTCTCTCTGAGTTTTCATGACATTCCTATTTCTCCTCCTGCCTCATTGACCTCTCTCAGTCTTCTTTGCTGGATCATTCTCCTTGACTTGTCCCCCAATCATGAGTATCTACCAAGGTACCATTCTGGGTCCTCTTTTCTTTTTTCTCTATACTCTTTCACTTGATGATCTCATCAGCTCCCACAGGCTCAATTATTATTGGAAAGCAGATAATTCCCTTACCTATACATAAGTCCCAATCTTCTGAGCTCTAGTTCCACATCATCAACTGTCTACTGGATGTATCCAGTTGCAAGTCCCATAAATATTTCAGACCTAAAATGTCCAAAATAAAATTCATTGTATTTCCCAGAAAAATGTCCCTCTCTTCTAAATTTCCCCATTTACTGCTGAGGAAATGACCATCCCTTCCCAGTTTTCCAGTTTCACAATCATGACATCCTTCTTAATTCCTCACTTTCACTCACCCCACATCTCTATTAAGTTACCAAATTCTGTCCTTTCTATCTTTATAACATCTTTCATCCATGTCCTTTTCTCTCTGCTCTCACACAGCTACAACTCTAGTTCAGACCCATATCACTTCTTTCTGAGACTGTATAATCTTCTAATTGCAATATTGAGACAATAGGTAAAGAATGGAGTCAGGCAGACTTGAGTTCAAATACAACTTTAGACATTTGCTAACTGTCTGACTCTGGGCAAGACATTTAGCTCTGTTTCCCTCATTTATAAATTGGGGATAACAATAACCCCTATTTCTCAGGGTTATTGACAGGATAAAATGAGATATTTGTAAAGTACTTTACAAACCTTAAAGTACCATATAAATATTAGCTACCATTATTATTAGCTTTTATTAATTGGTCTTTTGTTTCATTTCTTTCCACTCCAGTTCACTCTGTCTAGAGATTTCAAAGTGATTTTCCAAAATCATTTGGTGCCAATTAGTCATTTTTCAGTCATGTTTGACTTTTCATGACCTCATTTGGGGTGTTACTGGCAAAAATATTATAATGTTTTGCCAATTCCTTCTCTAGATCATTTTACAGATGAGGAAACTGAGACCAATAGCATTAAGGAAACTTATCCAAAGTCACCCAGCTAGTAAGTATCAGAAGTCACATCTGAACTCAGATCTTCCTAATTCCAAACCTGCTGTTCTACCTACTGCACCACCTAACTGCCCTGATGCCCTAAAGCCTAAGTCACTCCTCTGCCTTTTTTAATGAATGACAGTGGTTCTTTATTACCTCTAAGATCAAATGCAAAATACTTTCTTTATTATTTAAAGCTCTTCATAGCCTGACCCCCTTCCTACCTTTCTAGTGTTCTCATAATTTCTCTCTTCCATATTGTAGTCCAACAGTATTGACTTGCTCTTCCTCAAAGAGGACTCCCCATCTCCCTTCTCTTTGCATTGGCCACACCCCATTACTGAAATATTCTCCCTCCTCACTTGCATCTCTTAATATCTCTGGATGCTTTCAAGAATCAGCTTTAAGTCCTTTTTTGTAAGAGGGAGGTCTTTCCCATCCCTAAATTCCTTAAATCCCTTCCTTTAAGGTTAACTTCCTTATGCTCTACATCTATTGTGGGTATGTTGTGTGTGTATGTGTGTGTATACATTTGTTTGTTTCTTTCCCTACATTATCTCTCCTATTATTATATAAACTCCTTAAAGGCATGGATTACTTTTGCATTTTTGCCTTTTGTGTTATCCTGAACACTTAACACAACACTTGGTATATGGTAAGTGCTTAATATGCTTGGTGATTGACATTTATTGGAAAAAGCTTATTGTATATTGTATGGAGGGTTAATCCAGGCAGAGAAGGAAAGAATGAGAAGAGGGAATAAAAGATATGAAAAATAATCTTTGCTCTCAATCATTCTTTTATATAATTTGGGGGGAAAAACAGTATATATGAAACCAGGGTGATAATTAGGTAAGGAAAACTGAAGTTTTGGTCAGTGACAAAATGGTGGTGGAGAGTAGGGAATATTTCCAGGCCATCATTCAGTGGGCACTTATTGAGTGCCTACTCTGTACTAGGCTCTGTGTTTACACTTTAAACACATAAATATTGTGCTATTTTAGTCTTCCCTAGAAGACTAAACCATGTTCACTGGTTCCATGTTATTATATGGCTCTATATCTTACAACCTGTGCCCTACCCGCAAGAGTCCCATTTCTCTCCTAGGTCTCACTTTACCCTACAGTTATAACACTTGCCAGACACAAATATATATGAATGAGATGGACTGTCTTGCATGCTTTTCCTATACCAATCTCCTCCCCATGTAAATTTATATGAGTAATCAATAAATTTAAGGAAAATATGAAACATGGTGGAGAAAACACTGAACCATGGAAGGAGACATGGGTACCAAGCCAATGGCTGCCACTAACTTGCTGCAAAACCTAAGAAAGTCATATCTCTTTCCTGGACCTCATGATCCTCCTCTATAAAATGAAAGGGTTGTACAACATCTCCAGAGTTCCTTTTATCTCTGACCTTTTATCATTCTGTGATTCAATATGTGAGCAAATATACAGTAGAGTAGTATAGGCTAACCACTAACAGGCCAAAGAGATTTAAAGAAGAGACCACTAAAAGTTTGTGGAAGCCAGAACTTTGATATAATTAATGATAACATTGATGAATCAAGACATGAATTTTCAAGTGCAGAAGGAAGAGGGTAGGATTTGGAGACAAGGAACATGGGTTCCAATCCTGGTTCTAATCCTGACTGGCTATGGGACCATTGACATGTCAGTTCCCCTCTCTGATTCTGTTTCCTCATTTGTAAAATATGGATAATAATACCTGTCTTCCAAATCATGCTGTTTTAAAGAAAGCACTTTGTAAACCTTAAGTTGTTTTATAAAAATTTGTCTTGGTTATTCTATTTTATTACCCTAATTGAAATTAGCTCTTACCTATTCTGGATTACCTGAATGTAAGCATTTGTACTTCGGAAATTGTCAAATTCTACAAATCAAGGCTTTTTTTTATTTTATTGATTATCTAGACCAGGGATGGTGAACATCCTATCTGCAGGTGGTTTGAGGACCTAAAAAATCATTTGCTAGGACACTCACAGATGAAAATGAGCTGAAAGTCAAGTACAGTGGATTGAAATCCACTGTACAGTAGATATGAATATCCAGGCCTGTATACTTGTGAGTTTACACTATAGGTATGTAGGTGTCAATGTTTCTATATAGATATATCTCCCATCTGTCTTTCTTGCTCCAAACTCCAAGACAATCTCCAAGGTTCCAATGGCCTGCTGAATATTTCCATCTGGATATCCCATGATATCTGGTCACTTCTGCATTTTTATATATGTCAAGCCCCAGTTTCTCTCCTGAATTCTAGGCTCCTATTACCAATTGCTCACTGCAAATTCATGTCCTATAGGCTTCTGAAACGCATCATATTTAAAACAGTATCCATGATCTTCCTTCTGCCTCCTTTCTTTTTTAACATTACTATTGTAGTTCAGTATACCATCATCCTTCCAGTCACTGAAGTTTGCAACCTCAATGTCAAGAAAAGCAGGAGGTCTCTCAAATCATTTATCAAATCTTGTCAATTCTCTCTACTCAAATGGTCACCATCCTATTTTAAGACTTCCTCAGCTATTACCTAGATTACTGCAGTAACATCTTAATTGGTCTCCCTGTTGTTCTCAGTCCCTTCTCTTTCTTATCTACCTACCCATAGATGCCAAATTAATGTAACTAAGTGCAGATCTGACCATATATGTCACTCCCCTCTTCAAAAAGCTCTGGTGATTCTTGTTTATAAGATAAAATGCAAATTCCTCTGCTTGGAATTTAAAACCTTTTACATTATTGATCCAGCCTACTTTGCCAGCCTACCCACTGCTCATTTTCATTCCCTTAACACTCTGGTCAAACTGGTTTCCTTGCCATTTTTTGTATAGAACATTCCTTCTCTATGCCTGAAATGTCCTCTCTTCTCATCTCTGCCTCCTAGCTTCCTTCAATTCCTAGCTAAAGTTCTATCTTCTGCAAGAAGCCTTTCCCAATCCTTAATCCTAGTGCCTTCCAATTTATTATCTATATCTTGCTTGTCAATATCATAGTTGTCTGCATATTGTCTCCTTCATTAAACTGGAAGATCTATGAGAACCTGGTTTTTAACTTTCTTTGTATCCCCAAACATTAACATAGTGCCTGGCACAGATTGGCCTCTAATTAACTGACTTGCAACCTCCTACACAAGGCTTTTCCTGGTTTCCCCAGTTACTAGAGCAATCCCTCCATCAAAAATTAATATGCATTTACATTTATTTATATATGTGTGTGTGTTATTTTCCTTGATAGAATGTAAACTCCTTGAGGACAGTGATTTTATTTTTTCTCTCTCCATCCCTAGCATTTAGCACAGTGATTGTACTTCATCAATACTCATTGACTGCATGACTCTTTAGAACTAAACTAATCATTTTGCCCTATCTATCCCTCAACCCCCTGTGAAAAAGTCTTCTTGACTTGCATATGTCTTTCAATGGCACTACCGTTTTCTTAGTCACCCCATAAAACCAAATACTTATTATTTTTCTCTCTCAAAAACCCTGATCAATGTGACACAAGTATAAGCAACCGAATCTGGATTTGAATTCAGATCATTAGAGTACAAATTTGGTTTCCCTCATACTAAGCCATCCAATACTTTGAACACTCTCACCTGCAGGCACTTTCTTCTCCTCTGATATAGGCTTCCTCATCTGTATAATGGGGATAAGAATACTTACTTACACTACTCTGTTTTGCTCATCTCACAGGACTGCCAGCATCAAATGTGCTCGTGGGTATGACATTTGTAAGCTCTCAAGTGCTAGACAAATGTCAGGTAGTATTATGGTTATTGCCTACCAAGTGCTCTGAACACATCCCCTACAGCAACTATCATAGCGGGGGCAGGAGGGATAGGGATGGCCCAGTGGGTGACCTACACACTAGCTTCTCCCTATAATAGTCAGATGGAACAGACTGTATTTTCCTATCTAGTTGATGAGATAGACTGTCATGTAAGGCAGAACCAATAGCTTTACTGAAATCAAGATCGATGACATCTCTCTTTTTTCCCTGGTCTATGAGACCTGTCACTGTATCATAAGAGAGGAAATTAAATTGACTTGGCACAATTCACTCTTCCCAAAACCAAATTGGCTGCTTGCTACTTGGTATTTGTATTTCCAGGTACTGGTTAGTAGATTACTTGGTTTGTACTGAAATTCCCCAGGTACGCATGTAAACACTGTCCAATTGGTGATTGCTATGAAATATCTTTTTTTCAAAGCCTGGCATCACATGAAAGACAACCAGAGATGCAGATAAGAATGCTGGCCTGGGGAAAAGAAGACCTGGGTTCTACCCCTGATGAGTGACTCCAGGAAACTCTCTATCCCTTTTTTGTGCCTTGGTTTATTCTTATGCAAAAGACTGAAGGAGAGAAGGGAAGGGCCTTTCCACTGCTCCATAGAATTCCTTAAAATAAACCTCTCTGTCTCATTCCCCAGTATTTTGAATTATCCTTTGTTCAGAAAAGTAAATAGATGAGCAAATATATCTTTTTTTCACGAACAAAAATAAATTGTAGATTGTAGTGGTATGTATGTATATATAGGATATGTATGTATGTATATACATATACACATATATAGGACATATTGTTGTTCATCCTTCATTCTTGAAAAGGTTCATGACATCAGTGAGGTGATGCTATAACACACAAGTGAATTGTATTTAAGTGAGGGAGGGCTGTACAAGGTCACCTGCCTCACTTCCCCCTCCAGAATCATCTGGATCCAGTGGCAAGATATAGATTAAGATGACTGGAGATGGCCCTGGATGCAATAAGAGGGCTTGGTGGTTTTAAGCTAAGGTCTTCAGCAGGTCTCTGTTTGACTGACGTCGCACCCATTCAGTAATAGAGTCTAGGAAGCAACTGAGGCAAAGAATCTCCTCTTTCCCCAAGTCAAAAAAAGGTCTAAATTTATTTTATCAATGGTATATATGATATATATGTGTATATATATGTAGATATACACACATACATATATATGACAAATTTATATTTATTTTATAAATTATTTTGTTATATACATGTTTATAAATATTTTGTTATATACATAATAAAAATACAATACCATGTAGTTTAGCTTCAGTTCAATTCAAGCACCATTCCCCAATAGATAAATGAATAAAAGAGAATTCTTAAATGGGCAGTTTTTTAAATAAGAAATTCAAATTATGAACAACCATTTGAAAAAATGCTTTGAATAAGTAACAGAGTACAAATTAAATTAACTCTTAGGTTCCATCTCACACCCAAGAAGTTGGCAGACAAGTGACAAATGTTGGGAGGGTTATAGGTAAACATGTATATTAATGTATTGTTGATGGAACTATTAATTAGTATAACTATTTTGAAAAGCTATTTGGAACTATATCTGAAAAGTTATTATATTTTCTTTTAAATTCTTTGGTCCCTTTGTAGCTATCCTGGGTTTGCTGGGATCCTAGCGTTGGCAGACAAAGCAGAGCCAAGCCCCACTAAGCAAGATTGTTCAGAGATCCCTTCCTTGAGATACTTCTTCCCTGACATTTTTTTGAGCTGATGATTCTATCTGCTTTTTCCTTTAAGCCTCAGGGCCTTTCCCTGTCTTCCCAGCTTTCTTGTGGCTCTACAATGACATATGCTGGCTTTTTTTAATTTCCCCAGGGGAAGGGAGGCTTTTCTATCCTGTCCATTTGGTAGGCCACTTGTAGAGTAACTAAGTTGGCAGGAGGAAATGTCAAAAAGTGAGCAAAACCAAAACAAAACAAATGGATCTATAACTTCCACCTCCCCTCAGGGGCTTCCCCGGGACTGCTTAGGCAGCAGCTGTTTAAAAGATGCTTACAAGGTGTTTCTTTCTCGCAGAAAACTTAGACAAGCTGGTATTCATGGGTATTCTGAAATTCAAATGTGATACTGGGTGTAAACACATTGCAAATCTTAAAGAACTATATAAATGCCCTTTATAATTATTTTGTTGTTATTATTAATCTATTAGATACGGTGATCTTACTCCTGTTGAGCTCAATCAGATTCTTGAAAAGCACAAACAATAAAAAGGGGTACACACTTTTAAATTTAATCTGCATCATGAATATTATTTTAAGTCTAAATAATCAACAAAACAATAAATCAAGTCCTGATTTGTAGTTTGCTGATTTCTGAGGTACAGATTTTTCATGCTGAAAATTTAACAATTAGCTCTCACAAGCTAGTTAGAGATAGTTTTGCTACCCTCCAACTGATATTCCCCTTTTCTGTCCTCTATGTAGTATATGTTTGTACAATTCCAGCTGAATTCTTGGATCTCCTAACAACTATCCTTCTTTTGTTTTAATAAGTTTATAGCCTTAGAGCTAATATAGATTTAGAGGGACCTTTTAGGCCTTCCAGTCCCACCTTTTTATTTTATCATTGAGTAATCTAGACCCAGAGACATTAAGAGATCCTACAATTGTTGTGAGGATCAATGAAATAACATATGTAAAGTGCTTTGCAAATATCAGATATTAATCAATCAATAAACATTTATTGTCTACTATGTTCCAGAGAATGGGCCAAATGGTTGTTGTTTGTGATTAAGTAATGTCCAACTTTTTGTAAATCCATTTGGAATTATCTTTGCAAAAATACTGGAACTGTTTGTCATGACCTTCTCCAACTCTTTTTACAAATGAGGAAACTGAGGTAAAAGAATGAAGTGGTTTGGGAGCCAAGATGGCAGAATAAAGGCAAGAATGAAGTCTAAGATATAGCTGGTAAAATATCTGAGGTCCCATTCTAGAAGATGAGGCTGACTCCAGGCCAGGTGCTCTGTGCACTATGGCACCACTTAGCTGTCCTATGATAAGCTGGTTGTTGTTCTTCATTTTTTAAGTGGACCAAAATGACATCACTATTTTAGAGCTGAGTTACAGTGTGTCTGACTGTGACTGATCAGACCAATATGAATTCAGAATGCTATGAACATTTGAGGTGGATTGTCTAACTTTGCTCATCTCATGTTTCTTCTGGGCTAATCTAATTCTGTTTTGCTCATAGAGCACAGCACCTCCTCTAATGAGAGCACACCATGCTGCGTGGTCTTGTGCCAGAGTCTCTCATGTCATACAAGTGATACTAAATTTCTTAAGAGATACCTTGAGAGTATCTTTGTATGGCTTTTTCTGACTACCATGTGAGTGCTTACTCCATAAATCCATATATGGAACCATCACTTACAACAAATGGTGAAGTTTTGTGAATAAGTTCTCTTACCTTGGCAGTATACTTTCCAATCTCTTAATCAATGAGATTGACACATGCATTGCCAGAGCTAGCTCAGTGTCTGTGAGGCTGCAAATAAAATGTGGAAGAAAAGAATTATTAAGACTGACCATCAAACTGAAGGTCTACAGAGCCATGGCACTGCCCTCATTGTTGTACGCCTGTGAAATCTGGACAGTATACAAACTCCATGCCAGGAAACTGAATTGCTTCCATTTGAATTGTCTTAGAAAGATTCTGAAGATCATTTGGCAGAATAAGATACTAAATATTGAAGTATTTTCTTTTTTTTTTTAAAATAACTTTTTATTGACAGAACCCATGCCAGGGTAATTTTTTATAACATTATCCCTTGCACTCACTTCTGTTCCAATTTCCCCCCTCCCTCCCTCCACCCCCTCCCCGAGATGGCAAGCAGTCCTATACATGTTAAATAGGTTACAGTAGATCTTAGATACAATATATGTGTGCAGAACTGAACAGTTCTCTTCTTGTTCAGGGAGAATAGGATTTAGAAGGTATAAATAACCCGGGAAGAAGAACAAAAATGCAGGCAGTTTACATTCATTTCCCAGTGTTCTTTCTTTGGGTGTAGCTTCTTCTGTCCATCCTTGATCAATTGAAACTAAGTTAGATCTTCTCTTTGTTGAAGAAATCCACTTCCATCAGAATACACCCTCATACAGTATCATTGTTGAGGTATATAATGATCTTCCTGGTTCTGCTTATTTCACTTAGCATCAGTTCATGTAATTCTCGCCAATCCTCTCTGTATTCATCCTTCTGGTCATTTCTTACAGAACAATAATATTCCATAACATTCATATACCACAATTTACTCAACCATTCTCCAATTGATGGGCATCCATTCATTTTCCAGCTTCTGGCCACTACAAACAGGGCTGCCACAAACATTTTGGCACATACAGGTCCCTTTCCTTTCTTTAGTATCTCTTTGGGGTATAAGCCCAGTAGTAACACTGCTGTATCAAAGGGTATGCACAGTTTGATAACTTTTTGAGCATAGTTCCAAATTGCTCTCCAGAATGGCTGGATGTGTTCACAATTCCACCAACAATGTATCAGTGTCCCTGTTTTCCCACATCCCCTCCAACATTCCGCGTTATCTTTCCCTGTCATTCTGGCCAATCTGACAGATGTGTAGTGGTATCTCAGAGTTGTCTTAATTTGCATTTCTCTGATCAATAGTGATTTGGAACTCTTTCATATGAGCGGTAATAGTTTCGATTTCATCATCTGAAAATTGTCTGTTCATATCCTTTGACCATTTATCTGAAGTCTTTTCTTGAACTACCAAGCATTCCAACTCCATCACAAAAAGCACAACTCACTTTGTAGCTTGTTTAATATACTTTGGATACTTTGTGGCAACAGCCCTGCTTTGTGTTCAAGTGTTGAGAATACAAAAAGAAACTGGACAGTTCCTGCCCTCAAGAAGCTTACCATCTAATGAGGAAGCCATCAAGTAAATCAAGTAAACAAATATGTAACAACAAGCTAAATATAAGATAGTTAAAACATAATAAAGATAAGAAAAGACATTCAAATTAAGAGGACTTGGGAAATGCCTCTTGTAGATGAGATTTTCCTTGAGATTTAAAGGAAGCCAGAAGGAGGACTTGAGAAGGGAGAACTTCACAGGAATAGGGGACAGCCAAAGAGATGATAATAGCTACCATTTATAAAGCTCTTATTATGTGCTAGGCACTATGCTAAAAGCTTTATAATTATTATCTCATGGGGTCCTCACAACAGAACTGGAAATAAGTGCTACTATTATCCCCATTTTATAGATGAAGAAATACCTTGTCCAGGGTTGTTAGTATCTGGGATTGGATTTGAATTCAGGTCTTTCTGGCTCCAGACTTAGCACTCTGTGCACTGCACCACCTACCTACCGGCTCAGAGAAAATATCTGCCCAGATGGCGGAAAAAAAAATGTCCCAAGTCAAGAGTTGCTTGGCCGTGAGACAATGAGGAAGTCTTGTAAAGAGATGTAAAAAGACTGGAAAGGTCTTACATAGTATTATAAAGAGCTTTGAATATCAAAGGGAGGATTTTGTAAAATCATTGTTGGTTTTAGTTAATATTATTGCCCAGTGACACATATAAGCTTAGGCAAGATTTGAATTCAAATGTTTCTGACTCCAAACTTGACTTTCTATCTACTTTGCCAACATCTTTCTCTGTATCCATCTCACTCCCTCATTGTCTTATTCCATTACTTCACTCTCACTCCATGGATGATCTAATCTCTATTATTCCACCTCCAACATAAATATTATTTACGTATCAATTAAGGTTCAGCCTAGGACACAGTGGGTTCTATTACATTGGCTTTTTTTCTAGGCATGAGAGTTATGGTCAATACAGTATTTCCAGGATCTAATTGATCGACCCAACTAACAACATTTTCTGGATCTGATTATGGAAAGTTCCCTCCAATAATCCTGCGTAATAAATGGCTTCTCTTATCCTGGTTGAAGGCTAATGGATTTATAATGGGAAGAAATAGCACAAAGAAGAAAATTGTTTGTCTCTAAAGCTCCTTAGAAATAAAATTTACCTTCCAAGTCCTGACTTTACCTCTGATCAGAACACCTCACCAAACTTGGAAACCAAAACAACTCTCAAAAAGTGGCATGTGGCTACTACTTTCCACCTGTACTTCCTAGGTTCATGGAATTTGTTCTATGTTGATTTGTTTCAGAGAGACCAAGTATTCTGTGTTTACTGCCTCCTCCAATGAGAGGGAGGGAACAACCATTTCTCAAGTGCCTACTATGCGTCAGGCATTGAGATAAGCACTTTACAAATTTTATCTCATCCTGGGAAGTAGTTGCTATTAATATCCTCATTTTACTGTTGAGAAAACTGAGGCAGAGGTTAAGTGACTTGCCTAGAGTTACACAGCTCATACGTGTCAAGTTGGATTTGAATTCAGGTCTTCCTGACTTTAGACTCAATGTCACCTGGCTGTCCTAAAAAAAAAAATCCATGTACCAAAATTATGTTGAATGTCTCATCACAACACAAAAAAGCACAAGAGAAAACACAAAAAATAATAACACCACAATTTGTTCAGCACAGTTGTTAGACAATACTAAAGTTGTCAAGATCTCCCTTGGTTTGCATTATCTCATTGGCTAAATCCCTAAGAAATGGAAGCTGCATCACAATTTCCAAAAAGCAATTTAAAAAACCCAACATTTTATGAAAATATGACTCCCTGAAAGTTAGTAAGGTCCTTCTTTCAGTAAGTCTCCCCCAGGACAATTGATTGGTATTGATTCAATGAACCTCAAAGAATCTGTGAAAATTTAAAGCACAAAGAGAGCTCTAAAGACTGGGATGGTTCTTGCTAAAGGTAGTTTGCCTTGGGTTGAGCCTTAAAGAATAATTTGAAGGAGCTATTTTGTCAAAGTGACTCAATCTAATTTGACTATAAGGTTCAGGAAAGAGAAAGGTTTGTCTTCTTTAAAAAATAAATTCTATTCAAAATAAACTAACATGCTAAAACTATTAGACATACAGAACTACACAATCATATGTTAATACTTTCATGTCAGAAGGAAAGGTAAATTAGGGAAGTGAGTAGGTTAGTAATAGGGATTAACAGCTCTGTTAGACACCTAGATAAATATTCCCTGGCTGGATTAAGGACTATCCAAATTTTCTTTGTGAGGTATTTTGTAAGGGAACACCTGGGAGATGCAACCAAGGCTTAAAGGAAGGAAGTCATCTGTATTATGATTTTTTTCCAGAAGAGATTTTTGAAAAATAAAAGAGTAATTAGCATACAGGGGAAAATAGCTAAAACGAGATTTCAGTGTTGAAATTGAAAGTTGGGGGGATTTTCAAAAATTAAAAGGCTTTCTGATTCTTTTTATATAAAATCAAAAAGGTTTTGCACAAACCTAATAAAGCCAAGATTAAAAGGGGAAAAAATTGACTAGGAAAAAAATCTTTACAGCAACTTTCTCTAAGCAAGGTCTCATTTGCAAGATATGTAAAAAACAGATTCAAATTTATAAGGAGAAGAAGCATTCATTCTCCAATTGATAAATAATAAATAGTATTCCCAAATGATAAATTGGTAAATGATAGTTTCATATCTAAGGATATGAATAAACAGCTTTTAAGGTAAGTAATGCAGGATAATTATAGCCATGAAAAATATTCCAAATCACTACTAATTAGAGAAATGTAATTAAAGCAATTCTGAGATTCCACAGCATATCCACCAGAGTGGCAAAGGTGACCCCCCCAAAGGGTATTTTACATATATATATATATATATATATATATATATATATATATATATATATACATATACACACACACATATATATGTATATATATATGGTTAGGGGAAAATAGATATTGTTTGTAGATCCTATGTATTGTTATAATTATTCTGGAAACAATTTGGAATTATCCCCCAAATTTACCAGTCTTTCTCTTTAACCTGACTATGCCACTTCTAGGCCTATACCCCAAAGAAATCAAGGATAAAAGAGATCTTTTATGTATAAATATATCTATTGCAGTTCTTCATGGTGACCAAAAAAAACTAGAGACAAGAAGGAAGGAAGGAAGGAAGGAAGGAAGGAAGGAAGGAAGGAAGGAAGGAAGGAAGGAAGGGAAGAAAAAAGGAAGGAAGGAAGGAAGGAAGGAAGGAAGGAAGGGAGGGAGGGAGGGAGGAGGGAAGAGAGGGAGGAAGGGAGGAAGGAAGGAAGGAAGGGAAGAAAAAAGGAAGGAAGGAAGGAAGGAAGGGAGGAAGGGAGGGAGGGAGGAGGGAAGAGAGGGAGGAAGGAAGGAAGGAAGGCAGGAAGGAAGGAAGGAAGGAAGGAAGGAAGGAAGGAAGGAAGGAAGGAAGGAAAGAAGGAAGGAAGGAAGGGAGGGAAGAAAAAAGGAAGGAAGGAAGGAAGGAAGGGAGGGAGGAAGGGAGGGAGGGAAGGAGGGAGGAAAAAGGAAGGAAGGGAGGGAGGAAAGAAGGAAAGGAGAGAGAGAAGGAAGGAGGGAAGGCGGGAGGGAGAAAGGGAGGGAGGGAGGAAGGGAGGGAGGGAGGAAGGAAGGAAGGGAGGGAGGGAGGAAGGAAGGAAGGGAGGGAGGGAGGGAGGGAGGGAGGGAGAAGGGAGGAAGGAAGGAAGGGAGGAAGGAAGGAAGAGAGGGTGGGAGGGAGGGAGAAAGGAAGGGAGGGAAGGAGAAAGCAAGAGAGAGAGGGAGGGAGGAAGGAAGGGAGAGAGGGAGGAAGGAAGAGAGGGAGGGAGGGAGGGAGGAAGGAAGAAATTTTAGGGACAGACCTCAAGCAGTTTCTCCCTACCTCTCACGCTGTTACACTTTATGCTGGTAGGATTTCCCTTCTGTCCCTAGCTGCTGGGTTGGTATTAGGCTGCAGGGGAAGTAAAGTGGAGTGCTGTGGTAGAAGATTTTAGCTGCCAAAGCAGAGGGCGATACCCAGTTTCATTAAAAGAACATGAACTGCTGAGGAAATGGGGAGGGAGCAGACTGTAGTCAGAAAGCGGGAAGACCCAGGTAATAAATACCATGTCTTGAAATTGGCAATCTAAATGTTCCTTGACAGGGAGCTCTAGTTTCCCCTACCTGGGGCATGCTTTATTAGCTTTCTAATTTCCACCCACTTGCTAACTCTCAGATCCTGGGCAGGGCTGGGCTTCACATAGGTCTGTTTAGTATGCAGAAAGGCTCTCCTAGATGCTGGCAGGGGTGCTTAACATGGGGAAGATGCTCAGGGCTCCCTGGAAACTGCTGGGCTTTTAAATGTCTGCCCAGGTGACTCTTTAGTTGCTATCTCCAGCTGCATCAAACCCTAAACACAGAAATGAGACTCTCAGCCCCAAAATCACTGAGGCTTAGTCCTCTCATCAATTAGAACTCCAGGTTCTAATTATTATACTGATCATGCTTAGACACTGGTCTAGGTAAGATCTAGATCAGAGATCTAAAGTTCCAATGGATCATCTAATCTAACACCCCTTTCCTTATTTTACAGATGAGGAAACTGAGGTCCAGGTAAATGAAAATTGAACTCATTCACATCCTAACTCCAGGGTCAGTACTCTTTTTATTCTATCATACAATAGCCAGCAGTCTATCACTGTTCTTCATGCTCTCTTCTCTAGCCCTAGCTAAGCTAGAATTAGACAAATCTTTAGAAATGTCTCATAGTATCTTTTTTTTTCATAGTATCTTTTAATCAAAATAGTTAAACATTGAACCACTGTAGTTATCACCAATCTTCTTGTTACTAGATTGTATGGACTCTTCTTGTTATAACACAACTTGAATATTTTACTGATAACTACTGCCTTTTCTATTAGCTATAAGCATATCAGAATGATATATGTTGAGCCTAACAAGATTGTTGTGGCTTTCTACTCTTCCCTCCCCCCCATCTCTGATGCTTGAATTAGTGAATTACAAGTGTCAAATGAATCACCATTTGTGAAAACACTTTGAAAACTGTAAAATGTGCAAACTCTTTTAAATTTTACTTAATCGAAATTGTGCATTTTATTTTTCGTTTGTCCATTTTATCCCTTGTTTAGTCATAAGAACTGATATAAGGAGCAGCTTCAGAGAAAATTGTAGAAAATTGAAGGAATGGATACAGAGTGAAGCAAACAGAACCTGAGAACAGTTTATAAAATAAGACTGAAAAACTCAAAAACTTTGAGAGATGTAAGACCTTTGATCAATCCAATGATTTGCCATGATTCCAGAGGACCCATGATGAAGTATGCAACCCACTTTCTGATAGAGATTATGGACTCAGGAGACAGAATAACTTATACATTTTTGAATATACCAATTTGAGAATTTGTTTTGTTTGACTAGGCATAGTTGTTAAAAGGGTTTTTTTCTTTTTCTCCTCCCACCCCAACAGTGGGTAGAGGAAGTGGAAGGAAGAGAAAATAAATGCTCGTTAATTGAAAAATATATATATATATAAAGTACAATATAGATGTACCTATTTTCTATATACAAGCTATACTAGGCTGCCCCTGGATGGTGTGTTTAACACCTTCTGCTGTGCTAAGAGCCCCTAATGAGGACAGCAACTGTCAGTTAAACAAATAATCTGGTTGATAGCTGAAGTGTTAATACAGATACAATCTGTTAATGGAAGAAGTTCACTCTGGCCTGAACTCCCAAATAGCTGCTGTGGAGTTAATTAGATTCAGGTGAACCTCAAGAGTTAAAGGCCAAGGTCTGAGAAGATTGTTCAAGGAACAGAGTGAGAAAAAGCATTTTAGGGCAAGGAATTTTCCGATTCTTTGTCTATAGCAAGACTTTATTAGTGGTTTGGGAGTGAGGGGTACAGTGAAGTTGGTCCTTGCAAAAAGGTACTCTGTTGAAAAGGTTAGGTGGCTTGTGTAAGGAAGTATTTTGTGGCTGCCTCAGTGGCTCGTGGGTTGTTTGGGGCTGTTATTATGGGGATGATAGCTAATGTGTTAATTTCTAATCCTATTCAGGCTGTGAATCAGTGGTCACTGAAAATGGTTAGGCAGGTTCCGTTTAACCCACTGGGTTAAAAAACAGAAAAGGCTAGACTGGATAGTGAATGAATCTCCTATAGACCTAAGAAGTGACTTTATTTAATTTTCTAAACATAGTACTGAATCCTATGCTTTCAACAGCAAGTCACCCCATCTCTACTCCAACCCACACTAACTCTTCCTTTCTTTAATGCCTATTGCATTTTTTTTTCCTAGAGTACAAAATTAGTGCCTTATTACACATACTGTCTTATTCTTTACTTGTTTTACTTGGACACTATAGTAGGAGGTAGGTTCAAGGTAGGCAGAGACTGTGTCATATTCAATTGAATTTAACAAATATTTCTATGTGCCCACCTTTGTGCCAGGCTTCATCAGGGATACAAAAGAAGTACAAGAATAAACCAACCTGGAATAGTAGAATTCTGGAATTAAAGTCAGAAAGATCTGAATTTAAATCCCTTTTCTGACATTTACTATATTTATGACCACGGGCAATCACTTAACCCCAATCTAAGATTCCTCAATTGTTAAGTGGAAATAGTAATAACACTTGTAGTACCTATTTCACAGGGTTTCTATTAAATTCATATGAGACTATGTAGTTAACAATCCTTGCAAACTTAAAAGTCTATACAAATGCTACTTATTATTGTTACAAGATTTGTTCTTAAGGACTTTATCATCTAATAATACTTCTGAATCCCCTGCAGTGCCCAGATGCCTTATTCTATGAAAATTACCATGTATCTTTATTGATTGCATGGCCTAGAATTTTTTTAATATTCTTTTTTGGCTTATCTATTAAGTCTCCTTTATTTTTTTTTAATTTTCCCTAGTTACATATAAAAAATATTTTTAAATTATACATGTCTTTCACTTTTTACATGAATATGTTGGTAAGGAAAAATCAGAACAAAAGGACAAACCATAAAGAAAAAAAACAGAAGAAAAAGATAAAAAAGTGAACATAGCATTAACATTCATTTTTTAAATTTTGAGTTTCAAATTCTTTCCCTCCCTCTAAACCCTCAAACGCTCATTAAGAAGGCAAGCAATATGATGTCTATTATATGTGTGAGGTTATGCAAAATGTATTTCCACATAAACCATACTGTAAGAAAAAAAAGAAGAAAGATAGAGGGAAAAAATATGCATCAGTCTGCACTCAAAGTTCATGGGTTCTCTCTCTGGAGGTGGATAGCATTTTTCATCATTAGCCTTTGGAATTTTTGTAAATCATTGTATTAATTAGAATAGCTAAGTCTTTTACAGTTGATCATTGTTACAATATTGCTGTTACTATATACAACGCTCTCCTGATTCAGTTCATTTCCCTTTGCATCAGTTCATATCTCTTCCCAGGATTTTCTAAACCTACTCCCCCTTGTCATTTTTTAAATAGTCTAATAGTATTTTATTATAATCATATCACAATCATGCTACAACTTGTTCAGCTATTCCTACATTGCCTAGAATTAAGTAGTTATTTGTTGGGGCAGTAGATAGAGCACTGGCCTTGGAGTCAGGAGGACCTGAGCTCAGATACCTAATTCTTACTAGCTATGTGACCCTGAGCAAGTCACTTAACCCCAACTGCCTCACACATAAATAAATAAATAATAGTCACTTGTTAAATGAAAGTCTGCATGGGAGAAAGGCACTGATTTTGGAGGCAACATCATAGATCTAAAACTGGAAGAGATTTTATACATCCAACCCCTTCTTTTTAAAAATAAGGAAGGGAGGTCCAGAAAGAGAAGTGAGTAATGGAGGAGTCAGACTCAGGAACTCTGATTCCAAGTAGTACTCTTTGCATTGCTCTGCTGAGAACTGTTTTCTAATCCTGGTTTTATCAATAATTTACTTTTTAACTTGAGACAAATCAATTTCATTGGGCCTTAGTTTCTTCATCTATAAATCTTTAGTTCTTAGAATTGTTAGCTACATAAATAAGATGATGCACATTAAACTGAAGGCTTTGAAACATAAAACTTGGCACAAATTTAAGCGATTTGTGTTATCTATGGATGTTTATCTACCCATAGGTATCTTTCTAAACGATTCTGTATTACTCAGGAAGTTAATATTAATCAGAACCTGCTGACTCTCTAAATTGTACCAAATCTGAAGGGCATTTACCTCTGTAAATAAGCAACAAACTTTAGATGCATTAATCTGCAACATCATGGAGAAATTATAAAATGTAGACTGGTGTCTTTGGCAAGTAGTAAGGTGCCATTCAGTTAAGAGACAGGGGTTGGGGCTAGATAAACTCTCAGCATTTCTTCCAATCTAAATATTCCAAAAAAAAAAATGAAGGGAAGGAGATATTCCCTAGGAAGAATATCTACCTGCCTAGGGAAAGAAAATGGTTTTTAAATTTTGCTTTCCTTTGACAAGTGCAGGCATTCAAATATATGAACAAGTGCATAAGAGAAGAAAAGAAGATAAATGAGCTGGAGCAAACAAACAACTGGAGATTGTGTTTCTTGAGGTGAGGGACTGTTTTCTGTCTTTCCAGCTCCAGTGTCTTTGCCCTTATTAGGTGTTTAATAATAATGCTGAATTGAATTGTAAAGGAATATACAAGGGTTTTATAATTTCTTTACTAACCCCATTTCATGTCCTTCCCCCCAAAAAGATATGTCTATTGAATAAGGAAGACCTGAGTTCAAATCCCATCTCAGACATGTACTAGCAAATGTGACTCTGAAAAAGACATTTAAGTATTTTGCCTCAGTTTTCTCATCTGTAAAGTAGGGATGATAATAGAATCTACTGCACAGTGCCATTGTGAATCTTAAATGAGATAACATATGCAAAATAATTTACAAACCTTAAACTACTATATAAATGTCAATAGTTATTGTTATTATTTTTATTAAATAGAGTAGTTTAAATAGAGTAGTCCCTGCATGAAGCTTATTTTCCTCATTTTTTTTGAGACAGGGTATCTAATACTGAACTTGAGTCAAAAAGATCTGGGTTGAAATCCTGCATTGTACTTATGAGCAAATCACTTACCTTCTCTGAATCTGTTTTCCTATTTCTAAAATGGGATTGATAATAATGGAATCACATACCTGTCAGGGTGGTTGTTATCTCAGTTCTGCCTTTTATTTTCATTATGCATTCATTGTCTTCTTGCAACTCCCCAGGAATAGAGACTGTACAAGATTCAGTGAACTAGTCTAATAGTAAACATTTCCCTGTTAACAATAACTTAATAATAACTCATATTTCTCTAGGCACTTTAATATTTGCAAAGTATTTTCTTTGTAACATACTTGTGAAGTTCATAGTCAAAGTATTATTATGTCCATTTTTCCAGATAAGTAAATAGACACAAGAAAGAAAGTAGTCTGCAGTCATCCAGCTAACAAGTGTAAGAACCAGGATTCTTCATTCTCTCATAAGGATGATGGAAATCTCTTTTATTTTATTTTGATGTGCCATTGCTTCACATGTGGTCTGCTAAGGCATATGATATGGTAAAACATGTGTTAGATTTGGAGTTAAAGAAAAGTCCTAATTTCAAATTCTGCTTCTGCCAAAATGTGACCTTGGTAAATCTCTCTGGGTCTCAATTTTCTTTTTTTTTTCAAAATGAGGAGGCTGGACAAGATGTCCTCCAAGGCCTATTTTAGCTCTCAACTTATGACATAGTTCCATAGATACAGAGACTTGATCTGAAATTTCACTGGTATAGAGAATTCTAAGATCAGGAAACCAATTCCCTCTACCAATACAGATGAACCCCTTCTCCAAAGACTTAGAGAATTGTCTCCAAAAAGGTCAAATGTCTTATCCAGGGCCACACAGTCATAGGCTTTGGAATCAACTTGAATCCAGATCTTCCTGGCTTTGAGATTAGCTTCCTATCCATTATACTATTCTGATTCTCTTAAGCACAGCCCCAAATCAGCAAATTTAACTTTTTCATATTATAGATAAAGAAATAGAATCCAAGAGAAGATGGGTGCACAGTTTTACAGGGAGAAAGTAACACTCAATATTTGAATGGGCTCTGTGATTCTAAATCCACCCTTATTTACTCTCATTTTTTAATCCCTAGCTATGTAGAAAAAAAATTATTGATCAAAAAATATCCACAAAGTACTTAATATGTCCAGCCCTGTGCTGCTATCCAATCCCAAAGTTTATTCCCTTTGGCTTGGTCCCACCATCCTTGTCATAACATACTTAATGAAACAAATCCATCAAAAATTCCTTGGATAACATGACATTAACACAATCTTCTTTTCTGAAGTCTTCTTTTTTCCCTTTTTTCTGAGTCTTCTTTTCTCAAATTTCCAAACTCCAGTACTATTAACTTTCCCTATGGAACTAAGTCTCCATTCCATTGATCCTGCTTAATGCTCTATCACTGGTCCCAGCCCTCAGTTACCTAGACTGGAATTAATTCCCCCATTTTCTTCAAGGCAAATTTGAGATTTCTATGGGAGGGAGCATGGAGCAGCTTTTGCATCCCCACCAGTTTCCACTACCTCCATCCTCCCCTCCCCAGTCTCTACTCCTCCTCCTCATCACTTAGCAAGCTAGAGAACCTTCTCAAATTCCTCTTCACAAAAAGATTGAGCCCTGGGCCTCTGCTTGCTTTTTCTCTGATCTGCCTCTGACAAGTTGCATTTTACTATAAATCCCCTCAATTAGACCCTGAAAACACTTCTGCTGTCGCCTCCTTGATATATGGAGATGGAATTAGCTTAATGTCCCTGGCAACCGATTTCTCCAACTAAAAATAGTTGGTGTATGAGCTGTGTATTCACCTTCCTTTCTCTGTATCAGCTGTATACTGACACCTGGGGCAGGGAAAATTTTATTGCCCCCAGGCTTGGCCCCACTGGGAAAGAAAGGTTTAAAGGGTTAATCTCAACTCCAAATATAGCTGACAAGATAAAGAAAGGAACAAAGGATGGAGAAAAGCTTTGGTTTGAGAGTCAAAGGGAAGAAGGGAACCAGTTGGAGTAAGCCACAATTAGGGCTGCCCCTATGTATAAGTAAATAATTGGTCTGGTATCTGACACTTCACTCTTCTATTATATGCATTATTAGTAAAAAAAAAATGTATATACATATACATACATACATACACATATATCCCTTGGCCTGAGAATCTGGCCTCAGGCTTATTTCAGTCACTCACCAGCAATGATCCCTTCTCTGACACTTCCAAGTATAAATGTAATCTCATTCCTCATACTTCTCTATTGGGAAAACTCCATAGAAACTTACTAACCTCTGATTCCTATTGTAGATAAAGAATTTCAGATTTTCATTGTCAGAAGGAACCTTAGGGACATTTCATTTCAGCCTCTATCAAAACATCCCTAGTAAATGATTGTTTAAATACTCCTGGTGATGAGGAACTCATTACCTTACCAGACAACCCATTTCATTAGGATAACTCTAAATGACAGAACCTTCTTTACCTTTTATCATGTCAAAATTTACCACTCTATAATGAGGTGTTTTAGCTCTTACCTCTGTCCTCTGGAGCCAAATAAACTTAATTTAACTCCTTCAAAACAGGATAATCCTTTAAATATTTGAAAGCTGCTGTCCTCTCCTCCCCCTACCCAAAGTCTTTTTTTTTTCCTTCAAGTTAATAACTCCTAGTTCTTTCAACCAATCATTGTAGGGTATTTGCCCCTCTTCATTACATATTTTCTCTTTACTTGTGACTGTGTATTGTATTTACCCCGTTTGTGGGATAGTAAGCATCTAGAGCAGACATCCTCAATCTCTTTTGTGTATCATAGATTCCTTTGATAATCTGTTGAAAGCTATGAATCCCATTATTCTCACAATCATATTTTTTATTTTACTAAATAAAGTGCAAAGGACTACAAAGAAAACTAATTATGTTGAAACATAATTATCAAAACATTTTTTACAAAAGAAATTCATTAATTATTTTCTGTTCTGGAAAACAAACTATCTGATTTCATCTTTAGTATCTTCAGGACCTAATACAGTGCTCTGCACACAGTACCTCTTAATAAATTTAGATTAAATTGAATTTTCTTGTTGACAAGTCATTTTACTTCCCTGGAGCCCCATCTCTTCATTTGAGAAAATGAAGGAGTTGGACAAGAGAGCCTTTATCTTTTTTCCAGCTACCCCATTATGCTATGAAAGTAGATGAGATGACCTTGGGGGTCCTATCCAACTTTGTTTAGTTTATGGCTTCTTTACTCATCTTAAAATGCCAACTCTCCAGAGAGATGTCTTTGTAAGCTTCATCAGTCATTTCTACTTTAGCATGAATGAATTCCAATGGCTCATCAGGTCACAGAAGTGACCCTGAATTTTCCAGGACTATGAAAGTGGCACAAATTATGGCAGAGCCTACCAATCTGGAAAGGCTTTGAATATCGTCCCATTCTTGGGCTGTGGATCTGTTTAGCTGAGTATGTTTGTCGTCATCCTCTAGCTCATTGGCAATCTGGACAAGTTCCATGGAGAATATAACTCAATCTTATTTAGGTCTCTCCATTCCTGTCTTCTCCTATGAAGTGGCAGGGGGAGGTCGGAAAGAACTGGCATTTCTGTACAAAGGAAGAGATGAGAGATGGCTGAGCAGCAGAAATGAGTAATTTTGACACAGCTCTGCTGAGTTAATATCACAGACAGCACTGCTCAAGGGATGCCAGCAACCCATGTTTAGCCTTCAGGCTTCCCCTCCCCCTTGTCCCCACTCACACTCATCTGGAGCTGTCTTTTCAGGGAGTGGGCTCTGAAACCCCTGTGATCTTCACAGGCAATCTGTCACTCACAGTTACTGAGGGGAACACGGAGGTTCGTGTGGACAATCAGGACACGGCTCCGTGATTAATAGAGCTGAGAAAGAGAAGACTCGGTGGGGGTGGGGGGAACTGAGGGAAAGGGAATGATTTGGGAGGCAGCTTGATACAGCTGGAATGAGTTCTGATTGAGAATCAGAAAGCCTGGCTCTGCCACTTCCAACCTGTGTGACCTTGTATAACATATTTAACGCCTCTGGTCTCAGTTCTCTCATCTAAAATGAGGAAGGTGAGGTAAACTAGATGGCCTCAAAAGTTGATTCTGTCTCTAAACCTATGATTCTTTGGTTTTAGATATTTATTAGGTAGAAGAAGGAAGGTCTCATCTCTATGATTCCAGAAGGCAGAATTTGGACCAGTGGGTAGAAGTTGCAGAGAGATGAATTTTGGTGCAATATTAAGAACTTTACATATAGTTAGAACCATGCAATAGTGCAATGTATAGACTCCTTTGTTAGGTGAACTAGAAGGAAGGGAAGAGGAAGGAAGGAAGGAAGGAAGGAAGGAAGGAAGGAAGGAAGGAAGGAAGGAAGGAAGGAAGGAAGGAAGAAAAATTTACACGATAACTTTGTTTTATATTAAAAGAAATAACAAATTGTACATTGTAAATTTGGAGTTTCAGGTGAATCATCTTCTTTTATTTATGCTATGGAAATATTTGCTTTATTCCACAAATTAAAAGTAAAATAAATTAATTTTAAAAATAAAATGCTAGCATGATAAATGTGGAAATGTGTATAGAAGAGCTGCACATGTTTAACATATATTAGATTACTTGTTTGTAGGGGAGGGGTTTGGGGGAAGAGAAGGAAAAATTTTGGAACATGAGATTTTACAAAGGTGAATACTGAAAACTATATTTGCATTTATTTTTAAAATAAAAAAGCTTTTAATAAAAATAAAAATATTTTGGTAAAAAATAAAAATGCTATAGAAGAAATTTCTGTATTAGATAAAAGTTGGAAGAAGATAATTTCTTTATTTATCCATGAGGTCTTGTGAATTCTTTCCATCCTGTACATTTTCTATGGTAGAAGAAACTTTTTAAAAATGTGGTCACTGCACCTGCTACAGATCCCTGGAGTCACAAATGAGAGGGGAATACACAGGGAATAGTAAAGAGCTTGGGATGATTGAAATTAAGGGACTGTGATAGGGAACAGCAAGAGATCAGTTATGATTAAAGACCTTAAATGCCATTATAGACTTGAAGTTTGAAGAGACCTTGGAAGCATTTGGATCAAATCCTTCATCTTACAAATGAGGAAACTGAGACCTAATTTCCTCAATTTGCCCACGGTCATACAAATAGAAAGTGGCAGAGCTGGGATCGGAACCCAAGTCATTTTATTCCAAAACCAGTATTCTTTTTTATTTCATCACTGGGGTTTAAATTCACAAAGAGTGAATTGATAACAACACGTTTATATAGTACCACAAGATTTACAAAGTACTTTCCTTATACCTCATCTGTAAAATGGAGCTATTTTTCAGTAAAGCAAGTCATAAATCTTAAGTCAAAAGATTTTCTTTCATTGCTAATAACTGGACAAGCAGCTCCAGTATTCCTTTCTTTTATTGCATTCCTAGGAGTAACTGGACCTCCTCCAGCTCAGCCATGAGTCTGGCCAGATGGCAGCTGAAAGGACCCAATGAGCCAGGACTAAGCCTGTTCCAGAAAACCCATTTTGCAAATGAGAAAACTGAGGAACACTGAGGTAAAATGATTTCTCTAAGAGAAGACAACTAGAAAGTATCAGAGCTAGGATTTGAACACAGATATCCATATTCAAGGACTCCTTTACCCTTTATCATACTGCCTCTGGGGCTAATGCTTAGAAGCCAACTTGAAAAGTCTTTAGATCACCTAATTGAACCCATTCATATACATGTAAGAAAACTGAGGACAAGAGAGTTGAAAGTATTTTCCCCAACAATAAGTAGTAATGCTCAAATATAAATCCCATTCTTCCTCTGAACACAATTCCAGTTTTTGTTTAGTTATTTCAGTAATGCCCAACTCTTTATGACCCCATCTGGGGTTTTCTTGCAAAACTATTGAAGTAGCTTGCCATTTCCCCCACCAGCTTATTTTACAGATGAGGAAACTGAAGCAAGCAGAGTGACGTGAATTGACCAAGGTCACACAGCTAGTGGTTTGCCATTTTCTTCTCCAGCTCATTTTATAGATGAGGAAACTGAGGCAAATAGGCTGAAGTGACTTGCATAGGGTCACACAGCTAGCAAATATTTGAAGCGATTTGAAATTCAGGAAGATGAGTGTCCCTGGCTCCAGACCCAGCACTCTATCCACTGTACTACCTAACATCCCTATAATTCCAATTTCTACTTATGTTATCTCACTTCCCTTGAGAACCTCCCTTGAGCAAAGGTGTCTTAATGAGGTGAAAAGAGAGTGGAGGCAAAGCAGTCAGCATTATCTGACACTTGGAGAGGATTGTGGATGTGTAGGGGGAGGAGGGAGCAGAGAAGTGTGGTCAAGGGGTTTTCTTGTATTGCTAATAAGCTGATGAGCAACTCTGCTCAGAACTCCTCTCCCTTATTGTGTGCCTGGGAGTAACTGGACCATTTCCAGCTCATCCACATGAGTTTGGCCAGATGGCGGCTGAAAAAAGCCAATGATCCAGGCTTGAGCCTGTTCCAGAAAATTTAGGCAGTGGATATCATCAGACTCTTGATGGCTAGAACTATGGCCTTTGAGGGCACAGGAACTGGATGAGGCAGTGGAGCTCAAAGTTGCCCCTAGCAAGGAGAGAGCAGGGAATGAGCCTTGAATACAGTGGAAGTCAGTCATCAGTTTAACTGTCTCTGCCACTAACTCCTTATGGGATCTTGCTTAGTGGAAAGAATGCTAGACTAGGAATCAAAAGAAATCTTCCTCTGACACTATATTGGTTGGTTTATTGTCCTTTGTTCTTAAAGAAGACCAAGATGACATCATTGTGTTGGGGTTAAGGTACAGCGTGTCTGACTGTGACTGATCAGCTCAATAACAGCTCAAAAGCCTCCATCACATGATGGGCACAAGTAGCCTATATGAGTATTTGGAGTAGAGACGTATCTAACCACCATCCTCTATGAACCTCAGTTTTTTCTATCAATAAAATAAAGATGATAACTCTTTTAATGTAATACCTATTTCATAAGGTTGTGAAGATCAAATGAAATCATACAGACTATAACTTCTTTGAAGTCTGGTAACTATGTTGTTTTTGTATTTATAAACCCAACAATTAGTATAGCATTACACATTGGTACCTGTGAGTTCATCTGTAGAGGAAACTTCTCAGTGAGGAAAGTCAAACATGATCAGTGATCTAGTTTGTTTTGCTTAATTGTTGTTTAGTCAATTATTTGTGACTGACTCTTTGTGACTCTTTTTGGGGTTTTCTTGACAAAAATACCAGAGTGGTTTGTCATGTCCATTTCAGCTCATTTGACAGATGAGGAAACTATGGAAAACAGGGTTAAGTAACACATCCAGGGTCATACAGGTAGTAAGTGAGTCCAGATTTGAATTCAGTCCTCCAACCCCAGCTGCCTCTACCAAAATATATTTCTCTGTTTCAAAGGAGAATTCTACTGGGAGCAAGGGGAAGAAGAACATGTATGATGGCAAAAGATAACTCACAACTCTGGGTACTTCAGGGCCTGAAAGTCCTTCCTCTCTTTGTTGATTCCTCACACGGTTCTTCCTTAAGTACAGCAACTCTGCTGGATAAGTTGCTTAGATGGACTCTTTGGATCTGCTCTTTATAGCTGGGTCGCTTCTCTGCTGCAAGGGGTCAAATTCCTCGAATATGTCTCCTTCAGTAGGTAATTTCCTCTATCTCTCTGTCTGTCCTCAGATGTGTGTTTTGGCTTCTGACTTGTAATTGTCTGATAGCTCTGATGGCATAGCCAATGGGGATGAAAATCTTCTTCCCACCTTGTTAGTCCCTGGCATAGGCAAAGGGGTTTCCTCCACAACTGCTTCCCACTCTTCAATTCATACAAGAATTAATCCACTGCTAGATGGCTTGTTTTTTATGCGCTTTCTTTTTCCCTCATTGATTAGCCAATATCCTATTATCTTCTCAAGTGTATTAAGGAACGTACATCTTGTAGTGGGATTTTGATAAAAGTCCTTAGCCATCTTTTATACTTTTTGATTTCATTCTGGGACTCCTGTAACCATATCAACTGAGGTGTCAAGGAGGACTCTTTCACATTGGCTACTCTATCAGAGTTTTTAGGGATTCACTCACCATCCATTTATCCATCCATTTATTCATCCATCCATCCATTTAGCTAATCAGGAATTCTTTGTCTGAATCTAGAATTAGGATTCCAGCTTTCATATTCAATTGCATACAATAAGAATTTATTGAGAGCTTTCTGTGTACTCTATTTTGTGCTAAATACTAAGATACCCCCCCCAAAAAAAGAAAAGAAAAGAAAACAGGATCTATATCCTGAGAGGAAATAAGGGAAAATCCCTGGGCTGGGAGATCAAAAAACCTAGGGCCCATTGCAAACTCTACTAATTGCAATCTAGTGTGGTAGAAAGAAAGAGCACAGAACTTAGAAGAAATGAGTTTCACTTTTGGTTCTACTACCTATTAGCTCTGTGATCTTGGCAAATCACTGAGGTTTCTTTGGAGCCTTGGATTGCTCATCTGTAAAATGGAGTGATAATATTTATATCTCCCACTTCCCAGGATTCTTGTGGGGAACTCATTACTACATATACCCCTTGGCTCATAAGCTTATACCTGGAAAGCAGTGGCATAAGAGAAGCCAGATTCTAGAAATGGCCAGATAGACTCTGTTCTAAAATTCACTAGTGTGGTAATATTTTTAATTTAAATTTCTGGGACTTGTGGGAGAAAGAAGCCAGAAAAATGAGATCCCACTTCCATATTGCATGCCACATGAAAAGAACAGCAGGCAGGGTTAACAGGAGAATTTGTTCTTTGGATGTGATGTGCCTTTCTCACTTCCTCTGAGAATTTCATTGGTTACCATTGCTGGAGGGGGGTAATTGGAAAGTATGGGATATTTGCTATCTGCCCCACTCTAACCCTTACTCATTTTGTGGAAGAATCAATAGAAGAAGAAAAAGAGGTCTGTGCCTCTTCCTTTTAGCCCAAAGCAGGTTCTTACTGTATATACTCCAATTCAGTTTTTATCTATATTTTCACATGTTACTCAAAAATAAAAAAAACAAGTGGCTGCTAAATTCTTGTCTGGTATGATTGATGATGGCAGCAGATAGAGATTTGGGAAGAAGCTTTGACTCTTTGAAGGGACAGATGACATTATCTGCTTCAGTGTAGCTGATATGTGCGAAGTGGGGGCAGAAGTGGACACTGGTTCCATTTGAATTCTCTACAAGTAAGAAAAGTAACCATTCTTCAAGACAAAGATGGGTATTTCATAAAGAGAGTATATAAATGAATATACATTTGTATGTATGTATAAATGCATATGTATGCATGTACATGTATATGTATAGCTGTATGAGTATATGTGTATTTTAAATGTGCTTATATATGTATGTATTATATATGTATGGTTCAATTCCTGAGAGAATGCATGGGGACCCCAGGTGGATGCTTGTAAGCCTGTTTTGGGAAGTTCATGATGACATGGAATGAAAAGGTGTTTAATGTTCTCTGTTTCCTTTATGCTTACTGCAGGAGTGAAGGATTATTGATTTGTTCCTGAGCCAGAATGAAGTATTTTCAAATAGTTCTGGATTTGTTTAATACCAAGAAAAGAAGTACTCAAATTGGCTAATTTTCCATTCATTTCAATCATGACTGACTCTTTGTGATTTCATTTGGAGTTTTCTGGGCAAAGATACTGGAATGGTTTGCCACTTCCCTCTCCTGCTCATTTTCTAGATTAGGAAACTGAGGCAGACAGGGTGAAGTGGCTTGGCCAAGATCAACATAGCTATTAAGTCTAAGACTGGATTTGAATTCAGATCTTCCTGGCTCCAGGGATGTATATTCACTGTGCCAACCAGTTGCTCCTGTGTGGTATTTCTGTTATTTCCTTTTATGTATATGTGTTGCATGCCTTCCCAATGGATTTGAACTCAGGAAGATGAGTCTTCCTAACTCCACGTGTGGTATTTTACCCAGTGTATCACCCAGTTAACTCCTAGTTTGTACCTTTGACTAACTAGTACCTTTTATATGTTCACCAAGTTCTGGCTCAGTACCAGTCAAAAACAATCAAAAATCAAAATCATTTTTTTTTCTTTTCACATGAACAGGAAGCAATCAGTAGATTGCTGAAGTGGAGCATCTGAAGTGGGGAGTCAAGCCCTCCTTTCCACAGCATCTTAACCTTCTAGAAGCAAGCTAACCAAATATTGTGAGGATTACTTGTGCATGCTCCCAGGATCGAACCCTCATTGACCAATCCCCCATCATTAGAAACACATCCATATACATCTTTACACACACACACACACACACACACACACATATATATATATGTGTGTGTGTGTGTGTGTGTGTGTGTGCATATGTGCATATGTGTGTGCAACCCTAAGCCTCATTTAGTTAAATGCTTGAGGCAAACACAAAACTAGTTAGTACCAACTCTACGGGGACATCTTTGATTCCTAGCTAAATCATGTCTTTTCCAAGTTCTGCTTCAGAAGACTATGTTTTTTAATTCTTTTTTTTCTTTTTTGTTTTTTTTTATAAAGCTTTTTATTTTCAAAACATATGCATGAATAATTTGGCAACATTGACCTTTGCATAGCCTTGTGTTTCAGATTTTTCCCTCTTCCCCACACTTCCTCCCCTAGTTGGCAAGCAACCCAATAGATATTAAACATGTTAAAATAGCTATTAAATCCAATATATATAAACATTTATATAATTCTCTTGCTACACAAAAAAAATCAGATTAAAAAAGAAAGTAAATGAGTAAGAAAACAAAATGCAAACAAACAACAATAAAAAGAGTGAGAATGTTACGTTGTGATCCACATTCAGTTCCTATAGTCCTCTCTCTAGAAGATTATAATTTAATGAAGATTTCAAAGAAGGTAAAATTTTTCAGTGTTTAATGAAATTTGTACGGCAGAAACAACATAAGAATAAGCTGTCAAAAGACTTGGATTCTTGTCCTAAATCAGACACTATTTGTGTGATCTTGGTTAAGGATCATAGTCCCCAAACTCTGGACCCTATGACTCTCTGAGACCTACAAGTCTCGTTTGTAGCAGACTACTTTTACTTTGAACACTGGGCTTGCCTCTCTTCCTGCCTGACATTCCTGACTTTAAATTTCCTAGAAATTTATAAAATCCATCCTTGGGCTTCCTATTTACAGTGTTGCTATGAGGATCAATTGCGAGTAATGTCAAGGTAAGCAAACTCATGATGGGAGAGAAGGGTGGGAGAAGGGAACTTTTCCCACCAATAGGCCCAAGCTCTAGGCTCAAAGATTAGATTTCATCCTGAGGGATCCTGGCCTTTAAAAGAATAGATCAGGCTCTTCCTCATATTCTGTGATTTCTTATGTCTCTATTTTTACATGCTGCTGAATAGATGTGTTTGAAGTCACATAAAAAAGTCATGCTGACTTTGTGCCTTATAAATTCATATTATTAAACTTCAACTGAGCCCTCACTATAGCAAGGCAATCTTTTTATTCCTCTGTAATTGATTCCCTAATTCATAACTTTCTCTTTTTTCTTTGTTCTTTATCTGCAGGGCTGGTTTCCCTTTAAGGGAGCTATGAGGCTGTTTTCAAGACTACCATTGGAAAAACTTCCGTGTTAGCTAATAAACAAAAGGCCTATACTATGGAAAATTTATGTCAGAGATTTTAGTAGAATTCTCAGTTTCCTCTGGGAATCGCTTTCCAAATTAGAGCGGCCAGTTGTTCCAGGGAATACAGAGGCGGAACAGCGATTTAATCTGAATTTTCTATCTTTTTTTTAACCTTAGGAATTATATCCTATCTTTATTATTAGTTTAAAAAAAACTTTTTTTGCTATATTTTATGGTTTTATTGCATTCTAACCCCAAGCCTAAACCATTAGACTGGTCCAAGTCAGGACTGACCCAGATTATTTAAGGGGTTGTTTAGAGCTAAATTCATTCTTTGTTAAATTTGGTTTCAGTTTGCAATTCACTTTGTGGTTAAATTCATTGTTGCCGTGAGGAGAGGGTGATATGAAAGAAATAGAACATTGTGACTGGATGACCAAGATAGAAGATTCTGTTATCTTGGGGTCTCACTATTCTTGGTTGTATGTGGGGAGTCCTCTCACTGGGGAGGGAGGAAGCTCTCTTTTACTTTGTAGGGTTATGAATGCTTAAGGAACCCGACAGGGAAAGTAAATCAACTATGTCTTGGCTCTTATTAGTAATTTTAGAAAAGTTGTTCAGAAGAAAAATTAAAAAATAAACTCTTTATGTGTTGAACAATTAGAAGCAGAGATGAATGCGCTTTTCATCTTTAAAGAATGTACAGTTTATCGACCTACTCATAGTATGGAAGAAAAGGGCAGTGAAAATGGAGGTGGGTACTGAGGCTACAAAGGAGAAGCATGTATTCTGATCCAAATGTTTCCTTGGAGAATATATTAATTTCTGCTGATATTAGGGCTAAAAGGGAAGAAATAGGAGGCAGAGTAAAGCTGAAGACTAGGAACCAAGAAGAGAGCATTACTTCTATCCCATTATTATCCTGGATAGATTACCTTCCGAGATTGTCTCCCACTATAGGGCAGTCAGAGGGTGGCTGGGCTTTCATCTATAAGGATCTAGGAAGGTCATAAGAGAAGTTGAAACAGCAAGCTAATTAATTATTAGAAGAAAGGCAAACTCTAACGGCTGAATCTCTCTAATGGAGAATTTCTGTCTGTGGTGAAGTTCTATCAATTTAAAGAATTATGGAGAATTTCCTTCTGTAAAATTAGATGATTCAGTTAAAGATCCCAGGTGGGGCGCTTTGTCCCATGTTATGGGAAGTTCAGCACACTTGGCTCACAAAGATGAATTCCCTTTCTTTCTTATTCCTTAATAAGGGATAGCAACATTTTAAAAACATTTTAGAGAGATAGGCCTGGTAGGCTGGATTGAGGCCATCACTGCATAATTTCTTATTTCCTATATTGTCTTTCTTCAATCTTTTTTTCAGTCATGTCTGACCTTTTGTGACCTCACTTGAGAGCAGTAGAGATACTGGAATGTTTTGTTATTTTGTTTTCCAGATCATTTAATAGATGGGGAAACTGAAGCAGACAGAGCTGGATAACCTGCCCAGGGTCACATAACTAGGAAGTGTCTGAAGCCAAATTTGAACTCAGAAAAATGAGTCTTCTTCACTCCAGGCTTGGCATTCTACTGTACCATTTAACTTCCACTGTAATTCCAGCAGTCAGTTTCTACAATACCATATTTCCTGTGAGTAGTCTATCCTATCTTTTGGGCAAAGTGCTACATGAATGCCATAGGAATCTAGTCATAGGTCTGCTAGACTATCATGCAATCCTGGGCAAATCAGAGGGTAAAGCTTTGAGAAAATTAGGGAAACCACAGCAGTTTTCCAGGCAGATAAATAGCAATATCTATTCAAAGAGATTACATGGGAATAAAGAGAGGAGGCAGAGTGTCTGTCACCATGTTAAATGGGTAATTGGTGATATCTTTTTTCTGGAAGGACTTTTGGGTATGGCTTTTGAAATGTGGCGTTGACAAGAAGATGATTGATGGTCAGTCTAGAGGCATATTAGTAAAATTGTATTGAGACATCCAGAACCCAGGAAGTAAGAGTCTTTCTGCTCTGTCCAAATTTAGGACCTTTCTTAAAATCTCTACCTTACTTGGTCAATTCCTCACCATGGGGGTCCCTTACATGATGTTTTCAAGGAACACAAATCATTGCATCTAGATTTGAGGGACTGATGAGATGAATTCCCCTAAATTAAGAAACAAGATTTCCATGGAATTCTAATCCCAGGATCACAGCAGAATTAGAAGCTATTTGCCCAATCACTGTGGCTTACAGAAGAAAAGGATGTTGTTCTCACATATTTAGAGACACATTACATTAAAGGTTATATCCCAGTTTTCACAAGAGGTTTTAGGAGAAAGAGTAGCAAATGAAAGAGCATCTTTGCTCAAGTGGAGGTAGTTCTAATGGTGGTAGCTAATCCAAAAGTATATATAATGGGCAGCACAGTGCCTGGCATAATAGGGCCTTAAAAATATTTGTTGATTGATGTGTATTGTGAGTTTTGGTGAGTCAGTACTTATAAAGATTTTTATGGTAAGCTTAGAAGCTTATAGATATATAGATAATCCATATAGATATGAATCATTGTATATAGAATGGAAGTCCTTGGAGTTGTCTTTACCATCCTCTGTTGTTAATATTAAGTAATATTAAGTCCCAAATTTGAGGAGTGAAACTATTTCCTCCCTCATAAAGAAAATGTAGGAGGTTGGAGTATTTTGCTATTAAAAACTCCTCTTATAATAACCCAGTATGGCTGGTAATGAAGCCAGATGGTACTTGGCAACTTAAAAGTAGATTATTAGAATATGAATAAAATTTCTGCGTGCATTTCTGTGGCCATTCTTAACTCTATCCATATGACAAACCATATAGCCTAAGTCTCAGGTGAGCTCTATAGAGTTAGTAATTTCACCAGTGCTTTCTTCTCTATCCCCATGGCTAAAACCAGTCAAGACCAGTGGGGAGGCATTAAGTAGCCTTCTATTATCCTTCCTCAAGAATATTTGAAGAAATTATTAGAAAATTCAGAGTGAGACCACTAAAAATATACATATTTCTCAATGATACCATATTACACAAACACTAAAAAATCTTTTGTAGACCATAAAACAATAAATATAATTATGGGGTGAATAGGAATTCACATGGTAGAAAAGGGATATTTTAACAGATTTGATGGTAATCTTAAGTCCCAGGATGAAGGAACCAAGGATAATCCCTCAGCAAAAAGCCTCTAAAAGTAACAAAATTTATTACTGCTCCCCATGAGTTTCCCAGAATGAGACAGATTTTTGGCTAATTGACTAGCCCTCACTGAAGGGAGAGCAATATCAGCATCAACATGCTCCAGGACAGGTTACATTCAAGAGACCTATGACTTTTTAGTTACTAAGATACAAATAATTGGGATCTATGTTGGGGCTTGGGACAGTGTAGAAGACATCATCTGCTGTAGGTTTGATTTTATTATGTTGGGGGTTGAGGATGGTGTAGAAGATATCATCTGCCGAAGATTTGATTCTACTTGTCCTGCTACTGGTCAGCAGAGTTATTTTTTACATCTGAAGACCCACTCTGAATTGCCCCTAGCATTATTTCTTCTGAATGAATTATACCTTTGAGAAGATTATATTGTTTTGTGTTTTTATTATTTGTTTCAAGTTTATTAGCTAGTTATAATATGATTGTTTTAAGGTTATTTTAGTGATGATCTCATAGAAAATTTTTGGGATCTCCCCAGCAAGGGATGGGATTTGGTAGGATCAGTGCTTCTTTTTTGTAGTCTGGTCTGATTTCCCTTCAATGAAATTAGGAAACTATTCTCAGTGTCATTAGCTTAGATTCTTTACCACCCAAGGTATAATAGGTCTAGCCTATTAGGGCCTATCAGGAATTAACATGGATTTTTCCATGGTGAATACAAAGGTAGAAGGGAGTATCTCTTTTATCTGAATTATTCTTTTTTAACTTTTTAACCCCAAAATTAATTATATCTTTTTTACCAAGAATTATATACCTTTTTGCTATTTGTTATTGCTAAAGTAATTTTTACTGCGTTTCATGGTCCATGAGTGTTTTATTGTATTCCAATCCTGACTCACTGAACTTGCCTGAGTTAGGCCTGACCCAATATACTTTTCAATCCTCTCACACTTTCCCCTTCTCCTCCCACTCCCTTCTCTCTCTCTCAGCTATGACCTTTTCTTCTTACTTTTTTTTAGGCAATCAGAATTAAGTGCCTTGCCCAAGGCCATAAAGCTAGTAAATGTCTGATGCTGAATTTGAACTCAGGTCCTCTTGACTCCATGGCTGGCGCTTTACCCATTGTGCCTCCTGGATGTCCCTGGTTCTTACTCTCCTAAGAAAATTGAGACTATTTGACCTGAGCACCCTCTTCTAGTCTCATCTCAAAAACTCCTTGATATCATTTCTCAGTCTTTCTTCTTTCCTAATCTCTAACAATGAAGTGGCCTTTCTCCAAATGACTCTCCAAAACCCTATATGTATCCTTGAAAAACTTTTAAATTTAATCTGCTTTACTAAAATTTTCTCCTTTCTTAAGTATAGAAATTAACAAAACAATAAATCAAAGCAATTTGCAGCTGTAAATATGTACATTGAAAATTTAATAACTGGTCCGGTAAGAACTGATCCTAATACATCCCTGCCTGATCTCATCAGTTCTCATCTTCTCCAGAATATTGCAACCTCTATCATTACCTACCTTATTCATCCTTAACCTCTCCCAATCTACTGTTTCTTCCTTATTTCCTTCAAAGACAAATCTTTCAATTCTTAAAAGAAACCTTCATTAAACCTTCCTAATTCCTCAAGCTATCATCCATATGTTTCCTCCATTTTTTAGCAAAAATCCTAGAAAAAGTTGTCTATTATTCATTGCCTCACTTTACTCTCCCCTCAGTCACTCTTCAGCCCCTGTCCATCTGGCTACTTACGTCATCACTCAACTGAAATTGCTCCCTCCAAAGTTACCAACTCTTACTGGTCTTTTTTTAGTCCTCATCTTTTTAACCCATCTGCTGCATTTGACATTATTGATACCCTTTCTTCCAGGATACCATCTTCTGTCTGGGCTTTTATGGTATTCTGCTCTTCTCATTCTTCTTCTAAAGATCTGACCATCCTCAGTGTCCTTTGATGGTTCATCATTTACATTGTACTCTCTAAATGTGGACGATTCCCAAGGGTCTCTTCTGATCTTCTCTTTCTACATCCTCTCTCTTGGAAACTACAACAATTATCATGGATTTAATGATTCTCCCTTTACTGATAATTTACAGATCCCCATAATCAGCCCTAGTCGTGTTCTTGAGTATCTGTCCTGCTTCATCGGTTGAACATTTCAGATTGGATGTCCCCAAAGGCAGCTCCAGTTTAGAACTCGTTATCTTTTCCCCAAAAACCACCCTTCTTCCAGACTTTCCTAATTTTGTCAAAGGTTTGCAACCCTGGCATCATCCTTAACTCTGTATTCTTTTCTTGCCCTAAGTATACAAAGTTGCCAAGTCTTGCCATTTCTACCTAAACAAATCTCTCATTTCCAAACACTTCTCTCACTCAGTCCTCAACATCTTTTAGGAGGGCTATTGTTTTTTTTTCTTCCTTATCTCTTTTATTTTTTTAATTATAGCTTTTTATTTAAAACATATGTATGGATAATTTTTAAACACTGACTCTTGCAAAACCTTCTGTTCCAAATTTTCCCCTCCTTCTCCCCACTCTCTCCCCTAGATACAATACATGTTAAAATACATGTTAAATCTAATATATGTGTACATATCCATACCATTATCTTGCTGCACAAGAAAAATCGGATCTAAAGAGAAAACCTGAGAAGGAAAACAAAAATGCAAGTAAACAACATCAGAAAGAGTAAAAATGCTATGTTGTGTTCCACTGTGTTCCACTTGTGTTCCACTTGTCTTCCCTTTCCTTTCCTTCTCTTGTCTTGCCTTGCCTTTCTTTCCCTTCCATTCTCTATCTTCTCTTCTCTTCTTTTGCTTTCTCTTCACTTTGCCTTTCCTTCCCTTCCCTTCCCTTGCCTTTCCTTCACTTGCTTTACCTTGCTTTTCCTTCTCTAGTCTTCCTTTGCCTTCCCTTCCCTTCCTTTTTCTTTCTTTGCTTTCCCTTCTCTTCTTTTCCCTTCATTTGCCTTCACTTCACTTGCCTTGCCTTGCCTTTCTTTCCCTTATCTTCCCTTCCCTTCCCTTGCTTTGCCTTGCCTTGCTTTGCCTTCTCTTTCTTTTCCTTCCTTTCCCTTGGCTTGATTTTCCCTTCCCTTTATCAGATTTTCCCAAAGATTTGCGTGCGTCAGTCCTCTACTGAGAAAGTTGTAATAGCTCCCTCTTGCTTCTAGGATCCACTGTTGTGTTCCCCTGTGTTGTCTTGAAGGAAGTGGTGAAGGAAAACTGAGGATACCCAAGGTATAATCTTGATTCAGACTATAATATCCCTTACCTTTTATACATGCTGGCTCTGGATGACCTTCCTTTTCCTCTTCTCCACTGCTTCCTCACCCTCATCCCTCTCCTCTCCTCCTGTATTATTTAGAAATATCCTTCAAGACTCAGTCCAAATGACAGCTCCTTCAAGGAGTCTTCTCTGATTCCCTCACTTCTTCCTCCAGCCAGAAGTGATTCCCCCTTTTTCTTTACTCCTTTAGCACTCTACCTCTCACATGGAGCAGCCTATTTTGCCTTGTAAAATGGTTGTTTGTGTCCATGTCACCTGCACTATTAAATGGTAAGCCTCCCAAGGGTAGGGACCCCATCTTATTTTTCTTTGTACTTCTCCTCAGCAACTACACTCAATGAATTTTTGCTGAATAGAATTGAAGATGGATCCAGGAACCAAATAGCTAGCCCCAGGAAGTGAGCTCAAAGTTTGGTTTTGTATACCAAAGCTGTATCTAATGATTTGGAGGCTGGGGAGACAATGGATCATCCTGGTGCTAGAACGGATAACAAAGGCTAAGGATCCTGGATTCCAATGTTGTTGATACCTTTTTCTCCCCATTAGGCAAGGGGAAACTGCACAGCCTCTTGTGGAGACTGGGGGAAGGGGGTGGGAAATTGTCCTGTCAATGAGGGAGGCGTTTTTCAAACATAGAAGAGCTATGGAGGGTGAAGAGTAGGTGCTAGAAAGAGGAGGGAGAGCTCAAATCCTGGCATCCAGGTCTAGAGCCATGGACCCTCTTTGGGAATGGCAAAGAAAGGAGAGGTGGAAGGGCTGAAGCAGAGGATGGGTTGTGGGGGATGGGACGGGAAACACCCAAATGCAAACCCTACTGCTAGCGTCCTATCCAGCATGGTGCCCAGGAAGCAGTGGTGGAGGGGCACCTTTCATCACCCACCCCAACCCTTCTGCCCGGGTTCCTCCAATCCGTCCCATTCTGTGTCCCATAAGTATGTCTCGCCTGATTTCCTCCCTAAGTCCCACAAGTCTCATTCTTCTGCAATCTTTCCAAGAAACGAGTAGAAGAGGGGTTCTTAGTCTCCTCTCCCCTCCCCCTGCTTTCGCCCCAGTCCCAATCTCTAGGTTCTCGGACTGCGGTCTCTGAAGCTGTCGGCGCAGGAGCCGCGCTCAACTGACTGCTGCAAACTGAGAGGGGGCAGGGAAAGGGGGTCAGCGATTAGCCAGGCTGGATGGAGGGGTGAGGGGGAGCTTTAGAAGAGAAGGAACAGGAGGGGAGCGCGAGCAGAGAGGGGGAGGGGGAGGAAAGGGGGCAGAAGGAGGGAGGGAAGAGGGAAGGAGCGAGGAGGAAAAGGGAGAGGAGAGGAGGAGGTGGGGAGGAGAGGGAAATAGGAAAGAAAGGACAGGGAGGAGGAGGAGGAGGAGGAAAAGGAGGAGGAGGAGAGAGGTGGCGGGGGTGATGCGGGGCTCCTGGCTGCCAGGCGCAGGCTAGACGAGTGTCCTCCCTTAAGAACTGGGCGGGAAGCGGCCGCGGGGACCCGGCTTAGGAAGAAGAGAGGTGGCGCTGCCGAAGGGAACAAGGAACGGAGCTGGGGGCGGACGGGAGAAAGAGCCGGTTGTTGGAAGCAGATGTGACCAAGCAGCGGGCTGGCCGCCGGGGACCGAGCCGAGGAACCAAGCGGACAGTGCCGCTTTCTAAAGGAGCACCTGGCGCTGCGCTCTCTTCCCTCCCCTGCGATCTTCTGCTCGCCCCTCGTCAGCACCGCGGTCCCCTCGTCAGCACCGCGGTCCCCTCTTGCTCCTTACCCCGTTCTTCCCCCCGCCCTCCACTTCTCCGGGCTCCCACTCTGAGACTGGAGCTGCCTCCCTCCGCTGCTAGCCGCGGTACCTCCGGCTTTCCCCCGCAACTCGCTAGCAAGCTTGCTCGAGCTTGGCCGTGCCCTTCTGGGGATGTGCCAGTAACCCAGGTGTCCCGGGCCCCCCGAGAACCCCAAGGATGGGACGCCGCCCTCACCTCTTGGTTGTCCAGGTAAGAAAATGGGCGGGCAAAGAGACCCCTTCACTTGCTCCAACCCCTCCCCCTCCCCCCCACAGCCCCAGCGGTAGCGGGGGAGAAGGGGAGCTGTGTGCGTAGAGGAGCGGGGGCGCAGAATTGACCCCCTCCAACCGGGGAGTCCGGGGCCAGGACTGGTTTAGGTGCGACTAAGGATGGAGAGACGATTTTAATTGCCCCGGGGAAAACCAAACTCTTCTGAACGAACCCACGGTTTTCCGGAGAAATGGGTGGGGAGGAATCAGGTTGGGGCTGGGAGAGCACTTCCCGGAATCCGCAATGCCAAAGAATCCCTTCCTCAAGCTTCAGAGTGCCTGGGTGATTCCCAGATCGGGGTTGAGTCCCCATTTCCTCCTCCTCTACTTGCCCCCGCACCCGCCCACCACTCTGTCTCGGCAGAGCTTCAATAGTTCAGTGCTTTAGAGGTACGGTCCTTGCCTGTTTTTTTCCTTAAACACCTTCCTTAGATTTCACCTCCTATTCCCCCCCCCCCCCTCCTTTAGGCCTCCCAGTGGCTCCTTTTCCCTTTGCAGAAATCTGCATGTCTATGGAGATAAATCTCTCCCGCTCCTCAGAGCCCTTTGATCAATAGAACAATATTCCCCAGAGGAGATGAGGTGTCAGATGCTCGATCCTCTTCTCTGGCTAGGCTCCTGGTTGGGGCCGTGCATGAGCCGCGTCCGAGAGTGGGAGCCCATTTATTCCCCTGGAACTGGGAGCCAAAAGCTTCTCGGTCTTGCGTCTAGCGACTAACGAAGATATTTCAGCTCCCAGACTTTAAGAAAGTCACCAATAACTCACCAATTTTTGCCTGCAGAAGTTCAGTGACAGACACATCTCTCACTCACTCAAACCAGTCTTCAATGAGGGAGGATAGCATATTTTTACTGTATATACTATAAATGAGTGAATTCTGGACAGTTTTTTTTCCCCCGTGGGACTTGTGGTGTTCTCCAATGCACACACAGATGAATCACTTTAACTGATTTCTTGGGGGGGGGGGGTTACGGGGAGTACTTTTTGTTTACATTTATGTATATGTGTGAAGGTTGAAGATTTTGGGTTTTTAAAGAGAGGTTAATGAGTGACATGACGTCAAATGACCCATCTGATTTTATTTTTACTTTTCAAATTGTTAAACCTTTGTTTCCTCTTTTGTGTCTCTTACATATACAGAGGGGTAAATGAGTCAAATCATCTCCTTTGAAAACTTAACAGTTGAATTCAAGATGTCTGTAACAGAATGTTTTAAAAATAATAGCGAGTTTAACTGAAGTAAACCACACTCTCCCAATCCCTCACCCTCCAAGCCCTTGTTATACCGCTTTCTTTTAACTGAGACAGTGAGAAAAGTGCTGGATTTGGATCAGGAAGAAAAACTTGGGCTCCAGTCTGCTTTTCTTCCTATTTGGTCTTTGACAAGCAATTAAAAAACAGAAATTTATTTAGCATCTACTATAAGGTAGGCAGACACTGAACTTGAGATAAAAGGGCAAAAGTTATATGTAGTTCCTAGCCTCAGGGACCTTATGGAATGGGGGGGGGGGGAGAGAGTGAAGAGAAGGAGAAACAACATACATATATACGTATATTTATATGTATTTGGTATAATTATAGATCATATAGATTTGGGGGGAAGGCAGTAGATGCTGAAGGGAATCAAGGAAAAAAACTTCAGTATGACACGAGTTGGAGTTTGAAAAAGAGTCAAAAGGGAGGACAGATTAAATTCTAGGCATGGAAGATAAAGTCACTGCAAAGGCACTAGACACAAGGTAGAAAGCTGTGAGTAAAGAAAAATAAGAAGGCCAATCTGCCTGCAGAGTGGAATTACTGAAGAATAGGAATATGTAATGAGTTTAGATAAGGGGCCAGGCAGCAAAGAGCTTTAAAGGCCAGAATTTATATCTGACCATAAAAGTGGAAATAGTAGGAATTGGCTGAATTTTGAGGATGGAAGTGACATAGAGACCTGTGCAAAGGAGATCATTTTGGCATCAATGGTGTAGGAGATGGATTGAACAGGGGAGAGACTAGAGGCAGGAAGGCTAACAAGGAGGTTACTGCAATAGTACAGGAAGGAGTGATAAAAGATTTAATTATTGTGTAAGCAGAGAGAAGAGAACAGGTCAGTGTCTCTCCCTGGACCTTAGTTTCTTCATCTGTAAAATGAGGATGTTGGACCAGATGACAACTAAGGGACCTTTCAACTCTAAATCTTATCAATAAAGTGGGGAGGTGGAGGGATAGGAGAGGCAATGTAGTAAAAAGGAAAAGAAAAAAGAATAGGGGACTGGAGGAGTAACTGAGTAAGGAAATGAGAGGATTTCGTTTCTATTTCAACTTTGTTTGCAACTATCCAGATATGAACTTTACACCCCACCTGTCCCCACTATTACCCCAGTTCATATGAATTAAAGGATCATAGGATTTAATCTCGAAGAGGTCTTAGAAATGAACTAGTCCAACCCCTCATTTCCCAGAAGTGGAAACTGAAACCCATGTCATAAATAGTGTTTGGCCCAGGATTCTAATCTACAGACAACAAGAGTAGGAAACCAGGAAAGCAAAGAAGAAAAGCAAAGGAGGTTTTATCAAAATCAATCAAAGTCCCCACACCTATCAGTGATGGCAGCAGGAAGCATTTCTTGGACACATACTGTAAGCCAGAGTTGTGGGGTTGGAGACAAGATTCTGTCTAACATTTTTCTTTTTGTCTTAGTTAAAAAGAAAACCATGTTACAAGGTTCATTTTTTTCTTTATTTACATATTGGGGGGAAGGTTATTTCAGAAGAGAAAACACTATAAAGGAAATGGATTGTATCTCCCTTTCTCATTCAAATGAAATAATATTTATAAGCCACTTAGCAGTGTGCTTTCCTTATGGAATACACTTAACTAGATTTAAGAGTGTGAAGGAAAGTGAATGTCAAAAAGACAATGTCCTTGCCCTCCAGGAGTTTATAATCTACTTGGAATACTGAAAACCAGAGCTGGAAACAATTAATTATAGTTACCAAAGCAGGTTATAAAGGCAAGATAATGAAGTGTTAAGCTAGGAGTAAGGGAATAGCTGGTAAAAGTTTGGGATGTGCTAATTAGGAAAGACTACCTAGAAGAGGTGAATTGGGGATGAACTAGAACTAGAAGAAAGAAGTGAGTACTTCTTAGGAGAATAACCAAACAATGTCAGTAATAGACTGTTGGCGTATGGGAAATATAGGAAACAGTCTCTTGGCTAAAGAATCTGGGGGCAATGCCAAAAAAGAACAGGAACCACAGACTAGAGCTAGAAAAGACTTTGAGATCTTCTGGTCTTACCCCTTCATTTTCAATTTACCAAAGGAGAAAGTGACAACCAAGGTCACTTTATTGAGGAACTCCCCCCCAAAAAAGCTTTTGTTTCCCTGGCTTATATCTATTGACATTTACTGTATTCGACATTAAATTGTCTTAATATTATTAGGAAAATGCTTTTGACTTATGGACACCCCCCCAAAAAAAAAAGGATTTCAGGGACCACACTTTAAGATTCATTTTACTCTCCCTTTATGAAGGGGAAATAGGTTGGAAGTGAAAACGTGTAGTCTCAGAAAAAACCTTGAATTCTAAGCAATATAAATCTATCTTTTATCCCTGTTGTGCTGTCAATTGTGTAACTGTGGACAGGTTATTTACCCTCATAAAACCTTGGGTTTCTTCTTTGGGAAATGTAAGGAGCCACTATAAAGAGCATGGGGAAGGGGAGACACCAGGTTAGTCCAGGTAAGAAGGACTTCATAGATTATAGAAATGCAAGACTCTGACTTGGAGACCATGAGTGACAAATGCACTCTAAGGGAAGGGCCATTTCTCACACATAGTAATATTTGACTCTTCTATGGGCAGTTAAGAACTAGAAGAAATCATGTCAACTGAAGAGAAAAGGGAGCCGAAGGTCAAAGTACAAGTTATCTCTGAGACTAGAGTTACCTCTTGTTCCATCCTTACCCTGCTTACTCTTGTAATTCCGTTTGTGACCAAAGAGAGAAAGCCATCATCTCCTGACTCCCAAGCCCTAGCCAACTCTAGAGGGAAAAAAAGCCCCTGACTTTCTACTAAAGTAGGAAATAATAAAGCAGAAAGGTTGTGGTATTCTTAATTTAAACAAAACAGTTGCTCTTCTTCATCTCTACTACCAACATAAACCCAACCTTCATACAAGAATTGTAGGATGAATATCCCTCTGTATTGCCTCTCCTCATCTTCTTAAACAGCTTTGTGTATATTTCATATTACAGCTATTTATTTTTCTCCTTCCCTTCCCCGAATAGAATGTAAGCCCCTTGAAGTTAGGGATTCTTTCATTTTTGTCTGGTTTCCTGGCCTGGCACTTAATAAGTGCCTTTTAAATGAATTTCCTGAGAGGAAAGGATATCATAAGGAAATGACCCATGTAACTCTTTTCTCATTTAAATGACATATTTGTTTGCTTGCCTTTTCAATGGGGATAGAGGTAGGAGGAGAAAAAAGGAAAGAGAAAATTTACAACTCAGTTTTAAAAAATGAATCTTAAAAATTGTTTTTACATGTTATGGGGAAAAATAAAATATTAAATAAATAACAAATGAGATAATATTTGCAAGGCACTTAGCACAGTGCCTAGCATAAAGTAGGTTCTTAATAAATGCTTCCTCCCTTTCCCTTTTTCCTTCCCATTCACAAGAGTTTTATTTTAATGTAGGCAAGACAACACTGACTACTTGAAAGAATCTTGAAATTGGAGTTTTGGTTCTTAATCTCTTTGTGCCTTAGCTTCCTCTTATGTAAAATGAGGGGTCCTTGGGCTTAGATGGGAAAACTATTTTGATATCTGTATTTCAATATAATTGATTTCCTTTATAATTTACAAATGTTATTCTGAGAAGGGGTCCATAGGCTACATTGGAATACCAAAGGGGTGTACTATCACACACACACACATATGGTGTGAAAGTCCAGACTAAATGTCCTAAGGTCCCTTTGGGCTCTGGCCTTCTGGGCTTTTAGTCTGTGATTCTTTGGCTGATTCATCCAGGTAGCTGAATACTCTATGCAGCAGTCCCAGTACTGATAGTGCTATTCATATGGTTTGAAAATGAGATGTCACAAACAGACTTGACCCAAATGAGAAATTTATATTCCAACCATTCTTGGCAATGAACTAGTGGATGTTGAAAACCAGCCGGGATCCCATCATGGTCAAAACGTCACGGATTCAGAAGAGGGTGATTCCAAATATGGAACGATTGTGACAGAGGCTAGGCTGTGGCATCCCTTTACTCCTGGAGGAAACGCACATGGAAGTAAAATTCACTGTAGCTGACTTGATACATGAGAGCTGGAAGTGACCTTGGAGATGATTCAGACCAACCCTCTCATTTTACAAATGAGGAAACTGTAATCCGGGGGAGTTAAGTGATTGGCTCCCAGAGGTCATATATATCTAGCTAGCAAGTGCTTGAGGCAGAATTTGAACTCAGGTCTTCTTGACTGCAAGCCCAGAAGTGTTTTCATAGGACCACCTAAATGAATTGCATTTTAATTCAAACAATGAATAATTCTTACCTATTCATTCATGACCTCATGTGGGGTCTTGTGACTAAATGTGAGGGTTACAAAATTATGATTTATTATCAGTAAATTTTTAGGATGTTTACCTGTTTTATATACCTATATACCCAGGGTTGTGTAAAAATTTCTCTGGCTAAAAAAGAAGTCATGAGTGGAAAAAGTTTAAGAAGTCCTGAATTTGAGTATTTCCTTCCCTCTTAAATTGTCTAAAATTGATATTCTGACTCCCTTTCTTCTCTGACCTTACCTTAAAATAATAAAACTACTTTTGATTCGCTCAGACTTTTTCTTTCACCTTAGGTCAGGTAATCGTCTCCCGCAAAGAGAATGAATTAATGAGGCTTTGCTCTATAAAAACAATTTAAGGGAGGCCATCAAAGTAAACAATGAAGCATAATCTGAACCAGGTTTTACCTGATCTGAGGTTAGCTTCGCACTCTTTGAAATCCTCTTTGAGGTAAAGAAATTTAAAAAAAAAACCTATTGTGGTCCAATATGAGTCTGTGTGACCCCACAAAACAGGTTTTGTTTTATTTTATTTTAAGAAAGCAATTTGTTTATGTTTGAGATACAGCATAAAGAACTAATTAAAAGACACCATCTTGGACACTTAATACTTCAGTGATCTTTAGCAAATTCTTTCCTTTCTCTGGGCCTCAGTTTTCTCATCTGTAATTGAATTAGATAGACATTCTCCCAATCTTCTTTTGATTGTTTACCCCACCAATAAATTTTTTTATTATGGACCTAGAATTCATTTCTAAATTATGTGATTCACTACTATACTAACATATATGTTATAAAACATAAAAGCAGATGTTTGAAAGATGAGAACAAGATGAAATGATCTTTTAAAAATAACTGTTTATTTTGTTTGTGAAACAAACTCTTGATAAAATATGATCACCACTAATCATATTTCAAAATAAATTTAAAGTATTTTAATATGAGCTACTATTCATAATCACGTCTTAGTGAGAGCAATGTGATTGAATGGGCTTCACTATTTTTGAACAGTCTTGGTTTAACTCTATAGTAGAGCAATGTGTCTTCACCATATGCTGAAATGGAATGAATGAGGGAGGACATTACTGTCAACCCCTCCATAATGTGGAGCTGCTGCTCTCCCCTGCGGATACCTCAAACACAGTGATGTATGATCATCTGATATGCAGACCAAAGTGTCAATCCATATTCATCAAGTTTAATTTCTTATGAATTTAAATTTTTTCTACCAGATTTATAACTTTTCAAATGCATATACATGCCAATTACATTTTGTTCTTGTCACAATCCTGTCTTGTTGCAAGCAAACACTAGGAGTTAGACGCTATTATAGGCAAGTGGAGGGAAGCACAGGGCATGTGGGACAGCATTTCATTTCCTTAAGGAAGTCAAGTTATTAAAAATCTAAGCTGAAAAAAACAAATTATTGGAATGATTTTTATTTTTTATTTATTTGTTTATTATTATTATTCATTATATCCATCATTGACTGAAATATTATGGTATGCAAGTTGCAATGCTCATGCTGGTCATTGATATAAGCACTAGGGTGTGCCTATAAATACCTATTCTTGGAGTATTGCCTTGTTCTATGTGACTCCCCCTTTATCCCATCCATGAGTTACAAGGCAATCAGTTCACAAGTTTATGTTATCTATGTACAATAATGTAAAACATATTTCCATATTAGTTATATAAAAAAGAAATAAATCAAAAGAAAAAACTATGAACAAATTTTTAAAATGAAAAACAGTACGCTTTGATCTACATTCAGAATCCATCAATTCTTCCACAGTTCACAGGTGTTTTCTTCCCTTTAGGAAACCAGGTTATCCAGCCAACTCTTCTTTTCTTTCTTCTTTCCTTCTTCCCTCCTTCCCTCATTTCTTTCTCTATTTTTTCCTTTCTTTCTTTTCTTCTTTTCTTTCTAGTTCAGGCCTTCATCATCTCTCTCCTACAATAGTCCAACAGCTTCCTATGGGTCTTCTTCCTCAAATCTCTCTCCACTCCAATCAAACTTCCACACAATTGCCAAAGTCATTTTCTTATAACATGTTGGATCACATGTTATCTTCTACACCAACGATAAATTCTAGTGACTTCTTATTATCTGTAGAATTAAAAATACTGGTATTTAAAGCTTTCTACAAATTGTCCCCTTCCTGTATATCTGGCTTTTTAACATATTATTCTTCTCCACACAGTCTATGGTCCAATTATACTGTACTATTTGTAATTTCTAACACATGATGCTCTATATCCCATTTCTATTCTTTCCCACTCCCCATGCCTCTAATATCTAATTTCTCACTTCTACCTTTTAGCATCATTGACACTTTTCTTTGTTTTTTCTTTTAAATGGTATTTTTTCCAACTACATGTAAAGACAATTTTTACATTCATTTTTAGTAAAATTTTGAATCCCAAATTTTCCCCTTTCTTTCTTTTCTCCCCTCCACCCACCCTAAAACAGTAAACAACTTAATGTTATATAAGTATAATCATGTAAAATATATTTCCATATTAGTCATATAAAAGAAGAAATAAATCAAAAGAAAAAACTATGAAAAAATTTTAAAAATGAAAAACAGTATGCTTTGATCTACATTCAGAATCCATCAATTCTTCTTCTGGATATGGATGGTATTTTCTATCATGAGTTCTTCGGAATTGTCCTGGATTACTAAAAGAGCTAAGTCATTCAGTTGATTATCATACAATGTTGTTACCATGTACAATGTTCTCCTGTTCTGCTCACTTCACTTTGTATCAATTTGTGTAAATCTTTTCAGGTTTTTCTAACATCAGCCTACTCATCATTTCTTAAGGCACAGTACTATTCCATTATAATCATATACCACATGTAGTTGACTATTCCACAACTTTCTATGTAAGCATTTAATAAAAGTTAATTGGCTGACTGGTAGAAAATGGAAGATTCCAGGAATGAGCTCCTCTCAACACTGGGCCCTCCAGAGAATGCCAGGCTCCTCCATACAATCCTAAGGGCTCATTAAGGCTTTTTGATGGACAGGTTTTAATAGAAGTGGTATCATTCAACCATCTCACCCCAAATTTAAAGTTCTCTTTTGGGGATGTGAGGAAAAGAATAAAAAGGATGTTTGGAAATTTTCTACTTCCATTAAGGCCTTTGATTGGGGATTTGGGGTTTGTCTGTGAAGCCATTCATCCTTTCCCTTGTTTTTTTCCCAGCTTCATTCAGCAGCTTGCCACTTGTCAAAGAGGTGTGAACAGCTTCCTGGGGAAAGCAAGAGCCAAGGGCTGGGCCAGCTGGCTTTCTGGGGTGCTGGGAAAAACATGGAAGCCTCCCAGGTAGCTTCTCCATTTCTAGTTGGTGATAATGGAGCATTTTAGCAAAGCAAGGGAGAGGAGAAAGGGAGAAAATTGTTTTTGAATGTCATGGGATTCTTAGAGTTCTAAGAGACTTTAGAGATCATTCAAAGGATGATAATATTGAAATCTGAAAATATTTCAGAGATCATTCTGTTACAGGATATTAATAGATTTAGAGCTGGGAAGGATCTCTAGGACATCTGGCTCCAGTCTCTCATTTAAATTTTTTTCTTTTTTTATTATGAATGCAAAAAGTTGCATATTTCCATATACAAAGCAGGATAGAAAAAGAGAATTAAATATGAAACTGTGTACTTCTATTATATATAATTTTTGGAGTTTAAAAAAAAACAGTATCAACAGTGCTCTGTTTTTTCTGAATGACGTTTATGGTACTATCCTATTCAAGGGACCATAACAATTTCTAAAATTAAATGATATTGGAGATTTTTGCAGCGTTATAATTGCTTAGCTATAGCTTTTAAAGCTTCTTTAGCATTCTTCTGTGTGATTTGGTGGGGGAGGGCATCTAGGTGATACAATGAAGTCAGTGCTGGGTCCAGAGTCAGAAAGACTCATCCTCCTGAGTTCAAATCTAGCCTCAGACATTTACTAGCTATGTTGCTCTGGGCAAGTCACTTAACCCTATTTTGCTTCCATTTCTTCATCTGTAAAATAAGCTGGAGAAAGAAATGGCAAATGACTCTAGTACAGTGATCCTCGAACTTTTGTTCTCAATATCTTTATCCTATTAAAAATGATTGAGGATCTGTCCAAAGAGTTTTTGTTTATGTGGGTTATAGTTATAGATATTGATCACATTAAAAACAAAAACCAATTATGAATTTGTAGACTCTCTGAAAGGATTTGAGATATTCCTCAGGATGCTCGGGACCAGACTTTGAGAACCACTGTGTCTAGTATCTTTGCCAAGAAAATTCCAAATGGGACCACAAAGAATCTGAAAGGAATAAATATTTTTTTTCAATATTTCATTGATTTTCCCCCTTTCTTTTCTTTTTTTTAAAAATATCACTACCACTTCCTACATTTGTCCCAAAAACTCTTCACTCTTCTCTCTAAACTTTTCTTTTTTTTTTTTTTTTTTTTTTTTTGCTGAGGCAATTAGGGTTAAGTGACTTGCCCAGGGTCACACAGTTAGGAAGTGTTAAGTTTCTGAGGATAGATTTGAACTCAGGACCTCCTGACTTGAGGGCTGGTGCTCTATCCACTGTGCCACCTAGCTGCCCCTCTCTCTAAATTTTTAAAAGCCCTCCTTTGTAACAAACAAATAGTCAAGTAAAATAAATTTCCACCTTTGTAGCATCTGAAAGCGTACATCACATATTTACTCAAGGTCACAGAGATAGTAAGATTCAGAAACAGTATTTGAACCCAGATCTACTATCTCCAGAGATAGTGTTATTTCTATTTAACTATAGTGAATATCAGCACTAGCCTATAAGATGCTGATTTAGGATCTTTGTCCCCCCTACATACAACCCAAAGTTATCTGAGGTTATGGTTTGTGGTTCTTGACCAGGATTCAAAGACAGTTAATTATAGTTATCTACAAAGATGGACAATAGGTCTCTGCCCTCAAGGAGCTTATAGTTTAATAGTGAGAACAAGACATGTACATAAATAACCATGATGCAACTAATAAATGAACAGCCATTTACAAAATGCTTCCAATGCTCTAGATATTGTGTGAGGCTCTGGGACAAAAAAGTGACAAAAAAGAAACAGTTTCTACTGGCAAGGAATTTACATTCCATTGGGGAGGAACAATATATACAAGTTTGAATATACAAATGATAAATAGGTCTATCACAGAGGAAAACTACCTGGCTTCACCATACTTGTCCCTTAGGAACCATTATCTGAGATTGGAAGGACAATGGGGATGACCTAGAATGGGATTTCTTGAATTCATGTAACAGAAGGAGATGATATGGGAGAATGGGAGAGGGAAGGGGAGGAGAAGAGAGTTCCATTCACCTTAGAGTGGCAGCCGTAGCAGCATTTCCTGAATCTTCTCCACTATCACTGGGGGGAAGGGAAGGAGCTCTTCTACCCTGAATTCCTTTCTTAGCATCTCTTGTAGCTCTGCCTCAGCTGCCAGTGATCCCCCAAAGGGTGGACCCATAGGAGCATCCCAAGACTGCAGCTGCATTATATTACAAGCAGTTAGCCAGCTGTTTGGCTTCCCCAGTACCCAGTCAGCAGCAGAGAAGAGGAGTAACACAAGATCTGGTTTTTATATCCTGGCCACATGCTAGAGAATGAGTCAATCATGCAGAATAGGTAATAGCATCTTCTAGTTGGTGACTCCTCTAAGAAGCTAAAGATAGGATAGCTCCCTTCCTTCCCCCTCTCTCTTTCTCTCTCTCAATTTTTCTTCTCTTTCTTTTCTCTCTCCATTGCTCTATGATTCTTTTCTCATTATCTTTCCTCTCAAATTTTCTCTCAGTTTCTCTGCTCTCATTCTTTCTTTCTTTCTCTCTTCTTCTTTCATTCTTTGTCTTTCCCTTCCCTCCATCTTTCTTTCAATCTCTCTTCTCTCTCCTCTCTCTGACTCTCTTCACTTTCTCAGTTTCACTTCTCCTTTCTTCTCTCATCTCTGTCTGTGTGTCTGTTTCTCTCTGTCTCTGTCTCTTTCTCTCCCTCACCCCATTCCACCTCTCATTCAAACAAATTTATAGTTTTCAGGCTATATTGCTAGTCTGAATGGAGGATAGATAAAATAGACTGAAAATCATGAGGAAGAGGAGTACAGAATAAATCCTGATCCCAGTCCTGGGGATGCAAAGGTCTAGGAATGAGGATGAAGCTGATCCTAGAGATTTAGTGCCATCCTACAATTAGAAGACAAAGGTTTGGAGAAAGTCAATTCTCCATGAATGTCTTTTTCTTTTTTTTTTCTCTTTTTTTTTTTATTTAATAGCCTTTTACTTACAGGTTATATGTATGGGTAATTTTACAGCATTAACAATTGCCAAACCTCTTGTTCCAATTTTCATGAATATCTTTTTCAACATTGACTGGTATTTTGGAGTCTTTGAGGATCATAAAACAATTAGTTTGTGGAGCTTGGGAAATAGAACTGTTTAATTTTCTCCCCCACTTTCTCTCAAAAAGATGAAAATGAAAATGACCATATTTCTTAGAATTTTAGTCAAGAAAATGACACAATGAATTAGATTGCTGGGCAATAAGGAAGACCAAATTCTGCCTCAGATACTTCCTAAAGGTATGATCCTGCCAAATTACTTAATCTTTCTGTTTCCTCATCTATAAAATGAGGATGAAAATACCTTCTTCACTGTAATGTTGTGAGCATTAAATAAGATAATGTATGTTGAGATGACATAAGTTTCCAACCTTAAAGTGCTTTATAGATAGTAGATAGGCACTGGACTTGGGGTTTCTTTTGTATAGAGAACCCTGAGGAAGATAAAATTTCTGATCCCAATGCTGATTAGCATTTTCTACATAACTTAGAAAACTTCAGAGAGCAATGAGAGGTTAAGTGATCCAGGATCACACAGGTAAGATGTAACCGAATCCAGGTCCTCATGGCTCAGAGACCAGCTGCAATCAACTAGGTTAAGCTATCTCTCTATGATTATTTAAGAGTTACAAAGTACTTTCTTCATAACAGGCTGATGAAGAAGGAAAATATACAATTATTATTATACCCATTTTACAGAAGTGAAGACTAAAGTTCAGAGAGACTTGCCTCCAATTTCTTAATTTCAAGTCCAACACTGTCCCAATACACTACATAGCCTCTCACTTGAACCCAATTCACATGTGTTCAAGGAACCACCACACCAGGAACTTTAATAATTTTTAAAGGATTGGCAAGAGTCCCTCACTCTTGTCAAATCCCCCTTAGTTTATATACTACAAGAAAACACAGTCCCCTTCCATCCTGTGTGACTCAACTGAGCAAATGCATCCAAAGTTGCAATCAGATGCTAGAATTCCCTAAGATGCCAATGTTGTGTGCTGAGCCCTGTACACACATTGTGGGGATGAGGGTTACAAAAGAAAGAGAAGATATGAATCCTACTCTTGAGTCACAATAGGACCAAAGAAATCCTGAAAGAGGAGGTGAAATGCCAATAAGGGACTCCATGAAAGCAAAAGAAAAAAAGGGATGGTGCCCCTATCCCTGTTTTCCTAGTATAAGCAAACTACCTGCTTTTGTTGGTCTAGTTGTGCCTCGATTATGATGAGGACATATTTGAACTGAAAGCTCACTACAGTTATTCCTTCCAATTGCCAGGGTTAGGGGCAATAATTTGGAAATTTTGAGTAAAATTTTTTCACCCTTCCTTCATACCAGATAAAGTTTGAATTTATTTTTTTTTCTTTTAAGGAGTATTTATAGTACCTTATTGTAAAATTTGGGTTAAGTATTTGGTCATGGGCTATATGTAGGTCACTGTTAAGTAAAAATATTGTTTGAAAAATAATTTTTTCTTTGTTATCTGCTGGTCCTTGCAAGTCACTTATGGCTTTTGCAAAATCCTCCCCAAAATTCCCACTTAATTTTTTATGCTGATAATTTATAATTGCTTCCTTGTCAAATCCATTAAGGATGTGTTCCTGGTTTAGGGAAGGTCTAGTTCTCTCTTTTGTTTAGTATACTAGGTAGCTAAATCCCTTCTGGATAAAGATTTCCTCAACAGCTCAGCCTAGAACCCATGATGAAATTCAACTCTGCTCTTATTCACAAGCAGGCAATGCCCTCCAAATGCTGCCAGAACTGAGAGAATGAAGGAAAGAGGTTGGATTACTAAATATGAGTGAGCATCTCAACAGATTCTGGGACTATATTTTGTTGAGTCATTTTTCAGACTCTCTGTGACTTTATTTGGGATTTTCTTGGCAAAGATACTGGAGCAGTTTGCCATTTCCCCCTCCAGCTTATGTTAATAGATGAGGAAACTCAGCCCAACACATTTAAATGACTTGCCCAGGATCACATAGCTAGGAAGTGGCTGAGGACAGATTTGAACTAAAAAATCTGATCTTTCTGATTCCAAGCTCAGTGCTCTATCTACTTCCATCTCTATCTGTTCCTGGGACTACATAGTTCAAGGTATTCATTAGCAAGAGAGAAAAGAAATTCTCTGTCAACTTACCATTCTTGTGATTGAATCACCAGAACGTCTTTACAATAATATCTAGCTATAAATGTTAGTCTGACAAAAGGCAAAGGGAGCACATACCCTGAATCTATATCCTGATACAGTCATGGGTGACTTGTTTAGTCAATAAGTATTGATTGAGCCAAATGGGCTAAACCTTATAGTTGTTATTCAGTCATTTTAGTCATATCCTATTCTTTGTGACCCCATGTGGGTTTTTCTTGGTAAAGATAATGAACAGTCTGCCATTTCCTTGTCCATGGCCCTGTAGAGAGACACATAAGAAAAAGACCCAGTCCCTACCTGTGTAGCTGCCTGTGGCAACTTTACAGAAATTGGGGCCAAGAAATGAATGCACATAAAATGATGCAGAATTAATTACTGAGCTAGAAGGACCATGGACCAGATAGATTTCAAGGAATCTATGAATAGGATTAAAATATATATATCTTTATTTCAACTAATCTCTAATATTTAGAATTTCCATCAATTATTAATTTTTTAAAAATATATTCTCAGAAGGGATCCATAAGACTCCAAAAACCGTAAGAGAGGTCTATGATGAAAAGAAGGTTTAGAATTCCTGCTACAGAATAGGGAAATTCAAGGTCTTCTTGGTACCCCCTTCATGTATAGGTTTAAATAACGCCATTTAGCCAGCATACTCTATGCCCAGAGTTCTTCTTTGGGGATAGTCAGGTGAAAACATTTTCCAAAAATGTCAGCTTTCATCAAGATCTTTGATTAGGGATTTGAGGAATACACACACACACACACACACACACACACACACACACACAAAAGATTAAGATACTATGATCTTTGCACAAGAGGGTCAAAAATATTACGTAGGTTACTAAAGATGGGGGCCAGTGATAATTCGTAGTGACAGAATTTGAACCCAGGACTTCTTACTCCAGGTCCAGTGCATTTCTTCCCAATAAACCAAACTTCTTTTGTAATTAAATCAATTCAGTTAACTCTTGAATTTGCCTCTCTGAGGAGAATTTGCAATCTGTCCTTCCACTGAACATCAAGTTGTCATTTTTCTGAGTTCCAGCTCCTGGAACCAAGAAAAACTGATCACAACTCTCTTACACTTAAGGGAAAAACAAGGAAATGACCAGCTGGGGATGGGCTTTGTCTTAGAGATGGTGTTATGAGTTGGGTGATGCTGAGAGCGATGGAGAAAGGCAGAAAGAATCAGAAAAAGCAATGTAGCTTGAACTCAGCATGATCTGAAGGCAAGATGTTGTTGTTTGAGAAGGGAAAGGGAGCAGCCAGGTTAAAGTAGAATGACAAAGGGTGGGAAAGAATGCCAGATAATGTTTGTGGGCATTAGTGAGGGAGGTTGTTTGATGAAAGGTTTCTAATTCTGGGATAAGGAAGATAAATTTGATTCAGTGGTTGGTGGTTGTTCTTAAAAAGGACCAAAATAACATCACAACCATTGATTAGACCAATACAAACTTGGAATGCTCTGCCACAGGTTGGATATAAATTGTCCCTATGAACATTTGGGATGGATTGTCTGGCTGTATATCTCATGTTTCTTCTGAGCTAATTAATTCTGCTTTGCCCATAAAGCACATTCTCTGACAAGGGCACACTATGCTGGGCAGTCCTGTGCCAGTGTCTCTCATGCCCTACAATCCTTTCTAAAGTTCTTAAGAGATACTTGTGAGTGTCCTTGTATCACTATAAGAAGACTCCATAAGAACTGTAGGGGTCATAATAAACAGAAAAGAGGAACTGTTGTTTTTTATCACAAATTAGAGAGGGTCACCACTTTCAAGAAAGTGCTGAAATCACCATTGTGGCCTTGGGGAAGTGAGAGGGGTTTGAGCTAAATGGCTTTTGAAGGTTTTTCTATCAACCAATTCAGAATCTACCATCCAAGATTGAGAAAAAAAGCTATAGGAAGAAGCCAACATAAGAAGAGGGGAGAAAGAAGTGTGGGAGGGGAGAGTCTGCTAGGTACCATTTCCCTAACCATCAGCACCTCATCCAGCTGTGGTCAGAGGATGAAGATTTTCATAGGGGGTTATGAAAAAAAACTGCTTACAAAAGGCAAAATACAGAAACTAGCAGCAGCTGAGCTCTTAGTAATGTTTTAATAGCTGCTTTCTTGGAAGCCGTTCTGATTAGAAACTAGGCATTGTTTTTACTGAGAACTCATTGGTACATTGGAAGAAAGTGGTGAAAAACTATCTGGGCTTTATGTTCCCCGGTGCCATCCAAAGTCTGAAAGATGATATACCCCTTAGAAGTACCTGTATTGGGATCTATTGCCCTCTTTCATTTGAGAGAGAGGAATACAGAGAGGAATTTAGGTTTTGTATCTGCTTTGCTTGGGAGTGGAGGTGGGGGAAAGTTCAGAACTGACTAGACAAAGTAGAATCATCTGCTATCTAAAGAGCTTCCTGGGGAAAGAGAGCATATTGCTTGAAAGAAATAACCTTTTTAGAATCCCAAAGCAGATCTGAGGATCTTGTCAATTCTCTGGCTTAAGGATACTACTTGTCATTGAGAATAACACTTTCTCGGCACCCTGCTAAGGGTGGCTGTGTGCTAAGAGAAAGCTTGTCACTGTTTCAGTAACCAGAGAATAGCAGAAAAGTAGCTTTGTTCATCAAGAAAGCCAAGAGGATCAGAAGAGGAGCAGATGGCAAAGAAGCAGTTATGCCCTCTAAGTAACTGAGTTACAGATTGCATTAAAGAAGCCCAGGACATTAAGACCTACTATCCACAATCATGAATTGCCTTGCGTACATGGGTTCCCTAAGCATCATATGTTGCCTTGCTAGTTTTCAGTAAATATATGCCTACTCTCTTTCATAGACACTATGTATTGGTGGAAAATATTTATAGGTGGACTATTGTATTTTGAATATTCCTGTTCTTTTCGTCTATTGAGTAAATGCTATCATTATTATCATTTTTTGCCTTATCATTTAGTAAAAATTATTTATGCATAAGAATTAATGGAGTTAAAAAAAGAATTAATGGAGTTATGGAGATTAACTTGGTATAATTGGGAAGCATATTAGTGGGGTCTCAAGAGCTACAGATGAGAAGAATTAGGATTTTCTCCACACTGAGATTACCATAAGGACCCCAAAAGAAATCCTGAATGCTAGAAATGTAATTTATCCTCCCTTTGGGAACCTATATCAACATGAGAGCTAACCCAGCAATCTAAAATATACTACATTTAGGCTATATCAGTATATGGAATAGATACAAAGTGATTTTGAGAGAAAAGCAGTAGCAGCTAGGAAAATCAGAACTAGCTTCCTAAAAAAGGCAGCACTTGAATTAAGTCTCAAAAGAAACTAAATACTTTGAGAGATGAAAGTGAGGAAGATGTATTTCAAGCATGGAGGTAGGGAGGATAGTCACTACAAAGGCATGAAAGTAGGCAACAGAGTGAAATGTTTGAGGACAAGCAAAAAGGTTACTTTGGCTGAAAGAGATTCTATTTTGTATCTGGAGGAAAATAATGCAATTGGGCTGAAAAGATGGGTTGGGAGCTAGGCTTTAAGGGCTTTAATAGCTACAAAGAAGAGTTTATATTTTGTTCTAAAGGCAATAGGCAGTCAAGACTGTAGGGAATGACACAATCAGACTTGTATCCTAGAAAAATCTGTTTGGCAGCTATACAAAGGATGGTTTGAAGTGGGGAGAGACTTGAGGTAGGAAAACTAATTAGGAGAGTAATCAAATAGTGTGAGCAAGAGAAAATGAGATCTAAAAAGTGGTCATGACTGCCTGAGTGAGAGAAAGGGACAAAGGCAAAAGATGTTGTAGAAGTAGAAATAGTAAAATTTGACACATAATGGCTTTGTCACATAAGTAAATCAAATTGATAGCTTGTTTTGACTTTTTTGGATCCTGATTCAAGCATCTGCTGTATTAGCTGTGCTTTTGACGAAAACTTTGTATCATCTGTAAGTTCAGTGAGTGTGCTGACTATAACTATCCAATTCATTAATAAAAATGTTAAATAGCCAAGGCCAACCTTAGATCTCTGGGGCACTCCACTAGAGACTTCCTGTGAAGTTACTATTGAATTGTTAATGATTAATCCTTGTATTCAGCTATTCTATCAGTTTCAGGTCCATGTAAATCACATTATCTTCTAATTCATATTTCTCTATTTTTCCTATGAGAATGCTATGGGATACTCTATTAAATGTTTTGTTAAAAATCTAGGTAAGGTAAGAATTTAGCATTCCTCTCATCTACCAGCTGAGTTGTCTTGGTTATTATTATTATTATTATTACTGAGGCAATTGGGGTTAAGTGACTTGCCAAAGATCACACAACTAGGGAGTGTTAAGTATCTGAGATCAGATTTGAACTGGAGTCCTCCTGACTTCCGGGCTGGTGCTCTATCCATTTTGCTATTTAGCTGCCTCTGTCCTATTTTTTTAAGGTCTTTTACTTTTTCCTCTGAACTTTCATAGTACTTATTCTTTGTAATTTTCATTAGACCCTTATCATGTACAACTTTATGCAATTGGTTAACCTCATCAATTAAAATTTTGCCTTATAACATAGTCATTTTGAAATATATTGCCATCCAGGGAGCTTACCTTTGTAACAAAGAAAAAATCTTTAAGTAAAGACAACTGGCCACAACTACATTTGACAGCATATTCAACATTCTGCTCCCAAAGTCCTCTACTTCTTTTCATTGTGAAGTGTTCAGCTCTATTTTTAACTTATTATTTGTTATAAGTTGTAGTATTATTTTATCAGCTTTTTTCCATTATTGTAGTCATTGTGTATATTATTTTCTAGGTTCTGCTCTCTTCATAAAAGTCTTCACTTTTTTTTATTCCTTAAGACATAATAGCATTCCATTCTAATTATATAATAAAGCAACTTCATGTATAGAATACAGTGGATAGAGTGCTAGTCCTGGAGTTAGAAGGATCTGAGTTCAAAGCCAGCTTCAAATACTAGTTGTTTGATCCTAGGCTTCACTTAACCCTGCTTTCTTCAGTTTCCTTATTTGTCAAATTAGTTGGAGAAGGAAATGGCAAACCGCTCCAGTATTGTTGCCAAGAAAATTCCCAAAAGGGGTCATGGAGAGTTGGACACAATAACAACAATATTCATATCCCACAATTTATTTAGCCATTCTCCAGTCTCTGGGTACTATCTTTTCATATGTGTATATTCTGTCTCCACACTAAATATAAGCTTCTTGGGGACAAAGAACCATGTCACAAAGGATTAAATTTAGAATCTAGAGTTGGAGGGGATCCTAGAGATCATCAAGTTCTACCTCATCTTATGGAAGAGAAAATATGGAAGTGATTTGCCACAAACTTCTAAGTTATTTGTATTGGAATACAAGTCTTCTGCTTTCAAATCTATTGCCCTGCCCATTTTTGTTGGTTAGTCATTTCAATTATATCTGACTCTTCTCTATTTGGGGTTTTCTTGGCAAAAATATCAGAGTGGTTTACCATTTCCTTCCTTCCTCATTTTGCAAATGAGGAAACTGAGGCAAGCAGGGTTAAGTGACTAGCCCAGGGTCACACAGTTAGTAAGTGTCTGAAGCTGGATTTGAACTCAGAGCTTCCTGATTCCAAACTCAATCTGCTGCACCACTACCTGCCATTATTATAATATGATGATTCTCTTTGTAATCACTATAGTTTCTAATACAATGATAGACATATTGGTTGAGGGAATGTTCATTTGGTCAGAGAATGGTCTTTTTAGAGTGATAAGAACAGAGTCTGGGGGGAAATGAGCTCCATTTATTCCACCTCCCAAAGCTGATTCCAGTTTGCAAATTTTCTGTTTCATATCATTCTCCTTCCCCTTCCTGCTGGGTACTATTTCCCTGACCATCAGCACCTCATCCTGCTAGGAGCAGAGGACCAAGATTAAATAAACTCAAGTATGTCCTTTTGACTGCTTCCTGAACAGTTAAGTCTCATCTCCACCCAGGAAGCCACAATTCCCTACCCAGCTGGAGGGCAAATACATAGGCAAGAGACAATAGAATCAGTTTTTGAGGGACTATGAATCCATCGAAGAATGGAAGTTTAAAATAGCTCTTAGGAAGACATCTGATGTTGACTGTATGGATCCTTTGTAATCTCTTGGTATTTACCAAGATAACTCAGATAACTAGGCATTTCTCCTGATACTGGGCTAGTCCCCTCCAAATTCCCCAAAACAGAGGGCAGAACTACACAGTAAGCAACACTATCATCAGTTTAATCTTACTCAAGCACCACTTTTGTCTTTTCTGAGGCAGTCTTTCAATCAACCAACAGGCATTTAAACTCTCTGTACCAAATATTGCAATATGTTCTAAGGCTCCAAATATGAAACTGATAGCCCTTGCCTTCAAGGTCACATTCTATTAATGCAGTCTTCTCTTCTTGTTTTCTTTTTTATATTTATGTCATTTTATTATTTTTACTAATAGCTTTTTATTTTTAAAATATATGCAAAGATAATTTTCAACAATAACCGTTGAAACGGAACCTTGTGTTCCAAATTTTTCTCCCTCCCTTTCCCCCACCCTCTCCTCTAGACAGCAAGTAATCCAATATATGTTAAACGTGTGCAATTTTTCTATACATATTTATCATGCAATGCAATCTACTCCTCAAGGCTATAAAGTCCTCCCCCATGCCTCATCATTTCATGAGGCAGACCTACAGCTCTTGAAAACTACACTGAAAACACATAGAATGCTTTTATTGTTTAGTTGTTTCCAACTCTTTGTAAGTTCATTGTGAATTTTCTTAGCCATGTTTTTTTTTCAGATGAGAAAACTGAGGCAAGGAGTAAGTGACTTCCCAGGATTACAGTTACTAAGTATGTGAGGCTAGATTTGAACTCTGGTCTTAATTCTAGGCCTGGCACTGTATCCACTAAACCACCTAGATGCTAGGTACTGCTAGTTCCAGTCAAATTTAACAGGCTATAGATCTATGTTCATTGATGAAATGCACATCTATTGCCTGAGAAATCAGGAGAATCAAAGGGAGAGAGAGGTTCATTACTGAAAGATTCGCCTCTATGGAAGGGAACTATGGAATAGATAGTACCAAAACACAAATAACAAATAGGTCATTTCTATTGAAAAGCAATCCTCAATTTTAGTTTTTGTTTTTCCTCAATTATCTGCTTCATGGGGTAGTGAAAACAGTGTTCTACTTGAAAAGGAAAGCTAGGTTTGAAATCTGGCTCTGTTGTGTTCCTGCTGTGTGATCACAGACAAGACATTTAAATTCTCTAAGTCTTAATTACATCATCTGTAAAATGGGACAATATTGCTTCTATTGTCTCTCTCTCTTTCTCTCTCTCTCTCTCTCTCTCTCTCTCTCTCTCTCTCTCTCTCTCTCTCTCTCTCTCTCTCTCTTGCTGGAAAGAAAGCAATTGGTAAATTTGAAAGCACTAGCTTTAACTACTGTTGTTGTTATTATTATTATCATCATCTATGCATAGATTTAGTTTTAGTATTTAATTCAAAGAAGTTTATTTTTGAAATTTGATTATTTCAAACACATACAATGAAACAGATTTAAAGAATTATTTTTTCTTCTAAATATATTTCCATATTTGTCATGCTATACAAGAAAAATCAGAACAAAAAGGAAAAACAAGAAAGAAAAAAAAAACAAGAAAACAAAGAACAATAACAACATAAAGATGAAAAAATTGTCCATATTCAGTCTCTATAGTTCTCTATCTGGATACAAATGGCACTTTCCATCCCAAGTCTATTGGAATTTCCTTGAATCACCTTATTGTTGAAAAGAGCCAAGTTTAAGGAATTATTATTGAGAGAGAAGTGAGAGCATTTTTGTACTGAGATTATGATTTAAAAAAAACGAAACTGTAGATATAATGGAGCTGGAGCTAGGGAAAGAATGATGATTCAGGAGGACTTAGATGAACAAAAAGAAGCAAAGAAGGGAGAATAAATTGATGATAATAACATCCTCACCAACATAAGCCTGCTTGATTATCCCTGAAACTCACTGTTGCTCCGTGTAATTTTGTCTTTAAATATTTTTATTAGGAATGTAAGAATTATGTTAATAAAAACAAAGAACAAAACCCCAAACAAACTATACAGGGTATCTCAAAAAGTCTTAGTGCAGGTTTAAGATAATTAGAGCTTAAAACTCTAAAACAGGCATTCCTTGAAGATATTGCAGGTTCAGTTCCAGACTACTGCAATAAAGTGAGTCACATGAATTTTTTGGTTTCCCATTGCATATAAAAGTTATGTTTATACTATATTTTAATCTTTTAAATGTAATCGTATTATGTCTTTAAAAATGTATATCTCTTAATTAAAATATTTCATTGTTTGTGGTTATTCAAGACATATTGCAATAGATTTAGGATGGAAAGTGCCATAAGCAACACGGAGAGAACTATAAAGACTGAATGTAGATCAAAACATAGTATTTTTACCTTTTTGTTTGTTTGCTTGCTTGCTTTTTCTTTCTCATGGTTTTTCCCCTTTGGTCTTATTTTTATTGTACAACATGACAAATATGGAAATATATTTAAAAGTATTATACATGTATAACCTATATCAGATTGCTTGCTGTCTTGGGGAAAGAAGAGGGAAGGGAAGGAGGGAGAAAAATTTGAAACGAAAAATCCTACAAAAATCAATGTTGAAAAAACTATCTTTATTGGATATGTATTTGGAAAAATAAAATACTATTGAGAAAAAATATTTAATTGCTAAAAATGCTCACCAAAATCTGAGCCTTCAGTGAATTATAATCTTTTTGCTGGTTGAAAGTCTTGCCTCAGTGTTGATGGTTGCTGACTTATCAGGGTGGTAGTTGCTACAAGATGGGGTGACTGTGGTAATTTCTTAAAATAAGATAACATGGAAGTTTGCCACATTCAATGACTCTTCCTTTCATTTGAATACTTAGAGGTCATTGTAGAGTTATTAATTGACCTAATCTTCACATTGCTGTATCTCAGAGAATAGGGAGACTCATAAAGAGGGAGAGAGGTGGTGAACTGCTGGTTGGATGAACAGTCAGAACATACTTAAAATTTATCAATTAATTTTGTCATATGGACATAGCTCATGATGCTTCAAAACAATTACAATAGTAACATTAAAGATCACAGATAACAGATCATCATAATATATATAAAAACAGTGAAAAAGTCTGAAATATTATGAAAATTACCAAAATGTGACATAGATACATGCTGTTAGAAAAATCATGCCGATAGACTTGCTTGATGCCGGTTTGCCACAAACCTTCAATTTGCAAAAAATGTAATATCTGTGAAGCACAATAAAGTGAAATACAACAAAATGAGGTACTGTACTAATACTTTTGGGACACCCCATATAATGGTTTTAGCCAATATTAAGAAAAAAATTTGTATTTTCTGATCCCACATGAACAATCAGCAGATGTCAAATTATAGTATAATGGATAGTATGAGGAGCCTGGAGGCAGGAAGACCTGAATTTAAATCTGACTTCCTACACTTATAAACTGTGTGACTGTGGAAGAATCCTTTAATTTCTTTCGGCCTCCATTTCTTTATCTAAACTTGGGATGATTAAAAATACCCATAGTACCTTTCTCACAGGACTATTATAAGGATCAAATGAAACCATGTCTGTAAAATACTCGGGCAATTTTCAAGTGCTATATAAAGTCAACTGTTCTGGATAAGGCTGGGGTCAGAAAAAGGAAGCTAGGTTGATTTATAAAGTTGGCATCACAAAGCTCTGGAACTGATAGTATATAAGATAAAACAATCCAGCTCCCTGCTTTTAGACAGATGGCTATTTCACCCACTCAGAACAGATGGCTGCCTGGTTTTTCTCTGAAGGTCTCTGGACTAACAGTGTCTCTACAGCTATCTTAAGTGATATGATCCTTATGACCTTCGATGTTATGTATGTTCTCTCTTTTTGTCTTATTTTTCCTCATCTATGAATTGAGCTCAGGAAAACTGGGGGAGAGTATTGATAAGATGATTATAGGATAGCTAGGAGCTAGAGCATTTATTAAGGACTTACAATATGTTTACTTTCCTTATCTGTTAAATGGGGACAGACGCTATACTAAGCACTCAAGATACAAAAACAAGATTGTTTTTACTTTTAGAAAGCTTATGTTCTAATAATAGTAGCCAAAACATAAAGGAAATCTGGAGAATGAGCTGGAGGAAGAAAAAGGAAAATGTGCCCTTAAAGAGGCAAGGCTGCTGATGGGAGATGTAGCAGTCTGGACAGTGAGTTGAACATTGGTTGCATGGCTGAGGCCTTTTCAACGAATAGTGATCCTGGCTACAGATTCATCAAAGGAGCAACCTCAAAACATAGTCATCCTGACAAAGAGAGGTGCAACAGATCCCTTCCAACAAGTACGGTGATTCTAGCTGCCATCTTTACTGTCAAGACAAATTTATTTTTTTCTGATGGTTCTGGAGTGATGGAGACCAATTACAAAATACGCAATTTATGGAGATTATTGATTTTCTTAAAACAGATACTATGCATTCCCTTCTACAGGTAAAACATCTCTTGTAATGGGCTGAGGCTTGAGTTGATGCACTGAGGTCCCAAGCACATGAGGCTTAATAGTAATTGGACTATACTCTATTAATATACATGCTTGGATAAAGAATGGCCCCTGCCCACTCTCTGTGCAAGTCCTGATGTGTTGTATAGGAAATGACGATTTTGGAGGGTGGAGGCAGAGAGACAGGAAGAGAGGCTGGGGGAGATTGGGCCTGGGTTCTACTCTGGTGGTGCTGGTCTCATGGCTTCTGGTCTAGCTAGCTTCTTAACTCAGCTGCTGACATTGCTATTGCCGATTCTCTCCCACCTCCGATCTTTCTTCACTGAGAATAAAGACTGATGATTTTCCCCTAACCTGAATTCCTGACTCCAGCTGATTTTAAAATATGTGATCATCACAATCTCCCATTCTTTTTACCCATCCTAAGATTTAGATTTCACATCCTTGAATATTTATTTGGTCTTCCTTTGGAAACATCCTTTACTAATTGTTGCTTCTTTGTTCTCCCTGTCCCTGGAATTCCCATCATTTCTCTAGTAAGAAAAAAATAGTGTCAGGGAGATCCAAGTAGAGTCCCTGATGGTGCCAGTTGGATAGCAGGAGTCTTCTGGACTTTCCATTTTTGATATGGTCTCAACTCCTTGTTTTCTCTAACCACACTAATAACTTTTTTCCATATAGCAAAATTTTCTTGGGGACCATAAGAAATTTCCCAAGACTCATTTCTGAACCATGGGGAAAAGGAATATCAATTTCTGCTAATACTGATCTTTCTTCACACATGACACTCCATCTCTCCATTCTTTGCTTTTTTTCCAGCTACCCTCATTCTTAAAATTCTCTCCCTTCTCTTTCAGATTTTTAAGTCCTTATTTGAATATTCAGATTTATATATCTGGGTTACTTTCCTGAGCTCTAATCTTACTTTACCTACTGCCTGTTGAGCATTCATAACTGGATGTTCCACAGGCATCTGAAAGCAACATATCTAACCAAACCATTATTTTTTTTCAAAACCATTCCCTTTTTCTCACTCTTTTTGTGGAAGGCACTACCATCTTTCCAGTCACACAGGTCTATAACTTCCCAGTTATCCTGGCTCTTCCCTCTCCCTCACTTACAATCATCGGTTTGATTCTGCCTTTTTAACACATCTTGTATCTGTCTCCTTGTCTCCACCCTAGTTTAGGCCTTCATGACTCTCATCTTGACAATTAAAATTTTGTCTTTCAGTCATGTCCAATTCTTTGTGACTCCATTTGGGGTTTTCTTGGCAGAAAATAGTTTGCCATTCCTTTCCAGTTCATCTGACAGTTGAGGAAACTGAGGCAAACAGAGTAAAATTATTTGCCCAGGGTCACACAGCTATTAAGTGTCTGAGGATGGATTTGAACTCAGGAAGATGAGTCTTCCTAACTCCAGGCCTGACACTCTGTGCACTCCGGCAACACTAGCTGTCCATGACTATTACAATAGCTCCCTTATTAAGTCTCCTTGCCTCCCCTCCACATAACTGTTCCTAAATTTCTGATTATGTCAATGTTCTACGCTCTTGTCTCCAGGTTACAGCTCAAAAGTTCTACTTAGTTCTTAAAACCTTTTCCAGTATGACTCTGACCCTCCCATCTGGGATTATTGCATGTTAACCTTCTTTATATCCTATACTATATATTCTAGCCAATGCCCTACCTGCTGTTCTGCATGCAAATGTTGCATCTGATTGTCCTCCATGCTCAGCTGCCTTTAAATCTCATTTGAAACGCTACCTCCTGCAGGAAGGATAATTTAACCCCACCCACCCCCAACCCTGACCCTTTTGCTAGTATCCTAATTCTGAAATTATTTTGCATACTTTTTTTAGTTATCTGTGTATTTAGCATCTAGCTATAAAGTAAGAAGATCCATCCAATGCAGTCCCTTCATTTTATAAATGAAGAACCAGGGACTGAGAGAAATTATGTGTTTTAGCCCAAGTCACAAAGACAATGAGCACCAGAGTCAGGATATGATCCTCAGGGCCAGTACACACTGCATTGAACTTCGCTGCTTCCCGTGTTGTTTTTTGCTTTTGATGCTTCTTTTTTTTAATCCCATGTCAGGCACATGATAGACAGGTAACAAATGCTTGGAATATGGAATTAAAATAAAGAGAATCCAGAGGTATAGAGGGAGAAAGATAAAAGGGAGAGGGAGAAGAGAGAGGAAGAAAGAGAGAGACATAGGGAAAAGAGAAAAGGGAGGGAAAAAAGGAGAGAGGGGGAGGGAAAGGGAGGCAGGAAAAGAGGGAAGGAGAGAAATAGGAAGAGAGAAAGGGGGAGAGAGAGAAAAGAGAAGAGAGAAAGAAAAAAGAAGAGAAGGAGGAGAGGAAGAGAGACAGAGAGACTGAGATTGCAAGGGGTAGAGGAATAGAGGGAGTGTGAAAAAGGAAAAAACAGAATTTGATGTTGAGACAAAACACACACAAAAAGAGAGAATGAAGATAGAGAATCAGGAAGAGGGGAAATAAGAAGGAGGGAGTACAATGATATTATGCTAGAAATAATCTAGGTCACAGTCACAGCTTCTTAAATCCTAGAGGAAAAAGAGACCCTCTTGGATAAATATCATTATGTGCTCACATTGTCTGCTCCACAGATGTTTCAATCCCAACAGACAACCTTTTCTAAGTCTTTTATTGATCATATTTCAATGAGCTTATCTACTGTGAATAATTCAAAATGGTGAATGCTTTGCAGTAGTGATTGTCCATGCACCAATCATGTGATAACCAAAAACATTTCTAATACCTGCCTGTTCCCAGAGTGGTCATTCTTAGTCATCCCTGAAAATCCCTACAAAGCATCTGTTGCTGCCCCTGAACCCCACATTATCAGTGGCAAGGCTACTAACCTGTTCAAACACCCAACCCACAGAGATAATTGTATGATGGGACAAGCAGACACTACACCTACACCAAATGAAACAAGTTGAAAAGAATGGTGAGAAGGCAATCTGTTTAAGAAATGTTTAAGAATAAGGACTATGAAATAGTGCTGAGGCACCAAAATTAGGAAAATAAAGTAAATAGTTTGGGGTGAATTAATCCAGGAAGGCTGCCTCTGAAAGAAAATTAAATAATCAATTTATCAGCGAGCACTTATTAATTAGCTTTTAATAGGTGCCAGGTACTACTTAGTGTAGGGGATAAAAATAAAGACAAAAATATTTTTTTGCTCTCAGGGAGCTTACTTCTAAAGATAAAGACAACAAGTAAATAGAAAAGTACCTAAAAGATAAAAGAAGAAAATCTTGGAGAGGAGATTTTGGCTACTGGAGAGATGGGGAGAGACTTGTAAAAGGTGATATTTGAGTAAAGTCTTAAAGTGTGAATTCCAAGAGAAGGGAAAGCAATTTAGCAAACCAAGTGATACAGCAGAGGAATTGAGGTGTCCAATGGATAGAGCGCTGGATCTGGAATCAGGAAAACCTAAGGATTTATTATTGGTGTTGGAGGTTTGTTTTAGGGGGAAGGAGGTTGGGTATTTTTAGGTCAGGGACTAGGTTTATTGTGTCAATTTTTTAAACCAAGCCACAGAGAAGAAAACTTGGCAATTCTGGTTTTTTGCAACTTTCATTATGTAATCTTGAATTTGGCATTCTTTTTAATACCTTGATGTTTTTCTCTCCTGTTCCAAGTGATTACAATCGCAATTAGGACTACCTTTTGGTCCTCATGGCCGTTGGCATTGTAGCAGTAAGGATGCCGGCCAGATACAATGACATTATCATTCTTCGCTGTGTCTACCACCATTGAAAGTACAGGAGACATAAGTCAGATCTCTGGTTATATCATCAGCTTGCCATCAATCCTCATTTACATATGTTTCAAGATTCCATAACTATACATGCATTCTTTGATGAGCCAGCTCATTATTATTCAATAAGATTAGAATCATATTGGGCTGCATTCAATGTTGAACATTTGTAATTAGTAAACTGACTTTTTTCCTTTCTTATGCCCCATCAATACATGCTGTCCCATTAAAATTCATAGTTGGAAAATGGTAAGATCTAAAAGTTATTTTTTTCACCCATTAAGTTTATTTTGTCTGTATCTCCAAGAAATGCAGTCATGTAATGACCAGTGTGTTAAAAATTTCTCTGATAGGGGCAGCAGGTAGTGCACCAGCTCTGAAGTCAGGAGGACCTGAGTTCAAATCTGGTCTCAGACACTTAACACTTCCTAGCTGTGTGACCCTGGGCAAGTCACTTAACCCCAATTGTCTCAGCAAAAAAAAAAAAAAAAAAATCTCTGATATAATAAACCAGACACTTATTAGCTGTATGATTCAGGGCAACTTACTTAACTCTATTTGCTGTAATCCACTGGAGAAGGAAATTAAAAACCCCTTTACTATCCTTGAAGAAAACCTCATCTATATGCTAAATATCAGATTGGAAAATAATTAACAACAATATGATACAATGGGTAGAATACGAACCTGGAACTGGGAATACCTGAGTTCAAATTCAGCTTCAGACACTACTAGCTATGTGTCCCTGGGCAAGTCATTTAGTCACTTTTACCTTCATCTGTGAAGTGGAATATAATAATAGCACCTACTTCACAGAGTCATTGTGAGAATAAATTGAAATAATATGTAAAAATGTGCTTTAGAAACCTTAAAACTTTTACAAAGGTTATCTAATATTCATAATATTTTAGGGATGGGATGTGGAAATGTGATTAGCATTGTAGACAAGGAGAATATTAGAGAACATGAGAGGAGCATGGAGGAGGAGAACCTGTGTGCAAGAAAATAAGGAAAGGGGACAGGGAAAAGAGGACTGAGAGAAAAAGTAAAAAGAAAATAGGAAGAAGAGGAAAAAATAGAATTCAAGAATCCTGCCCCTCCATCTTCCAGGAATGGCGGGTCGGGGGGGTTGGCAGGGATCTGTGTTCAGAAGTGGCAAAGAATCTATGTCTATTCTTAACTTCAAAGGCAATATAATACAGTGGAAAGAGCTTTGAATTTGGAGTTAAAGGACCCTGAAATCAAAGCCTTTCTCTGTCATTTATAAGGTGTATAACCTTAGTCAAGTCAGAATCTCGGCCCCTGTGTCTTCTATTTGCTAAAAGAAGGGATCAGAATCCATGATCCCTAAGGTCCCTTTATTCTGAATCTATGAAAGCCAGTGATTTTTCTCCAAGAAGTAGTGCAAGTGGAGGTAAAGGGGTCCGGGAGGGCAAGAACCCTAGAAATGCCTATGGAATCAGAAGTCAGTGCAGTAGTGATAGTGATGGCGCTTGGCAGAGGGGGCAAAGCATTGGGATATAGCAGATTGGTGAGGCAGGGCTATAAGAGGCAGCAGGATCCAGATAAGTGAATGCCTCTCCCTCTGCTCCATGACCTGCTGGGAACTACCAGGTAACAGGGCAGCTTCGGGAGTGGGGGGTATGGAAAAGCTTGAGTAGCTAAGAGTATACTCTGTAACTGTAGGCACTAAATTTTCCTTTTCCATTTTTTTCTGTCTGTACAATAGTCATTTAAGTTAATTAAATGTAACAATAAAATATTCCTCGTCTGACTCAGAACGAGCTCTCATCGCTCATTGACTTAAGGAAGAACAGCCCCATGGAGGTGGAGGAGGGGGTAGGATGCTGCTCTCAAGGAAAGGAGTTGTGAAAAATACAGAGCAAGGGGGTGTTAGGTGGAGAGGACAGTTTTTCCTTCTCCGCGGTGGGCCGGGTGCAGAATGGCCATGTGCTTCTCTTGCCTCACGCGCTTTATCCCAAAGAATAACACGATCCTGAGCATCCTGTGTTCTGTCTCTTCAGCCGGGATTAAGAAGTGTTTTCTCCAGGGACGCTATGAGAGCAGGCAGGCACGCAGTCAACCCACAGGTGTAGCTCCCTTTAGGTATCAGGCATATTCTTGAAGAGCTCCTTGCATGGGTTTAATTTTTCTAATTTCAATCTTATTTTAGATGGAGTGGCAGTGGGGGAGGAGCTCACTTCTTAAAGGAACCATGTAGGGAAAACTTTTCTTCAGTAAATAGGCACCTTCCCCTCCCGTTCCCAATTAATTATCTCTCTCCCGCCCCCCTCGACCCTCCTCCTCCTCCTCTTCCTTCTTCTCTCATTGTCTCTCTCAATCATTCTCTCTCTCTCTCTCTCTCTCTCTCTCTCTCTCTCTCTCTCTCTCTCCCTCTTTCTCGGAAATCAGGATTTCCATAGATTGGTTTGTAAATGTAAAACTAGGGAAAATGAGGAGGTAAGGATCCTCTCACCTTCTGCAGATCCTAAGGATAATCTGATTTAAAAACAACAACAACACCCCTTCCTATTCATCTAGAATTAGTTCTGTGGCTTGCTAAGGACTAGTTTTGTCAAACATAAATCCAGTACAAGAAGTATTGATTAAGCTCCTCCTGTATTCTAGGTATTTCATAGTAAGGAGATAGGAACTAGACCTGTAATTTCCTTAATACTGGGAATTCCAAGAGGAGAAAACTCTCATTTACCCAAGCAGCATCTCCTTTGAAAATTATAGGAAATTTATCTGTGATTTCCTCTATAGGGAACTCCCGCATAAGGTAACTTTACTCAGTTATGCAGGTCATCACCTTCTCTGCAGCTCAGTCATAAAAATAGAGAATTGCCTACCATAGGGCTTCTTAGACTTTTCCTACTTACAATATTTTTTCTTTCTTTTTTTAAATTAACTCTTTTTATTTTTCAAAATGTGTATATATATGGATAATTTTCAACATTCACACCTACAAAATCCTATGTTCTAATTTTTTTTCCCTCTCTTCCCTCACCTCCTCCCTCAGTTGGCAAGTGATCCAATATATGTTTACAATCCTTTTTCGCCTAAGAAATTTTTACACAACTCTGGATATATAAGTATATAAAGTAGGTGTACAAATCAAAATTTACTGATAATAAATCATAATTCCACAGGTATATAACCCTTTATGGGGTCACAACCCATCATTTAAGAAGCTTGGACGTAGAGGTCTAGAAATGGTCCCTCCTCCAGTTTTTGTGTAGCTAGAGAATTAAGAATGACTTTTAAATTTTTTAAAAATACAATAAATCTTTATTTTAAAACACACACACAAAAAAACATTTTTAGCTCATAGTAGTACTTTGGCCCATGGCCTATAGTTTGCTGATCTCAGCAGATTAAGTGACTTACTCAGGGTCCTACAGCTAAGATGTGTCAAAGATAAGACTTGAAATCAGGTTTTTATAGCTCCAAGTCTAGTTTTTTGTCTATACAGCTTCTCACACTGAGACAACATTAAAAAAAAATCCTTGGATTCTATGGGATACAACATGTGGCCAATGAGTATATCATTAAGAGAAGGGATTGAGATTTTGCTTTTCTTTGTAGCCTCAGTATTTATTTAATACAGTATCTACATGTATTGGATGTTTTTTAGTCACTTTCAGTTGTGTCCAACCTTTCATGATAAAATTTGAGGGTTTTCTTGGTAAAGATATTGAAATGGTCTGCCATTTCCTTCTCCAGATCATTTTACAGATGAATAAACTAAGGCAAATAGGGTTAAGTGACTTGCCTAGGATCACACAGCTAGTAAGTGTCTAAGACTAAAATTTAAAGATGAATCTTCCTGACTTTAGGCCCTGTGTTCTATCCACTGTGATACCTTTCTTAATGATGCTTGTTGATTGATTAATTTTATCATAGGGGAATCAACTAAATGATGCAGTGGATAGATCTCTGGACCTGAAGTCAGGAAGATCTAAGTTTAAATCCTCAGACAATTGTAAAAACCAAGTAAGATGGTATTTGTAAAAACACTTAGCAAAGTGCCTGGCACCAAACAGGTATTTAATAAATGCTTAGCCCCTTCCCTTCTCATGATTTGTAGCCATATGGTGTCTCTGGAAGAACCTTTTTAACAAATCAAAAAGTCTGTCTTTTTGGAAGAAGCTTGTGGCTGCAAAAAAAGCACAAAGGCAAGCCCTCCCACCTCTTCATTCCTTTTCAATTATGAGGGGCCTTCCATGCTTGGCTGTATCCACCTCATTGATGCTCTACAATCTCAGGTCTTTCTAAGCGAAAGTGGCCCTGAGCGAACTGGAATCATCAGCCTTTCAGTTAACAGCTGAATGTGCTAACAGATACCACAGAGGCTGCTGCTGATAATGTCACTCACTTGATGGTTCCAAGTGCTTCCACATACACAGTCTCATTTGATGTGAGCTACAAAATCTCTAGACTGGCATTTTAAACTCTCCAACCTTTCCAGACTTATTTCCTATAATCCTTCCTCTTCTTTACCCCTCCCCAACCCCTGCTGCCGCCTCCACTGCTTTCAGAAAGCTCCCACCAGCCTTTTCCCCAATTACATGTGAAACAACATTTTTTTGGTTATACATGTACATTCGTTTTTTCCCACATTTCTATATGAATCAGGTTGGGAGAGAAAAATCAGAACAAAAGGAGAAAACCATGAGGGAAAAAAAAGGCAGAAGGAAATAAAAAGTGAACAAAATGTGTTGATTTACATCAGAACAATAGGGGGAAACCATGAGAAAAAAAAAAAAAAACAGAAGGGAAAAAAAAGTGAACATAATGTGTTGATTTACATTGAGTCTTCATAGTTTTTTCTCTGGATAACTCTGCGGTTTTCCATCCAAAGTTTATTGGGATTGCTTTGGATCACTGAACTGCTGAGAAGAACCAAGTCTAGAAGAATTGATCATTGTACAGTCTTGCTGTTACTGTGTACTATGTTTTCTTGCTTCTGCTTGTTTCACTCAGCATCAGTTCATGTAAATCTTTCCAGGTTTTTCTAAAATCAGTCTCTTCATTTTTATAGAGCAATAATGTTCCATTATTTTCATATACCATAACTTATTCAGCCATTCCCCAGTCGATGGTCATCCACTCATTTTCCAGGTCTTTGTCACTACAAAAAGAGCTGCAACAAACATTTTTGTGCACGTGGGTCCTTTTCCTTCTTTTATGATTTCTTTGAGATACAAACCCAGAAGTGGAACTGCTGGATCAAAGGATATACCTTTAGGCATAGTTTTAAATTGCTCTCCAGAATGCTTGGATCATTTCACAACTCCATCAACAATGCATTAGTGTTCCAGTTTTCCTACATCCTCTCCAATGTTTGTCATTATCTTTCCTATCATCTTCTGCTAGCTATTCTTTACAAGAAAAGAGGAAGAAAGAAAATAAGCATTTATTAAGCTCTTGTTTTATGCCAGGGATTGTTATAAGCTCTTTACAAACATCTTAGTAGATCCTCATGATACTCCTGGGAGGTAGATGCTATTATTATTCCTTTTTTTTTTTTCAGTTAAAACTTAAGTTAAGTGACTTGTCCAGGATCCCTCAGCTAGTAAGCATATGAAGAAGAATTTGAACTCAGGAACTCAGGTCTTCCTGTTCCCAGGTCCAGCATTTTACCCCTTGCATACTGCCTAGAGAGACACTTGTAATCTTTTTTGTATCTCTGGTTTAGATATTAAAACTATATTTGTCTCATAAAATGAGTTTGGTAGAAGATATAATTTATACTATACTATAATATATGTAATAAATTATACAAATATATATAATAACATAACTTTGGGGGAATAATTTGTGTAATATAAGCATTATTTGTCCTTTAAAAGTTTGATAGAATTTTCTTAAAAATTAATTTTGACCAATGTCTTCATTTTTGTTGTTGCTTTATAGCTAATTCAGTTTTTTTAAATGAGATTGGATTGTGTGAGATCTCTATCTGGTGTTCTGTTGATTGATTATTCAATAAGTCTACAGATAATCCTTTTTCAAATTCTAAGATTTGCTAGTATAGTAAGTTTTTCTAGAATAATAAGTTTTGATCATTTTTAAGTTTTCTTTTGGGTTTGTTGTGATTTCATCTTCATTTTTAATTTGCTAATTAATTTTATTCACTTTTCTTTTTAGCTAAGTTGGTTAAAGGTTTATCAATTTTGTTAGTCTTTTCAAAGAACAGCATCTTACTTTTGCTTGTCAGTTCTAGAATTTTTTTGGTTTCAAATTTGTTTATTTTTCCTTTAACCTCAGTATTTATTTTGGGTTTCTAATTTTTAAAATTCCTTTAATTTTCATTTTTCTATGTTATTAATATAAGTTTTAAGTATTTAATTGTTCCTGTAAGGCCTAATTTTGTTGCATTCCATGAATTTTGGCATATTGATTATTTCTATAATTTGTTATTTTACCCATTAGATATTTAGAATTTCACTATTACATATCTATTTTCTAATTCTGTAATATTTTTCTTAAGTTAATAATTAATTACTGTGTTATGGCCTCTAAAATATATGTTGAGTATCTCTGTTATTAAATTTTTATTCAGAATTTCTCTTTTATCTCATACATAGTCTATTTTTAAATGTACCATGTTGTGATGAAAAATAAGGGATTTCTTTAATGTTTCCATTCAGAAAATTTCACAGATTTGTTTAGTCCTAGTCTCCAGAAGATTTTTAAAATTTCAATTTTTTCCCTTTTTAAAAATTTTCAGTTCTATTTGTCTAGCTCTGAGAAGGGAATGTTAAAAATCTCCTGTTTTTAATTTAAGTCTTTTTTGCAATTCAATTATTTTTCTTTTTTGAATTTAGATACTATATCATTTGATGTACATAAATTTAACTTGATAAGAATTTTTAAACAATATAACTGCCTTGTTTTTCTTTATTGATATTCTGAATTTTTAGTTTTACTTTGTCTGATTGTGTGATTGCAACTCTAATTTTCTTCATCACCTGAAACATGGTAAATTTTGTTCCAGCCTCTCATTTTAATTCTCTGTGTGTTTTTGCTTTTTATATGTATCTCATTGAAACAACCATTTTAGGATATTGTTTTCTTAAACGTTTTGCAACTTTCTTGGAGTATATGAATATTTACTGGTTCGTATTTTCCTTAATTTGTTTCTTTACTGTTGGGATTTTTTTCTCCTCTAGTTCTTTTAAATAAAAACTTTGTATTAACTGCAGTTTTGTTTAAATTACTTTGAAGCATTTTATTTCAATAGGCTCCCTTCCTGGTCTAGTTCTTTCATTTGCCAATCATTTTCCTGGTGTGGAGATTTTAGTTAAATCATTTATTTTTTCCTTTTTAAATAAATTAACCCCCCCCCTTTTTTTTCAGTTCTCTTCCATTCCTCTCTCAGTTAAATAAATGGTTAACTCTAAATTCCCTTCTCCCCTCCAGCCTCTTAAGTTTGTTAGTTTTGTTTCTTTGGAGACTTTTTCTAAGAAGTTTTTCTTTCTGTTGTTCTCTTTATTAATTCTCTTCCCTTCTAAACTATTCAAAAATTTCATTCTCTGATTCATAGTCTATAGCCATATTTATTTCTTAATCACTCCATGTTCCTCATAGAATTACAGCTTCTGAGTTACAAGGTTTGAGCTTTCTTTTATAACTAATTTCTCTATTACTGTCTTTATTGATCTTGCCCTAGCATTCTTTTTCTCCAATGTTGCTTTTTCCTAAAAGTAACAATTTGTGAAGGATATAATGCTAGCTAAAAACAGCACCACCTAGTAATAATTATTCTGTTTTCATATTATGGGACCCAGTTCTACTCCCTACTGTCCAAATGATTGTTCTCTTTCTTAACGTTCTCATATCGGGCATGTTCCACAATCACTCCAGGGGAGGATACTCCTTAGTAACCCCCACATTCCTTCTTCTGGGTCAGAACTTTATAAAGGCACAACACTTTCTCAGAGACAATGGTCAATCAGTAAATATTTATCAGGTGCTTACTATGTGCTAGGCATTGTGCTAAGTACTGGAGACTCAAAAAATAAAAACCCGGTAAAAGATGGTACCTGTGTTCTCAAATTGCTAACAATAAAATGAAGGAGATAACCTAGAACCAACTATGTACAAACAAGCATATATACTGGCTAAAGTGAAAATAAACAATAGGAGGAAGGCATTGAATTTAAGAGGATTATTCAGAGGATCATATTCCCCAGATAAGAATGCTGTCTGCTTTGTCCATAAGCATACTCTCTCTTCCCTCATAAGAATGCTCTTTTGCTGGACATCCTTCCTCACTGGGCTAAGATTCTTCTGTTTCATTTTTTCCCAAATTCAATTCACCCCTTCCTTTCTGGCTCTTTTTCCATCTTCAGTAGCTTCTCTTCTTGTTAGGAAACTATAGGAATTATTTTCTTTTATTTAAATAATATTTTCTTTTTCCAAGTACATGCCAGGAAAGTTTTCAACATTCACATTTGCAAAACTTTGTGTTCCAATTTTTCTCCATTTCTCCCCTATTTCTCCCTCCCCAAGAGAGCAAGCAATTTGATACAGATTAAACATGTGTGATTCTTCTAAACTTATTTTCTAGGAATTATTTTCTTTCTGTTCACCCATGGACTTTGCTAGGTTACATCATCTATTCACTTCTGCTCTTCTATCTTCAGTTCCATTTCTTTAAGTTCCCCTTATTTCTGTACCTCTTATGCTAGGCTGCAAATCAACTTTTGCCTGCTTCTGTATTGTAGGATTTATGGATTACTGGTTTTGGGTCCTTGCCCCAAATAGTCTCTGAGGGAACAGGCCTAACTCCAATTGGGCTTCAGTCCTTTTTTAAAGTCTGATGCAGCCTGACTGCTATTTGTTAAGATGCATAAATGGTCAGATTAATTTGAAATGTCATTAGAATTGTTGAGTTCAAATGAAAATGTATATCCTTTGATTTTTATATTAAGAAGTTGTCATCTTAGACATCGCTTATCCTCTGTGCATGGTTGGGAAGAGTCAACATCTGTTGCTTATTTTAGGGATAGGGAAATGTTGGCAAGATTTTTGCATTGAGACATTGAGGCAGCAGTCCCTCAATAGATGCTAGGTATAAGCCTGGGGATCAATTTTTGAGATCATGCCAGGTATGTGGATAATGGGACCTGGAGAAAGTGTCAATCTGCCTCTTGTTGCCTATGACCTGGAGATCAATCAGTCATCCATATGTATCTCTCTCTCTCTCTCTCTCTCTCTCTCTCTCTCTCTCTCTTTCTGTCTGTCTCTCTGTCTCTCTTTTTTCAAAATTTACTTTTTAAAACTTATCTTTTACTTACTTAATTTACTTATGTGATGCTCCTTCTGGAACTATCGTCCAACCTGTAGGTTGGATCTCCAGGAGACAAAACATGTCCAAAGTACCAAAGTTTCTAAAAGTCTACACTCTTAAAATTATGGCTAAGGCGTCCCACAATGTTGTTCCTCATATCTGGCTCCTGCCTTGACTACTATGTACAGTCTCTTACTGTCAAGTAGATATGTTGCAAAGAAATCCTCCTTTACTCCCTCTACCCTCACGCTCCACTCCAGATGAGGAATAATTTTCTATTGAGTTCTGGGTCAGGAAGAAGCCCAAATCGCTATTATCAGATATAGCAAATTCTCGGACTATTCTATTTGTATAGAGTGACTCTGAGGATGTATCCCTGAAACCTCTGTGCATCTTTAAACAACCTTTGAAGTATTGATTAGCATAACTTTAGACAGGTCTGGGACCTGGTCTGCCAAATGCATTCCATCTGACTCCTTGATTCCCCCACTTTTGATTTCCCTGGCACTTCCTCTCTTCCTTGATCCCCCTCCCTCTTGAGTTCCTGACTTTATGCCTGAGAAGCCCCCAAAGCTATATTTCCCCTATAAAAAATATGATGAAGATCTTTGATAAGTTCTTTTTAGGACTAAGCCCACTATGAGATACTCTTTTTCTCTCCTTCATAATTCCTTCCTTTTAATAGTGCCTTTCTCCTTATTCTAGCTAACTCTGCTTAGTCTAATGTGCCAGTCAATGGTTTATTCTCACCTCTTAGAATATTTCCTTTCTCCTGATTAATTGTGAGTTCCCATGGAGAACTTGTCTTTTTCCTTGTTAACTCTCTGCTCTCCAATTCTATTTCATATTTCCCACTTCTGGTGTCTATTGCATCCCTTCATTTTTTCAGTAACCTATTTCCCTAAATAAAGCTGCTTTTTGAGGAAAAGAATGGCCACTGTGAATCTGTCACATGTTTATTTTGAACTAGGAATTGCTATCTCAACCTCGTCACTCAGTTATTCCATGGTAGATTCTCTTCTTTGCTGCCAGTGGTCATATCCCAGAGTTGCCCCCTGCTTCAATCGCTCCCTCGAAAATGAATCTACTGTATAAATATGTATATGTACAATGAATTGAACATATTTTAACATAGTTAACATATTGGATTACTTGCGTCTAGGGAGGGTGTGGGGGGAAGGAGAGGAAAATTTGGAACACAAGTTTTATGAGGGTCAGTGTTGAAAAATTATCCTTGCATATGTTTTGAAAACAATAAGCTTTAACAAAAAAAGAAAAGAAAATGAAAATGAATTTTGCTTTTCAAGCTATATCTAAATGCTCTTTATTTCTATCAACCTCAACTAAAAGGGACACTAGAGAATAGACATTTTTATACTTCCTTTAAAACACCTCATTATCTCTCTTACTTGCCCCTTGCCTTCCTTAATTCATCCCTGGGAATGGGGAAAATCAATTGAATAGGGTATTCTGATCATCTCTCATGCCATATGTTTGATCTTCTTTCATGCCATATATACTAACTGTAGAGTATGTATATTATGTACTCTCTCTGTCTCTCTATCTCTCTCTGTCTTTTCTCTGTGTGTCTCTCTCTCCTCCCTTTCTGTCTCTCTGTGTCTGTCTCTCTCTCTCTCTCCTCTCTCTCTCTCTGTCTCTTTCTTTTTCTCTCTCTGTCTCTCTCTTTCCCTTCCCCCATGTCTCTGTCGCTCTCTGTCTCTGTCTCTCTGTCTGCATCTCTATTATCTTCGTTTTATAGAGAAGAAAATTAAAGCCCAGGGAGAGAAAATTTGCCTGACTAGTCTCTGCCATCAACATTGCTAACCTTTATCTAGAACACACGATGTGCCAGGTATTGTGCTGAGCACTGTAGAAATGTTCTCTCATTTTATCCCCAAAACAGCCCTGGGAGGTAGGTGCTATTATTATCATCTCCATTTTACAGAAGCAGAAACGGAGTAACTGCAAGTTAAATGACGATGAATAATGAAGGGGTGACAATACTGCCCTCTATTTTTCATGATCAAGGTGGATTGATTGCCCAGGCTGATGATCTGGAATCTCTCCCAAACCCAGAAGCAAAGCTAGTCCCTAGAAAGAGAGGATAATCCCCCCCCAAAAAAAGAAGAAGAAGCTGGAAATGCAATTTAGCCAGCCTGGCCCCCAGCCCCAGTCCCTCCTCTCCTCTTATTTCTAATTAACCTTTGTGGGGGTGGGAAGCCCTGGGAGTTCTCTCTGCTGCCCTCCCCCTCACTCTGCCCTTTCAGACTAGCCCCGAAAGGTTAATTACCAAATCAGCACATCCAACGAAATTTCGTCTCTGTGCCTTAAAGACCAAATCACGCTTTGGCAATGCGGTTATTTATGGTGTCTAATAAGCATTTTTCGGAGTGATTAACCTTTATGCCAAAGTCACGTTGGGAATCTTGAGCTCCATGCTTGTTTGCTGTGCTTAAGGGACAGCCGGAGGCAGGATGCGGCAGGTGCAGAGCTTGCACAGCTGTAGGCTATGTAACCCTGGAATTTCGGTGCCTTCCGTTCAGACTCCCAACCCCCAGTCTCATCCCCTTCTCCCCCCATCCTCACTCAAGCGCCCCTGCCACAAGCCCCATCAAGCTACACCGTTCTTAGGATCACAGAATTTCAGAGATAAAACAGATATCATCTAGTCTAAATAAGCCCTTTCATTTCACAGCTGAGCAAACTGAGCTGGGAGGTCAAGTAATTGGCTCAGGGTCACATAAGTCAAACACAGTAGAACTGGGATTTGAATCCTGGTCTTCTGGGTCTCCGTCCAGTGCTCCTCTAACTAGTGAATGCTGGCATTTTCTTTAGTGTAGTCTTATGTCTTTTATGGTTTGGAAAGCAGAGGGATCTGATCTCATTTCCTTCTGTTTTCCTTGACACACTCTATTTTGCACATAGTAGGTACTCTGTAAATTGCTAAATCCAGAGACACTTGTATCATAGAAGGATAGATTTTGAGAAATAAGACCTAGCCTTGCACTGACCTGTTTAATTTTTAGGGAAATTAACTCCCTATACAGTCTTTAGTTTCCTCATCTATAAAATGGGTATAATTCTTTAACTACTTACAGCTTAAGACTGTTATGAGGATCAGGCAAAATAATGGATTTTATTTTAAACTACCTGTTTACAGGGAGCATTTATTTGTTTAGCTTTTTAAGATTTGCAGAGCACTTTATATTATCTCATTGGATTCTTACGGTCTCAACCCTGGATTCTCTGCAAGGGTAAGCACCATATTTATCTCCATTTTACAGATTCAGAAACTGAACCTGAAAAAGATTGTGACTTGCCCATGATCATACAACTAAGTATCTAAGCCAAGATTCAATTTTGTCTTGCTGATTCAATGTGCCAGTTAGTTACCTATAAATACTTTCTAAGTTGATGAATGCTATGTAATTATCAACTCTTACTATTATTAAATCCATTGCTTGCTCATTCTCTGGTCTTTGAGAGTGGGTGCAAACACTGTGGACTGAAAATCTGTGTACTCTTTTGGTGCCCTTAAATCCTTCCTCCTTTCAGCCTTTCTCTAATGACCCAGAAGTTTCTCTAGAGCTTTCCTTGATTCCTCCCTCACCCCATTGTTAGAAGTGTATTCTTCCTAAAATTTCTCTCTATTTCTTTACTGGATTATTAGTTATTCTTAGTTCAATATACATTGTTTCTAGCCCCTACCCTCAGTAAACCTCAGTCCCCCATCAGCACAATGTCAGCTACTTGAGGACAAGAACTATATTATTCTTATCCTTATATTTCAAGCATCTAGTATTGTGTTTTTCTTGTAATAAACATTTAATAAATCTTCATTGAACCAAATTTCTTCTCTTCTGGCTTTTACCAAGGTACCTATAACCCTCTGGATGCTGAGCAAATACCAATAGTTTGTGGAGGGATTGTTATTGATTCATAGAACTGGACTATTTGGCTACCCAAGTTCTTTCTACCTCCAAGATTTGTAATCATGAAATTAATATTCCAGATAATTTTGTATTTTAAATAGGGAATCTTGAAGACTATTACATCTAACTCTTCATGACCCTACTTGGCATTTTCTTGGCAGATGTAAATGAAATGGTTTGCCATTTCCTTCTCCAGCTCATTTTACAGATGAGGAAACTGAGGCAACCAGGGCAATGTGACTTATGAAGGGTCACACAGATAGTAAGCATTTAAGGGCAGATTTGTACTTAGGAAGAAGAGTCTTCCTGACTCCAGACCTGGTGCTCTACCACTGCAATCCCTAGCTGTTCCTTCTTTGAAGATTGGAAAGACTTTAAGATATAACGGTGGGCTAGCAGGTACTCACATTGATCACTGGGGGGAATCCATCAGCCTAAGAACTTTCAAATCATACTATCTACACAACCTGCAAATGTTGCTATCCCTGGACTCAAGACTGGTTTTCTCATGGTTTGGTTCTCTTCTTGGAGGTATGTAAATAGAGCAAGAAGGAGGGCCCCCTGCCAAAAAAAAAAAAAAATTTGTGTGCAGGAAACATGGTTTCAAAATGGAAACCTTCCCCTCCCTTTTAAGAGGCTGTCTATATGGCCCCTTGCTTTTACCATGTGTCATTTCATTGACTTACAAGCTGTGGATTTTTCTGGCCATAAAAATGTGCTTTTATTAAAAAAAAATGAATATTAAAAGTGATTGTACCCTCCGTGTGTCATATCATTGGCCTCCTGTCTTATCTACCTCTGGTCCTAGCTCTGGAAAAAAGAATAAGAATTTGTACTAAGTCCAGGAAGTCTTCATTATACCTCTAGCTAGGCAGGAGATTTCCCTGAAGGCATCTAACATTTTCTGATATGTGATGGGTGGTGGGAGGTTGAGAATAAGTTCTCTCTGTTAGGACAGGAGATTCTGAGAAAGATCATTTTTTTCTGTTGAGAAACCAAAGGAAGGAAATAGGTAGCTTCCATCCTTCTTTGCCTCAGTTTTTCATTTATGAAATAAGGATAAACACTAAAGTTATTTTCTAGAGAGGAAAATCAGCAAGGTTGTGATGTTTAATTTCTGATTAATAAAATGTTAGAAGTTCCTTAGGAAAGGATAATCATATAGACTTGCCTTAAGATATAGTAGATATGTGTATATGATATATATGTATATAGCATATATATTTAGTATATATAGTATATTTTTATATAGTGTGTATGTGTATACCCTGTTTGCTTCAGTTTCCTATGAAATATCCTCCCCATATTATTATATAACCTCCTGGAGGATAGGGAATATATTTCTATTTTAGTTTGTATCCTTCATGCTTAGCACAATTCTTGGCATACAGAAAGCACTTCATAAATGTTTTTTCATTCATTCATACTAGTGTCAAATCCATCAGCCTAAGAACTTTCAAATCATACCATCTATACAACCTGCAAATGTTGCTATCCCCGGACTCAAGAATGGTTTTCTGACTTCATTTTTCTTTTCCAATTCTATTTTCCTCTTTGAGAAGAACCCATACTTGAACTTCTCCTGTTGGACCTTGATTTAAATGTGCATATCATAGATTTCTGTTTCCGTGGCTGAAGTTGCCTCAGTACAATATGTACAGACTACCTCAGAAAGAGATTTCTTCCAAACCCATTTCAGTATTAGAATTTGAAACTATGAAGTTTAGTCAGAACATTTTTGATTAGTCAATTAAACCCACAAGAAACTATTCGATTGTTTTCATTCCTTTTTTGTTTTTGTTTTTGTTTTTTGAGGAAAGAATAAAAGTTTAAAAGTAGAAATTTAGGGAGGAAAAGAATACTAGATGGATTATATGTTTCTCAAGATACATTGCACCTAGTAGAGACTTTCTTTTCAGTCTCCATTATAATTCATTATCTTTACCATGCTTCCAATTGATTGGGTACCCCCGGACTTTGCTTAGGCCTTTTTCTTTTCTCTTTTTACATACCCTCTGATGAGCTCATTAGCTGTGTGATCCTGGGCAAGTCACTCATTGTTCACTTGTCATCTGTGTGCATAACTTCAGATCTACCCTGGCATCTCTAATCCCATACCACTAACTACTTTTTGGACATTTCAAAATGGATATCCCAAAGGCATTTCAAACTTTCCATGTTTAAAGCAGAACTTATTATCTCTCTCCCAATAACTGTTTTCCTAACTTCCCTAATTTTGTTGAGAACACTACTATACTTCCAAACTCAGAGTCATCGCTCATTTTCATTCTCCTTCAATCTTCATATCTAATCAACTCCCAGGTCTTTATCTACTTTCTTCACAGCATCTCTCACATCCATTCTCATCTCCCCAGTGACAGGGTCACCACCCTACATGCATAGTCTCATGCCCTCTCACCTGGACCATTTTAGCAGCATCTTTCTGCTTCACTCTCCACCCAGCTGCCAAAGTGATATTCCCAAAGTACAGGTCAGATTTAATAGTTCCCTTGTGCAAAAGCTTCAGTGGCTCCCTCTTGGCTCCAGAATGAAATAAAAAGTCCTGTTTGGTATTCAAAATTCTTCATAATTTTTCTGTAGCCTACCAGGTCTATTACATATTTCTTTGTTTCATAAACTTTACAATCCAACCAACTTGGTTTTCTTAGCTTTACTCACACAGATCCTTCATCTTCCCCCTTTTTATGTTTTTGAATGGACAATTCATTCTGCCTGAAATCCTTCCCTTCTATTTCTTAGCTTCCCCAGATTTAGCTAAAGCCCAACATATGAAGCCATTCCTAATCCCTGATTGCTAGGGATTGCCACAACAAATTATTTTTTATATTTATATTTAAAAAGACACATATAGCATCTTCTAGGTGCCAGTCATTGCTAAACATTTTTGCAATTCTCATTTGATCCTTACAACAACCCCACAAAGTAGCCACTGCCCTCACTCCCTTTTTATAGTTTGTCTCTTAGTTAAAGTTTAAACTCTTTGAAGACAAGAACAATTTCATTTTTGTCTGCATTCTCATCACCTAGCATGCATTTGGCATTTAATATATGCTTATTGAATTAAATTGAAGATAGCTGGGTATTCTATTCGGGGATTGTGCCTAGAATCCACCCACACACCTGTCTCAGTATGGTTATTGCTGGCAACTCTCCCTACCATGGGTCAATAAGCGGGGACCTCTCCATGACCTTCATTTATTTTAGGGGCTCAGCAGTTTCTAGGGTCCCTATAAACAAGAGGTCACAACTATTCCCTGGAATCCAAGGACAGGCCGTCAGGCAGCATGAGCTCAGATTCCCCAGCATGTATTTATTACCAATGAACAGGGTGGGCATGTGTGAGCATACTGGGAAGTGCCTAATTAAAGGGAGACTTTGAGCACAGAACTGCAGCTGAGAAGGGGCAGGGCTGAGCTATAATGAGTCTCTAATATTAGCAGAAGGAACTCAGTTCTGCCTGCTTGGTTGGGTGGGATTGCTCTGCTCTGCAAGAAGGGAATCCCAGGGGGATTGACTCTTTAGGAAGAATTTTCCTTTCCCCAGTGGATCTGCTCTGAGAGATGGTATAGTTGTGAGAGGAAAACCGCTGCTATAAAGTGACAGAATGTCAGGCATGAAAACAAAGGGTAAAACTGTCAAAATCCCTCCCCCTCAAAATGAGTGGGGAGAAGAGAATGTGAGTATAATGAGAGGAGATGTAATTATATCCAGAGAGATGAAAACAACATGGTACTGGAGAAAAATCATCACTGGTTCTGATGCAAGATGAGTTCAAACCCAGCCTTTGCTACTTATTACCTATATAATCTTGGATCATTGAACTTTCCTCATTTGTAAAGTGAAGCAGTTAGGCAAAGTGGCCCTTGAGCCCATCTCTAGGTGTGAACAGTGTGCATATTTGTGGATCCAGGGCTGAAAGGGACTCCTTCATGAAAACCAAAGAAAGCAAATGTACCAATTGGACCCAAATACAAATGAGGAGAAATCATGGAAAGTTGGAAGTGGAAAGGACTCTCAAAGTTTCATTTTAGGATAAGAAAACTAAAGCCCAGAGAGGTGATATACTTTGCCCGTTTTCACACCTCTAATTGAAGATCAGAAGGAGAATTTAGTTTGGTCTTTTGACTCCCAGATGAAATCGGGAAATTCAATTCAATAAATATAATTCTTCTGGAAAGTGGAATTTAACAGCCATTTTAGCTGGGCGTAGAATCAGGAAGGCCTGAGTACAAATGTAGCCTCAGACATTTACTAGCTATGCAGCTTCATGCAAGTCATTTAACCACTCTCAGTTTCTTCAACTGTAAAATGGGAATAATAATAGCACTTATCTCCTAGGGTTGTTATAAATATCAATAAGATAATATTTGTAAAGTGCTTTGAAATCTGAAAGTCCCATATAAATGCTAGCTATTGCTACTATTATTGTTATGATTATTATTATTATTATTAGATTCAGGATTTAAACCCAGTTCCTCTAGCTATAAATAGAGTATTCTTTTCACCAAGCACTCCACAAGATCTCTCAGTTTCCTTTCACAGCAGTTTGACTTTCTCTGCTCTATCCCAGATCTGGCATAGGAGGTAATCTGTTGGGACCTGGAGTCCTCAGATACTTACTAGCTAGGTGACCCTGGGCAAATCACTTAATCCTGTTTGCCTCCGTTTCCCTACTGGTTAAATGAACCGGAGAGGGAAGTTTTAAACCATTCTAGTATCTTTGCCAAGAAAATCCAGATGAGGTCACAAAGAGTCAGACATGAGTGAACTAGAACTAAAGCTCTATTCCAAGCCAAGTCTTAAATTGTCATTTACTTGGAAGCTTTTTGAAGGACTAAATGTGTTTATTAGGGTGCTGTAGAATCTGTAAGAGATGGAAATCCAGGACTGTGCTTTTCTGTCCATTACAGGATATTTACTTTCCTTACCATAGGTAGGAATTTCATGGCCAAGTAGTTGCTAGATTTGGGGGGAGGCCTTTTCCGATGGAGGGAGGATAGTTCACTATTTTGCAGTTGATAAAGTATGCTGTTTTGACTTGAGTATATAGAATTTAAATGTTTGGAGGCAATGTGATTTAGTAGGGTGAACATTGAGTTTGGAATCAAGAGGACTTAGGTTCAAATTCTAGTTCTATTACTTAATGTCTGTGTGATCCTGGGTAAGTCACTTCTCTTAAATGTGTTTCTTCATCTACAAAATGAAAGCTTTGCACTGGAAAAGCTCTGAGGTTCCTTTGAACTCTAAATTCAATGAGCTTCTAATTTTTGCCCCTAAAGTGAGATCTCTGAGAATAATTGGAATATCCTAACTATGTTTCTCTCTTCTCATGACCTCTACAGGCCTTTCTTCTATGGCTTGTACCAGTTTCAGCCTCACTCCAGGATCAGTACTGTGAAAGCCTGTCCTTAGTCAACAGCACCACTGGTGAGTACCACAAGGTATCCTCCTCCTCCCTTTTTCTCAACTGCTCTCTAAATAGTGTGCACCAGAATTGCAGAAGTAATAACACAAAAGTCATCCCTATTATGACTCCATTTCTTAGAGATTCCCCACTTCCAGTTCCTTTCCATACATATCTGCCAAAAATATCTTCCTGCAATACCATTTCATCTTATCCCAACCTAGCTCAAGAACCTCAGTTATATTCCTCATTGTCTAATGTATCTCATTCAAACTTACAAGTCATCTACTGAAGTCCTGATAATTATCTAAGTCCATCTCTTCTGTTTGACCATGCTGAGGCATTACCCCATCCTACCAGCTAGCACATAAAGGCCTTTGAGAATCTTTTCTCTTTCTCAAACCAACTCTAACCTGCATGCTGACCTCTCTCACCACTGTCTCCGTCAAAGATAACCCAAAACCTCACTACACTTTGATTCTTGGGTCTATTACTCTCTTTCCAATAGTCACTGGTCAGGGACTATCTGTCCTGCCATAGCTAACTAAGGATCCATGGGATCTTAATATCTTCTAGGTTTTTCCTTCTGGACTCAGTTCCAATTGGGTCTTTTATCTGCTATGAAACTAAACCCTTTTCTATGTATTGTCTCCCCTAATTAGAATGTTTCTATTTGTACATATGCATTTCTAATCCTACTTCGTACAAAGTACTAAACAAATGCTTCTCTTTTTCATTCCATGAAAATTACATGAATTATACCAGGAGAGCTTAATTCTGATTGTCTAAACCCAAACAAGTATGTCCATCAGTGGGCACCAGACATATATTAGATGGGAGAAATAGGGAGATATAGCATCTAGAGAGAGAAGGAGGATGGAAGCAGTGGAGGGGAGAAAGAATGATAACAGAGGATTGGCCTCTTTAGCTTCAGCAAATTGTTTAATACATTTGTTATTAAGTACCTACAGTGGGTAGAGCACTGTACTAATTGTATGGAAAAAGATAAAAGAAAGAAGACACAGAATTTGACCATAGTCTGATATGGGGGAGGAGAAGGAAAAGCAGAAGGTATGTACCTGAATTAGCTTAGACATAATGAAGATAAACACCATGAAGATAATCTCTGTAATGGGCTTTTTGTTTTCACATTGATTATTTCCAAGTAATATATCAATAAATAGAAAATCCTTTCCTGCTAATCAAAGAAATGAGTGGTATGGAGATAGAATAAGGGTTTTCTTAAACCAGGAATGTAAGTGAAATAGGAAGATTGCGTCATGCTTTACATTCAATCTTTCTAGCAACCTATTACATACTGATGATCATTCCCATTTTTCCTACAGATGAGAAAACTGGGTTCAGAAAAACTAAATTAATGGAAATTCATTTTATTAGGTAAGAGAAGGGGGAATGACACAGTTAAAAACTTGGAGACAAAAACTACTGAGTTGTATACAGAATGAGTGGCTTCAGTGTAGATGAAAGGAAGACATGGACTTGGAGAATCATTTTTTTTTCTTTTCTTTTTTTTTTTATTTAATAGCCTTTTATTTACAGGATATATACATGGGTAACTTTACAGCATTAACAATTGCCAAACCTCTTGTTCCAATTTTTCACCTCTTCCCCCCACCCCCTCCCCTAAATGGCAGGATGACCAGTAGATGTTAAATATATTAAAATATAACTTAGATACACAATAAGTATACATGACCAAAACATTATTTTGCTGTACAAAAAGAATCAGACTCTGAATTATTGTACAATTAGCTTGTGAAGGAAATCAAAAATGCATGTGTGCATAAATATAGGGATTGGGAATTCAATGTAATGGTTTTTAGTCATCTCCCAGAGTTCTTTTTCTGGGCGTAGCTAGTTCAGTTCATTACTGCTCCATTAGAAATGATTTGGTTGATCTCGTTGCTGAGGATGGCCTGATCCATCAGAACTGGTCATCATCTAGTATTGTTGTTGAAGTATATAATGATCTCCTGGTCCTGCTCATTTCACTCAGCATCAGTTCGTGTAAGTCTCTCCAGGCCTTTCTGAAATCATCCTGTTGGTCATTTCTTACAGAACAGTAATATTCCATAATTTTCATATACCACAATTTATTCAGCCATTCTCCAACTGATGGACATCCAATCAGTTTGACTTGGAGAATCATTAGGAGCTCAGTTGATATGTGAGGAATTTAGTTTGTATATATTGGGCCACAGGGAATTGCTTAGGTTCTTAGTCAAGAAGGAGCTTGATGAGAATGGCATTGTAAGATTAGTGTGGCAGGCATGTATAAAGAGAAACTGTAAACAATGAGTCATTCTATGAAATGAGGGTCCCCTAATAGGAATGGTCCTGGTGACCCATGACAGAAGGAATAGCTGGTTGAGCTCCATTAATTCATTTGTCCTGTGCCCTAAAGAGGTCTATTCCATAGCTTATAGATGGAGGTGTCTCTGTCCTTGGAGGTGCTGATAAATGGTATTCATTCCTCTGTGATTTATATTCCCTCCTCCCTCTCCTCACCTCACCCCTACAACTGCTTCCCTCTCTCAATCCAAAAGTAGCTTTATGATGTGCTGATCGATCACTTCTTCAGAAGCCTCTGATCAAGTATCATTTTTCTTCCTTCTCCCTCCCTGGACCTGCTCAGACCAATGGGCACTGGGAGAGACAGATGCAAAGTGTGGGGAGCAGAGAGGGACATTGACAGATGGATGGTCAGTCTGGCTGCCTAGTGATAACAAGGCACTGGTTTCTGTAAGGAGTCCTCATCCTCTTTTCAAATGGCATATTCCAGGACCAAGGAGAGTACCACTGGGAAATAGACTAGAGATTGAGCTCATCTGTCCTTCTGGCACAGTCCAGATAGATCACAAGATTATAAAAATCATATAATTGTATTATAACCACATCAGAGCCATGATGTATTATATAAGTTCACTTAACATAGGGATGCAAGGTTTACAATGTATTTTATATACCCTTTCTCATTTGATCTTCACAACTTCTCTAAGATAGGTGATACTAATATTCCCATTTTACAGAGAAGGAAATTGAGACTGAGAGAAGTTAATTGACTTGTCCAGGGTCACACAAGTATAACATATTGTCATGAAAAAGTAAACCCATTATTTACAATTTCAAATACAATAAATAACAAAAGTTTGTATTCAATACAAACCAAGGCAGAGAGAAGCAATAATTGGTATATGGAGAAGTGTATTTCTATGAGGCAAATGGGTTTCTAAATTTGAATCATTTTCCACAGGTAGTTATGTAATTCAGAAAGGTATGCTGCATTCACAATTGGTCAGCCACTGGACTTAAAGAGAGTTGAAAATAGCGGTCTAATTTTCTAGTCTGTTATTGACCTCAGGAGTCCAAGACAGGGTGTGCTCTGTGTCTTGTTCATCCTTGGATACAAACTTGAGTAAAGAAAGGCAAAAATATAGCGGTTATACATATCTGCCTGTTTAACACTGCAAGGAAGACAGTCTAAGATGCACTTATTCATGCCAAGATAGAGGAAAATATAGTGTTCAGCTGAGTATGAGGCAAGATTTGAACTCAGATTCTGTCAGCTAAAAATCACAGTGATGCACCCATTATTTCTTTTCCTCTACAGAGTTGGAAAAGGATTTGGGGGATTCATTGGGTGACAAAAGTCTAACTCAGAATTTCTAGGTGTTGTGTAAAGTCCAAGAATTATGCCCTGGTCCTGCCCTACTGTTCAGATTCATAGAGCTATATCATAGGGAGATGATTTCCTGAAATCTTAAGACTAATTCAAAACAGTCACACTAACTGTTCAATCGGCAGCATTCTCCAAATATTCAATTATGTAGAAATTGAAGCCCAGGTAGGATTGGATCTGGCTCATTTTCTTTAAGTTGGAAGCCTATTAGAGAGTAAAAGAACTCTCACTGAAGGTGTGCTGGGGCTTAGCTATGAACGGTGAATCTTTCCTGCTTGATTTATGGATCTAAATATTGTTTTTGGTCGAATCATTTTTTTAAATCCCACAGAAGATTCTTTGGGACCCTGATGAAAGGCTAGACCCTCAGGTGTCAGAAAAAAATTCTAGCAAAGAGTCAGAAGGAGATGAATTAGAAACTTTCTTGGTCTCCTTGTTATTTAGGTTAAAGAGGCCCTTCTATGTCCCAATTGTTATTTAACTTTAATCCTAGAATGGGTTTGGACTCAGTCAAACTGAGACCTATTGTAAATCTTAGTTAAAAAGGTTCTCACTGCATCCAGGACCATCTCTAGTCATCCTAATCTATGTTTGACTACTGGACCCAGATGCTCTGGAGGAGAAAGTGAGGCAGGTGACCTTGCACAGCCCTCCCTCACTTAAATCCAATTCACTTGCATATCATGACATCACCTCCTTTGTGTCATGGGACTTTTCAAAATAGAAGGATAAACAACAAAAACAACATCCTCTCCCAGGTGATGGGGCACAAGTATATTTTTTGCCTTGTCCATCTGCCATTAGTCACAGTAAGACTTAAATCTAGATGAGTTAGGACCAACCTTGAGTTTGAAGACCAAGAGCTGGTCTAACTGATAGCTTTTTGAAATTCTGGAAGCTTTCAGTTTCATTGATTTTTTTAAAATTATGTATTTAAACTAAACATATCTCCCAACTCTGAATTTGGATAGAAAGTAGACCAGATATAGGGAGGAAATTATTCATTCATTCTGTTCTTATTGGTTTGGAATCTGTGGCAATATGGGGCAGGCTCAAGATTACTTTTTTACTCCCTAGGAAGAAAAGAGGATAACACCACAAAAAAATTGTAAACAAAATTGAACAGGGACTATATAATATATAAACTTTCATGGCAAGTAGTAAAGGTGCCACTTTTAAGTGATTCTTCTCTATTCCAATGATACCCTTTGGCAGGTGTTACTTCACACTATCCTGACTTCCAAAAAGTGATAAAAGTGAATTAATTTTTAAAAATATTATTATCAAATTAAAAGTTTTCAATAATTTTATCTAATCCTCCCCAAGTTGTTATAGATCATGTTGTTATTGTTGTTAGTCCTTTCAATTGTGTCCAGCTCTTCATGATGCCATTTGAACTCAGAGTGTTCCTGACTCCCGGTCTGGAGTTCTAACAACTGTGAGACCTACCTGCCCCATGAATTAGGGTAGTTCAACCATAACTTACTTTGGCATTCAGTGTCTAGGATTCTCTGTTGCCAGCTGATAGGACATGGAGTATTTGGGAGGAGGAGCCAATCAAGGAATAAATCGACAAATATTTATTAAGCACAGGACAGCTAGGTGGTACAGTTAATAGAGTGCCATGTCTGGCATTAGGAAGACTCATCTTCATAACCTCAAATCTGGCCTCACTCATTGTCTGTGTGACCCTGGCCAAGTCACTTAACTTTGTCTCAGTTTCCTACCACTCATTTTGACAAGAAAATCCCAGATGGGACCATGGAGAGTTAGACATGACTAAAAGGAAAGAACCACAACAAAAATGTGTCAGGCATTTCCTAAATGATAAGAATACAAGTTCCAAGAATGAATTAATCCCTAGTCATAATGAGATTATTGGAGGTCAACATTAAAATGCTTTTAACATAAATATAAAATTAATAAAAAATATAAAGTTAAATCTAAGGTAATTTGAGAGGGAGAATACTGTCAGTTGGAGGGACCAGAAAAGGCTTCATGTAGAAGATGATGCCTGGAGTTCATCTTGAAAGAAGAAAATGGTTCAAGAGACAGATATAAGGAGAGAGAGCACTCTCAGCCTGAGAGATGGCCAATGGGAGGACATGGAGTGTTATGTGTGAGGAATAGAGAATATCTCTGAGAGGCTGGATCAAAAAGTACCATAAGGAAGGAAAACCAGGAAAGTCATCGCGATACTATTACCTGATCGCTATAGGTCTATGTTGCTGGCACTAGTTGAGTGTGAACAGACTTTCTTTGAGACAGCAGCAGGCCCCAGGAAGGGCTTAACTGGACCCTATATAGCTACCCTGCCCTTTGTTGGGGATGAGGACTGGGGGTAGGGCTGGTAGAGGAAGCTCCTGCCTCGTGAGTTTTGTGGACTTCTAAGTACAGGAGGCTTATTTACAAGGTTGGTTGAGCTTCATTCCTGAAACCTTTCTCCTAAAACCAGATTAATATGGGGGAAAAAAACAATCTAAAGTTCCCTTCACAGCCCCTATGGTTTGGAAATGGGGGAAAAAATGTCTATTTGTCACAATAAGACTTTGCCCCGTTTTCCAAGGTCCTTCCAGACAAACAGTGAAACCCTGCATTTTCTGGGTGAAGAGTTAGCTTTAAGTGATCCATCCCCTGCTTGCCCTGCCCCTCCCCCATTCCACATCATCTACATCTAGAAAGCAGAGCCATTTTGGCTCTTCCCTGCAGCTAGTCTTAGATATCCTGGATATCTCTTTGTCTCTCTATAGTTCTTTTCTCCCACTCATCCTTTCCATCTCTGTCTCTCTCAGTTTCTTTCTCCTTTTTCTTCTCTCTTTTTTTAACATGCCTTTTCCTTTTCTCTGCTTCCCCTTTTCCTTTTAACTTTCTTTCCTTCCTTCTTTTTTCTTCCTTTTGTTATATGTTCATTCATTTATTCTTTCCTTCTTTCCTCCCTTCCTCTCTCCTCTCCTTCCTATCTTCCTTCTTTGCTTCATTCCTTTTTTCCCTTCATTCCTTCCCTTCCTTCTCCCTTCATTTTCTCTTCTTCATCCCTTGCTTCCTTTTTCCTTCATTCCCTTCTTCCTTCCTTCCTTCTTCTTTTCTTTCTTCCTTCCTTGCTTTCTTCCTTCTTTCCTTCATTCCTTCCCTCTGTCCTCCCTTCCTTTCGTCGTTCCTTCCTTTTCCTGACTCCCTTTATTTCTCCCTTCTTCATGCCTCTCTTCCTTCATTTCTCCCTTCTTTCTGTCTCCCTTCATTTCTCCCTTCTTCTTCCCTTCCTTCTTTCCTCTCTTCTTCCCCTCTCCTTGCTTCTTTCTTTTATTCCTTCTTACATGCCTTCCCTCCTTTTTCCCCTCCCTCCTTTCCTTTTTTCTTTCTTTTCTTCCACCACACTCCTCTGTAGTCTCAGTCCCCTCCCCTCTATGAACTCCTTTCTTTCTGACAGCCCTGTGTTTTGCTCTGTTCAGATGGTACCGCTGAGCTGGCTCCTGGCTCTGTCCACTGCCTAATCAGCAGGTACCCCCCCCTTTCTGAAGGTCTCTCCATTTCTCCCAACTCCCCGTTCTGTCAAAGGATCAAGGTTTAGGCTGCCCAGAGGGGAGGAAGTCAGGAGATGGCTGATGTTTATGCGCAATATTTTGGAATCCTTGTGTATGAGCTGCAAGCCGCTGCAGTAGTCTGCCCAGAGGACTCATTAAAGAGAACCCTTACTAATGAAAGGTGCTGAGTTAGCCAGGAGCTGTGTCTGAGGATGTTTGAAAGGTAGGGTTTGAACAAATGAGAGGAGGGGCAGCAATGGGAAGATGATCAGAAGTCCTGCACAACAGAGGTAGATTTCAACTTCCTGTACTTCATGACAATGTCATCCAAAATGTTGCTTACCGATACATTTTGTCCCTGTGCCCTGCTACCTCCATTTTCCCCTTCTTCCACAGTTTTCTCTCTCTCCTCCATTTTCCCTTTTCTTATTGAACCACTACTCCTATATTTCTTTACATTCAAAAAGAATTCTCAAGAAAAAAATTGGAACAAAAGGTTTTGTAAGGATGAAAGCTGAAAACTAACTTTGCATGTGTTTTGAAAAATAAAAAGCTATCATTATTTTAAAAATAGAATAAAAAGGAATTCCCATAGCTAATCCAAGTTGCCTCTCCTAATTTGTATCCTCTTTTCTCTGATCACATACATCATATTCGTTCCCTTTCTGGCTTCATCCACCTTTCCTCAATAAATATCTCTCTTTATATGTTCCATACACACACACTTGAAAACTAAAAAGGACCTTTGAGGTGACCTAGACCAGCCTTTTAATTTTACAGAAAAAGAAGTTGAGGTCTAACAAGAAGTGGCATGGCCAAGGTCATACATCATTACCTCTCATCCAACATGGACTTATGCTAAGGAGTACAAACCCCCGCTGCCCAATCCCCTCTTAGAGATACAAGATTCTGATTGCCCATTCCTGTGACCTGCTGCATTGTCGGTGGACAATATCAGATGGGGGTGGGGAGGATGGATTTTCTATTCATTGACTCTACTTAGCATTCATCCCTCCATCCCTCTCACCCTCCAATCTTTCATTCAGACATTCCCTAAAGGATTTTCTAGAATCTGAATGTAAAGGTCAAAAAAACAATGTTGGCATCTCATTTCCCTCTGTCACCTCCATATTTCTTGCAAGTCTGCAATGGGTAGGAAGGGAACAAAAGTGAATGACCTTTGTGGAGAAACCAGGGAAGAGCCAGGAAAAAAAGCATCAAAACAAGAAAAGGAATCTAGATATTAGGTACAAAAGAAGGATTATTGGATTTCTATAAAATTGGATTACTTAGATGCTCTCTAAAGTCCCTTCTATCTTCACCTGTCTGTGATCCAATGATCCTGTGATTAGGGTCGGAGCCCAATCAGCCAGGTATCTGCCTATAATTCATTTCTTTCCTCAAGACAGGCAAATATTGATTATTACACACATACACACACACAGAGTGTCCCTGCACCCTGGACTAGTTGTGTGTATGTGTCCAATCTACAGTTGGCTCTTGGTCTAGTGCAAGATATCCAGAGGTTTTCTGGTGTCCTCTCACCAAAGAGGCAGAGAACCAGTGAGGCAAATTAATCAACCCATCCAACCCTGCTTATTATACAGCCCTGGCTTTGATTGCTATTGGTGATTTTCCTGATTTGCTTTTTGGCTTCCCCAGATGGGGATTTGGTGATATCTGAGGTTGATGGTATCCAGAGGTCAGACTGAGACAGAAGACTGGCTAATATGGAGACAAAAAGTCTCCAGAATGACTTACTTAATGTCTTCAAGTTAGCATTTGGTTTTTATGAGAAGATCGTGAGAAATTGTTCTCCACGTCCACAGTGAATATATAAAAAAACATTGACTTAAGGTTAAAGCAGAATAAATGCAGTCAGACATAAAGAAAAACATCTTATAGTTTAGAATGCTCAGGCAACTAAGAGAAGTTGTGGCGCTTTTATAAAGAAACCTATAGAGAGAGACTAGAGAGATACTTGTCTGCTGTGACTTTAGCTGATAGTTTCTCATGATCTCTTATATTCTTAGCTCCGAGGTTATGCTTTTTCTGTTCTATGCAAGCTTGATCTACTGCATAGATGAGAGGGTAAGGTAGTGCACATATGAGCTCTAGGAGTACTAATAGACTTCCCCTGCCCCCCTCCAAATATGTACCTTGCTGATGTTCTATGGTGTTACCTTCACTCCTACCTGTCCTAAAGTTTCCATCATCAAAGTTAGCTTCAGGCAGTATCACAAGTTTAGCTATTTCCAAAATCCCAGTACACTAAATAATCAGTTCCAACTGTTCTCTTCCAGCCTATTTGCTGACACATTTTCCTTATTCATTTTCACCTTGGGTTCAAAAAATATCAAGCAGTATACCCTTACATTTCCTTATAAATTCCTAAAACTTGAAAGTTATTTTTCATTAACCAAGGAGATCTGGATCCCTCTCCAGACTATTAAACATTATTTATTAAATAAACGAGAGAGACCTCTTTCCAATAAACTTTTATTCATCCCTATATATCATCCACACTAATTACCTAGTGTTCAGTAATCATTAAGGTTACCGGTGATATAATTTATAAACAGTGCAACAAACAGTAAAAATTATTTTACAAATAATTATTTACAATGTATCAATTCTAAGAAAGGTCACAGCCAGAGTCATTTCTAGCCATTATCACCACTGACTTTTCAGTCCTGGAAACACAGACCTACAATTTAGTTCTCTAAAAATGCCAATGAAGTCTCTTCTCAAGAATTCTCTCCATTGTATTTCCTCACAAGAATTAAAACAGTTCTCTCAAGAAAGAAGTTCTCTTAGTTCTTTCTATTCCACTCAGTTTCTCTCCAACTATCACAGTTAATTCTCTATGACAATAATCAAATTGAGCCTCACAAAATCAAAACCTTTTTGTCTATAGCAACTCAAATGGTATCACAATAACAATAATTACAAAGCATTTTCCTCAAAACTGGAGGTGTACTCTCCTACAAATATATACAGAGTCTGTACTCTGTGGGTGGAAGAGTGGGCACTAACTTTATTAAAAATTCAATTTTATCTTATTTTCGTCCCAAATTCTCTCTCTCCCACACTCATTGAGAAAGCAAACTCCCCCAAACTCAGTACAAATAGGTCCAGCAAAATAAGGCAGGCAGGAAGGAAGGAAGGAAGGAAGGAAGGAAGGAAGGAAGGAAGGAAAGAAGGAAGGAAGGAAAGAAGGAGGAAAAGAGAGGAAGAAAGGAAGAGAAATAGGAAGGAAAGAAGAAATAGGAAGGAAAGAGGGAAGGAAGGAAAGAAGGAAAAGTGAGGAATAAAGAAAAATATGCTTCAATCTGCATTCTGAGTCCATTACATCTCTATCCAAGATGTTTCATCATGAGTCAATTTTCATTGGTCATTGGGTTGATCAAAAAGATGTCTTTTAATGTTTATTATCTTGATAACATTGCTGTTATTGTATAAATTGTTCTGGTTCTGCTCATTTCATTTTGCATCAGTTCAAAAAACTCTTGCCAATGAAATCATTCTCTTCATAATTTCTTCTAGCACAATAGTATTCTATTACATTCATGTACTATAATTTGTTAGCCATTCCCTAATTGGTAGGTATCTCCTCAGTTTCCAATTCTTTACTATCTTAAAAAGAACTGCTATAAATATTATTTTACATATGGACCCTTTTCCTCTTTCTTTGATCTCTTTGGGGTATATTCCCCTTTAAAGACACAGTAACTATATCCATAGTCTCTGTTGGAAAGGCTGTTGAAGCTGGTATTATATATCCATTTAGTCTTTTCTATGTCTGTCTGGCTCCTATCTTTCTATCTATCTATCTACCTATCTATAATACATCCAAGGAAACTATATCTGTCATTATCAATCTCTATCCTGCCATGATCAATCTTCTGTATTATCTTCTTTGGTCCTTACAACAACTCTGTGATGTAGGCAGTTCATGTTATTATCTTCACTTCATAGTGAAAGTAACAGGGTCTCAGAGAAATAAAATGATTTGCTTTAGTTCCATAGTCAGTAAACATCAGAACTAAGATTTGAGCTGAAGCCTTTTTCATTTCACTTCCAGGGCTCTTTCCAATATACATAATCATTAATAGCATTGGTTTGGTGCTACTATTGGTAAGGCAACTTTAGCCTGCCCCTATCCAAGGCAGATACTGTCTCTAAGGGGCAGGAGAGAGCTGAGGAGAATGGCCTCTCCTAGCCCGATCATTGGAAAGGATGGGAATCTCACTTTTGCAAGGGCCTGATGTACTGATCTCAATAAGCCAACAAATGATATTATAATGTTCTGCCATTTGGCTCAGAGGACTGTCCCCCTGCAGCCTTTACCTTTTTGTGTCCTATGAATAGCTTTGATTAGAGAATAAAAATGAATGTGGTACAAGTGTTGCTCAGAGCTATCCTGAGCCCAGCCCAGAAAGGATGCCAATATAAACCAGTGATGGTTCCCAAGTGATCCCGGTTGGGAATGGCTAATTTAGGGGAAATGATGGAGATTCAACCTTGAACAGAAGCCCAAGAGCAAGAACTGGTCATTTAACACTGAAGTAGCTGCTTTCTCCTTTTACTCCTGACTCCTCCATATGTGTTAATCTGTCTCTGTGCCTATTTCTGAGTGCTAGCAACTGACCATTACTAAATAAACTCTAGTGCTTGACTGGAATGGTGTTTGTATCTTAGGCAGGTGGGGTCATATAGTTAGGCAGGTTCAAATAGTGTAGCTGTGTCTGGGTCAATCCCATAATGGGGAATCAAGCTGTTGGCTCATCTCCAGCCTCTCACTGGAATTCCATTCCCAACTCCCCTACCTAGAGTGATAGTCAAAGGACAATCCCTCTTTAAAAAGACCAACATTAAAGTCCCAACTACACCAGTTACTAACTTAATGACTTTAGCAAAGTCATATTACTTCTCATCATTTATCCTCTTATGCATCTATGACCTCACTTATGTAACTATTCCCAACCATAATGCATTCTTTAAAAAATATTATATTTTATTAATAGATTTTATTTTTCCAAATACATGCAAAGATAGTTTTCAACAATTACCTTTGCAAAAGCTTGTGTTTCAGATTTTTCTCCTTCTTTCCTTCCTATCCCTTTCCCAAGACAGCAAGCAATCCAGTATAGGTTAGACATGTACAATTCTTCTAAACATATTTCCATATTGGTCATGCTGTGCAAGAAAAATCAGACCAAAAGGGAAAAACATGAGAAATTTTAAAAATACAAACAAACAACAACAACAAAAGGTGAAAAGAGTATGTTTTTATCCACATTCAAGTTCCATAGTCTCCCTAGTTCTTTCTTTGGATGTAGATGACACTTTCTATCACAAATCACACAATCATTTGTCTTGAATCACCTTATTGTTGAAAAGAGTCAAGTCCATCATATTTTATCATATATTTTGCTTTACTCTGTACAGTATTTTCTGGTTCTGAACACTTCACTTAGCATCAGTTCTTATAAGTCTTTCCAGGATATTTTGAAATCAGCCTGTTCATTATTTCTTATAGAATAATAATAATATCATATTGCATTCTTTATGATTGATCTTTGATTTCCCATAAGATCAGCCAATTGGTACAGTGGATAAAGTGCTGGGTCTGTAATCAGGAAAAACTGAATTTAAATCTGACTTTAAACATTAACTGTGTGACCCTAAGCAAGTCACTCTTTGCCTTGATATCCTCATTTGTGGAAGTGAACTGGAAAAGAAAATGGCAAACCACTCCAGTATCTTGGATTGAAAATTACTAAACAAAGACCATATAATGTCTACCCAATATCCTGGAGGCCTTCCTCAAGTCTTCTTGATATCTTAAAGATATCAGGGGAATATATTGGCTTCCCACCGGCCGTTACTTATTCTCAACACATACAAGACACTCCCACTTTCTTCTTCTCAGATAACATGCTTTTTCATTTATTATTTATTATTGGGATTTTTTGTGAGCTCTTCCTGACCATCATGTGCCTCTCCATCACCCTTTAGTTGGTGCTCAACTTCCATTCTCATCTATAAAATAGGCAAAATAGTACTCTACTATTTCTCGTTGAGTCCTTTGAGTGTTGAAGAAATGTGAGCTATTATTATTTTCTAGATGACATGTCTGTGTTGTTTAGTACAATGCTCCCTGAAGATGACCCAGTTATTAGATAAATTCCATTATTGCCTAATTGAAAATTTAGTAATTTTTATGTGGATATGTGCATTGGCAGAGACAGAGCTGTTATCTCCCTGATGTAGTTATGTAAATTTGGGCCAGAAGCCAAGAGGATCTGGACTTGCATAAGGAGCACAAATCTCACCAATATATTACTGAATCCAAGTCACCAGCTACAAATTTGGGGGATGGGGAATTTGGCCTCAAGCTATAGAGCTTGCTGCCTGGGTGAATGTTCAACCTTCCTCAAAAATGACAGCAAAAAATATTAACAACTTTAATGATTCTCTTTTTTTTTTAACACCCCAGTTTCCTTGTTTCTCCCCTGCTCAAGAGCACAAATAACTCCCTATAGCCACTCATGTCAAATTTATATTCTGTATCTGGCATATAAGTCTCTCCTTTGAGTGCATAATGCCTTCCTCAAACACACACATACTTTTTTTCTTTTTAAAAAAATAATATTTTATTTTTTTCCGGTTATATGTGAAGACAAATTTTAACATTCCTTATAAAAAATTTTGAGCTTCAAATAATTTTCCTCTCTTTCCTCCTTTCTCCCTAAGATGGTAAGCAATTTGATATAGGTTATATATGTACAATCACATAAAACATATTTCCATACTAGTCATGTTATGAAAGAGGAAAAAGACCAAAAGAAATAAACCATGAAAAAATGAAGTGATAATAGTATGTTTTAATCTGCATTCAGACTCCATCAGTTTTCTTTGCAGGTGGATAGCATTTTTCATCATGAATCCTTTGGAATTGTCTTGGATCATTGTATTGCCAAGAATATTTAAGTCGTTCATAGTTGATCGTTTTACAGTATTGTTTTTAATATGTACAGTGTACTCTTGCTTTTGCTCACATACACATTCATAAATTCCCAAATCTATTCTACTCGGCCTCCTTACTCAAGGCAGATAACAATTCTTTCATCCTCTGGATAAGATTTGTTTTTTTCCACCTTAATGTTTTGTTTTAGGATGTTTCCTGGTTGGTGAGGAGGAGAGTGTTGGGATGGAAGGGCAGGATGAGGATCGTGTAAAAGGTATCATTGGTGATTTTGGAATAGGATGAGGGGAAAACTAGGATGCATCTCATCTCTTCTCTCTCCCTCTCCCTTTTTCCTCTCCCTTATCCCTTTCCAACCTTTTCCCCTCCCTCTCCCTCTTCTCCCTGTTCTCCTCTCCCTCTCTCTCTCCCCCTCTCCATCTTCCTTTTCCCCTCTTCCTCCTTCTCCCTCCCTTTCCCTCTCCCTCTCCCCATCTCCCTTTTCCCCTCTCCCTCCTTCTCCCCTCCCTTTCCGTGACCCATCTTCCTCTTCCTTTTCCTCTCCTTTCCTCCCTCCCTCCTTCCTTGTGTCTCCTTCTTTGTCTCTCCCTCCCTCCCTCTTTCTCCTTCCTTCCCTTTTTCTCCCTCCTTCCCTTCCTCCTTCCTTTCCTCCCTTTTTCTCCATTCCTCCCTCTCTCCCCTTGTTCCTCCAGGACTCCAGTGCAACTCATCCATTGACCTCATTGGGACCTGCTGGCCTCGGAGTGCAGCTGGTCAGATCGTGGTACGACCGTGTCCTGCCTACTTCTATGGAGTTCGTTATAACACAACAAGTAAGGTCTTGCTTTGGGGAAATGACGTAGTAGGGAGATAGAGGAGGGTGAAAAAGGAGGGTGGGACAGTAAAAAGTAGAGACCCAGATAATATACTATGCTGAAAAATCTACCCTAGAATCTTAGGGCCATATCGGGAACCATGTTGCATTCTAAAAGCTAATGGAAAGTCAAGTGGATTTATAGTTAGAATACCTGAGTTTGATAAGTATTAGTCAGAAAACCTGAATTCAAATTCCAGTTTTATACCTTACAATCCATGTGACCTTTTGATCTCCTGCCTCTGAAATCTAACAGTCTGTACATTAACGAGGGGAGGGGAGGGAAAAAGGAAGTAGGGGAACAAGAAAGAAATAATCCCGATAGTTGGAAGGTATCATAGTATAATAGAATGAGAACTGGCTTGGGCGGCAGAGAACCTGAGTTTAAATTCAACTCGTTGTTCTTAATGTTCCTGTGACCTAGAATAAGCCACTTAATTTATCTTGACCTCAGTTTCCTCATCTATAAAAATGAAGGTTTTGGACTAGATTTCCTCCAAAAGACCTATTACCCTCTGATTATGGGTAATTCATTTAACTTCTAGAATTTAGTTTTCTTAGCTGTAAAGTGAAAATAATAATACTAACAGCCAGTACCTTATCTTAGAGGGTCCTTGTGAGGAAGGCACTTTGTAAATCCCCAAGTCCTTTATTAATGTCAGTTGTTATTATTTTCCATCTATTGGTGAAGAAGAAGGGGTGGATTGGCACAGGGCCATTTCTGACACCTGATGCTGGAGGCCCCTGCCTTTCTCCTCTCTGGCCGAATGCCTAGGAGCTTTACAGCTCCTTGCTGGACTTGTTGGTGTATTGTTCTGCCACCTGTTTCTCTCAGAACTAATTTGCTTGTATCTCTGTGTTGCACAGTCCTTGCCTATCTATATAGCAGTATTTCCAGGGCAGCAGAATAGGGGCCACATGAAGGACAGAACTGGGGTTCTGTGTATCAGGTTGCCTCTCTGCCATGGGAAGGGAATCTTAGTCTAAGCACATGAATTCTGACAGGGCCTCCTCAGCCCCTCTTTTAGTTGAGGTGATGGTAAAGTACACAGCTCTCCCATAAGCTATTGTATGTAGGATCTAGATTCATTGCATGGACCTCTTTTGTGATGTGAACACTTTTGGCAGGCTTCTGGGGGAGCCTATAGACCCTTCTTAGAATAATGTATAAAATAGAATGCCTACTATTTCCAAAGAAGCCAATTATTTTGAAATACAATGATGAATTTTTTATATCACAAGATCTTGTACCCCAAATTAAGAACTCTCAGTCTAGGGAGAAATTGGAGACTTTTGTGCTTCACATCGAATTAAGACCCTGAGTTCATGTTTCAGTTCTACTTAATAGCCATGTAACTCTAGACAAGTCATGAAATCCTAAAATGCCACAGTTGGAAGAATGATCAAAGATCATTTAGCCCAATATATTCTAAAGTAATCAAACTCTGTCCAATATATCTGGGAAAAGTTCACCCAGCCTCTGTCTGAAGTGGAAAAGAACCCATTTCCTCCAAAGGCAGGCGATTCCTATTAAGTCCCTGGGTAGAGGGTCAGGTTTGAAGTCAGGAAGACTGATTTTCTTGAGTTCAAATCTCCCTTCAGACACTTTCTAGCTCTGTGAACCTGGGCAAATGCCTTGACTCTGTTTACCTTAGCTTCTTCATTCCTCAAATGACTTAGAGAAGAAAATGGCAGTTTCTGCCAAATGGGGTCACAAAGAGGTAGATAGGACTGAAAATGAACAACAGCAATAAACAATTATTCAGCAATTATTCCTTATGGCAGGATTCAGTTGGTCTCTATTTGACTTCCTGCCATTTCTCCTAATTTGCCTTTGGGAGCCTAACAGAATGAATCTAATCCCTGTCCCATGTGACAGCTCTTCAAATAATTGAAGGCAGCTATCATGCTCCTGCTAAGCCTCCTCTTTCCCAGAATGAATATCCCCTGGAACCAATCCTCATATGTCTTGACCCCAACGCCCTTTATCATTTGGATTATTCTCCTCTATCTACCCTTTGTTACTCTTCTCTAACTGCTTACCAGTTTTTTTTTTAATGTTTTAGGTATAAAATGGGCAGGCTTACCGATTCTGGAGTTTCAAACAAGATTCAAAAATCACTTTTCGGTGACCTTTACATAGCCATTTTAATTGTGGGATTGAAACTGGTGGTTACATCATTATCATAATTAATGTTTATGTTGTACCTACTATGTGCAAAGCACTATGCTGAGTGATTTACAATTATTTTCTCATTTAACCCCTACAATAACCTTGGTAGGTACAAATGAGGACACTGAGGCAGCACTTAAATGACCTGCTCAGTATCATTATACAGCTAGTAAATGTCAGGGGCTGGATTTAAATTTGGGTTATAATACTTCATTATTTATTTATTTGTTTGTTTATCTTTGCCAAGAAAACCCCTTGGATGCTGTCAGGTAGAATCAGACACAACTGAATGAGTGAACAACAATAATACCAATAGTTAACATTTATGTGATTTTTACTACGTGTCAGGCACTGTCCTGAGTGCTTTATATCATTATTTCATTTGATCCTCACAACAATGCTGGAAGTTGATGTAATTACCCCCATCCTACAGATGGGAAAACTGAGGCCAATGGAGTAAATTGGCTTGCCCAGCTAGTAAGTTAGTAAGTGTCAGAGGCTGGATTCGAACTTAAATTCTCCTGCCTTGAGAGCTGGCGCTCTATCCACTACACCAACTAGCAGTACAGCTCATGTCCAAGAAAGGAAACCCCAAAGAGCCACAGAGAGGCTTACTGAGCCTTCTTTTTTTCTTGCATAACCTGGGGATAACCCTACTGCATTCTAATAGTCATTGGGAGATTCAAATAAGATAAAATAACCCACCTTTGGAGGTGGGTTATAACCTATAAAATGCTGTGTAAATAGAAGCTCTGTTGGTATTAATAATCAGGTAGGTTTAAAACAAGAGGAGGAAAACTATCTTTGGATGTATTTTGAAAAATAAAAAGCTATAATTATAAATAAAATTTTCAAGAAGAATAAGGAAAACAGAGCTACAGGGAAGATGTCAGAAGGCTTCATAAGAAGTCAGTGACATTGTCATGGATTTGCTTGGAATTTCTATTGTGTTTTAGCTGGGGGGATAAGGGATGGGACTGTTTCTTCCAATAGCTTTTTGGCTTCTCTAATTAGACTTCTGTACTTCTCATCTACAACTTAGCAAGGTGTTCCTGGGATGACACAATAACACACATTTCTATTGGTGCTTTCAGACTGACAAAGCATTCTCCTCACAGCCCTGTAAAGCAAGCAGTACAAATAGTATTATTCCCATTTTGGAGGGATGAAGAAACCATTTCAGAGCTGAGGAAATCATATTATATACCATATTTTGGTCTCTTGATTTTTTTTTTTGAGTCAATTAGGGTTAAGTGACTTATCCAGGATCACACAACTAGTAAGTATCTGAGGTCACATTTGAACTCAGGTCTTCTGAACTTCAAAGCTAAGTATTTTATCCATTATGACAGCTATCTGCTCTTGATTCTTCTTTTTAAAAATAATAATAGGGGTTTTTGTATTTTACAAAATACATTTCAACATTCATCCTTGCAAAACCTTGTGTTCCAATTTTTTTCTCCCTTCCTTTCCCCACCTCATCCCCTAGACAGGGGATATAGGTTAAACATGTGCAATTCTTCCACATTTATACTGCTGCACAAGAAAAATCAGAATGCCTTTTGATTCTTAAGCCTTTAACAATTAACCCTCTATAGAAAGTAGAAAGGAAAGAAGGAAAGAATATCAGATGTGGTACTGTAGGAAGAACTCTGACTCTTGGATTCAGAGAACTTGGATTCAAATCCAGCCACTAATTCTGAATTACCTGTGTGTGTGACTGTAGGGAAGTCACATAAGTTAGTTGAATCTTGGTTTTCTCATCTGTAAAGTAATATTATTGCTATAGTGGCTCTAGAGTTAGGATCCTAAAGACATTTGGGAGGATTGTCTGGCAGTCAATTAAAATTTATTGAGTACTTGTTCTTTATAAAGCACTGTAATGGGAAGGATGGGATGGAGAAGCAACATAATGAATTAGAGTGTTCAATTTTGAATGTTAGGACCTAAATTCTAATATTGACTCTGGTGCTAACATTATGGCATTGGGTAAGTCTGCTCCCCATTCTGGAAAATGAAAAATGAAGATCATTCTGGTCTAGAATCTAGTTGGATCTTCTAGTTTTAAGCTTCATGTTCCAGAGAGTCTAATAATACTTAGCTCTCCTTACTTCACTGTGTTCCAGTGAGGAAGCTGGATTTCCTGAAGCAAATCTTTAAAATCACTAAAGAAATGTGAGTTAATGATGGTAAGAAAGAATATACACCTGAAAGAATATTGAAGAGCCCATGGCAGTGGAGGATAAGAGAGGAAAGACTTTGAACTGAGCCCTGAGAAATGATCAGAATTCTGAAATGAAGCAGAAGGGTCTTCCAGGGACTACTACTAATAGACTACATAGATTAATATAGCCTTAAAGGAAGGCTGGGAAATGACCTTCTAATTTCCCACCCTCCTTAAAAAAGCCGCTAAGTGATTAGGATCATGGCCCCACTGTTAACAATATCCTGGAATTCAGAGTCACTTCTCATAATGAAGCAGTAATTAACTCATTACTAAGTGAGGACCTCTGGGTATCTTTACTGTGTTCATTCTTCCCCTTGGCATCAGTTGGCTCTTCTAAGTTTTGGGAAGGGTTTCCAAAAATATCAGTTTCCCATGACTCCTAGAGAGAGACAGTTTGAGCCCGGTAGGGGCCATTGATTAAGAAGGAGGAGGTCATTTTCTTTTTGGGGTTGAATTCAAGGATCATTTGTATTGCTTTCTTTCACCTTCCATCCCACAGGGCTCAGGGTGGTTGGCAGGCCTTTTTGAAAGCCACAGGTCCTATCTGCAGAGCTAATGGGAAGAATTTCACTGGTCTCAGCTTCCCTGGATGGGGGAGAGGGCAGAGGAGATGGCCCTCCCCAAATACAAGCTTAGATTTCCCAGGCTGGACTCCTGACTGCACTGGCCTGTCAGAAAACCCAGTTCCTCTGCCCTTATTCCTCTGGGTCACTACCCCCTGATTTAACAATTAGAGGCAAATCTCCTTGGGGAGTGAATGGAGCCAAGGCTGCCAGTCTCTGTGGTGCCCAAGGGCCTGGCCTGTTGCTGATGGAACTAGAAAATAACATTAAAATTCATTTCCTCTGACTTCCTTATGGAGGTTGTTGCAGCAGACCTTTTGGAGAGAGTAGGATGAGGGGGGCCAGGAAGGAAATATGACAGGCCGAAAGATATCCCCACTTAGAGTTAATTATTGATACATCATCTGTGGCTCTTTAGTAGTTGGGGTAGGACCCGGTACCCCTAAGTTCCAGGTGACAGAGACCTGGCCTACTCCAGAAGCTTTATCACCCCACTTCACCCCCATCCCATCTCCTAAAGAATGAGTGCTCTGCCCTACAGAATGCCTCAGGGGTTGCCTTGTCATGGAGGACTTAGAGCCCAGCCTCAAACCACCTAGCTCTGGAAAAAGCCTTGCTTATTTCTGCAAGGCTGCTTTTTGATTTGAGGGAAAAAATAAAACTGAAACTGAAAAGGACTCTCTTAAGTCTTCACTTTAGAGGAGAAAAGGACTGCCCACATAAAGTCAAATCCTAATATTTTTTCCAGACTTTCACTATCATCCATGTGGGGAGCTCACTAGGTAGAAACTCTCTCCACCCATATAAGTGGATATTTCATCCATACTTCTAGCCATCACAGATGACAGCTGTCAGAATCACCCAGGTCCCTCTGATTCCAAGGCTGGCCTCTCATGCATTATATTCTGTGCCTTTAAAGTAATAACAGTGGCATCCATGTGCAGGTTGGCTCAAAAGGCTTAGTGCAGTTTTAAGCTCTTAAAGCTGAAGAGTTTAAAGAAACTTAAAGCTTAAAACTACACTGAGACTTTTGAAATACCCTAGATATTGCCTTAAGATTCCAGCTTATTTTCACATCCATCTGAACTTTGTACAACTCTGTAAAGCAAGAATTACATGTATCCCTATTCCACAGATGAGAAAGCTAAGACTGACAAAGGCTAAATTACTATCCTGGTATCACATAGCGAGCAAGTAACTGATCCAGTGTCCCAAATTGAATCTTAGGCTCCAAATACAATGTTCTTGCTTCCATACTAATATGTCCCTTTACTAAGATTTCAGAATCACAGATAACTTAAAAGAATTTTGAATTTCCCTTCTGATTTGATCCACACAACAATTTTGTTACATAGGTGAAGATATTATTAATCACTAATAATTTTCCTGTTAAGGAAATAAGCCATCAATAGTCAAGAGAGGCGCCTAAATTTCCATAGGAGAGTCCAGATTGGAAACCAGGTTTCCTGATCCCAAGGCCAGCAGTCCATGCTGGGTTTGCAGAAATATTCAGTCTCCTAATCTCCCCCACCAAATCCTCTTTCCCTTGACTTCCTGGGGTGGAGGTGTGATCTGACAGGCCAGAGATGGACACTGGAAATTTATAAGCAAGGCAGGGAAGATGATGACTCTTCTCTACCCCGAGTCAGACCTGTGAAAGAGAAGCTCACTGAAGCCTTCTTCCTTAAGCTGTTAATGCTGCTAATTCATCCAGAATAAATGTCAGCAGGGACTGGAGCAACACTGAGAAAAGAAGGAAGAAAAGGAGGAGGAAGAAGATAAGGATGAGGAGGAAAAGAAGGAAAAGGAGGAGGAATAAGAGGAGGAGAAGGAAGAAGGGAGGAGAAGGAGGACAAAAAAAAGACTTCCAGCTTCCCTCTCTTTTCTTGCTGGGGTTCCTCTGGCTCCTGTGCTTAAGGATGGGGCCTGGGAATCTCAGACAAAGGAGGTTGATTGGTGCTATCTGGGGAGAGGGTCAGGGAGGCAAGTGGGAGTGGGGAGGGCTCAACAGAAGGGAAATCAAACTAACAATTCCTTCTCAAAAGTAAGGGGGTAGTGTGAGGTTGTGCTAAGGAGTACTCATTTCTGCTTTCCTTATCCTCCAGGTTTTGAGGAGTTTTTGATGATTAGTTAAGTGTCATAATGAATAGAGCACTGGGTTTGGATCAACAAAACTCATCTTCCTAAGTTCAAATCTGGCCTCAGACACTTACTAGTGGTGTGACCCTGGACAAGTTACTTAACCCTGTCTGCTTCAGTTTCCTCATCTATAAAATGAATTGTAGAAGGAAATGGCAAACCTCCAGTATTTTTGGCAAGAAAACTTCAAATAGGCTCACAAAAAGTAGAACAGGACTGAAACAATTCAAAAATACTTTTATCTAAAGCAGGGATAGGGAGCCTTTTTTCTGCCAAGGATCATTTGGATATTTATAACATCATTTGGGGGGGTCATACAAAATTTTCAACTTTTAAAAGTCAATCAGTGGGAGGCTGTTGGACTAGCATCATTGCCTGTGGATGATTATGCAAATGAGTTTGAAGTCTTGTATGGTCCCTGAGCCTAATGTTCCCCACTCCTGATCTAGAGGGAGGTTCCTTACCTTGGAGTTTTCCTATACTATTACAGGCCCTGTTTCTGTCCTTCTATATTATCATCATGTGAGAAGCTCTAAAGAAATCACATGAGAAGACTTGATCCAGTTGAATCCTGTGTCTCACACCTTGCAGAGAAGTAAAGCTTTAATCTTTCAGACTTGCATAAATGCCCTCTGTGTGATTGGTCTGGTGGGTAGTTGGTGGGCAGAAAGATTCATGGCAGTAACTGTTCTGCCCCTACCATGTCCTATCCAGAACTGCCCTCAGGAAAGCAAGGTCTTATAAGAGTCTCCCATGGCAGATGATTCCTCACCTTTGTGGGTTCCTGATCAGTTCATTCTCTGCAGGTTAACCATAAGGGATGGACTTCTTCCCAAACATCCCCTGTGAATCATCCCTTCATCTCTTTTTCTCTTTTCCAGACAATGGCTATCGAGAGTGTCTTGCAAATGGGAGCTGGGCAGTTCGAGTCAACTATTCCCAGTGCCAAGAAATCCTTAATGAGGAGGTATAATTTATTTCAATCAGTTATTCCCTGGAAGATGCACCCTGGACTAGAGCTGAGTCGGGGAAGACTGGGGGAAAGTAGGAAGGGAAGTGGTTCAAAGGGGATTGGAAAAAGAGAGAGTGTGGAAAACAAAGTTAATCAAAAAAGGAGCTAGCTAGGTGATAACATAGTGCACAGAGTGCTCTTTTCTTCATGAGTTCAAAACCAGCCTCAGACACTTCCTAGCTGTGTGACCTGGACAAGTCATTTAATCCTGTGTATCTCAGTATCCCCATCTACAAAATGAGCTAAAAAAGAAAATGGCAAACCAATTCAGCGTCTTTGCCAAGAAAACCCCAAGTGGGAATTCAACAGTGACAATTACAACAGTAATTGTAGACAGTAATAGTAACAGTATATAACAAAAGAGTAACAGTAGAAGGAACAATGGGAGTTAGAGTCAGAAGACTTGGGTTTGAGTTTTGGCTCTCTTATTTATTACCTATATGATCTTGAGCAAGTTACCTAGTCTCTATGGACCTCATTCTCCTCCCAAGTAAAATGAAAGAGTTGGTTTCAGAGGTTCCTTCTAGACTAAATTCTTTGATCCCAAGATAGGATCCTTAATCCTTCCAATATTCATGTGAAGTAAATACTGTAGATTATATGGTCTCAGTTTAAAAATGGGGAAACTGAGGTGGAGAAATTAAATGACAAAAAATAATTGCATGTGCAGGGTGTCCCAAAAGTCATAGTGCATTTTTTTGTAAATTTTAATAATCTAAAACTGCAGTAAGACTTTTTAGGAACCTCCACATTATAAAAATATTTTAAAAAATTTTAATTATAAATATTATACATTCATTTAAAAGATTTTATTAAAATATATCATATTATAAATGTATTTAAAATATATTGTGAACTTATTTAAAATATAAATTTATTAAAATATATTATAAACTATTTACATGTATTATAAAATTATAGCTATCATAGTTTGCAAAAAAGTAAAAAAAATTACCTTATTTGATTTTCACAATATGACTTTAAGGAAAGGATATTATTACCTCTCCCTATTTTTGTAGATAAGGATACTGAGAAGGCTGAGCAATGCTAAGTGACTAGTTAGTTCCAGAGTCACAGCACTAGTAAATGTCTGTGGCAGAATCTGAATTTGGGTCTCATGCATTCCAAATCTAGAATTCTCCTGTACCCTGGGACCTTTTTTAAAATATTGTAATAAATGGGTAATAGTTATGCTCACTGGAATTGAGGCAAAAGGAAAATGAGAATTTATAGTTAAAAGTACATCAGGTTTTAACTCATCAGCACATAAATCTTGTGATTTTCATCTTTTAGCAGAGATGCAAATGAAAAATCTCCCCCTAGGTACTAAAAACATTGAACTTTTAGGTTTGATTCCTGTTTCTAACACTTCTTGATTGTATAATCTTAGAAAAGTCCTTTCTCTTCTCTGAGATTCAAAATTTCTTCATCTATATAAGGAGAGGATTGAATGAAATGGTCTCTAAATTGTAGTTCTGCCATTCCATGATTCTATTTGACTCAAGGGTTGGACAGGAATGGCATATTGAGAACAGAGACCCCTTCCTGGGAAAGATGACTGGAGCTAGAGAGAAGATGAACTAGAACAGAGAGAAGGATCAATAGGAGAGATGAATGACACCAGTTGTTGGAATTTTTCTTAGAATGTGGAAATAGAAGAAATATACAAGCTATGGTATGAAAAATAATTATGACTCTTCTGAGGGGAGAGAAAGACAATAAAATACTGGCTCTTGGACACGGGTGGCATTGGGCATTCAAAATCACAAAGTAGGAATTTTGGCCCAATTCTTGCCCTCTAGGGATCCTAGGGACCCAGGAAAGGAACTGAAGGGAATAATAGAGAGGCAGATGTTCTGCCCCAACCTTTAAGATAGTCATCTCTGTATTTAGTTTACTTAAAGATTTCTGATGGATTTTTCTTGTGCAGCATGACATATAAGGGCACATGTTTAGAAAAATTGTACATGTTTAACCTTGCCATTTTGGAGAGGGGGGAAGGAGGGAGGAGAAAAATTTGGAATACAAGATTTTGCCAAGGTAAAAGTTGAAAACTATCTTTGCATGTATTTGGAAAAATAAAATACTATTTTAAAAAAGATCTCTGATGACAGAGTGCCCCCCTTCACCTTTATTTAATGTTTTGTTCCCTTGGCTATCCAAGAGTTCTTAGTGATAGTCAAGCAAAATCTCTTCTGTTCTAATTTAAATTCCTTTCATCCTGTTTGGGGTTTTTTCGTTGACATAGAAACCAGTTGTTCATCACCAACTTAAAAACGGAAATATATGCCCCCTAAACTATCTGTTCTCCAGGCTAAATGATCCTTCATCTTTTAACTTTTCAGTATAGCATCTTCTTCCATGAGAAAATATCATTTTCACCTAATCCTCAACATTGCTTGTCTAAACGGAGAGCAGCTAGGTGGCACTGCAGTAAAGAGAGCACCAGGTTGGGAATCAGGAAGAGTCATCTTCTTGAGTTCAAATCTAACTTCAGACACTAATTAGCTCTGTGACCCTATGTAATTCACTTAATCCTGTTTGCCTCAGTTTCCTCATCTGTAAAATGAGCTGGAAAAGGAAATGGCAAACCATTCCAGTGTCTTTACCAAGAAAAGTCCAAATTGTATCACAAAGATGTCAGACATGACTGAACAACAGTGATTCTGAGCTGGACAGGACCACCTTAAAGACCATACAACCCAGGAGGGTTGGACTCAAATAGAAACAGTACCCACTAAGCTTTATAGAAGGATCTGTCATAAAGACTTGGAAAATTACATGTTACTATAATCTATATCTGTTTATCTATTTTATGTTTTGTTAAATTGTTCCCAATTACATCTTAATCTTGTTCAGGCTACACTCAGGAGAGTTGAGGCCACATGTGATCTGTGAGCTGAGAGTCTGACACCTCTGTCTGACATTAATTTTTAAAAATTCTTTTAACATTTTTCCTTAAAGTTTTGAGGTCCAGATTTTATCCCTCTCTTCCTTCTCCTCCTCTCTCCCTGAGAAGGTAAGCGATAAGATATAGATCATGTATGTGTAATTATGTAAAAAAGACTAAGGAAAAAAATTTTTAAAAAAGAAAGCGAATATAGAATTCTTCAATCTATATTCAAATAATGTCAGTTCTTTCTCTGGAGATGGATAGTATGCTTCATCATTAGTCCTTTGGGATTGTCTTGGATTTGGATTGTTGTGAATAGATCAATCATTCATAGTTCTTCATCGAACAATATAACTATTACTGTGTACAATGTTCTCATGATTCTGTTCACTTCACTATGCATCAATTCATGTAAGTCTTTCTGGGTTTTTATGAAATCATCCTGCTTATCATTTCTTAGAGCACACAAATATTCCATTGCAATCATATGCTAATATCCAATTGATGAGCATCCTTTCAGTGTCCAATTTTTAGCCACCACAAAAAGGACTGCTATAAATATTTTCATACAGATAAGTTCTTTTCCCTTTTAAAAAAAATTTTGGATGTCTTTGGGATATAGACATAGCAGTGGCATTGCTGGATTTTGACACTAGTTTCTAAGTTCAACCCCAGCATTTAATATCTGAAGCCTCAAGATTCAAAGAAGTAAAATGATTGTGAGTTTTGATACAACTGGACATGTTTTCCTGACTTCCAGCTCAGTGTTCTTCCCACCAATCAATCAATAAGCATTTATTAAATGCATACTGTGAACTAGGCACTGGCAATGCAGATACAAAAAAAATCTTTATTCCCAAGGAGCTTACAATCCACAACACCAAAGCTATGAAATTAGAGACCTATAATTTTTGTCCCCCTTTTTTTTCTCCCCGAGCTCATTGACACAGCTATCTGACAGGACAGTGATATATTGGTGGCTTCTAACTACATTTCTCTATGCTGTAAATGCCCATAAACCAGGACTTGGGGAGCAGGTGGGGCTGGCAAACAAAAGGAGGAGCAAGTGCAGTAGGTTTTACAGAAAAGAGATGATATCATGTAGTCAAAAAACCCAAACATTTTTTCCTGTCTCTGCTGCTCACTTACCATGTGATCATGGGCAGATCACCTTCCATTTACATGAAAACTATCATATATATATATATATATATATATATATATCGAGAGAGAGAGAGTTATTTTTCCAATTAACTCTCTGAGGGCAGAAACTAATTTTTATTTTATATATTTTGCCTTTCTTTGTATCCCCAGCACTTAGTGCAATACATAGGCATATTATAAGCACTTTATAAATGCTTGTCGACTGATTTCTTTTCTTTGAATTTCACTGTCTTCCATCAAATGAATGGGTTAGATGAGATTAGCTTCCTGTCCTAAAACTCAGTGATTCTGTGAATTGACCTGGAAGACTGACCAATCTGTTTCTCAGATTGTTGGGGGCTCCTGTCCAAAGAACTAGCCTCTAAGGTTTCCTCTAATTGAACCCTCTATAATTTTGCCATATTTTCCTTAAAATTCAGGGGCCAAAAGAGCATCAGTCCCTAATGACCAATCAGCCCAGTCCTACCATCATAAACAATGAAAGGACTGCCATCCACATCTACTCTGCCAGCCGCTACCATCCTGCACAGTTGCTTAGCATTCAATATAATCAATTAATTTAATTAGTAGAACCATCCTCTTACACTAATTCCCTCTATTTTAGCCCCTCACTCCCATCAGCTGAGATCTTCACCCCTAGCCCTCTCCAGGAGCTGAGAGGAAAAGTAACCAATTAATTGAGCTGATAGGTTTCTCCAGCTTCTAGATCACCTTGGCTAAGCCTAATTAAGTGTCAGTACCCCTGGGGCATTTCAGATAATGGATTCACAGAAAAGTTCTTGTGAAATGGGACTTGTGAAGACACAGGGAAACCGGGAAACATTGACCTCAGGCTGGAAGTCATCCAGCCCCCATTTACCACCAGGGCACCAGCTTCTCTGATTCAGTACCTCTCCTCTGTGGACAGCAACTATCCAGCACTCAGTACATCAACACTGCTCCTTGTCCCCCCTTCTCCTGCATCAATCCCTATCTCTGCCACCACATCCCTATCTATAGTAGCAGTCTCCCTCCTTGTAGTAGTTCCCTTTAATCACACTTTTCCAGGATCCCAATCCTGTTTCACATCGCTCGCTCTCTCTCTCTCTCTCTCTCTCTCTCTCCTCTCTCTCTCTCTTCCTCTCTCTCTCTCCCCCCCCCCCCCCCCCCCCCCCTCCCCCCCCCCCCCCCCCCCTTTCTCTCTCTCTCTCTCTCTCTCTCTCTCTCTCTCTCTCTCTCTCACACACACACACACACACACACACACACACACGCACGCTATGGAAGACAACCAAAGGCCAGAATTTTTGTTCATATTCCAGTATTTACCTATTCACCTATCCTCAAGTCATATAGACTTGAAGATATAAAAGACAGGTAGGGAAATGAAAAACTCAAGAAACATACTGAGGGTGGAGAGATGAGACTTAGGGGAGGGGAGGAATAGAAGGAAGCAGGGAGGAAAACAGGGATAAAGGAAGGAAGAGAAAAAAAAAAACATCAAGTATCAGGAAGTTGACATGTGTCAGTGAGGAATCCCAGGCCAGACAGGACTAGATTGCCTCATCTAGGAAAATATGGCCTTATTAACACTTATTAACACTGATCAGAAAAAGAGGATTTAGGTAAACTGTTAATTCTGTTGCTCATATGGCTTTCCAGGCCATTGAAGACAAGGTTTGTGTCACCCAGCAAGTCTGGCAGTTTGTCTCTGAATTGGCCAAGTTCTAATTGCTTATTGAATTTTAGTTGTTGTTGGCACAGTTAAGGGGCTCTGACCCCCTATACCACTTTGCTAGGATGAGGTCCACAGCTGGTTACAGCATCTCTCATTTTAGCAGCTGAAATTTGCCAATCTGGGACATCCCCAGGACAAAGGCAAACACTCCTGCCTTTGGTTCCAATTCTTTCTCTGTCTCCACTCATCTCTATTTTTCTGTCTATTTCTGTTTGTCCCCAGCTGTCTCATTCCTCTTCCCTGGACATCTCAGATTATCTCTTTAGCTATATCTCAAAATGTCTCTCCTGTTGTATTTTACACTATCTCTACTTGTTTCTCTGCCTATATTTCTCCAGTTATTATCTCTCCAGCTGTCTTGTACAAACTTCCCCATCTCTCATATAAGTTTATCCAAGTATTTCCTAGGTTGTATCTTTGGCTGTCTCTCTAACTAGCTTCGTTTCTCTCTTTGTATCTCAGGCTGTCTCTGGTTGTCTTGGGGTGGCTCCTCATTCCTTCTTTAACTGATTATGACTTTCCAGCTGTCTCTGTTCCTCTCTTTTAGGCTGTCTTACCAGCTGCCTCCATTCTTCAGACTAAGCTTAAAGACTTCAAGCCTAATATAACATGTTAAAAGGGAAGATTGGGTCAAGCTCACTGATCCAAAATCCCAGAGCTGACACTGAAAACGTCTCTTTCTCTTCACATTTAACCCCTATCATTAATGTTGTTGAGCCTTATTCTCCCCTTTTAGTTCAATGGGGGAAAAAACTGTCATTAGCCACTCAGATGTTTGGAAGGGGGAAGATTTCTCACCCTAGTGGAACTACAAACACTCTAAGACTGAGGGAAGAAGCTCTAGGATTGAGAAGAAGAATGCACCTTAGAGATAGATCATATAGCCCAAACTCTGGGGCAATTAGATGGTGCAGTGGGTAGAGTGCTGAGCCTGGAGTCAAGAAGATTCATTTTCCTGAGTTCAAATTCAGCCTCAGATACTCACAAGCTGTGTGACCTTAAAAAAAGTTCCTAAATCCTGTCTTACCTCAGTTTTCCCATCTATAAAATGAGCCAAACAAGGAACTGGCAAACTACTAGTATCTCCACCAAGGAAATCCCGACAGGATCACAAAGAGTCAGCTATAACTGAAATGACCCAATAACAACCCAAAAAAGGGATACTCGGTTTGAATTATCCAATATGTAGTTGGTGATGTGTGACTGGATCTCTTGAAAGAGACAGGAGTTGAATTTATATAGATTTGAGAATTATATGCATAAAGAAATATTTAAATACATTGGAACTGATGAAGTCACTGAGAAAAGATGAGAGCCCTGTAGAGACCTTTCTGCTGTTAACCTAAGTGACGCCAGGTTTTCAGTTGTCTCCTCTGTGAAATGAAAGGATTGAACCTTGTAGTTCAGTCATGTCTGACTCTCTATGACCCCATTCTTGGCAAAGATACAGGAGTGGTTTGCTATTTCCTTCTCCAGTTCATTTTACAGATAAGAAAACCAAGGCAAATAAGGTTAAATGGCTTGCCTGGTGTCACACAGCTACTAAGTGTCTGAGATGGGATTTGAACTCAGGAGGAAAAGTCTTCTTGATTCCAATGCACTATGGAGCCACCTAGCATCTCCAAATCCTAATATAAGGCATTCCTTTTGCCTCTAGGATAAAACATATTCCTTCACAACCTGGCCTCAACCTACCACTTTACTCTCATTACACTTTACTCCCCTCTGTATAGTTTATGGTCCAACCAAATGGACCTTTTGGCTGTTCCTTACACACAGTTTCTCCTCTCTTTGTGCTAACCATCCCCATATCTAAAATGCAATCCCTCCTCATTGCCATCTCTTAGAATCCCTTATTTCTTTCAAGATCCAAGCACCACCTCCTACATGAAGCCCTTTCTAGAGGCAGCCAGGTGACACTGTGGATATAGTGTTGGGTCTGGAAATGGGAAGACTAAATCCAGTTCAAATTCAGCCTTAGACACTTAACTGGATGATCATGGCCAAGTCACTTAACCACTGTATGCCTCAGTTTCCTCAACTGTAAAGTGGGGATAATAAGTGGGGATAATAACAATAGCATCTATCTCTCAGGACTGTTATAAACATCAAATGAGATAATTTTTGTAAAGTGCTTAGCACAGTATCTGGCACATATTAGGTACTTAATAAGTTCTTATTTTCTTCCTCCCTGATATCCTCCAACCACTAGTACTTTCCTCATTTTATCTCCCCCAGAATTTATAAGGTCCTTGAGAGCAGGGACTGCTTCATTGTTGTTTCAGTATCACTATCACTCAGCAGAATGCTTAGTATATAGCAGACATTTATTCAATGTTTGTTCACTGAGGGACTGAGAACTAGCAGAGCCAGCTCCTCTAGCTCCAGATACTTTTGTTGTCTCCACTCCACTGTTTTCCCACCAGAGATTTTTCTGCTGTTTATCTGGATACCAGTCCATCTCCAGTTCATTCTCTACCCAAGGGCTGGCCCACAGCACTTTGGGATTAATTGTGGGGACCGAAGGATGTAAGATGACAGAGTACAGTAAAGGGATAGGAATCTGAAAGGTGAGCTTTTTTGTGTAGCATTGCTTATCTTCCAGGATAGAGTGTTAGTGGACAAAGATGAGCCATGTGTGGGCTAGGACACCACAGATGCTATTATCCAGTGCATTTTTGATGTGGGCTTCTGGAAAATTTAATAAAACAAAATTAAGAATCAGGTCCAGACAGACTGTGATATGTATCTTCCGGATGCTCCTGGGCTCAGTCTCTTTGCTTTGTGGGCTGAGGAGGTTTCTATTTACATTAGGCAATTATATCTCCTGGTTCTTCCTCCTAGCACCATTCACACACCCTACTCTGTCCCAAGCCAGTCGGCTGCTTGTGATGTAAATTCTTTAAGTTCTTGGAATTTACTCTGCAATCCTTTTTAGGAGTCATCCTAATGATGTTTCCTGAGATTCTAGGCCTAAAGAGCAAGCAGGGCTTTTTGGACGAACAGTGTCCAAACACTTGCTGCCAGAGATTCAACTGGGTTCTTTTCTCAGCAGTAGAAATTGTGCCTGTCTCCCTGTTTCCATGTTGACTGTATCATAAGCTAACTTGCCAGAGTTAGGCCCACATATGTCTGTGAAATGGCTGCTCAAAGTTGGGGAACTGTAAGGTCATTGTTGTTGTTCAGTCATTATTTTAGTTACATCTGATTTTTCTTGAGGTTGTCCTGGCAAAGATAGAGTGATTTGCCATTTCCTTCTCTTGCAAATTCAAACAAGCTTAAATGATTTGCCCAGCTAGTAAGTGGCTGAACCTGAATTTGAGTTCCACTCCTCCTGACTCCAGAGCCACCTAGCTGTCCCTAAAAATAATTTTTAACATTCATTTTAAAACATTTTTGAGTTCCAAATTTTCTCCTTCCCTCTTTCTTCTTCCTCCTCTTCCTTAAGACAGTATGCTATTTGATATAGATTATAAATGTGCAATAATATAAGACTTAGTTCCACTCCTCCTGACTCCAGAGCCACCTAGCTGTCCCTAAAAATAATTTTTAACATTCATTTTAAAACATTTTTGAGTTCCAAATTTTCTCCTTCCCTCTTTCTTCTTCCTCCTCTTCCTTAAGACAGTATGCTATTTGATATAGATTATAAATGTGCAATAATATAAGACTTATTTCCATATTAGTCATATTGTTAAAGAAAAAACAGACCAAAAGGGAAAAAATGAAAAAATAAGTTGAAAATAGTATACTTTAATCAGCATTCAGAATCCATCAATATTTTTTTCAGAATGCAGATATTTTCCATCATAAGGTAAATTAAATGGTAAGTACCTAGAGATACTTTTTCACTTATTTCTTCTCTTTTTCTTTTGTATAGAAAAAAAGTAAATTGCATTATCATATTGCTGTCATCATCAACTATCTGGGCCACTGTATCTCCCTTGGAGCTCTCCTCATGGCCTTTGTCCTCTTCATGCACCTAAGGTAAGAAGATCCTTGAATCATCAATGGGTTATCAGGGATTTAAGAAACCACCAAAGGCAACACCTTTTCTTTCTTTTTTTCCTTTTTCTGGCAAGGAAATTAGGTTCATACAGCTAGAAAGTGTTAAATGTCTAAGACTAGATTTGAATTCAGATCCTCCTTATTTTCCTTTGTCCACTACACCATCTACCTGCCCCTCCTTCTTTTTACCAGTGAGGAAACTTCAGCACAGAGACCTTAAGTGACATGGCTAGGAAGTATCAGAGGAAGAATTCAATCTCAGGTCTTTAAATTTACTGCTGCCCTCCCCAATCAAGGTAAAACTAATATGCTTTGATTATACTTCTCCCATTCTGATCCTCTCAATATGTCTATCTAGATGCAATTATGTTAGAAAGTGTATCAAATGTTAAAAGGAGAAGTAAATCCCCTCAAAGTGGCCTACATGAAGTTGGGAGAGGGGAATATGATCAACTTCCTTCATCTTAGCAAGGTGAATGAGGGTGGGGAGAGATGGCTCAATTATATGTATCTGAGTTTTAGATTTTTTTCTAATAACAATAATAGTAATAATAATAATTATAGATGCTATATAACTGATGTGAATGCCAGCTATTATTATTAACAAAACAATAATAACAATAACTCATATATATGGTGACTTAAGGTTTACCAAGTGTTTTACATATATTATTTGAGCCTTTCAACCCTGTTAGGTAGGTGTGATTATTATCCCTATTTGGATAATGAATTTGACAAACTGACAAATGAAAGTCAAGAGTTTTTGCTCATGTCAAATATCTAAGGCAGGATTTGAACTCAGGACCTTTTTACTCTTAAATCTAGCCTTCTATGTACACCTGACTGTCTCACTCTGCTAAATCCCTTCTCTTTCCCAACTTTTTCCTTCTCCTAACCATTCATCTGCCATCACAGGGGATAAAGAGTAATATGGGGGCACCAGGCTCTAATTCACTTCTCCCAAAGGATGAAATGACTTTCTTCACTCTCACCCACACCAGAGAGTCCTCCATCTGCTCCACCCCCATTTATACAACCAGGGCCAGGTTGGTCAGAGCGAGAACCCATAGCTCGAAGACGCCTGCTGGCAGGGCCTCCAGCAAGCTGGCAACAGCACCCCTCAGACGTGTGTGGTTGGCAGGGATGGAGGCCCGAGTGCCAGAGATTTCTGAGCCAAGTATTACATTGCTATGGATTGGGATGAAGAAGGATGTGGGAACTGTCACTCAGAGCTAAGGCAGATTCTCCTAGCCAGGGGGAGCAGAGCCTCCTGGCTCCAAATGGGTCTAGGAACCAAGGGCTATTATTCACCTTCAATCTCAATGAACTAGCCGACTTTGGTACAGAAGAATCAATAGTGGAGGGTATTGTTTGCCCTTAGTCTCACAGAACTAGCCAACTCTAGGGCAGAAAAGTGAGTGGTGGGGGGCCAAGAAAACAAGATTCCCATGTGGCTGACATTGCCAACTTCCCTACATTGACATCTTATTTGAGAAGCTAAGGACAACAGCTACAGGGGCTGGATTGGAGGCTGGGTAAGGACAATGATCAAAGAGACACCTTCAGGGTTCCTTATTCTATCCTAATAGGTTCTTTTCTACCTTCTGGTCATTCATCGCCCTATTGGGTCCTTCCCTGTAAAACTGCTTCCTCCCCAGTCCCTACTCATACTTCTTCTGCTCCTCCTCCCCCTGTTCTCCAGTTCACAAAATTCTGGTATTCCAGAAATGGAAGAATTTATAACTCTATTCTTTTGTGTTTTAAAGCAGAAGTCAAACTCATGGCCTTAGAACCACGTGCATCCCATAACATTCTGCCTAAGTGCAGCCCAAAGGAAATATAATTGGGAAATAGTTAACAAAATAATTAAAAATTCGATAAAATGTAGATATTATATAACTAAGTCAATATCCATCCCATAGAAATCTGTGGTCTGGGTTTCCACTTGGGATTGACTAACTGTTTTAGAGAAGGGAACAAAGAATCAAGAGAGAGGAAATGATTTACTCTGATCTTACTCCAGTGTATCTGAGAGAACAGAGTTCCTTGTCTAAGTCACCTATGTGACTTTAGGCAAATTAGTTCCCTATTTCTGGGCCTCAGTCTTCATATTTGTAAAATAAAAGTATTGGATTACATCAGGAGTTCTTCACTGGGGATCCAAAAAAATTGGTCAGGAAAAAATATCACAACTTTATTTCAGTCTAATTTGTTTTCTTTGTAATTCTATGTATTTGATTTGATGCGTTTAAAAACATCCTTTAGAAAAGGAATCCATTGGCTTCACTATCCTGTAATAAGGGTCCATGATACCAAAAAAAAATTAAGAACCCTTGAATTATATGATGGTCCTGTGCATAGAGTACCAGTCTTAAAGTATCTTGATTTCAAATCTGGCCTCAAACACTTACTAGCTGTGTGACTCTGGGCAAGTCACTTAACCCTGTTTATTTGTTTCCTCAACTGTAAAAATGAGTTAGAGAAGAAAAATGGCAAATCACTTTAGTTATCTTTGCTAAAAATAAAAAAATAAACAACCCAGATGGAGTCATAGAAAGTTGAACACAACTGAAAAACAACAAAATTTCTTTTAACTGTCCATCTATCTTGAAAACCAAAACCTTATCAGAGATATTTATTTTTTCCCAGTGAACTGTCTTCAAGATACTTAATTTCTTGTCAATTCAACAAGTATTTCTTGAGCATGTATTGAGTTCTCAGTGTTGTACTGGGTAGTGTTAGAAGAATAAAAGAATTATGAGAAATGATCTCTGTCCTCAAGCTGCTTTTACCAGTTATCTGAGGAGACAAAACTTAGCCCAGTACAGAATCTGAGAGACATTGTGCAGGGGTGGAAAATATACTGGACTTGAGAGTCAGATAGAAAACCAGATTCAACTCTCCTCCATGCCATTAGCTCTGTCAGGGGACACTGGGTAAAAGTAATTTCACTTTTCTGGTGCTATTTCCTTCTATGTTAAATGAGGAAATTGACCTTTATCATCCCATTCTATTTAACCATTCTGCAGTTCTAAGAATTACTAGCAATGGAGGCTGTAAAGGATCAGAACAAAAAGAGATTGAATTAGAGCTGAACTAGATTCTGCTTTATGGAGTCATTTGTTTAGAGAACCCATACCGTGTTCCAAGGTACTTCTAGAGGGCTATGCAAAGTAACTGGTTTCCAAGGACTCAGTCCTGCCAATATGTGTTGCCCTTCAGTGGGCTGCCCCTTCGGTACCTTTCACCCAGCCATATTTCCTAGGTGATGATCATCTAAAACTTTGCTCCCATAACTTTGCTCCACCCAAACCCCATCTCCAGGAAGAGCCACAGGAGCAAGGAGGATGTAGGGGAACAGGACACAGATTTGGTGAAAGTGTTGAGGTGACAAGGAAAGAGTGGAGGAAACAACCATTCCCCTGCTCTGTCTATTCTCCAATAAGTGTTTATTTAGTGCCTATTGTGTACAAGGCGCCATGCTAGGGACACCAAAAGGCAATCTCTAGGGTTGACTGGCTGGGCTGGGCAGTGACTAGGGTTGGCCAGGTCACAGAGGGACTTATTGCTTTCTCTGGCCGACTGGTGTGCTTTTTGTTCTCTTCTTCCACTTTCCTATCCCCTTCTCTCTCTCTATCCAAACAAAGGAGCATTCGGTGTCTTCGGAACATCATTCACTGGAACCTCATCTCTGCCTTTATCCTACGCAATGCTACCTGGTTTGTGGTACAGCTCACCATGAGCCCTGAAGTACACCAGAGTAATGTGGTATGTACATCCTGGCCAGGACACGGTCTGGACCTGGGACCTGGGACGACTGGAAGGTTCAGGACTGGAAGCAGGGGACAAAGAGTAGGGCTGACACTCCATCCACTACACAGAGGTCTTTTCATTTGCAGACAGCCATAAAAACTTAGATTTGGAAGAGATTTCAAAGGTCATTTAAGCTCAACCTCCCTCCTAGGACAGAAATTCCTCCAGCAGCAGCCCTGACAAGGGATCACAGAGTCCAGGCCTTGGCTGTTCAAAATTGTATCAGAGTCTTCCTCCTTCTCCTTTCCCCTATTTCTATCCTGGAGTTAAGGCCATTTGGGGGAATCCAGAAGAGAGATTTGAGGGACCTGATGAGTGCTCCCCAAGTTTTGTTCAATGGAATAATTTATCATTATATTATATATTACATTATTTATAATATATATTAGGAATAATGTTATTGACTCCTTTATCTCTGATAATGGGGAACAAACCCCATCCCCTCTCCCTCTAAATGCCCCCCTGGGAGCCACAGCTATTGTTTGCCCTTCCTTCCAAGGGACCTGCTAGCTGTCAATTTCTCATGACCCTATTATCATCAACTTTGCTCCATCAATAATCCCATGTAGGAAGCTAAAACAGTGGATATAGAGGCAGAATTAGGAGCTGGGAATGGGCAACGATAAAAGCTGCTTCTATCCCTCCTTCCTTGGACCTCTGGCTGCTTAATCTCCTATGCCTTCTTGCCATGCAGGGCTGGTGCCGGCTGGTGACAGCTGCCTACAACTACTTTCATGTTACCAACTTTTTCTGGATGTTTGGAGAAGGCTGCTACCTGCACACAGCCATTGTGCTCACCTACTCTACCGACAAGCTCCGAAAGTGGATGTTCATCTGTATTGGCTGGTGTGAGTGTGGTGGTTGAGCATTGTGCCCTCAGCTTCCATCCTCCCTTCCCACCACCACATGCACATATCCATACTCACGCCCAGGGATGAGGTGGGTGGAGAAGGACAGAGGGGAGAGGAATGGCTGACACTGCATGTGGCTCCCTCTGTACCAAGACTTCCTATTCCTCCTCTGTGGCTGGAAAGGGGGACAGTAACCAGGGAAGAACAATGTTATCCCAGATCAGACCCCTCATCTACAGGTGGATGTGGAGCTTGTGTCAAGGTGGGATACAGGGGGCCCTTACCTAGTGGATGGAGCTGGGAGCAAGCAGTCAACTCAGTCCTTCAATACCCTGACCTGTGGCCTGGCATAGAAATCAATTCATCCAATGCATTTGGGACCTAGTTGGGTGCTGAGTTGCCTGGATCACCTTGTCCTGTTTATAGCCAAAAGGCTGGATTGCATGGATTTCATCAAATCCTTAGACCCACACCTAATAATTCCAAGAGTCTTCGAATGCAAATGGGTCATTCCTAACTGAATGTCCTAAAATGAGAAATTCTGAGGCTGTTTTCTATCTGGTACTGACCCTTTCCTCTTCTATAGGTGTGCCTTTCCCCATCATCGTGGCCTGGGCCATTGGGAAACTGTATTATGACAATGAGAAGTAAGTAGATACCCCATCTTTTGCTTTCTTCTCCCTTCTCTCTCCCATTATCATTAATGGTCTAGAGCAATGGTCTAGGAAGGCATCAAACCACTTTCTTTGTCTTCCTCCCCACTCACTGCAACAACAGATGTATGTTGAGATGGGGAAGTATGATTTACTTGAGTCAGGCCGAAGGAAAAATCATCAGATTTCTGAACTAAAGTTTCCAAGGGGAAACTCTGGTCGAGAAGTCCCAATACCTGAGTTCTGGTTTCCTCGCTAAACCAATTATCTGGGTTGCCCTGGGCTAATCAATTCCTTTTCCTGGGTCTCAATTGTCTCATCTGTAAAATGGATATGTGAAGGGGAAGGATTGGATCAGTTTTCAGACATGCTGAGAAACTTGTTGTCCAGAACAAGGAAGAGAACAGTCCTGTAATATTTTGCTCTGGTCAGACTCTATCTAGAATTTTGAGTTCACTTCAGGGTGCCATCTTTTAGGAAGGACATTGAAAAACAAATTCAATAGAAAGAGGGTAAACTAGATGATAAGAAAACAGAGAAATATGCCATCTAATCATGGGCTCTGTGAACTTGGTTTTTTAAAATATTTTTATATCTGTTTCAACCTAATTATTTTCCTATGTAATCCTATGTGTCTGATTTTATGCACTTTAAAAATCCTTATTCGAGAAGGGGGCCATAGGATTTGTCACTAAACTGCCAAGAAGAGTCCATCACAGAGAGAGAGAGAAAGAGAGAGAGAGAGAGAGAGAGAGAGAGAGAGAGAGAGAGAGAGAGAGAGAGAGAGAGAACAAACCCTTGATTTGGAGCATAGTTGATGGAACTGGAGATATTTAGCCCGGGGGTTAAAAGGAAGATTTAGCATAAGAAGTTTAGAAGTTCTCAGAATTTAAAGGGTAGTTATAAGGAAGAGGCAATAGATATATTGGTCCAATAGTGATCACTTGAAGTGAGGGGAGAAAAGTGGAGAGGGGTAAGTTTAAGTTAGATGTAAGACAGAACTTCCCGACAGTCAGAGTTGCCCCAAAGTAAATGGGCTCTCCTGGGATGTGGTGTTTCCTTCATTAAAGGAACATAGACAGGGTTCCCCTTTTCTATTGAAGGTTAAATTAAATAAAATGGTTTTTTGAGATCCCTTCTATCATAGTAGAGAAGGGAAAGACAAGAGGCAAGAAGGTCCTGTTAGGAGACTGTTACAGTAATCCAGGTAAGGTGAGAGAAGTCTGAACTAAAAGAATTTTAATGGGAGTAGAGAGGCAGGAATGAGAAGAGAGATTAGGATGGTAAAATTAATAGGATTTGACAACTAAGTAAATTTGAGGAGATGGTTTTAATCTTTCTGTGCCTTAGTTTTCCTCGTATATAAAATGAGGGAATTAGACTGCATGGTTTTCCAGGCACAGATCTATTACCTATTAACCTGAGTCAGAAATCATTTCACTTTGTATGACTAGCAGAACACATGCGGTGTGCTGGCCAACATGGGGCTGACTCAGTCCTGAGAATCAGAATTTGGGATCTCAAAGCTTTGCTTTGAGACTAGGTATAGGTATATTCCTATAAATATGCATAAGCGCCCTTTCACAGTGCTCCTAATGCATGACATCCTCCTCCTCAAAATCCAGCTGTCCACCTAAACCCTATTATAAGACTATTTCCTTGCTCTCTGGTTCTCAGAGAGAACCAATGACCTCACAAGGGTGATATCTTGACTTGCTTGTGACCTGGATACAAGTAGGGCTGAGCTGCGCAAAATCGTCAGCCTCCTTCTCAGTTCCTCTACTCCAAGCTTCAGATTTCCATCTGAAGAATGGGCCCAATTCCCTTTTTGAGTTCAAAATGGGACTATTTCAGGCTGGGGCAAAGCTCTGACTTATAAAGCAACTGTGATGAAGGAATAAGAAAAGCCACTGAGCCAGGTATAAAGAATTATGGATTCTAATCACTTCCCTTCCTCCCACCAGTTGTGTCTCCATGAACAACTCATTTTCCCTACCTGGGATTCAGTTTCCACCTCCATAAAATGAGGTGGTCAGACTAAATAGACTCTAAGGTACCTTTCAGTCCTGACATTTTATGGTTCCATTTGAAGAAAGACTCTAGAGAAAAGAAGGAATGAGCACAGACATTAACTGGGGTCAAGATAGAGGCTTAAATGATTTAGATCCTAATGAATGAGTTAGAAAATTATCCCTGTCCTCTTTGGACCTGAGCCTTTGGACCTCTTTGTCCTGTGTAAAAGATGCTAAGCCGTCTGCATGGGATGTAAGACTGTCTATGGAGACCAAGAGGTGGACAAGATTAACTCATCCCGAGACTCTGTTAGGTCCTGCCTGTCCTTTGAAAAATCCAGCTTAAAAATAATTCACTTTTATCAAGTGCTTTAGAGTTTACAAGACATATTCTTCACAACCACCCCATGAAGGGATCCTCAAGGTCTTTCCATCTCCATCTGAGGATTCTATTGCTTAAGGAGGTCATAACTCCCAAAGCCACTGAATTCATACATGTTAGAAGAAAGCAATCTCCTAACTTTGTGTCTTTTTCCCACTGTTCCATGATGACCCCATGTTAGCAATTTCACATCATAAATTAAAATAAAAATCCAGAAATATCAGCTAATTACCCAGCTAGTCATTTACTTTAATTGTTAATTCAAAATAATCTTCTACAGAGGCAGTCTTAGAGCTGGGCAAGATCTGAGTTCAAATTCTGTCTCTCACATTCATTAGTTAGGTGACTATAAGTCCCTGAACCTGTCTGAGCCTCCATTCCTCACCTATGAAATGGGACTAATAATGCTTGTCTGAACAGGCAGGGATGTTGTAAAGAAGAATGAGATGATACAGATAAAGTGCTTTGTAAATTCAAAAGTTATTATTTTCAACAGACTCAGTTCCCGGACCCCCACCTTCCCGTATTTTTAGGAGTGTGTGTGTGAAATGTGAAACATCATTTGATGTTTATGCATGTTATTTGTGTGCATATTTCTGTGCACATAGATAGATAAGATATGCTTTTGTTCATGCATGGGTCAATTCTATAGGAGTCACTTTAATTTTCTTATGGTTTCAGTATATACAATACACTCAATAGCAAAATCTATTTTAAAGTGGCCATAGTTTTATTGTTAGAGTAAAAGAATGGTGTCTGTGTAATATGAACGTGTGTGTCTGTCTCACATCCTTGTGTGTGTTTGTGGGGATTTATGTGCCTGCAAACATAGACTTCCCCCAGCTCTCGATTGTCAAATATGGTTCAGGCTTCCTGTTATCTCAGCCATCAGTCCCTCCCCTCCTTCCTTCCCTTCTCCACTCCGCCCTGAAGAGGCTGCCTGCCTGGGAAATGGAGACACCTCAGCTGCATTGGGAAAGACAAGAAATCTGAATATGTTCCATATTTATCAGGGTGACTCCTGCCTGACTCAGAGGCAGCCGGTTGATTTCTGCATCTTGCACATTCCTGGGAGAGCAAGCTCCATTATATCCCAGCTGGAAAGGCATTATGTCCCTAGCTTGGCCGGGGGAGGCGAGGGTGGGGAAAGGCAGAACAGCCCAAGCTTGGGTGGCTGGGGAATACCTAGCTGGTAACACTGCCTCCCTCCCCTCCCACCATTCCCCACTGCCTGAGCTTCCTCTGGCTTCAGGATTAAGGGCTAATGCTAACCCCAATTCATTGGACTAGCATCAAAATCTACCCTGAATGTTTGTCTCTAGACAATCTAGAGCAATAAGTTCCACTAAGGCAGAAAGTTTTGTCTTCTATGAACTGAATATTTCTTCCAAAGCCCACAATCAGTACTTGGCACTCATCAAGGGCTTGATGAATGCTTGTTGAATTTGGAAGCAGGGGGCAAAGAAAAGGTGGACAGAATAACAGAGAATCACAAACTATGAGAACTGAAAGGGATCCTTTCTCTGGTTACTTAGTCCAATCCCATTTTGCAGATGATGACATTGAAGCCCTGAGAGGAGAGATGATGATGATGATGATGATGATGATGATGATTAGAGCATCTATGTAATACTTTAAGGTTTGCCAAGGAGTTCACACATATTATCTCACTTTATCCTCACATATTCTCATTTTACAAAGTACAAAAATGGGATTTGTCAAGTGTTATGTATTTATAGATGTCTGGAGTTGGATTTAAACCCCTCACTACCTAGAAAAATGTTCAATGTCACACAGCTGGGGAATGTCAGAATGTGAAGTAGGACCCAGGCGTCCTGCTTCCCAGCCCATTTTCTACTACACTCCTGATTCATTGTTTGCTCTGACATGGTGACCTTTCTCTGAATCCACACTCTCACTTTTTTTTTTACTCTGGGAGACTGAGGTTCAGCGTACAACTAACATGAAACTCAAGGGCTGTGTCTCTATTGGACTTCATCATCTCATTCCCAGGTGCAAGAAGATAGATTCTATGAGTAGTTGAGAGCAGTAGCTAGGTGGATAGAGTACAAGATCTGGAGTCAGGAAGACTCCTCATCCTGAGTTCAAATCCTGAATTCGCAACTTACTAGTTGTGTGACCCTGGGTAAGCCATTTTATCTTCTTTGCTTCAGTTCCTCATCTGTCGAATGGACTGAAGAAAGAAATGGTAAACCACTCTTGTATCTTTGCCAAGAAAATATAGATGTGGACATGAAGACCTGGATAAAAATGAACAAGGACATTTTCTGAAATAGAACTGGGAAGAAAGAGCTACTTTCTGAGGCAAGAAAGGCTCAGATTGGGTATTTATTCTACGGATATGTATTAAGCACCTACTTTAAACAAAATACCAGGGATTTGTAAACAGTCAGTTGGCACAGTGGATTGACCACTAGACCTGGAATCAGGAAGCCCTGAGTTCAAATCTCTCCTTTGATACTTATAATAGGAGTGAGCCTGGGCAAATCACTTACAAACATCAGTCTGTTTCCCCATCTGTTAAATGGGATTAATAATAGCACCTATTTCCCAAGGTTGTTGTGAGGATCAAATGAAATAATATTTATTAAATACTTTGCAAAAGTATTATATAAATGATAATTATTATTATTGACAAGGATGAAATGTAGCCCCTGCCCTCAAGAAACTCACAATCTTTTTAATTTATAATCTACCAGAGAGATTTCTCTGGTAAGGTAAATAAGAGAAGGACTTCCCAGACAATGTAGAACTTAGTTGGACAGTCAGGAAAATGATTTGGATCCATTGCACCCAATCTTTCTTAGCACTTAGTCTTCCTTAATAAATAATCTCTGAAACTATCTTTCAATCATTATCTTTATCTGCCCCCAACCCCACCTTGAAAATGATATTATCTCTTTAAATTTCTTATAACACTTTGTTTGGGTTTTCTCCTTTGTCTTTACTTCATTCTACCTCTTAGCATAGTTACTTGTGCACATATCATATGTTGCCCAGGCAACAAAAAGCAATCTCCATGAAAGTAGAGTGATTTTCTTTTTTTTTTTTTTTTTTTTTTTTTTTTTTATCCTCCATGCTTTGCTCAATGCCTTGTACATAGCAGGTGATCAATATGTGTTTGTTAGATCTGCTAGAACAAATGAATGATTTCAAAGGTAGTTCTGATTTTCTCAGTGGAACAGGGGTTCCTAAGCTGGGGTTCATGAATAGATTTCAGGGTATCTGTGAACTTGACTGGGAACAAATTATATCTCTGTTTTCACTAACCTTGAACTGAAATTTGGCATTTTCTTTGATCATTTTAAAATGTTATTCTGAGAAATCCATGTAAGCTATCATAACACAAAAATGATTAAAATCTCCATGCAATGTTAGAAGATTGATAGTCATTTTACAGATGAGATAACTAAGCCTTAATTGGGGATTTTTAGTTGAGTTAGAAGTTCATCCCTTTAGCAGAGCTGGGAAAAGGTCAGCTGTGCAAATTGCCTCCTACCCTTTCCCTCCTCCCTAGGCTCATAGTCTGGTTTGGTCAAAAGTTGAGGTGCTTAATACCTTCTTTCTCCTCCTAACCATGACTTCTGCTGTCCTAGGTGCTGGTTTGGAAAGAGGGCTGGGGTGTACACCGACTACATCTACCAGGGCCCCATGATTTTGGTCCTTCTGGTAAGAACTTAGCAGGAGTATAATTTGTTTTGGATAAGCAGTTCAGCTGTCTCAGAATGGAGCACTGAGCATTCGAGAAACCCAGAGGAACCCTTCTGGTGATTTGGGTGTCAGGTATATTTCGGACAAGGATCAAGCAGGCCTGGGAGAAGAACAGAAACCATGGTCTTTGTGTCTGCTTGGGGAGTCAATAGTAGTCTGAAATCCAGTCTACTTTCTGCACTCCACTGCCCTTGTGCCCAACTCTAAAACACCTATCTAAGATCAGGAAACTGATCCTTTTTCTGTGATGAAGATGTCAATACTCTCCTCTCATAACAAAGAGTCACTATGCTTCTGTCTCCTTTTTGGGGTAGTTGGTCATTTCACTAAGGCACCAAAACCTGGGCACTAGGTTCCTGAAAGGGAAATCTAAGGAGGGCAAGGAGCCCTTGGGGGAAAAGCCATGGTCAGCCCTTTAGTCCTACTGACTCTGGGTCTATTTCAGATCAACTTCATCTTCCTCTTCAATATCGTCCGTATCCTCATGACCAAGCTCCGTGCCTCAACCACATCAGAGACCATTCAGTACAGGTGACTGCTTTTCTAACTTCCCCAGAGTTTCACTCTATCAGATCTGAAATTCCTCTTCCCATGATTCCTTCCCCACAGATCCCAAGATCCCTTCCCACCCACTCTAAGATCTCCTAAATAGATTCCCTCACTTCCAACCAGTGACTGGTATTGTGTCCAAAGCTCCCCAATAGGTCTTGTAGGAGGTTTCTGCTAGGATGCAAATGAAGCTTCTTTCCATGATTCCTTTGTAGAGGTACTCCTTCCCCACTGATCCCAAGATCCCTTCCCACCTGCTCTGAGATCTCCTAAGTAAAGATTCCCTCACCTCCAACCAGTCACTGGTATTGTCTCCAAAGAGCCTCAACAAGTCTTATAAGAGGATTCTGCTGGGATGCAAGTGAAATTCCTGATTTCCTATCCTCTATTCTCTCCCTCTCCCTTCAGGAAAGCTGTGAAAGCCACTCTTGTGCTGTTGCCTCTTCTGGGTATCACATACATGTTGTTTTTTGTGAACCCTGGGGAGGATGAAATCTCTCGAATTGTCTTCATCTACTTCAACTCCTTCCTGGAGTCCTTCCAGGTATCTCTGTCTTCCCCAGCCTTCCTGATTTGATAGAGGTGGGAGGAGAAAGCATGGGGGTTAGTGATTGCTCTTCTTTCTGTATAGTAGGCAGCCCATCTGTCAACAAAATTTAATATTGTTTGAGTACTGCTGTGGTTGCCACCATTCAGATGGCACCAAAGGAGGGAGTATTGTCCCTACCTTCAGCCATGAAATAATTAAAGGAACAGAGGACTAGTAATCAAAGGATCATAGGGTCAGAGCTGCAAGGGACTTTTTAGAAGTCAGGGAGTCCAATCCCATTTATTGTACAGATGAAAGACTAAAATTTGAGTGCTTTTAGCCAAGATCACACAGGTAGAAAGCTGGTATATAGGTCTTCTGATTCCAAATATGCTATCTCTCAAACAGGAAACCAAAGTTGAGGTCTAAGTCCAGGCATTAACTGTGTGATTTTGAACAAGTTCTGTAAGCTCTCTCTACTTTGGTTTCCTTATGGGGAAAATAAGGGAACTGGATTATTAGGTTTCTAAGGTCAACTCTGACATGTGATCAAGAATAGACAAAATAAAATCAATGAAGGAATGGGGAAAAAACATTTATTAAGTATTTATTAATATGTGCCTCCCAGGAAGCTGGGTAGTATTATGTATAGAGTACTGAGCTTGGAATCAGGAAGACTCAAATTCCTGAGTTCAAATCCAGCTTCAGGCACTTACTAGTATATATGACTAGACAAATCACTGAACATAATTTGCTTCAATTATCTGTATTTGATAATCTGTATTATCTGTAATAATCTGTATTATTACATCTGTAAAACGAGCTGGAGAATAGGTAACAAGCCACGCTAATATCTTTACCAAGAAAACCCCAAATGGGGTTACAAAGAATCAGATATGACTCAACAACAGTAACATTTATGTACCAGGGATTGTGCTAAGCCTTGGGAATATAGAGTTTGCAATCTAATAGGGAGAGATAACACATATAGGAGAATGATGGCTAGGGGAAGGAATGTTCCAGTGTTGTCAGGCACAGGGGTGGTAAGTGGGTCCATGGGGCAGTTAATTGACATGAGGCAGTAAAGTAGTTCTAATTTAGTCACTGTTCTTAGAGTATCCCATAGAAAGGAGAGGGAGTACACTGGTGCTGCAGCAGAATAGTTAACAAGATGATCAGGTGATTGCTAGATAAGATATGAAGGTTGGTTTGTTATAGGGTCAGCTAGAGTGGGCTAAGTGAATTTACACTCACTCACCAATCAAGGCAGCTGAGCCCCAGGGCAGTAGTTCACCCATAAGTGATTTATTAATAGGGGGATGATTTCTAGAGAGCTAGTCTAGAGGTGGCAATCAACAACAAACTACTACAAGTGAGTTAGATACTAGCTTGTTTAAGGAATGAAATGAAGGATATGCAAAGAACAGAGAGGGAAGTTAAGTGACCAAAGCTAGAGAGATGGAATGAGCAAAGCTTTCTGAATGAGAACAGACTATCAAACTGCTCCCTACTTAGAATAACATGGCCTTATTCTTCCTCCCACCAGGGTTTCTTCGTATCTGTCTTCTACTGTTTCCTCAACAGTGAGGTAAGGAGTGTACCTCCCAAATAAAGGAAACCCTTTAGGCTTGAGCTTTCTTTCTACTCAATTGGTTGTTGGATGACAGGATGGGATGTTAGGGCCACAAATGATAGATAGAAAGATAGGTAGATAGATAGATAGATAGATAGAGATAAAATAAGATATATATGATAGCCTCTCTGTGTTTTCCCTTCCTACATCTGTGGATAAAATTATTTTTGGAAGAATGAGATGGTCGAGGGGCCTGCTTCTAGTTTCTCCCCAAGATGAAGGTCTTGGATGTGAATCTTGAGGGTTCCTATTTTCCCCTTACCAATCATTGCCCAATGACTATTCTGCTCAACCATTCCTTTGCTCTCCCCTCAAGAATCTGAAAGACTGTTTAGAGGATTGGAAGCCATGAATTACATGAATTATCAGCAAAACTAGGTCTTAGTTTCCATAGTCTGGAAAACAGAGAAATTATAGGATCCAGGAAGAGTAGACAACCCAGCCTATCTCTAGAATTTATGAAGTAACTGTCTTCCTACCCCAGTTTTAATGCCCTCCATTCTTTGCTTACAGGTCCGCTCAGCTGTCCGGAAGAGATGGCATCGGTGGCAAGACAAACATTCAATCCGTGCCCGAGTGGCTCGGGCTATGTCCATCCCTACCTCTCCTACCCGAGTCAGTTTCCATAGCATCAAGCAGTCAACAGCTGTCTGAATGAAATGGGGAGCATAGGGAATGAGAGTGGGGGATGCCAAAAGGGACAGAATTTAGAGTCTGATTATGGAAGGAACACATCATTCAGTATGCTCTTTCTCTCCTGTCCCTCATGACTCTTCTCAATCTGTTCAGGAAAACAGTTCCCTCCTTAAACTTTGGTATATACATCAGGACTTGCTTGCTCAGAGCGGCTCCAAGAGCATGGGAAATTAGTGGACCCACAAGACCCAGACAGAGGTGGGAAACTAGTGGTGATGAACACTTAAGATATGGATGGGAAATCAGGGTCTTCCAGAAGACCCTGGCACTTTGAAGGCTGCTGAGTCTCAGATTGAATTTGCTCTTCTATGCTCCTTATCTGCTCTTTGGATGGAACTAACCAAGGGACAGGATGGAAGATTAAAAGCACATGGACAATGAAAACTAGTGACCTATATTGTCATCTTGGAGCACAAGGTAGCCATCCAACCAGAACCACAGGATTGATTGGTTGCCATCCTCAGCCTTAGAGAGGTCACTAGTTGGTTTTAGAGCAACTCTATGAATTTCTTCATGAAAACCATTGTGACATCATCTTAAGGACACATGGGGAAACTGATATTGTCAGAATTCCTAACAATGATTATTTCTTTGTTTGTGGTAATATCACAGCTACATCATTGGAAAATCCAATGATGCTACTATAAACCATAGCTACATCATCAGAACCCATGATGACATCAGCAAGAAAAGGCGATATCACCAAAATCCATAACAATTCCATCAGGAACCTCAGCAATTTCCTCCCTCTCCTCCAGAAATGACTTTGCAAAATCATTTCCTTGCTCATGGCTCACTTTTGTCTGGCTCAATATAACAAGAAAGGCAGGAACCTTATGAGTGGTATTGCCCTTCCCTATGGGGAAGGAAGGATTGACTATTTTTTGCCTAAGGGCTCTGCTACCCCTGAAATCTGCTACTGTAGGGATCATTTCTCTAGTGTAACAAAATGACTCACTCCCTGATACATGGTCTTGGGCCCATTGCTACTCAGACTTCTCTTTTTTAAAAAGTTCTTTGTTGACGTGTATTATAAAGCTACAGAAATAGCTGAGGTGTTGAGATTACTAGTAATAGAAATGGATTCAAAACAGAGATCTTATACTGCTGGCATTGTCTGAGGGCAGGAGGAAAGGGAAGGGATAGAGGCTAAGGAAAAAGGAAAGCAAATCCTAAATCCTAAATCCTCCTAAATCATACCCAGGCTCTATCAAAGAAGGTATACCTGTGGGTATAGTGTGTGTGTGTGTACACACGTGTGCATGCGTGCAAAAGAGAACTTTGGAATCTGCAACCCTGGGCAGGTTAGGGAAAAAAAGGAGTTGCTTTGAATGGTCCTTGTCAGGGACTGAGGGGGTCAGCCTAGAAGATATGGATGAATGTATCTGGTGGGGGAGGGAGGTTCCAGATAGAAGAAACTAAGAATTCCTCTTAAAAGTGGAAACCAAATAAATAGTTTTTAACATATAACCACATGACAAGGGAGCAGAACCAGGAGGGGTCAAGTGAGGAGCATTTGAAGGAAAGACACATCAAAGAAAGAACTTTGAAACCTTTGCCTGTCCCACCCACTCCATGAAATCTAACCACTGTAACTACCGGGGAGAGATGTAGAAAGGCCAGAAGAGAAGGAGGAACACGTGGGAGGTATGTGTGTGGAAGAAGAGAAGTGATGACAGAACCTCTTACTCAATCTGGGGCAGAGGGCTTCACAGAAATTTGATGAAAGAAAATGAGAAGCTGGATAATGGGTCCCTCCTGACAAAAGAGGAACATGAAATGACTAATGAGTCTCAAATGGCCAAGGCAGTAAAATGATTCTCAACTTTACTTTCCACCAAAGGAAGGAGCTGGAAAATATCGAAAATGAGGTTTTTGTTAAGATAAGGGAGGAGGGGGCAGGGAGAAAAAGAGGGAGGGAAGCAAAGGAAAAGACAAGAGGGAAGAGGAGTGGAAAGAAGATGTGAGAATGGAAGAAAAACCATTAGAAAACTTCCTTTTCCTTTCAGGCAGAGAAAGGAGGTTTGATTTCCAAAGCAGAGAGATCCCCTACCTCCAAAGCCCCATGAGCCAGGACATTTGTCTTAGCGTCCTAACAGCAGATTGGAAGTCTCATTTTATGGGAATCAATCAATTAGGAGTTTGTGGCAAGGAGTGGGGGAGATATTTGCACTTATTAAGCACTTTCTGTGTGCTGATACTGTGTTAAGTGCTGGAGATAAGGATTAAAACATTAAGGTCCTTGTAGTAGAAGAACTCACATTTTAAAGGAAATGATAATAAAGGAAGATGCTGCCCAGACAGGCTAAGGAAGCAGCAGCGCATTGACTCTGAAAAGGATCCTCCTCCACAGCCTATTAGACTAACAAGAGAGTCCTTTAGAAGCATTTATCAAACCCAGCCTTGTCCAAGGTGCTGGAATGTGGGGTGGACAAGGGGAGAGAGTGGGATGGTGAATGAAATAAAATGAACTAAAAACAATCTCTGACTTCTAAGAGCTCTCAGACATTTTTGATACAAATGTTTAGATAGACAAGATTGTTGGCTCAAATGAGGTCATGAATGCAAAATTCTTTGTAAATCTTAAAACCCTCTATCAATGTTAGTCATTATTCTTGATAAAAATTCATGAATAAGGAACAGCTTACAAAGGGTAAGGCTATTGGGTAGTGGATTTGGATCCTTGGGAAGTGGTCAAATGTAACTGGAAGCAGGTGAGAGCTAGAGCTTGAAGGAACCCTCATGAAGAGACTGGAAACCCAAAGAAAGAAAAAAGTTTGCCCAAGAACATGACATAATCAGAATCCAAACCCACTGTACATACATTTATTCTGAAGCCTGATGAGATGACTGCCTTTCAGGATTTCTACAGGAGGACTAAATGATCTTTGAGGACCCTTTTAGTTATTAAAGATCTGTCAATAGGAGTGCAAGGGATTATAAATACATCAGCAAAGTGGATAGTATCCTGAACCTGGAGTCAAGGAGACCCAAGTTAAAATCCTGCCTCAGACAAATACTAGCTGGGTGACTTTGAATCATTTAAGTTTTGTTTGCCCCAGTTTCCTCATCTTTAAAATGGGGATAATAATAGCACCTATCTCCCAGGGTTGTTGTGAAAGTTTTAAAAAAAGATAATATTTGTAAAGGATTTTGCAAACTTTAAAGCACTATATAAATGCTATCTATTATTGTTGTTGTTCATAATGTTGTTGTTTTTATTATAAGACAATATACTTTCACATTGTACTGGTAAGTGTTGAGGTGACTCTCAAGTAAAGGAAGGCTTGAACAATGAGAAAAAAAATCTAACATGAAGGATAAGGTAAATACGGATTAATGTGAAGGAGAGAGAATCATACAGTGGAGAGGATAGCATGATTTAAAAAAAAAAAAAGAAAAGATCAAAAGTGGTCTGTTAGCTTGACTTTTTTGGATTATTCTGATTTGTTGTCTGAAGAGGTGGGAGGAAGAAGAGTGAAAAAAGGAAGAGGAGGAAGGAGAGGAAGGGGAGAAAAAGGAGGGTCATCTCTGATGATTACTACCTGTGTTACTTTAGGCAAGTCACTTCTTGGGCCATTTGAAGTGAAAGGGCTTTGGGAGTCTCTTCTAGCTCTACATTTCTGATACTGTTATTCAATACTTAATTCTAAATTGTGTAGATAAAGGTGCAAATAGATTGTTTATCTGGGTAAAAAAAACAAATTCGCAGTGCCATAAAAGCGCTACCTCTGTCAATTAAAAACATCTAGAGCCTAAAGAAATGTACATTCCAAATGCTGAGGACCAGATTTTAATTTTCTTATTTTCCTTCACCACAACATCCACCCCAAATCTGGGAGTTATGATATAATGGAGAGCTTCCTTGAAGCTAGGAAAACCTGGATTCTAGTTCTTCCTCTGACATATACTGGTTGTATGAACCTGAGAAAGTCACCCTCTCAATGTTCTATTCCAGACCACTCTCTAAGACAAGGTTGAGAAAGGTGCCAACCTGCACTGGTGAAAGGAATTTCCTCATCTGGAATGAATACCAATGAAAACATAGATCCATTTTCCTATCTGATGTCTTCTGCACTCTTTCTAATATTCTTAAGCCTGGTCTGGAACAGATACTCTATGTATGATCCTAGAAGGTCTTTGTGTTGTTCAGCCTTGATTGGGGGAAGTCAGGGAAAGAGATAGGAAGGAGAGGAGAAAGATTCAATCTGTACTGAGTGTATCAATATAAAAGTATATATGAGCCCCAGAGGGCTTTATTAGAAGAAAAGAGGGAATACTCCCTTTTGACTTTATTTTTTCCCTCTTGCCTTTCAGATTTGTGCCATTCCCCACTGAAAAATTTAGGACTAGGATGTTTTCAATTCATTGTTGAGTTTCTCTTTAAAGAAACTCTCCCCTTTAGTTTTTTCTCCTTCTTCTCTCCACGTCTCCTTTTACCTATTCCCTTTCATCTTTAGAATCCCCTTCTTCTCACCAGTTCCCAATAATCTCCACCTTATTCTCCACAATCTCCAAATAGGTCAAGCCCTCCATCTCCAAAGGAATGTACTAGACCAGGCTGGGGAGAAAAAAATACCAAGTATTGCTTTGTTTTTTCTACTTCAGTCTCTGATCCCAAGCAGCACATAATAGATGATATTGGTCCTCTCCTCTACTCATTCCAGGTCTATTGAATGATAAGCTGGAAAACTGAGGTGATCTCCTTTGGTATACCTGAAATGGCCTTTTCAGCTGCTCTTGGTGACTCAAGGTGGTATTTCAACATATGCTGGACTAAAGAGCATCTTATCCCAGAAAATCTGGTCTTGGGCGGGGGGTATTAAAAGAATCATATGACAGGGAATTGGGGTGGATGGGGTATGGAGGGTTTTAGAGGAGCTGACGGGATTTAGTGATTTTCTGGACAAAAGTAGCAATTGAATCATAAAGAGCCGATCTCCAGCTATTTCTAGGAAAGCTTCAAGCCTAGGACAAATGGAGACCAGAACAGTGGTTACTTCCCTTCCTCTATAGGAAAATAGAATGGACAATGTGGAATAAAGCTCTATCATCTCTCTGTTCTTTTCTGTCCCACCACTATACCTTTCATCTGCTGTGCCTAGCCCCACTGCCCTTATTGATTAATTAAAAGAGCTTTTAATTACACAATTAGGTTAATTGCAATGGCTGGATTTTCTCCTGGGAGTAAAGTGAGTTGTTCTCTGGGTTCACAGAAATAATATTAAGTTGTACTATTGTTGAGACTTCCTATTAGTGAAACTTCTTTCTGCTCTGCCTCAGGTTCTCAGCCTATTCCACAGGTGATTCTTCATCAGGATTAGGAGAGGAATTTCCAGAGGTCATTTCAACCAGACCCTTGTCTTCAAATAGAATTTAAATACACAACCAGAACAAATAAGAGTCCTTTTCTTCTTCAAAGGAGAAACATATTATAGCATATATTACATGCAAATCATTACACAATATACTTTAAGTTTAAAATGGATATTCAACATAAACATTAAAGGTTATATCCTTAAAAAAAATAATAAGAAAATGAGAGAAGGTGGCTGTCATCACTGTGCTGAGGGGAGAATTCTTAACCAAACGAGGACAAAGGCAATCATAAAAGACAAAATACGTATTTTTAATGAGTTTTTGCACAAATCGCATCAATGACACTAACCAAAAAAAAAACCCTGTCACATGGGAAAATATTTGCATCAAATATCACTGATAAAATATGATTTCCAGATATAGGAAAATTTTCCCACTTAATAGTATTTTATTTTTTTCAAATTACATGTAAAGATATTTTTCAACATTCACTTTCATAAGATTTTGAGTTCCAAATTTTTTTCTCCCTCATTCTCTTTCCCTCCCCCAACCCAGTAATCAACCAGATAGAGAAAACTGATACACTGATAAGTGATCAAACTCTGTGAATGAATTTCAAAAGAATTATGGACTATAAATGACCAGGAGAAAATACATCCCAACTCATCTTTAGGAAGAGAAATGCACATTAAAACAATTCTGTAATTCTACTCAACACCCTAAAAATTAATAAAAATGACAAAAATCAGAAACAATTCATATTGAAGAAGTTGTGGGAATGGAATGAAACAAGTATTTGTGAAGCACTTTCTCTATGCATTTTATAAATTTATCTCATTTGTGGGAATACAATAATGCTAATACAGAATTAGTAGAACTATGAATTAATATGTTATTTGGTATACTAATTTGGAATTTTTCAAGAAAAGTGATGCAATAGTTTATAATCTTTGGCCTAGCAATTCCAATATTAGGCAATTAGGTTAGGGGCATGTCTCCCCATGGAAAACAATGGCTGAAATGAAAGTCCATCATAAACCAAAATATTCACAACAACCAAACTCTTTGTGGTAGCAAAGAATTGAAAACAAAGTGGGTGCCCAACACCTGGGAATAGGCTAAAAAACATCTAGCAACTGAATTTATTGGGATACTATTATGCAGTAAAAAATGATAAATACAGGAAATTTAGGGAAATTTATATAAACTGGATGCAGAGTAAAATAATCAGAACCAAAAGAACAATATGTACAATGACCACAAATAATGTAAATTAAACAACTTCTAAAAGGAAACTAAATTGAGTAATTAAAAAACAGCAGTTATACTATTGGAAACTTCTGTCTCAGGAAAAAAGTAAGGGATTACTGGGGCAGAAAGCTGTATACAATATTTGATGTGATAATGGCTTTAGGTGTTTTTGTTTAATAGATTTCCTTAGTTACATGGGAGGTTTCAATCTAGAGGAGTAGCATTGTTGGATTTTATTTTCTAGAAATAACTGTGATATAAATACACAAAAGTCATAAATAAAACATTTTAAAGATACTACTCACTAGTCATCTACAATCTTCCCCCTCTCTTTCCCCACCTGGATCACATCATATCGTTTAATTTCCTATTCTTATATTTAATGTCTTCCTTAAAGACAACTTTTTAAAACTCACCCTGTAGAGGGATAAAAAGCCCCAAAGAGTATGGATTCAAAGCAAAATGAATTTCCATAGATAAAGGAATGACTAGAAAAGGACTGTGATGGAAGATTGCTGTGTTATAAGAACTGAGAAATGTGATAAATTGTGGGAGAGGCAAGGTGGTGCAGTGGATAGAGTACTAATCCTGCAATCAGGAAGACCTGAGTGAAAATCTGACCTCTGACAATTATTTGCTGTGTGATGCTGGGCAAATCACTTAATCCCAATTACCTTCAAAGAAAATTGTGGGAAAACTTATATGAACTGATTGGATAAGAACCAAAAAAACAGTATAAATTATAAGAATGGAAATCAAAAGGTCACTAAAGGGAAGTTGGACTATGAGTAGTGGGAAAATCAGTGAAAGTATTAGAGAAAAGTTAATAAAACATAGTCCCTCACTCTTTTACAGCAGAAAAGTTGGAGACAAATAGGAGTAAATATCGTTTTCATTGTCAGACAAAGTCTCTGTATTAATTGCTTTTTGCTTGTTTTTGTCAGAAGGGTTTGGGGGTTCTAGGATAGGAATAACTGTTGAATAATGACAAAAGGCATTAAAATTATCTTAGATGGAGCAGCTAGGTAGCACAGTAGATAGAGCACTGGCCCTGGAGTCAGAAGAACCTAGTTCAAGTCCAGCCACAGACAATTATTAGCTGTGGAACCCTGGGCAAATCTCTTGATCTCCCCACCCCAATTTTTTTTAAAAAAACAAGATAATCTGTGCATGATTAGTAAACACCCAGTCCCTGCCTATTCCTGACCTCTGTCTAATGACTCCATTTCCCTATTGCTCACCCAACTCAATTAACATTTTTCTCCTTCAATATTTCTCTATCTAAGTCATAATTGACAACCTCCCAGTAGGACCTTGATTAATAATCTGCTTTAGGAAGAAGCAAACTCTGATTTAATATAAGTAAAATCCCTTGTACATAATATACTTGTGATTGTTGTTCAGTTGTTTTAATTGTGACTTCATTTGGGGATTTCTTAGCAAAGATACAGAAGTTGTTAACTATTTCCTTCTCTGGCTCATTTTGCAGATAAGGAAACTAAGGCAAACAGGATTAAGTGGTTCATTCAGATTTGAACTCAGAAAAATAAATCTTCCTGACACCAGGCCCAGCACTTTATCACAGCACTCTACCTACTAAATATATAACTATATATGTATGTATAACTATATATATATATATATGTATATATGTATACATACTATGTTTATAACTATATAAAATACAGTATGCATAACATATATAATACATAGCATTATCTACAGGTTATATATAACATATAATGAATATAATGCAAATAAAATCTCCTTGTAGGACAGGAAAGGGAATACCAGGGATATTTCTTAAATAATAGTTTAAACAATAAATTGTGTGATTGGAAAGAGATATTAGGAAATAATGGAGCTCAAGCCATTATATAGCTTAGAAAAGAGACCTAGACCAAGTAAGTCACCTGTTCAAGGTCACATAGATATATAGATCTCCTTTCAACCCCAGTGCATTTTACTTCCATAAATAGCTTCGAGTTCCAAAAGTCCATTCCCTGGAACAAAGGAAAAATAGTCAGTTGCTCTGGTTCTCTGCATATAATACATACATGCCCCATGCCCCAAAGGTTGTGTTAGGAATGTAAGCAGAGAATGCATTGGTAAATGTTTAATAACCAACTCTAAAAAACAATTGTACCCAAGACACACTTTTAATTTTGATTTGCATTATTAACATTTATTCCATCACTTTTTAAAGTTTAAACAATTAAAAAAAACTAGCCAAGTCCTGATTTATGGCATTTGCCAATTTCTGAAATGTAAATGCTGAAATTTTAACAAATAGCTCCCTGGAGGCTCTGGATGTGAAGTGTCATCAACCTTCCCAATTCTGCCTCTTGCAAAATTCTGTTCAATGGAACAGATGGGTTTGGGGAGTATGGGTGCTAAGGGTATAGGCTATTCTGCTATAATGAATAGTGAACTAGTATAAAGTGGATATTGTAATAAAAGGAGAAAGAAATGAAGGAGGAGCTAAGATCTGATAGGTACTGATTCCCATGGGGTTATCAATGACTGGGGATTTATGCAGGAATGAGTCAGGGGAGAGAGCAGCCTTCTTGAAAATCGTTATGAAGTTGTCCCTAAACTTCTTCCCCAGGCTAAATGACCTTGAATTCTGTGATGGAGGGATAGGATTTGGCTTAGAATAGGGAAGGACAAGCAATTTTTTTCTCTAAACCTCAGTTTCCTCATTTGAAAAGGGAAGGTAATAATACTTTGCCTATAGTAAGCACCAAATGAATGCTTGTTGACTGACTAACTATGGTTATTGGTCAGTTGTTTCAGACTCTTTGTGATCCCATTTGATGTTTTCTTGGATTTTCCTTGGAGTGGCTTGCTATTTTTTTTCTCCAGCTCATTTTACAGATGAGGAGACTGAGATGAAGTGACTTGCCCAGGGTAACACAGCTAGTTTCTGAGTTCAGATTTGAACTCACAGAGATGGGTCTTCTTGACATCAACCTGGCCCTCTATGTACTATGGTGCCCTAGCTGCCCTTGACTAATAATAGTACTTCCAAATCAGGTACACCCCCTCATAATGGTGTCATTAAAAAAAGTGTTTTGTGCTATGTAAAGGGGAATATTACAGTGCCCATTTAATTCACCAAAAAATTTACAGGTAGCACAGTAGATAGAGCACATGCAGGCAAGAAAAAAAAATTTTAAATAGTATAGGTGTGACCACTATTGAACTCAGTTCCCACAAATCACTGATTATCATTTTAGGGTATCCTTTTCTCAACAATCACAAATAATCTGCTCATTTGGGGCAATCTAATAGAATTAATGAGAGGCACAACCTTGTTTTGTCCTTTCCAGCATTCCTGAACAGTCAGAAGCTTTCCTGCTTACAGGGCTCCCTTTGACATCTTTATGCCTTTCCTGCCTCATGATCAAACAGTAAGAAATAATGGTGTGATTACCTTCTAATAAAATCACAAAAACCTTCTTTCCACAGTCTTGTTTTCCAATCATCAATGTTCCTGCCAATGAAATCTTGACCATTTTGTGTTTTCTTCTATTTAAATAAAAGTCTTAAAGGTTCCATTTTTCTCTGAATCAATAATTTAGCTGATTATAGATTCTGTTATTGGCTCTGCTCCTTACTAGCTGCTGTGACCTACTAAAAGGCAGAAATGATATAATGGAAAGAGCTCTAGCTCTGAAGTCAAAACTTGAATTCAATGTCCTCCTCTGATATTTAGTACAAGTGTACGAATGTAGTCAGGTAATGTGATTCCCCTGGGTTTCAATTCCCTCATCTGTAAAAATGAGAGGGTTGGATTTGATTAGGAGTTCATAACATAGAATTCACAGACTTCCCCCCCCCCAAGATCCATGGATAGATTTCAAGGGGTCCACACATTTTTCCTAGTATTTTGAAAATTGTATTTCAGTATATTGGGGAATTTTCTTTTTGTAATCCTATGTATTTTGTTTAATGCATTTAAAAACTTTATTCTATTATTATTCTATAAAATGATTAACAATCTGATTTTTAAAAAATCTGGAAAAGATTTACATTAACTTATGCTGAGTGAAGCAAGTAGAACCAGGAATATGTCATACACAGTAACAGCAAAATTGTGAGATAGTCGACTTGGTTCTTCTCAAAGGTTCAGTGATCCAAGACAATTGCAATAAACTTTGGCTAGAAAATGCCATCTGCATCCAGAAAGAGAACTATAGATATTAAAGGTAAATCAAAACATGCTACGTTCACTTCTTTTTTCTATTTGTTTTTTTTTTCTCTCGTGTTTTTCCCTTATGTCCTGATTTTTCTCTCCCAACATGATTCATAAAGAAATGTGTATTCAAAAGTTAATATACATGTGTAACTAGAGAAAAAATTAATAAAACAAATAAATAAAATAACAACTTTATTCTAAGAAGATATTTTTAGGTTTTACCAGACTTCCAGTAGAGTGGGTCCATGACTTCAAAAAAAGTTTCTAAGGCCCCTTACAATTCTGAATCTGAGCAAATCACTTTCTCTGGATTTCAGTGTCTTTATGTATAAATGAAGGGATTGGATTAAATGCTCTCTAAGATCTTTTGAGCATCCCAGTGATACTTGTGACTTATTGAGATAATGAAGAGAGTCTTTAAGCTATAAATATATGTCACACCACACTGTGCAATCATGGAGTTTCCTTCCTATAACTGACCACTTCAAGTCTTAGAGATAACTTGTTCATGGTTATATAGCAAGGGAATTGTGGGAATTGAGTGAACCACATTGACTTTATCTTGTGACTCAATTCTGGGCCTAGCTCAGTTCCTTTTCTATTCAATCATGGATCTAATGTAACTTCTGTCATCAGAGAAAACTTTATTCAGTTATGGGAATTATGAGAAAATTTAATCCATTGTTTGGACCTAGCCCTATGTCACTGGGAAGCTGAACCACCTTGACACTTAAGTAGTGACTAGAAATTCATGCAGATTCAAAGACTGATGCAAGGAATTTTCTCCCAATAATATATCACAAGCAATCCATATATCTCATCTGAAAACTTTCCCTTACTGGTCAGTCAGTGATTGTTTCCATGTTTCTTTGACTCGATACAGACAGGCATTTAGGGGAAGTAGGAGATTTATTTTTCTGATTTTTTTACCTTCCCTCTGTTAATTTATAAAGTCTTTAATCTCTCCTCCATTTAGAAATAAGATCACCTAACTGTGTATCCTGGTTAATTGTTTTCTTTTAATTATTTGTCCTTATTTGATTAATTATATTAATACATAAAATCTGAATCCCTCCGTAATTGCAGTCCAGTACCAAACTGAGGAGCCCTGGTCCTGATTTGTTATGTAATTGGAATGCTTTGCTTAACAAATCAATATGCTCAGAAGCTCAAATCTTTGTTTCCTCAGTCATTTCATTTTTCACTTGCTTCATTGATGTGGAACTGAAACTTTAATCTACCCATCCTGTTTACTTTGTCACATAGAGATAGACCAACTTCTGGGATTTTCTTGATTAGCATAGCTTACAACAACAAGTCTGAGATGTAGTCAGTCATGTGGATTCCTCCTGTATCATCCCTAAACTCTTCCTGGACTCTCCCTAACTTCTCCCCTTAATCCCTGGACCCTGCCCTTTCTTCTCTCCCCTGATACTTTAAAAGTTCCTGAACCCAGAAGCATATTGTTCAATCTTATATGATTCTGAATTACTTAGTCATATTTGATTGAGCCCATGAATTACTTCATGTAATACATAACAAACCTCTATCCTGTGATAAATGTCTCATGATTTCTTCACATCTTGAACTGCTCTCCCATACAATTATTTGATATTCTCTTAATTTTATACTTCATCATTAGTTATTATCAGAAGCAGGATTTCAACCAGGTCTTCCTAATTTCATGATCAGCATGTCCATTAGACCATACTGCCTATTCCTTCACCCTTATTTTTTCTAGGGTTTTCTCATGGACCATAGAGAAGTGTAAGGAACCTATAACAGGGTGCCAAGACTATGACAGCCAGGAAATATAGTAGTTAGAATCAGATCTGTAAGCAGGAAGACCTGAGTTCAAATCCAGTTTCAGATGCCTACTAGCTGTGTGACTATAAGCAAATCACTTAATCTCTAGCAGCAATCTTAATTTCTTGATCTGCAAAATGGGGATAATAATAGCAATTACCTCCCGGGGTTGTTGTGAGAATCAAATAAGATATTTGTAAAGTACTTTGCAAGCCTTAAAGCATACTATGTAAATGTTAGCTATTAGTAGTAGTAACACTATCTCCCAGAAAAATGTAAAATAATTGGCAGTGGCCTTTGTATCCATCTGTCTCACTAGTTATCTATTTTGCATTTTAAATCACTGTCAGTTCTCTATTTTAAGTCATGCTTCCTTTAAAAAGGCATCCTATTCTGGAGAGCAATTTGGAACTATACCCAAAGGGCTATAAACTGCATACTTTTGGACCCACAATATCACTATTAAGTCTGTATCCCAAAAAGATTTTTAAAAGGGAGGGAGGGAGAAATTATATGTATGAAAATATTTTAGCAAAATATTTGTGGTGGCAAAGAATTAGAAATTGAAAGGATAGTCATCATTTAGAGAATGGCTGGACAATGTGGTCTATAATTGTGATGAAATATTATTGTGCTATAAGAAATGATGAGCAGGATGCCTTCAGAAAACACTGGAAAGTCTTGTATGAACTGAAGCAAAGTGAAGTGAACAGAACAGGAGGACAATGTACATAGTGACAACAGTATTGTAAGTATGTTAATTGTGAATGACTTCGCTATTCTCAGAAATGCAATGATCCAAAACAATTCCAAAAGATTCATGATGAAAAATGCTATTCACCTACAAAGAAAAAAAATTGATGGAGAGTCTGAAAGCAAATTGAAGCATTTTTACTTTATTTTTCTTGTTTTTTTTTCAGTCTATATTTTCTTTCACAATATGACTAATATGGAAGTGTGTTTTGCATGACTACACATATATAATCTATATCAAATTGCTTGCCTTCTCATTGAAAGGGAAGGGAAAGAAGGAAAGGAAGGAAAGCATTTAGAACTCAGAATTTTAAAATCAAGTGTTAAAATTGTTTTTGCATGTAATTGGAAAAATAAAATGTTTTTTTAAAAAGAAACTTTAAAAATAAAGACGCTTCCTAGAGCAGCTAACAAAATGGCAGCTGGGGTTAGGGGTAAAGTCTAGGGTTGAGAACTGGGGGGACATATGCTCCCCATATACAGTGATACCCCTAGAGATATAATGCATAATACATATGAAAGGCAATATAAGACAAGAGAAAGAGTCTTGAACTTGGAGCTGAGATTCAGTTTCCTGCTGACTAGTCCTGACTTTCTGTGTAATTTTCTTCCTCAGTTTCCTCTACTATAAAATTAAGGGCAGGGTTGGAGGGGGGGGTTGGACCATATGATGTGACACAGAACATTTGATTTTGAATCAGACAATCTGGCTTGAGAACTCAGTCAAAGATATATTAGTTTTGGGCAAATCATTTCTCTGTCTTCTTAGATTCTTTATCTGCAATAATAATAATAATAATAACAATAGCAATAACCCTTTATATAGCTTCTACCATATACTACGCGCTGTGCTAATGCTTTACAAATATTATCTCATTTGATTCTCACAACAACCCTGGGAGACAAGTCCTATTATTATCTCTATTTAACAATTGAGGAACAGGGACAGACAGAGATTGAGTGACTTACCCAAAATTATACAACTAGTATATAAAGCCAGATTTGAACTCAGATCTAGGTCAGACATACTATCCACTGTACCATATAAAAGAAGTTGGACCAGATAATAACAAATGTCCCTTCCAGTTTTAATCTTCTATGGGTGATACATGCACACTCACGCATGCATGTGCATACCCACACACACCATCCACCCTCTTCCCCTGCTTTCTGCTCCTGGTGATGGAACAACTTGCCTAATGTGATACCCTGATTTTCATCATCTGCCTCGTGGCCATGCATTCAGAAATCCTGAATGGGATAATTGAATCAATGCCATCATTACCTCTAGAAAGATCACTTTGATCAACAGTCCCATAATTTAACTCACCTTTCCTGTGATTTCTCCAGACCAAAACTTCCTTCTCTGACCATCATTTATTCACATGTGCTATCTCTGTCATAAAGAATGTAAACTCCTTGAGGGCAAGAATGGTTTCACTTTTGTATTTATATTCCTTTTATATATGTTGTCTTCCCCAGTTAGAATATAAATACTTTGAAGACAAGAACTTTTTTCCTTTTGTATCCTTAGTGTTTAACCCTATGTCTGAGGAATTGTTCAGACTCTTTGCAACCCCATCTGTTATTTCTTAGCAAAGATATGAGTAGGTTGCCATTGTTTTCTCTAGTCATTTTACAGATGAGGAAGCTGAGGTAAATAGGATTCAGTGACCTACCCAAGGACACACAGCAAGTGATTTGTCTTTTCCTTCTCCAACTCATTTTACAGATGAGGCAAGTGGGATTAAGTGACCTACCCAGGGACATATAGCATGTAGTTTGCCATTTCCTTCTCCAGATCATTTTATCATGAGGAAACTGAGGTAAACAGAAATAAGTGACTTCCCAGAATCACATAGATAGCAGGTGTCTGAAGAGGAGTCTTTCTGACTCCAGGTTCAGGACCCTGAGTGCTTTGGAGTTACCTAACTGTCCTTTCCCCCCATGCCCTACACAGGCACTTAATAAATGTTTTTTCACTCATATGTCCATTTGTTCATTCATTCTTTTGGTTCATTAGAAAACAAAGAGGGAGAAAGTCATTCTCTGCTCCTCCCCATCCCCACTGTTCATCTTTCAAGGCCATCAGTACAAGATACTCCATAGTTTCCCTTCTTAAATGTCATTGTTTTCTCATGTGTGTGTGTGTGTGTGTGTGTGTGTTTGTGTATGTATGTGTGTGTATGTACATGTGTCTGTTGGAGGTAGCAAGGTAAGGAATTAACCTGGCTTTTCTTGAGCCAGTGCCTCGCTGAGACTAATCTTCAGGTTACGCAGGGCTAGCTGGTCTCTTCTGTACCCCCAGTCCTACTGACCAAAAAGGAGAATTATTCTGGTTCCCCTCACACCATGGTAAGGATCTCTTTTTGAGAGCAAATCATTGATCTAGAACTATAGGGGACTTTAGAGGTAATCTAGAACAACACCTTAATTTTATGGATGGTATGATGAGGGCCAAGGAGTTTAAGTAACTGTTCCAGTTACAACACCTTATCCTTGGATGACTTTCACGATTCGTCTCCTTTGTTCCTACTCACCCATGGATGAATAAAGTTGGATGAAATCCCACAACCCACTAACTGAATTCACTAAAAACTTTAACTATGTTCAACAAGACCCTCACCACAATTCCTCCTAAACTGATTCTCCATCCAATTTCTTACAGCAACTGTTTCATTACTTCTCTTCTCTTGAACCTCCCATACCTGTCCTTCCCTCCACTCTCTCAATAGGATATCTTCATACTTTCCTGAGAAAATAGAAACCTCTCACTGTGAGGGCTCTGGTACTTCCTTTCTCTAAATCTCAAAATCTCTTGACATCATTTCTCACTCTCTCTGTTTGCCCTGGACTCTGACAATGAAGCAGCGTTTCTCTTTGCCAGTTCCTGTTCCTCAGTGGATCCTAGATCTTTCCATCTTCTCCCTCAGAACATTGCAATCCTTTATGTCTCCCTAATCTTCAAACTCACCTTCTCTATTCACTCCTTCCTTTCTATCTCTATAATATCTCTTAGATTGGTCCCCTTATCTCTACCCACATAGCCACCACACTGGCTCATCCCCTCTCACCTGGTATTGCATTAGCTTTTTAACTGCACTTTCGGCTTCAAATTTCTCCCTTCCCTAATTCATTCTCCACAGAGTTGTTAGTAATTTTCTTGAAGCATGGAAAGAAATTTTGTTCCAGAGCAAGAAGAGGTCCTAGATCCATTCACAGGTGCTTGACCTTGTATAAGATGCATGAAGGTAGATGTAAACTGGCAGCTCTGTTGCTCCCTATTTAATTCTGGATCATCAATCCAGGGCTGACTGAGGAAGGGATCTGTTCATAGCAGGGGCATTTCAGGAATTTCATAGTGTACTTGCAAGTCTTACATTGTATACCAAGCAAGGAGCAAGTTCAGAAGCAAGTTGTAGCTGTAGGTTCTAATGCCAGAACCAACGATTCAGTTTCAATTTCAGATTCAGTCTGAAGCCTTCAGTGTAATAACTAGGATAAGAATAATAGAACAAAGAGGAGTCCTCAATTTTGTCACTAAACCAGCAGAGTTTTCCAGCTTGCTGATAGTGGCTGAATTGAGCAGTATTTACTGGAATTTTTGAAAGGGCAAACCTGTAGACATATTTTGTTTGTTTTTTAAATGATTGATATTATATTTATTTAATTTGCCTTCCTCCCCTATACTACACTATTCTACACTAAAGAAGGCCACTATTTCACACAGATATGAATGTATACATATATGTAAATATATGTATATATATATATATACATTTTATGCATAACTCTATTAGTTCTTTCTCAGGAGGTAGATAGTATCTTCCTTTACAGGTCCCTTGTAGTTGATTTGAGTATTTATAACATTCTGAATAATTTAGTTGTTCACATTTATTCTTCTCATTTCATGCAAGTCATTCCTTTTTTAAATCCATTTGGTCATCATTTCTTACAGCAAAGTAGAGTTCCATCACAACCACAACTTGTTCAGCCATTTCCCCAATTGATGGATATCCCCTCAACTCCCAGTTCTTTGTCAGTGAAAAAAAAAGAGCTGTTATAAATATTTTAGAATATATAGGTTCATTTCCTTTTTCACTGATCACCCGGGAAACAGTCTTAATAGTGGTATTTCTGGGTCAAAGGGTATACACAGTTTTAAAATTCTTTGGATATAATTCCAGACTGCTCCACAAATTGGTTGGAGCAGTTCACATTTTCACTAACAATATATAATGTCCCAAAGCTCACAGATATATTGCTCAGACCCAAATCTAAGACAAGAAATTGAAGAACTCAGAGCAGGATGAAAAAAATCAGATATTGCCCTGAATAAGACTACTTTGGGAGCACTGGATGCTTGTGGGTTCCCAGGTTGATTTGTCTAAGATATTGGAAAAACACAATGGCTCAATGGGACTAAGAAATCAGTAGTAGGACCAGTTCCTACATTTCCTTTAGAAATACACAGAATCTAATTCTAACCTAAAAGCTACATTCAAGAATGAGGTAAACAAAAAATGCTATTATTAAAAAAAAAAAAACTATTATAGTGCTAGGAATGCTCAAAACACAAATGTAGAAAAAATTAACTATATGGTTTCTATAAGCAAAACTTCAAAGAAAAAATATAGTTTGGGCACTAGTTTAATTGGAATTTCTGGAAAAGATGAAACAAGTTTTCTTAATAGTTTAAAAATGGTTTTTATAAATTAAATGAAAAGGGGCAGCTAGATGGTACAATAGATAGAGCACCAGCTCTGAAGTCAGGAGGATCTGATTTCAAATCTGGTCTCACACACTTAATATTTCCTAGCTTTGTGACCCTGGGCAAGTAATTCAGTCCCAATTGCCAGAGCAAAAATAAGATAAAATAAAATAATTAAATGAGAGTGCTAGAGAAGACAATGAAAAAGAAATAAGATGGAAAAGAAATAGAATAAATAAAAAAGAAATTAACATTTGCACAAAGTTTACCTAAGGAATAAACTCCTTAAAAAGTAGAATGGACAAAATAGAGGCATGAACAAGAAATATTAAAATAAAGTAAAAATAAAAATAACAACAGAATAAGTAGAATATGGTAATCTCATAGAAAAAAAAACTGACCTAGAAAAAAAAAAAAAAAACAAGGACAGATGAGTTAAGAATCATTGAACAACCTGGAAGCCATGGCCAAAAAATGCATCTTATTTCAAGAAATCATAAAAGGAAACTGGCCAAATCTCCTGGAATAAAGGGCAAAATGGCAATAGAAAGAATCTGCTTCTAGAAAGATTCTCCAAAATTAAAGCTCCTGAGAATATTATAGCCAAAATCCCAGAGCTTCCAGGTGAAAGAAAAAAACTACTAGTAACTGTAAAGAAAGAACTCAAGTACCAATGATCCACAGTCAGGATTCAACACAATTTAGCAGCCATCCCTATAAGGAGTGCATTACTTAGAATATGCTATTTCAGAAGGAAAAGAATTTAGGTTTAATATATTTTACCATGTTTAACATATATTGGATTACTTGCCATCTAGAGGAGAGGGTGGGAGGAAGGGGGAGAAAATTGGAACACAAGGTTTTGCAAGGGTTAATGTTGAAAAATTATCCATGCTACCCATCAATTGGAGAATGGTTGAATAAACTGTGGTATATGAATGTTATGGAATATTATTATTCTGTAAGAAATGGCCAACAGGATGATTTCAGAGAGGCCTGGAGAGACTTACATGAACTGATGCTGAGTGAAAAGAGCAGGACCAGGAGATCATTATATACTTTAACAACAATACTATATGATGATCAATTCTGATGGACGTGGCTCTCTTCAACAATGAGATGAACCAAATCAGTTCCATTTGTTCAATAATGAAGAGAACCAGCTACACCCAGTGAAAGAACTCTGGGAAATGAGTGTGAACCACTACATAGCATATCCACTCCCTCTGTTTTTGTGTGCTTGCATTTTTTATTTCTTTCACAGGTTAATTATACATTATTTCAAAGGCCAATTCTTCTTGTGCAGCAAAAAGAATGTATGAATATGTATACATATATTGTATTTAACATATACTTTAACATATTTAACATGTATTGGTCTACTTGCCATCTGGGGGAGAGGGTGGGAGGAAGAAAGGGAAAAATTGGAACAAAAGGTGTTGCAATTGTCAATGCTGAAAAATTACCCATCTTGTAAATAAAAAGCTATAATAAAAAAAAAAGAAAAATACACAGAGTTGAATGTACTTTTCTTTTGAGACATTTGTGATCATTTGTGATCATTAATTTCCAATAAAGTTTAAATATACTAATGGCACTCCTTAATACTAAAAAAAAAAAAGAAAGAAAGAAAGAAAGAAAAATTATCCATGCATATGTTTTGAAAATAAAAAAATTTCAACTTAAAAAAAAAGGAATTTAGGTTTATTATCAAGAATAACATACCCAGCAAAACTGAATATGATCTTACAGGGAGAAAAATGGATCTTTAACAAAAGAGAGCATTCCTAATGAAAAGAGCCGAGATGCATAGAAACTTTGAATTGCAAATACAGGAATAAAGAAAAATATGAGCAAATAAGGGACTAAAAAGATAAAAAGCATATGATCAAGGAGATGATGCATCTGTCGTCTCAGAATTTTATTATTTTTTAATTAAACAAAGACCCTAGGGCTGATTCCATTACATTTTAATGATCCTTAAAAAAATAAAAAACACAACTGAAAGAGAAGGGAAGAGAAATACATGTAGTGATGTGAGGACAAAAAAGGGACAAGAAGGATTAGGAAAATTACATAATTGAAATTGAGTAGAAGTCTACAGGAAGTGGTAGGGAAACAGATGGCACTTGAACCTCATTCATTTGAACTGGACAAAGCATGGCAGAATACACGCACAGGTGGGTACAGAAATGCTTTACTGGCCAATTTGCCCCATTATACTTACTCAGTACAGAAGAAGGAAAGAAACAAAGATTTATTAAGAGTCTCTTATGTGCCTGGCACTTTATCTCATTTGATCTTCCTAGTAAATCTGTGAAATAGGTATTCTTGTAATCCTCATTTTAAGGCTGAAGAAATTGAGGCAGACAAAGGTTAAATGATTTGCCCAGGATTACATAGCCACTAAGTGTTTGATTTGGTTGGATTTGAACTGTTTCCGGCTCACTGCTCTATACTACACAACTTTATGGAGGTAAACCTAAGACTAAGGAGGGAATAACTCTGAGCTAGGTCATATATAGGGTCTGGGTTTCAGGAGAGAGCTATACTGAAATAGGAGCAACAGAGAAAAATAGAATGAAAGCAACTGCCAACATGATGTAATGAAATGAGCGTTAAGACTTGAAAATATTGCACCAATTGTTTTGGTAATATTCTGTGTGACAAGTCATTTCTCCTCCCATGGCCTCATATTTCTCCTCTGGTGGTTGGATTACATGATCTCAAACATTTCTTCCAGCTCAGACCTTCTAGGTGATGAATGTATTTTGTCTACCTCCATCCCAAGCTTCCCTGAATAAGTTATTATAGGTCCTTTGCTTTTGAACCCCATAGCATCAAACACAGTGCTAGCCACATATCAAAGGCAAAAAAGTCAAATAATTGAGGAAAAACTGGATGATTGTAGATCCAAGTGTTTTTAATTCATAGAATTTTTCTTGAATATATGTCTATTTTCATCCTGTTCTACCTTGAGCAAGACTGTCAAGTGGTATTCTCAGATTTTGAATGATACTGGTTTAAGTAACACTCAAACCTTCCCTTGGGTTTTCTTTATGAAAGCCTTCATTGACAGTAGCAGGATTGGTGAATAATTCAACACATTCAATTAAATTTTTAAAAATTTATTAAGCACTTGATATTCTCATGCATCGATGATCTCTCTATAAATGACATGTCTAAACTTAAAGAAATTGCCACTAAGCTGGACCAAAGACTCTGGAAAACAATTTGGAAGTTGGTCTAAAGGGCTATCAAACTGTACATACTCCTTGACTCAGCAATACCACCACTATGTACCCCAAAGAAATAAAAAAGGAGAGAATATATATGTACAAAAATATTTACAATACCTCTTTTTGTGGTGGCAAGGAACTAGAAAGAGAGGGGATGTCCAACAATTAGGGCATGACTGAATTAGCTGTGACATATAATTGTGATGAAGTATTATTGAACCATAAAAAAATAAAAGGGAGTGATTTCAGAAAAACATGGCAAGAGCTATATGAACTGATGCAAAGTGAGAACTATGAGATCATTGGGCACAATAATAGCAATGTTGGATGGTGTTCAAATGTGAAAAACTTGTCTACTCTGATCAATTCAATGGTTCTTCATTCTTCAACAAGACCAGTAAGTCAAGGCACAATGTCCTGATCAAACCAATACAAACTTGGAATGCTCTACCACAGATCACATACAAATAGTTCATGTGTACACTGGGAGTAGAGATGTCTCTAAATATGCACAGCTCAGATTTCTTTTGAGCTACTGAAATTCTGTTTTGCTCTTAGAATATAGTGCCTTCTTTGATACAGGCATGCTAGGCTGGGTGGTTCTATGTTAATATCTCTCATGTCTCACAATTGATTCCAAAGTTCTTCAGAAAGACCAATGACACAAGGCAATTAATTCTAAAGAACTCATGATGAAAAAAATACCGTCCTGCCTCCAGAGAGAAAACTGATAAACTCTGAGTGCAAATCGAAATATAATTTTCTCACTTTTTTTTTACCTTTTTTTGAAGTATGGCTAATATAAAATATGTTTTCCATGATTCACATTTATAATTGATATCGTATTGCTTTTCTTTGTAATGGGTGAGGGAGAAGTGGTAGGGAGAAAAAGAATTTAAAATTTAAAAACAATTTTTTTTAATTTAAAATAAATAAATAATGGATTCAAATGTTTAAAGAAAAAGTTGCTCTCTTTTTAAGAAAAAGTTACCTCTCCTTAGAGAGGTAAATAAAAAAGATGCCAGTTTGCTTCATCAAGTACCCAAGGGCAACAAGAATGATGATTTTATGGAATACTTGGTAGTCTCACTTTGCTTGTTCAAGATCAGCATGACCAAAAGAATATGGGAAAAAAAGAATGTAACTTATGTGTCAACCTCCCTTTGTAGAAAAGCAGGAAAATTCATTATAGAAATTGTCAAGATCCTCCTAGCCAAGATAGCAAGATAGCTTGATTACATTTTTAATTATTATACATTTTTATATTATACATATTTATATCCTACATACTATATTATATATAGTATGCCATATACTTGGAGGGGAGATGTCTCTAAATGTGAACACCTCAGATTTTTTTGAGTTACTGAAATTCTCCTTTGTTCTTTGAGGCACACTATGGCAGGTGGTCCTGTGCCAGTGTCATTTTTTTTTATTTTTATATTTATTTTTAACCTTTTTCTTTTTAAATTTTTTATTCCAAATTTTCTCTACCTCCCACCCCTCCTTCATTCACTAAAAATAAAGGCAGTATGTTATTAGCTATACATGTGAAATTATGTAAATCACATTTCTGTTTTAGACATATTTCCCCAAAAAGCCCAAAAGAAAACAATGTAAAATATAGATTCTATTTCATTTTACACTCAGAGTTTAATCATTCTCTCTCTAGAGGCAGAGAGTATTTTTTCATCATGAGGTCTTTGGAAGTTCTGTGAGTCATTGGTATCTCTGAAGAACTTTGGAATCAATTATGACACATGGGAGACACTGGCACAGGACCACCTGCCATAGTGTGCCTCAAAGAACAAAGCAGAAATTTCAGTAACTCAAAAAAATCTGAGGTGTGCACATTTAGAGACATCTCCCCTTCAAGTATACATATGGACTATTTGTACCTGACCTGTGGTAGAGCATTCCAAGTTTGTATAGGTTTGATCAGACATAGGCACACATACTGTCCCAGCATAGTGAGGTCATTTTAGTCTTCTTTGAGAATTAAAGGCAACAATCAAAGATTGTTGGATGGATCAGAGTAGACAAGTCTTTGAATAGCTGATCATCATTACAGCATTCCTGTTACTAAACACAATGATCTCACGGTTCTTCTCATGTTACTTTGCATCAATTCATAGATGTCAGGCCATGTTTTTCTGAAACTACTCTCGTCATCATTTCTCATAGTGTAATAGTACTTCATCACAACCATAAGCCTTAACTTGTTCAGCTATTCCACAATTGTGGAAGGAAGGAAGGAAGGAAGGAAGGAAGGAAGGAAGGAAGGAAGGAAGGAAGGAAGGAAGGGAGGGAGGGAGGGAGGGAGGGAGGAAAGAAGGGAGGGAGGGAGGGAGGGAGGGAGGAAGAGAAGGAAGGAAAGGAGGGAGGGAGGGAGAAAACCCCATGAACAGTGTGGTCCACAGGATCATGAAGAGTTGGATACAACTGAATGACAGAATAAGATGAAGCATTGAACCTGGACTCAGAATAACCTGAGTTCAAATCTCACTTTAGAAACTTAATAGCTGTGTGTCCCTGGATAAATACCTGTTTGTCTCAGTTTCCTCAACTGTCAATTGGGAATAATCATAGAACCTACCTTTCAGAATTGTTATGAGACAATATTAGTAAAACACTTTGACACATGGTAGGTATATATGAATGCTGGCTATTATCATTATTATTACATTCTGTCCTCTAGGATCAATCATAATTCTATTCCATTCCAATTCTATACATTCTCCAAGGTTCACGTCTTACCCACTCATGAAGCTTTCTTAATCACTCTTGTTCCCACTGACCTCTTCTCTTCTCTGAACTATCCTATATTATTTACCTGTATCATTTTTGACACCATATTAGCCTGACAGATCACCTATCAATTCTCAGGTTCAAATTTTAAGAAAGGACTACAAAAAGCATCTATGATTCTAAGGCAAGGAAACACAAAATTTCCTGGCCTGGTGGAGGAAGAGTGACGGAAGTGAGAAAGAGATGACCAACCCCATCTCTGATACTTCTTGCTGTGTGACCAAAGAGATGTCTCTCTAAGCTTTGGACAACTGTATGATAGATTTCTCTGCCAAGATAATGGACTGGAAGCAATTTGTGTCAGTGCAAGCAATTTCACACTGAGGAAATCGTAGATCCTTAATTTGCCATTGGGTCAGGGACAGATTGGTAGACTTTCGTCCAATCCCATTAACTCTATACAGGAAGACCTAGTGTTTAGCACCAGACCCTCTGCTTCTTGCCCTCTGAGCTGTGCTTTAAGACTCACTACAAAGCTGGGTCCAGCAATGGGCAAGAACCAGCACCAACAATAAGCTGACACATTCCTCCTGCTATCTTATCAGAAGTGTCCAGAAAACCAACTTCAATTCATACCTATGAGACTGGTCAGTCTCTAAAGTTTCTGGCTGCAAGCCCAAGGCTGACTCCATTTAGGCCTGTGTCCAGCACATGGAACAACCATCAAGCCAATGGAGAAAGGCAAGTTCCTTCCCCCATTATATTCTGAGAAGTCAGATGAGCATGTAAATTAACAAACTGCTATAATTAACAGAATATGGACTGTAGAATGTGGAGGAGAAACAACTGAGAGAGAACCCATCCAGAGAAAGTTCACTGGCTATTTTAGGGCAGGGCATGGATGACAGTAAATCTGTCCCTAAACTGAATACACAACTTATCTCTTCTAAAATGTTCTTATAAAGGATAGCTAAGATGATATGACAAAGCTGAGGAGCTAGTGCTTGCCTCATCTCAGAAGGGAATGGGGATAATCAATTGATTCAGCAATAGAATTTATTAAGTGCTTAAAAAAAGAACCAAAAAACTCCCAAAGAATCCCCTGCTCCCAAAGAGTTCACATTCTAATGGAGGAGACAACATGTAAATGTCTTGGGTAGAAGCTAAGGGAGTATTTTTGGAGAACAGAAACGCAAGAAAGGTTGCATCTAGCACATAGGATGTAAATAGAGTCAATACAGGACTGAGATCCTTTAAGCTGGGCTTGGGGTCAGGAAGACCTGAATTTATATCTAGCCTCAGACACTTTCTAGCCATGTGACCCTGACTAAGTGACTTGACCCCGTTTGCCTCAATTTCCCTATTTATAAAATAAACTGGAAAAGGAAATGGCCTATCATTCCAATAGCTTTGCCAAGGAAACCCCAAATAGAGCCAAGAACAGTCGGACATGACTTAAACAAAGGACTGAATGATGAAAGTCAGTTTATAGATCAATAGTATAACTGCTGAGCTCTCAGACATTTATCTCATTGTTAGCATATTCTAATTACATAGGACAACAGCTAGAGCACTGAACCTTGAATCAGGAAACAAACTAAACTGCCAGTCTAATGGCATGATTTATAATCAACTAAACCAGAAAATCCCACTTAGAATTATCCCCAAGAGTATCTCAGTATCATTCCCTCTCGTTTGCTGGCAGGCTCATGAAGCAGTAGTTAGAATGGACCTTAGGAATAATCTGATCCTCTCATTTTATGGATAAGGAAACTGAGGCCCAGAGAGCAGAAATATTCTCTTTTCACAGATAGTAAATCACAGAGCTTATATTCAACATCAGGTCTTCTGACTACAACGGTCAACATAATACCAATTGCCCTCTTTAACATCAGAAGAATAAAGAGATTTCTCAAGTTCAATCAAGAGAACCCCATAATCTTCTGCTCCCTGATGGATGGCAAAGGTTAATCAATAAATCAATAAACATTTACTAGGTATTTATTATGCACCAGACATTGTGATAAGTGCTGGGGATACAGAAAAAAAACAAAAGATATGCCCTATCTTCAAGGAGTTTACAACCTAATAGGAGCAAGACAATTTGAAGCCTAGACCTGGCTCCACTCATCCCCAAAGCAATGTCCTCAGATATGGACATGTGGAAAGTTGGAAACTAATGAGGGCCATTGCTTAGAGGAATGGGTGTTCCTGGCTAGGATAACCACCCAACACTCTACTTTTCACCAGAGCATGGAAATCCCTCCAAGATGTTCTTGCCCACACAGCTTCACATTCTGTGTGAAATTCTCACCAGAGCATGGGAATCCCTCCAAGATGTTTCTTCCTACACAGTGTCAGTCACAAAGAGCAGGACCTCTAAGGAGCCTGGGGTTCTTTACTTAGGACAAGAAAACTTATTACATAATTAACTAGGCAGTTATTTATGGACCACTGTCTGAGGTTCTGCTGCTCCCAAATAGCCTTCCTCCTCCATTTCAGTTTCCTTCAGTATCTGGTCTGCAATTCTTCTGTTAACCCTCCAGTCATTTGCTTTTAAAACATGAATCCCTCTAGGAGAGATAACACATTAAATCATTAAGTAGTCATTAATATTTTGGATGAATTAATTTATCATCTCTAAGCCCTAGTGGAAAACATTTCTATAGTTCTTTAATAAGATGTACCAAATACTTTCTCTCACAGTGCTGCTGTAAAATGGATAGAGCAAGTATTACTACCCCCTTTTAAAGATAAGGAAACTGAGTTTCTGAGAAATGATTTTCTCAGCTTCATATTCCAACATTAGGACTTTGCATTATACCAAGCTGTCACTCACATATACTATACATTCATAATTTAACTCTTACATGGAGATGGTTAGGGATAGTGACAGGTCAGGGAAGGAAGTTCTAGGAAAAAAAATCTATGGTGAGATAATCATAATCCCTCTGGAATTCTGGTTGGTCATTATGCTGATTAGAGTTCAGCAAAAAAAAGTATTCCAACACATTTATACACCATAACTTGTTTGTCCATTCATCAATTTGTGAGCATCCCCTCAGATTCCCATGCTTTGCACTCTTAAAAGAGGTATAAATATTTTTACACATTCTTAGAGTTTGTTTTGCTTAATACTAATCCTTCCCTGAATCCTCCCTCAAATTCTCCCTCTCCATGCTTCCCTTTTCCTATTTCCCTGTTGAGTGAAATTTGTTTCTGTGCCCAATTATGTTTGTGTTTTTTTCCTTCTTTTTGACAAGTTCAGATTGAGGTTCAAATGTCAACTACTCCCTCCCCTTTTCTTCTTTGTATGTTTGTTTACTTGTGTACCCCAATTACATGAGATAATTTTCCACAACCTTCCTTTCCCTCCCCAACACTGCATATTCCTCTACTTGTTTTTCCTTTCTTTTCTTAAAATCATCAAGATGTAACAGAACCATTCTTAGACCTGATTTATCTGAACTCCTTTCATAGGACTTTAATAATGAAGACACATGTATCATCTCCCAATCTCTGAATGGAAGTATTTTGTCCTTTATTGTTTTCCAGTCATGTTTGTCTTTTTATGTTTCTCTTTATTCTTGTGCTTGAATTTCAGAGTTTCTCCATAGTTTTTGGTCTTTCCATCATGAATATTTGCAAGACCTTTATTTCATTAAACATCCATTTCTGCCCCTCCCCCATAACATGATATTCAATTTTGCTATATTCTTGGCTGTAAGCTCATATCTTTTGCCTTCTAGGATATCATATTCAAATTCTCCTCTATAGTGATGGTTGCTATATCATGTGCAATCCTACCTATAGCTCTGCAGTACTTGAATTCTTCCTTTCTGGTAATTTACTGTATTTTTTTTAACTTGGAAGTTCAGTATTTTGACTACCATGTTTTTGGAAGTTTTCATTTTGGGATATCTCACAGTGAGTAGTGGTTTCTATTTCCATTCTTTCCCATGGTTCTAAGAAATTTGGTTAGTTTTCCTTAATGATTTCTTTAGTAGTTTTTGTTGTGAGGCAATTGGGGTTAAGTGATTTGCTTAGGATCACACAGTGAGTAAATGTTAAGTGTCTGATGTCAGATTTGAACACAGATCCTCCTGGCTTCAGGACCAGTGTCTTATCCATTGTGCCATCCAACTGCCCCAATGATTTCTTGAAGTACAATGTCTAAGCTATTTTGTGATCATGATATTCAGAAAGTCCAATTATTCTTAAATTCTTTCTCCTCAATTGTTTTCCAGGTCTGCTGCTTTTCTATCAGATGCCTTAAATTTTCTTTTATTTTTTCAGCCTTTTGATTTTAAATTTTCTTATTGCTTTATATGAATTTATTGACTTGTCTTGGGCCCATTCTAATTTTCAGTGTGTTTATTACTTGGACAGGGTTTTGTAATCCTTGTAGAAAGCTGTTAATTCCCTTTCCAACTCTTTCTTCTATATTTCTCATTTCTTTTCTCTCAAAAGCTCTTTCATTCTATGTATAAAAACATTTATAAATTTTTAAAAGTTGTTTCATCTCTTCGATGAGGTTGTGTCAAAGCTGTGCTTTTCCCTGAGACATTGCTTATAGATATTCTGGAATAATTCTCTCCTTTTTGTACTTGTATTTTTAGTGTCCTTGCAACCATAATGGATAATTATTGTGGGATTCTTTTTTGTTTATTTGACTACTCTTCAAAGCTATTTTCTACATCAGACTTGATGTTAGGGCTAGGTTCTGCAGCACTTCTAGAGAAAAGCTCTGGGCTGATTCTTTTATAGCTTTCTTAAGATACTGAGTGTTGTGCTATTCAAGGATCTCAAGGATATACTGGAAATCTGAAAGCTCTCAAATGTATTTGATTCAAGGCAAAGTCTACCTGCTGTCCCCCTGGTCTGAGCTTTGCAAGTTCTTGACCTATATTTGGGTATGTATAAGAATGGACTAGTGCTTGGCTCTGCTCCTATCAGCCATTTGGAAACTTGGTTTGGTTTAGTGAGAATTATGGACTCCTTTTTGGTCTGGGATTCCTGTATTGGTTATTTCTTTGCAGGCTGAACTCGATGCTGAAAGTGATACCTCTATTGCTGGCTTCTGAACTTTCTCCTTTCTCAATTCATTACCCTGAGGAACCCTGCATAGGAACTCTTCATCTAAGTCTTCCATCTTGGATCTGAGACCCAGAACTGGGTAGTGGGCAATAAAGTCACTAGTTTGCACCTGTTCCTATTATAGTTTCTTCTTATAGTTCTAGTGGTGCTCTTATGGGTTTTGGGTCTGCTGTGAAATCTCTCCTTAGACATTAAAGTACCTGCTGAGTGTGCTCTTAGCCCCAGTCCATCCCAAGATTCGCATGCCTTCCCATCTGTCTCCTTATGCTAAACTTGATTGGACAAATGGTTCATTAGGACTTCTTCTTATATACAAAACATATGCATGGGTAATTTTTCAACATTGACCCTTGAAAAATCTTCTATTCCAACTTTTCCCCTCCTTCCCTCCACCTCCTCCCCTAGATGGCAGGTAGTCCCATATATGCTAAATATGTTAAAGTATACATTAAATACAATATATTTATACATATTTATACAGTTATCTTGTTGCACAGAAAAGATTGGATTTAGAAAGAAGGTAAAAATAACCTGAGAAGGAAAAAACAAAAATACAAGCAAACAATAACAAAAAAAGTGGAAATGTTATGTTATGGTCCATACTCATTTCCCAGTGTTCTTTCTCTGGGTGTAGCTGGTTCTGTCCATTATAGATTAATTGGAACTGATTTGGATCCTCTCATCATTGAAGAGAGCCACGTCCATCAGAATTGATCATCATGTAGTATTGTTGTTGAAGTATGTAATGATCTTCTGGTTCTGCTCATTTCACTTAGCATCAATTCATGTAAGTCTCTCCAAGCCTCTCTGCATTTATCCTGCTCGTCATTTCTTATAGAGCAATAATATTCCATAATATTCATATACCACAATTTATTCAGCCATTCTCCAATTGATGGACATCCCTTCAATTTCCAATTTCTAGGCACTACAAACAGGACTGCCACAAAAATTTTTGCACATATAGGTTCCTTTCCCTACTTTAGTATCTCTTTGGGATATAAGCCCAGTAGTAACACTGCTGGATCAAAGGCTTTGCACAGTTTGATAACTTTTTGAGTATAGTTCCAAATTGCTCTCCAGAATGGCTGGATTCGACCACTACTCCACCAACAATGTATCAGTGTCCCAGTTTTCCCACATCCCCTCCAACATTGGTCATTATCTTTTCCTGTCATCTTAGCCAGTATCAGGATTCAATTTGATGTTAGATCTATTCGGAGGAGTTTGTGGACAGGAGCCCACTGCACTCTTTTCTACTCTGCCACCTTGACTCCAACCCTTCCCACTTTTTTTCCTTTTAATAGCTTTCTACTGGGTTGAAGGAAGATGGAGGGGATGAGAGGTACAACAAAACTAGATCTGTGACTTAGCAAGGAAGGAGACAGTTGGAATTGGAAGGAATGTTTTCTATTACCTCCAAGCAAAAGCTTCTGGGTAAGAGGTAGAAAGAGGCATTCTGCTATGTTTTAAGATGAGTCGGTACATTTCTTTGGATTCAAGGGTAAGTTGATCAGGAATGAAGATGTTGGGGGAAAACAACCTTTTGAAATTATATGGTATGCTAAAATTTCTAATCTTCCCCTGGGCAGGTAAATCAACCTTTATGCAAATAATCTTAGAGTACCCTCCCCCTAAACAACCATGGCACTCCTCCCTTAATCTGACCACTATGGAGGCAACAATCACTGGCCCAGAGGAGAGAATACTGGACATGGAATCAAAAGAAATCTCTCTCTCTCTCTCTCTCTCTCTCTCTCTCTCTCTCTCTCTCTCTCTCTATCTCTTCCTCTCTCTCTTCTTTCTCTCTCTCTTTCTCTCTCTCTCTCCCCCCTCTCCCTCCTTCCTTCTCTCCCTTCCTTCTTTCCTTTCCTCTCTCTCCCTCCCCCCTCTCCTTCCTTCTCTCCCTTCCTCCTTTCCTCTCTCCCTCTCCCCTCTTTCAGTCTCTCTTTCTCCCCATCTCTCCCTTCTCTGTCCTTTTTTTCCTCCTCCCTTTCTCTCCCCCCTTTTTTCTCATGTTTTTCCTCCTCAATAATGTACTTTTTAATTTATCTAAATACATTTGCATTTAAATCCAAGCCTTAGTTCTCCTATGCACTAGTTATTTTACCTTTCTCAAGATACTTTTCACTCTCTTGGACTCAGTTTGCTCACCTATAAAAGGAAAGACCCATAGTAGATAGAATCTCTAAGATTTCTTAATCCAAATCATGTTTCAGTTTCTTCAGTTGTCAAAATGGGAATAATAGCCTCGTGAAGCATCTGTTGACCAGCTTCTTCAGGCAGAACAATGTGCCCAATGCTTAGTTTCATGAGTTTCTGGGAGATATGGTCTGAAATAGACAGCACTGAAAAGAAGGAAGAATGCACCAGACACAAGACTGAGAAGGCAAGGAGACAGAGTAATATAACCTGACACTGGTGAGTCATGCTGCTTTCTTCATTCCTCCCTCTTCTGCATTCATAGAGAACTCTCTTTAGGGTTGTCAGAGTCCTGACCTGAGAAAGTAGATCCTGCTTAGTGGGAGGGGAAAGTGACTGGACAAGAATACCCACATTCCAAGGGTGGGGGCCAAAGGAAGGAGGGAGCACTCCTCCCTTCTTCTAGTGGACTGACAGGTGAATTTTTCCACCTTAAATAAACAACCCTAGAGACATCAGTAATTGTGCAATTTCACAGGATATTTTACTCAAATGAGATGATATTTGTAAAAACACTCTGTAAATTATAATTCAACTCAACAGAACTTGATTAAGCATGTGGTAGACACTGTGCTAGGTGCTGTGGATAAAGAGACACAAATAAAACCATCCCTGCTCCTGAGAAGCAATATTCTATTATAAAACATTATATAAATATGTGAGCTATTATTATGAAAGGTCCTAGTCTCTCCTTTTAGACTCTCAGTTTACTTCTTCCTCCAATGGGGGAGTATTTCGATGTCAAAGATATTCATAAATGCCTTTTTCTCCCTACCCCCCCAGGCTGTTCCCCAGTTCTATAAAATGTTCTCAGGGTCCTAGTTGTCTGCCCCTATCTATGTCATACCCCTGACCCTTTGTGTGCGTGTGTGTGTGTGTGTGTGTGTGTGAGTGTGTGTGTGTAATGTGGGCATTGGGATGGGAAAGAGAATGATTACTTCCTCAGGAAACAAAGCTCCCTCCTAGATATTGGGCTGGGTGGAGGGGAAGGGATTTGAGAAAGCAGATTGCCTCTCCACTCCTCCCTGAACACTAGACATGTGCCAAGTCTTTTGTGGGTTCTCTGATTTCAGTGTTTTCATTTGGCAACAAACACCTTGGGGTATTTTTATCCACAATAAGCTGGAGGGCTCTGCAAAGTTTTTTTTTTTTTGATTATTGAATCTAAATTAATTTAAATGCAATCATATTCAAATAAATAAAAGGTACATTATTGAGGAGAAAAACCAGAAAAGAGTGGGGAGGGAAAGGGAGAAGGGAGAGAAAGAGAGGGAGAGAGAGGGGAGAAAGAATGATCAACAGACAGAGAGAGAGACAGAGAAGGGAAAAGAGAAGAGAGAGGAGGGGAGAGAGAGGAAAAAGAGAATCAGAGACAGAGACAGAGAGACAGAGAAAGAGGGAGGAAAGGAGAGAGGGAGAGAGAGAGGGAGACATGAAATCAGACAATCATAGAATGTAATCAGTCTGATGCAGTAAAAATTATAACAGCACTGATAAGGAGTGATTTGCTGGAGGGCAGTGCTCAACATTCACTATTCAATATTCAAATATTTATTATTCAACACACAGGGCTCCCTGCTCTTTAAGACTCCAGACCACCTTAGTTCCTACCTAGAAATTGAAACTAGGCTATTTTGACACTTCCCTCACTACTTGGGAAATTTGAAATGGGAAGGGGGAGGGGGCAGAAAGAGACGAGCTACCCTTAGTGAGAAACATTGCACTAGGTTCAGAATTCTTGAAATGTACCATTGCTGAACGCTCAGAGAGGTATTCTTATCAGTTCCCAGCGGCCTATCCCATCACTTCCATTTTTCAAGCCATAGGAACATCACAGGCCTAGGGGGCCTTATGGTGTAGATAGTTTTTACATATGCATATATATATATATATAGTATAGATGCTTTTTACATATATATATATATATATATATATGTATATATGAATCTTCTCTCCACCATTCCTAACAGGGAATTATCCAGCCTCCTCTTGAGCCCTTCTAGTATCAGAGAACTTACTTTCTTATAGAGAAGTCCTCCTAATTTTGGGAAGTTATTCCTTTTGTGGAGCCAAAGTCTGCTATTCTGAAACCTTGATTCAACAACCATTGTCTCTTGGGATAGAGCAACAGAGTGCTCAAAGGACTCTAGAAAAGTCATGTTAGCAAGACCCCTCCTTGCCCCAGTAAAAGCCCACCTCTGTTCTAAGACAAGTTTGGTCTTTGGCATCCTTAACCCACTCCTTCTAAAGATTCTGAGAACTCTATCCCCTTTATTCTTCTGTATCTGGTCCTAGGCATCTCCTTCCTCCTATTTCTAGGGTTTATCCTTAGAGACAAAAGGGAGATGGAGGGGGCGTCATAAAGAAAGTGATTTGGGTTTCAAAGACAAGACTCAAAGTAGATCTGGAAAATCATATACATGGACTACAAGAATATAGTGTATTCTTTGGTCCTAACCATCAGAAATGAAGGAAACTCTTGGGAAGCCAGCCTAGGATAAATAGCATACAAAAAAGGAAAAAACAATGAAAAAAGGTAGGGTGAGTCAACCACCACAAATGCCCAGGATTTAAAAATAATACATAAAATGTTTATATTATGATATAAATAATATAAAAATAATATATAAAGACTGTGGTCAGTTATTGATATAATATCATCATTATAATAGCTGGTGTTAATGGAGCCCTTTAAGGGCAAAGTATTATTTCATTTGATCCTCCCAACAACCCTCTGCTATTATCCCCATTCTGTAGAATGAGAAAATTAATGTTCAAGGACATTCCATGGGATCCAGTTGCACTCACCCAGAAGTGAGGTTGTCTTGAAGTCACCCAGCTAGCAGGTGTCAAGAAACAAGATTTGAACTCAGTCCTTCCTGATTCCAAGAGTACTAATATTATGTACTTGTAATAGACATAAGGCTCTGTCTCACTAGTAAGATAAACTAGAGAAGCCAGACATGATTATTTCACAGAAATGTCTGAACTAGAAGGAACCTGGGAGACCATTGAGTCCAATGTCCTCCTTTTACATGAATCCAGAGCATGGTAGGGAATTTGAGCCCATTTGAGCTTATTTAATGGGAGAGTCAGAAATAGAAACCAGTTTTTTTGGACTTCCAGCCCCCCTTCCAAGTTCTTTATGTAATGCTATACTGTCAGCCCTATCTGTGACGAAGCCCAGCATCTGTCCCACATCAGTCCTAAAGTATTAGGCAAAGAATGTGAGAGTAGACCGAATTACCAGGCAGCAAAAAGAAAGGTCTGGATTGGGGGGAAACAATGGAATGGAGCATATTAGGTATTTATGAGTTTTTTGGGTTTTTTGTTTGGTTTTTTTTTTAAGCCATAAATGGGAAGGAGCTCAAAGTGTGCCTGACTGCTTTCCCTCCTCTCAGGTCCAGTGTTTTATGATGAAGTGGGCGGGGCGCTGGTTTCCAGGGGCTTGCTCTGTGACAGGGAGGGGAGGGTACCCCCCTCTCTATGGGGCAGTTGAATGCAGGCCAACTGTGTTGTGGGGTAAAGCCCACTCACAAGGTAACTCAGGCCTGCAGGACACTGAAGCAGGTGGCTGAGGAGGATGGTGGCTCTGGACCTCCTCCTCCCCTTCATCCTCCTCCTACTCCATGTGGGTACTCCAGCCCACGGAGAGTATGGCGTGGTCCATGTGGTATCAGAAAGGAAGGGTAGCAAAGACTACTGTGCCCTCTTCAGTTCTGAGTATGTCACCTTGCCCCGGGACCTCCACCATGCCCCCCTGCTGCCCCTGCATGACGGCACCAAAGCACCCTGGTGCCCCAGTGAGAACACCCACCAGTCATACCCCCCAGGCTCTAGCCCTGAGAAACCACTGAGCAAAACCACCGCCATGGTCCTGCGGGGGAACTGCAGCTTCTATGCCAAGGGGCGCCTGGCCCAGGGCCAGGGCGCCCACGGGATTCTCATCGTCAGCCGTTCGGGGGGCTTCCAGTGTTCAGACACCACCCCGGTTCCAGCGACCTATCAGAGCCACGGGCCGCTCCCTGACCTGACCATCCCGGTGGCCGTGCTCCGCTACGATGACATGTTGGACATCTTGGACAGGGCTCGGGGCGGCGCCGCGGTCCGGGTGGCCATGTACGTGCCTCCGGAGCCCGTCCTTGACTACAACATGGTGATCATTTTCATCCTGGCCGTGGGCACGGTGGCCCTGGGCGGCTACTGGGCCGGGCTGAGCGAGGCCGAGCGGCTGCAGCGGCGCCGGGAGCGCCGGGGCGGAGGAATGAGTGTGAGCGAGGAAGCCGAGGGCGTGGTGGAGGAGGACGACGAGGAGGAAGAGCCGGTGGACTTCACTCCAGCCATGACGGGGGCCGTGGTCCTGATGTCCTGTTCCATCATGCTGCTGCTCTACTTCTTCTACGACTGCTTTGTCTACATTATGATCGGCATCTTCGGGCTGGGCGCCGGCACGGGCCTCTACAGCTGCCTGGCTCCCCTGGCTCGCCGCCTGCCCCTGGGGCGCTGCCAGCTCATCCTGCCGGGGCTGCAGACCTACCTGCAGCTGTCCCTGATCCTGCTCGCCGGCGTGTGCACCTCCATCACGGCCATCTGGGTGATCTTCCGGAACGAGGAGCACTGGGCCTGGCTTCTCCAGGACACGCTCGGGGTGGCCTACTGCCTGTTCGTGCTCCGCCGGGTGAGGCTGCCCACGCTGCGCAGCTGCGCCTCCTTCCTGCTGGCCCTGCTGGCCTTCGACGTGTTCTTTGTCTTCATCACCCCGTTCCTCACCAGGACCGGAGAGAGCATCATGGTGGAGGTGGCCTCGGGCCCCTCGGACTCCACCAGCCACGAGAAGCTGCCCATGGTGCTGAAGGTGCCCCGCCTCAGCTTTTCGCCCCTGACGCTGTGTGACCGGCCCTTCTCCATCCTCGGCTTCGGGGATATTGTGGTGCCCGGCTTCCTGGTGGCCTACTGCCACCGCTTTGACATCCAGGTACACTCCTCCCGAGTCTATTACATGGCCTGTACCGTGGCTTACGCCGTAGGCCTGCTGGTTACTTTCTGTGCCATGATCCTCATGCAGATGGGCCAGCCTGCCTTGCTCTACTTAGTATCTTGCACTCTCATCACCAGCCTAGTTGTTGCCCTCTGTCGCCAGGAGCTCTCCCTCTTTTGGACCGGGCAGGGCTTTGTTAAGCCACCTCCTCATACCATCATTCGGCTACCTCCTTCCCCAAGCAGCAGGGTAAGAGCGGAAGAGCCATCGCCATTGTCGGAGCAGAAGCTAGAAGAAACGGAAATCCAGCCCATTGTGGGGAGCAAGGGGCCCACTGGGGAGGGGCCCAACCCCCCAGAAAGCAACCTCAATGGGCACTCGGAAGAGACCATCCTGCCTGCTGAGGATGAAAGCACCAGCCCATGCTGCCTCAGTGACAGCTCGGAAGGCTGGAGCGACGCCAACCTAGACCCAGAAGAGCTCCCCACCTCTCCCATTGAAACTGATGAAGAGCCAGGAACTCTGAGCACCCCCAACATGGCCCTGAACAATGCCCCTGAAGGATCTGCTGCCTGGACAGGGCTCCACAAAAGGAAGGGCTTAAAGGTGAAGAAGAGCCTCTCAGCTCAGGCCTCCCTCTAAACTGGGAACCAGCCAGTCCCTCGGGCATCCTTTCAGGCTCCCACTCATCCTTGCCCTTGGAGGGGTATAAAGGAAGATCACAGAACAAAATCATTCATGGCAACAGGAAAAAGAGGCATTAAAAAGGTTCATTACCCACCTGGCAAGAAAGTCTGTTGTCTATGGTTTCTTGTTAGGACCTAGAAATCAATCAATAGGCCTCCACTCTCACAAGAGGGTTCTGGTACAGGGGATCAGGTGCTAGGTGGCCTCCAAAGTGGCCTTCTGTGAACCTTGACCTTTGAAAAGCCAGAGCCATCTCCCAAATTTCTCAGATCTCTTAAATAGCTCTTCACAATTCCTTCATCTATATATAAAGGGAGTGAAATAGTAACACTTTAAGATTTCCAAGACATTGCAGGTAATTTCTCTCATTTGATCTTCATAACTCTATGAGCTACAATACCATTACACACACACACACACACACACACACACACACACACACATATACACACACATGAGAACACTGAGGCTGTTAAAAGTTAAGTGATTTACTAATTCAGGATCAAATAGCATAGGAGGATGGGAGCAGTATTTGAACCCAGTCTTCTTGACAATAAGTCCAGTGGGTAGCTGACCCTATCAGTGACTTCTTTATTGATTCTATTTATCACTTTTAACCTCTTCTTAGGTAAAGCTTACCTAGAGACACCAAGATATCTAGTTTAAACTTCTCGTTTTATAGAGGGAGAAACAGGTCCAAGAATAGTAAATCATTTACCCATCATTACTCACAAGGTATCAATAGTAGGATTTGGATTGTAAAATGTTCTTAACTTCAAATATAACACCCTTTCCATGGTAATGAATTCAGTTTTAACAGTTTATTTCCCCCTGTGCTACTTACATACTGTGTGCATATATATATATATACATACTTATATACTTTCCCCTATACATAGTGGAAAGAACACATGGTGGTATTGCAGTCCTACCCAAGTACTGGTCTGGGCTCTGCCACTGTATGACTTTAAATCAGTCACCACCTTTCTTGGGCCTCAGTTTCCATTTCTGTAAAAGAAGGAAAAGATACCTCTCAAAGTCTGTCGTCTGGATCACTCTCCTCCTCAGCCTTAGTTCCTTCATTCTCAAATGAGGAAGCTAGATGAAGAAACTGATGTCTTCATCTAGCTTCATCTAGCTAATGAGCGTTAATTAGGCTGATGGCTTCTAAAACCCCATTCTGAAACTAGCTTTTTTGATCATTTCATGTTCTGAGGCCTCAGTTTTCCCCAGCTATATAAAATGTAATAGCTGAACTAAGCAATCTCTTAAGGTCCCTTTTAGCTCAACTACACTGCCTATAAAAGTATAAGACATTGGGGTCCCTAGTTCCCTCCAGTTAGCAGAGAGCAGAGTCCTAACTGTGGGACAATAGGCTGAGATAAAAATGCTCTCCAGGACTGAATGTGGATTAAAGCATAGTATTCCCCCCCTCCTTTTTTTTTTTTTTCATTTTCATTCTTGTGGTTTTTTCCTTTGATTTTTCTTAAATAATATGACAAATATGCAAATATGTTTAAAAGGATTGCACATATTTAACCTATATCAGATTGCTTGCTTTCTTGGGGAACAGGGGAGGCAAAACAAAAAATCTGGAACACAAAGTTTTACAAAAGATGAATGTTGGAAACTATACATGTATTTGGAAAAAATAAAATATTTTGAAATATGCTTTCCAAAACACTTAACAGTTACCTTGTTTCAGAGCTAGAGAGCAGAGATGACCCTTTGAGACCTCAGTTAGGTAGTACAGAAGATGGGAAGACCTGAGTTCAAATATAGCCTCTGACACTTCTAGCTGTGTGATTCTGAGTGAATCACTTGAGCTCTTCTGGCCTCAATTTTTTCATCTGTGAAATGGAGATAATAATAGCACCTACTTCCCAGAGTTGTTATGAGGATGAAATAAGATCACATTTGTAAAAGGGCCTTGCAAAACTAAAAGCATTAGATAAATGCTGGCTATAATAGACCAAGTACAAGCAGTTATTCCCTATCTAGGAATAATCCCGGGTAATCTGTTCACCATGATATGGGGTGTGTGTGGGAAAGGAGCAAAGCGTCTTTTGATAAATTCTGATCTTGTTCTATGTGACTATTCTCTCACATGCCTCCCAGTCTGACTATTCTGGCAGTCCAATTTGTGTGGTACAGCTAATAACAACTGAGGAATACTGGTATTGCTACTTTCTTTAGACTCCCAGGCAGCCTCCTCCAGCACCCACAATGCTAATCTGCCTGACAAAACAAGAACCTGCTGCCTTTCTCACAAAGAGGACTCCCCATAAATTCAGAAGTTCTCCAGTGACAGGAAGCCAGGCAGAGTCCCTCCATCTGAATTTGCAGGGTTCTTTCCAATGAGAGTCACAAGCCATCTCATTATTTCATGCTATTCTGCCAAGATTGAGCCAAATGTCATAATCACTGTTCTAACACCAGAATTATCTTGGTTCAAGTTCAACTTTGAAATGAAATGAGGCATTCATAGGTCACTGACTAACAAGAAGAGAAATTTTCTTTTCCCTAAGACAGCAAGGTCACAATGGTACTTAGCTTCTCTGGGACCAGTCCCCCGCATCTTCATCTGGAAAAATCTGATCAATAAGTCATTGGGGCATGGCAACTCATGTGGTCTCAGGTATCCTCCAAGACTGAACAAACTAGACTACACTTGAGCTGGGACCTTTTATGCCCCTAGACCAGAAAGCTGTGTCAGGAAATCTGGAGCCAATCAAGTTTCACAGGAGAAAAGTGGGGAGGAAGCTGCATCAGGGAAACTATTAGTGAAGCTGGGATCAAGGATGGTGTGTGGAGGTTTGAATGGAGTGGAGCTGTGTCAGGGGCCATCAGAGGGGAAAAAAATACTGGTCCTATCCTAGCACTGAAAACTAACAAAATACTCCCTTTCCCCATAAAAAAATGAACAAGGAGACCAACCTGAAATATGGGCAGCTGAAGCAAGCCTGCAGGGACTGCTTCAGTCCCCCAGTTAAATGCCTTTTCTAAATGATATTATGTGCCATCAATTCCACCAAGAGGTGACCTGCTTTCCTGTGGTAGTCAAGAGTTAGCCCTCTGTTCTCATGCGCTTTCAGGTCTGAGACCCGTCCTCTTGACCTCATATATATTTTTCCCTCCTCCTGCTTCTGCCCAATTTTACAAAAACCATCCCAACGTCTCTGACAACTACAAGGCTCCTATTCATAGAGGTCTGGGCTATTAATTCATCTGATAGTAGGGTCTGGTGCCACCTCTCAACTTTGTATCTGTGTTCTGGCAGCAGTTTTAGCTGTTTATACAAAGGATTATTATAAAGAAGTCATGAATCTATGCAAGGACCCAAAGACAGGAAGTTACTGGAGAACAAAGAAGGTGCTCCCTAAGGACTGTGCCCTAGACAAACCCTGTTTTTAAAAAATCTACTGAGATTGTATCTTATTGTCTAATCTTGAAGTCCTCCTTTCATCCTGGATAAAATTCTGTCCAGTTTATACAATGTTTTTCTGCTCTTTTTATATTACCTTGCAATAAATCATAAATCATTGTACAAATTCCAGTTCTTAATAGTTACAACAATATGATAAAATAATGACTAATAATTGATGAAAATATAAAAATTAAAATCTATAAATAATAGATATAATCATTATTAGTGTAACCTAAAGAAGCTAGGTGACATAATGGTTAGAATGCTGAACCTAGAATCAGGAAAACTCATCTTTCTGAGTTCAAATCTGGCCTCAGATTTATAGCTTTGTGTCTCTGAGCAGGTCATTTTACTCAGTTTCCCTCAGTTTCTAATCTATAAAATGAGCTGAAGAAGGAAATGACAAACCACTCCAGTATATTTTCCAAAAAACACCAACTGGGGTCACAAAGACTCTGACATGATTGAAAAAGTACTGAACAGTAATTGAAAAAAGACTGAACAGCAACAATAACATTGCTATGACTTATTAATTTATCCATTAAATTAATGTTAAGTACATAGAAAGTCAAAGTGCCTACTTAACCAATCAATAAGCATTTATTAAGCATCTACTGAAAGTGTGCATCAATTGGGAAATGACTGAATAAGTTGTGGTATATGAAGTTAATGAAATATTATTGTTATAGAAAACATGATGAACAAACTGATTTTAGAAAGGTCTGGAAAGATTTACATGAACTGATGGTGAACGAAACAGAACCAGGAATACATTGTACACAGTAACAGCAAGATTGTGCAAAGATCAATTATGAGAAACTTGGTTCTTCTCAGTGCTTCAGTGATTCAAGGCAATTCCAATAAATTTTGGATAGAAAACATCATCTGCATCTAGAAAGAGAACTATAAAGCCTGAATGTAAATCAATACATATACTCGCTTCTTTTTTGTTTTTTTTTTCTCTCTCATTTTTCCTTTTTTTTCTGATTTCTCTCTCCCAACATGATTCCTAAAGAAATGAGCATTTAAAAAGTTAATATACATGTATAACCAGAAAAAGAAAACAATTAATCAAAAAGAAGATAAGAGGGGGAATCATCTACTGAGTACTACTAGGGATGTAAATACCACTACCTTCTAATAAGAGAGAAAATACATAAAAAGATATAGAAAATAAATACAAAGAGATGCAAAATCATTAAACATAAGACAATTTGGGAGGAGGACACTGAGATCAGGAAAGACTTCATGGACAAAGTGATGTTTGGACTACATCTTGAAGGAAGATGAGGATTCTATGAGACCAAGTGATTCTACAATTGTCAGGTTTTAAATCAAGACAAATAAGTCCTGCCACTGACCCATACTAACTTCATGCCATAGTCAAGTCACCTAACCCCTTAGAGCCTTAGACAACTCTGTAAGATCCTAGACACCTTCACATGGGTTGTCAATATTACTAAAGATGAAAGAATGCTTAACTTGGAACACTCTGAAATTGAAACTAAAGAACCTGAGTTTGAAACCCAGCTCTGCCATTTACTACTGATGTAATCTGGAGCAATTAACTTTTTGGATGTTAGTTTCCTCATCTATAAAATGAAGGGGTTGGACCAGGTAACCCTTGAGATCCCTCCCAGCTCCAGATTTCTGATTCTGTGGTCTGTCTGTATTAGTGGAGAAGATTTTCACACTGGGAATACCATACATCTAGCCCTTTTCAGATATGCTCATCCACCTTTGGGTCCCGCCTTCACACAATTCTTACCTGTGGCTCCTAGAAGCTGGAGCATGTACAGCAATCACACCCTGGTTAAATCAGCACAGCAGATAGGCTAAACCAGACTGAGGTAAAGGGACAGGTCTCCAACCCATTGGAGAGTCAGGGGCAGGCAGACAGTGGTTTCTATCCACAAAAAGAAGCTGCTATAAATATTTTTGTACTCATACTGGACTCGTATTCTCATGCTCTTTTAAGTAGCAAACTTCTCAACAAATTCTATGAATGTCCCTTTTTTGATGCCTTATCATTATCATGGTGATGGTGACCCTGAGGTCCTGAAGTCATGTCAGTGATTCACAAGCTCTGGTAGGTCCTTGGAAGACATGGTTTATGGGCCATATGATGGCATGTATGTTCTTCTATGAGGACTTATGCCATTCATTCATATTCATCAGCAGGATGGTCACAAGATGAGTTTTTCATACAGCAACACTCTAAGACCATCTGCTAAGTCATAGAAAGGTTATGATTTGTATGGATAGTGGGAGAATGTGAAAAGAGGAACAGAATTGTAACTAGAAGTGATTATACCCAAGGGAAATTCATCTTAGGGTAGAGATACAGTACAGAAGGGGAAGAGAACAGTGATGGGAGAAGCTGGCCCAAGGAGAGGGAAACCAAATGACCAAGAAATTGAGAGTGGTAACTCGTGGCCAGAGGAGAGATTGGAGGGGCAATCATGCTCAAACATGAGCAAATGGAAACTTCAAGGCATTAGGAGGAAATGCTTCCCTCTTTAGCATGTCAATGCCATAGATCAGGATACCACATTTTAGGAGGAAGGAAATAAAGATTTTTACAATACCTACTATACGGCAAGAACTCTTTAAATATTATATAATTTGATCTTCACAACAATCCTTGGTACTATTTTTATCCTCATTTTACAGTTGAGGAAACTGAAGCAGGCAGAAGTTAAAATAATTTGCCCTTCCCAAGATCAGACAGTTTTAGGCTGGATTTGAAGTCAAGTCTTCCTAACTCCAGGACCAGTTCTCTATACACTGGACAACCTAGCTGGAAGGACTCACAGATCCCAGAATACTTTTACCAAACCATTATTCAGGAGAATGCCTTGGGAGGGAAAGGAAAGAACTCATTCTCTATGCACTTAATTTCTCTAGTTGCTCAGCTCCTTTTAAATTCCCCACCCTGAGGCAAAGTTCCTTTATGATTTAGGAACTCCCCAGGTATAGTTAGATAACTCCCTCTAAAATGGATTCAGGAAAGCCTCAGGGAGATCATCTGAGCTTCAAGCTTAATTAGCCCAGCCTGGAACCAAAATGGAAATGTCCTATTCTCCAAGGGAAACACAAATAGGATAACCCATTCATAAACACTAACATTTTTGGGAAAGGCCCCAGGGGAAGAATATAATCAATACACTAGGGAAGAAGGATCAGAACTCCCAAATTATCACTTTCTTAGAACTTCCTTGTTACAAAGTCTTACCTTGGCAATGATAGTCATATCTCTAAGGCTAGAGGTCACTAATTAATAATGTACATTTCTATAGGGCTTAAAAGAATAATCCCATGAGGTTGATTGGTATCCCCATTTTAGAGAAGTTAAGATTCAGATAAATTAAGAGATTAGCCTGGAGTTACTTACTCAGCTAGTAACTGTCTGAGTTTAAATTAGAACTCAGATCTAAAACTACAGTGATCACTAGCCTCTATCTTGCATTGTGTGTATGGCACACCTTGAAACTCATTGGCCCTGAGTTTCATGGGGCAGAATTAGGAGCAAGAGGGTGGAAAAAGCAGAGGGGGCAGATTTTGGTCTGAAATACAGAAAAACTTTCTAGCAGCACATATGCACCCCACACTTATAAGAAAATGCAAATGATAGCAAGGGTCCCATGGTGGACTGCACCATGTCCTATGTTCTTTGCACAGGTATGCTATTGTTTGGGGATAAAAATGAACAAACTTATAAAAGGCTTACTAGTATATAGTACTAGTACTATAGTACTAGTATATAGTATGTATATATATATATATATATATATATATATATATATATATATTATTTACTAGCAAAGTGCTTTATAAATATTATCTCATTTGATCCATAATAACCTTCAATACTATTGTTATTCTCATCAAATGAGTTAATACTTGAAAAGCTCTTAGCAAGGACTTATTCCTTGCTAATTCCTAAGAAATTGAGGCAGCTAGAGGTTAAATGATGTGCATACTTGTCCAGAATCCACAATTAATAAGTGTCTAGAGTCAATCTAACAATACTTCTTAAACTTTGCTGAGTTTTTAGTGACTCCAAATGGGATTGTTGTAATTGAGCATGGAGGTTATGAAAAATTTGACAACAGTAAAAAATATCAAATATTCCACTAAAATGAAATTCTTTTTGTAAAAATAAATTAGCACATCTTTCACCAGTAGGCAAGTTTATTTTGTCTTTAATAATGGCAAGATTGTTTGTATGACAAAGAGTTGTTTTAAAATAAAAATTCTTTATTATTTAATATCAGCAAATGTATATCTATTTTATAAATCTATACACCTAGAATTGTATAAAAATTTCTCTGGTGAAAAGGAGTCACCAGTTAAAAAAAAAAAAAAAAGCTCTGGTCTATACCTATTACTTTTGTCTTCTTCAGGCTGGGTGTGTGTCTTTCCTAGAAAGGGGTATTAGTTGAGTCAATATACCCCAAATGCAGTTCCCATATAGATACTCTATTTTCTTCACATCAATGTCCCTAGGTGATGAACTTTTGCCATTTGTCCCAATGGCTTCTCTGTGCCATTAGTCTTATATCTGGGGGTCTTTGAAGGGGATAAAGGCTTGCAGAATGAGTCCTCTACCTTTACTCCCAACCTACATCACAAATAGCAGATACTAAAAAGCCTTCTCAGAATCAAGAATTGTAATGGGCTAGTATGGTCCAGATGAGGGTTAGGGGTTCCAATAGACCATGGCTTGATGTGCTTTCTAAGATTCCCAGACAACACAATGGAAAGAAGAAGAGAAGGAAGTACAAGCAGTTTATCATATTATTTCCAAATGGGGACTTTGTCCTAGAACTGTGACATTGCCAGGAGTCTATCCTTCATAGGCTTCCATTGGTTCATTACCTCTGCCCTGTTAATAACCATGAACCACTCCCCAGAGGATCCTGTCACTGAGTCCTGAGGACTGCCTTCCTCTGCCACTGCACTGATGGGCTCCTCCTACCTGGAGGTGAGAGGGGGGCAGTAAGAGTCAGCAATCATCCACCATGATCTAAGGGGATGAGCCAGAGGGAGCAAGAGACAGAGAAGTCCTCAATTTGATCATACCTGGAGTAAGCTTCCCTCTATTTGGTACCTTCCCCCCAACTTAATTTCTAGCTAGTATTCTACAGAGACACAAGTTCCCTTACACTGAACTCAATCTTGTTGATAAAATCTTAGACCTTTTTCTCATATTAGAGTCCCTGATCTTCATGCAGTTACTCTTTTACTTCCCCCTTGTGGGAGCATTTCACTCCTGACTTCATAATCCATTCTTTAGGGTTTCTTTTGAAGAAGTCTCAATAACTTCATTAATGACACAATCCTCTTCTTCAATTCCCTCTGTCTCTGCCATTCCCTTCCCACACAATATCCTTCCACTCATGTCCTCTTATCTGGCTCCACTCCACAGGTAAGGGAACCGTGATCTTGAAATAGGTCATAGGAGCATGATATCATATATTTAGAGCTAGAAAGGACATAGGTAACAATTGAGTCCAACCTCCTTATTTTCAGATAAGGAAACTGAGGCAAAGAAGGTAAATGATTTTCCCAGTATCTCAGATACTGATAAGTATCGCAAACAGAATTTGAACTCAGTTCTTCCTGACTCTAAGACCTGGGATAGAGCTTGAATTTCGTCTATAAGGCAATAAGCTTCCTATTCATGGTCTTCAGTTTCTATGAGACTTTAGGTCTCATACACACACACACACCCCAGATTTGGTTTTAATGTTCATTCAAACCAGATTTTACCTCCATTCAATATGCACAAAATTCTTTCATTCAGCAAACATTGAGCATCTTCTGTGTGCTTCCCCTTTTATGTTGGGAATTTGTGGGATGGGGTAAGTATGGAATTGTTTACTGAAATAATTCACTCTCCAATTGTAGACTCATAGATCAGCTAGAAAACCAAGACAAAGCAATATGGAAAGAGACAGTGTGGGGCAGTGTAAAGAGTCAGTAAATCAATCAACAGACATTTATCAACCAACAGATCAATCAATAGGTATTTATCAAATATCTACGAGGTGCTGGTCATTGTGTCAGGTGATGAAGATACAAATATAATAAATCAGTTAAATGTGATAATGGATAGGCTGACTAAATCCTGCCCCAGACATTCACTTCATTTGTCACCCTAGACAAAATTCTTAACCAGTCAATGATTCATACATGAAGCAGTTGGACTCAACTGAAAAATCAAGTCAAATGGCTTGGGTTCTGGTCTTAAATCTGCCACAAGCCAAGTATGACCTGTTTGGATCTCAGTATGTCCATCTATAAACTGGGGACAATAACAATCTCAGAGCAGACTGAGATGAGAAGATCTGTTCTATGGGTAAAAGTTTATACAAACAAGCACAGGCTGATTGATGTGTAAGACCTGAGGTGACACAAGAGAGTAAATCATCAGATAGAGAAGGTGAGTTTGGAGAAAAGTGACATTAATGGCAGTGAAGGAGGAAGACATTCTGAGTAATAATAATAATAATAGCAAGCATTTATATAGGGCCCACTATGTGTCAGGAATTGTGCTAAGCTCTTTACAAATATCATCTCATTTGATCCTCACCTAGGAGGCATATGGTACTATTATTATCCCCCTTTCACAGATGAAGAAATCAAAGTAGACAGTTGACTTCCCCAAGATCACACAACTAGTAAGTGAGCACATAGCATGAAGAAAGTCTCTATACCTACCACTGTCCCTTAGGAAGAGGGTCACTAAATAGGTGCCAAGGTTTTTAGAGGAAGGAGGTAACTTTGGAAAGAAAAATCTCCAATCCTTTACTCTTTACCAGAGTATATTTATATATTATATAAAATCCTAAACATAAAATATTATATCATTATGTATAAATATTATTTAACATATAAATTATTATATATAAAATATTATATAGATTATATATAAGTATATATTATTAATTATATTTCTATTTTATGCAATTTATAGATTTTTATTTTTTATACTTATTTATATTATATATAATTTATATAATTATAAATATATATATAAATATATTCCCCCAAATAATGTGATTTAGCAGAAAGAGAATGGACCCTTGACACTAGAGGATCTAGGATCTTACTTTGGCCTTTACTAAGTGGACTTCTCAGTCCCACCATGATCCCTCAGTTTCCAGGATCTTTCCCTATCAGATCATCTGCCATCCATTCTGTATATACAGGGGATATGCTAGTAAGTGCTTAACAAGCATTTTCTGTAGAAACAAAACATTAATAGGAAATATTCTTACCTTTAATCTGAATTACTAAATACATTATTAATCTCCATTGCTTTCTTAAATCTAGACAATCAACAAAATAATAAATCAAGCCCTGATTTTGAGCATTTGCCAATTTCTGAGGAGTAAATGCTCACAATGAAGATTTAATAACTGTCTCTCTAAGACCCACTAGGCTGGCCATAATACATCCTGTTTACCTTGTATATACTTCATTATCTATATGCTATCTCCCTCTTTAGAATGTAATCTCCTTGAGGGCAGGGGCCATGTTTTTAACCTTTCTTTGTTAACTGAAAGCTTAACACAATGCCTGGCATATAGTAGATGCTTAATAAATGCTCTTTAGCTAACTGACTGTTACCTTTGAGAAATTATTTAGTCCCCAGAACCATCTCTTGACCTCAGTTTCCCCTTCTGTAGAATGAAGGAATTGGACAAGATGGTCTTTAAGGCTTCTCCCATATCTGACATTCTATGATTTTAGAAACTTGGATTGTAAAACCAGGTTTGGGCAGTCTGTGTATGTCCTTACAAAGGTTTTCTCGACTGATTGGAGGAGGGGCAAGCCCATAGGTTGCATACCCGTTCTCCCTTAAAATAAAAATTAATATATAAAAGCTGTCTGTACTATGTGTGGGTCAAGAGACATCATACATTCCATCAATGGAAAACTCAGTCCTTGAGACCTGAACAAAGAATTATTGTGGTTTAGTCATTTCTGTCATATCTTACTATCCATGACCCTATTTAAGGTTTTCTTAGCAAAGATCTTGGAGTGGTTTGTTATTTCCTTCTCCATATCATTTGACAGATGAGGAAACTGGGGCAAACAAAATTTAGTGACTTGCCCATCTCGTTTCTGAGGCTGGATTTGACCTTAGGTTCCTGACTAGGCACTCTATCCACTGAATCACCTAATTACCCTGAATACAAGACTCCATTGTTTTGGAATGTTGTTTTAAACAGACAAAAGGACAGAGAAAAATTGGGGGTGTGGGTGGGGGGGAAGGTAGAAATAAGTTATTGGAAACTATAGGATAGAAACTACATGTGATTTCATTGACATAAGGAAGTGCCAGGTGAGAATACTCTACAAAGCAGGTTGTATCATCTTTGAAATTTATAACCTTTGAATAAAAATATAATCCCCATTTTAGAAAAGAGGAAATTGACACTCTGAGAGGTGACTTGTCAAGTGAATCAAAACCGAGATTTGAAACTAATTTTCTCCTGAGTCCAGATGCAGCACTCTATCTACCATTTCCTCCTATGGAAAGAAAACTGGGCTGAGACAATGGAAAGAGGGTGTTGGTTAAACTCTAGGTGCCTTGGACATTAATTGGCACTGCCCCTTTGGGCTCTAGATCTAAATTCAAAGACTCCCCAGAGTCTGTTTAATGTGAACCGAAACAACGATTTGTGTATGGTGTGTGAGTGTGTGTGTGTGTGTGCGCATGTCTTTGTAAATATATCTCCTTTTTGAATTTGTGTGGTTGGCTATTGCTGCCAAAATACATCTATCACAAGACAGGAATTATAAAGGATATTATTAATAGGAAACAGGTTCCAGGAGTCAGTCAGATATCAGGAGAAATAGCAAAATAGGTAAATAAAAGATTCCCTTCACAGTGTTGATATTCACATCTTTGGACCTTTTTTCAATCTCTGTCTGTTTCTTTCTGCCTCTCTCTTTCTGTGTGTGTGTGTGTGTGTGTGTGTGTGTGTGTGTGTATGTATGTGTGTGTGTGTGTGTGTGTGTGTGTGTGTGTGTGTGTCTTGGTGTGAGGAAGAACATTGGAGCACAATTAGAAGAGATCTGAGTTCTGGTTCTGACAGCTACTAAACTCGCTCTGTGGGCAAATGTGAATCATCTACTTGCTGCCATGATTCAAATTACAGCACTCTGTGAGATGGGATTTTAAAGCTAGGTGACTTGATCCATTTTCCCCACCCATTTCAAAACTCACATTTTGCAGCTATTCTGAGGGATGGAATTCTCTCAGACCAATCCAGTGATTCAAGTTTAGGATTCAAGTTATATATATATATATATATATATATATATATATATATATATATATATATATATATATATATATGTATATATATACATATATATATACACACACACATATATTCTATTATGTGAGATTTACTCCTCCCATTGTGTTTATTGAGTAGATTTGCTGATTTTTTTTCTCTTCCATTTTTTTTAATAAAAAAACTTTGTTATATAAGACTGTATTCTTAACCTGGCATCCATGAATGTAATGTTTTTCAAAAATATCTTAATAACTGTATTTCAATTTAATTGATTTCTTTGTAATTCTGTATGTTTTACTTTAAGCATTTACAAAGATTATCAGAAAAGGGGTTCATAGGCTTCACCCGATTGTCACAAAGGTACGAAACACAAGGAGGTGAAAAATTTCAGTTATAACTTACAGTTCTGAGGTGTGTGGGGTATTGGAGGAGGAGCACAGGAAGAAAGCCAAGTGATATTTTTAAAATAAGTAAATAAAAATCCATTTTAAAAAGAATGCAATGAGACATAGGTGGACCACAAAAATACAATAAAATTTCTTTTTACTGGTAACAAATGATTCAACTAATGTAATTGCTTAAAAAAATGTTATTTCCTTCTTCCTCAGTACAGTAACATGGGATCAAAACAACAACAATAACAACAACAACAACAACAACAACAACAATAATAATAATAACATAGAGCAGAGGGAACTCTGCCAAACCTCGAGGATACCAAATTAAGATCAGTGGGGTTTTTTATATTTCTATGCCTGTAGATCACTAAAAGCCAAGATTAGACTCCTTAACTTATGTAAAAGGAAACCATTCCAGGAAAGGAGAAAACCCACACACAAGACTTATCTAATCAAATGAGATTTATTAAAGGATATTCTGTATGAAGGATGCAGCTAGGGTAATGGATAGAATTCTGGCTCTCATGAAGACTCATCTTCCTGAGTTCAAATGTTTTCTCAGACATTTACTAGCTGTGTGACTCTGGACAAGTCATTTAATGCTAATTGCCTCAGTTTCCCCATCTGTAAAAATGAGCCAGAGAAGAAAATGGCAAATCACTCCAGTATTTTTTACTAAGAAAACCTCAACTGGGATGATGAGAAATTGGACATGACTTAAAGGACTAAGCAACAAAAAATTCTATACAAATGACTGAAGCTTCATTAGGTCTAGAGATAAAGAGGGGGATGCTACATTCAGATAGGGTGTTAATGGAAGCTCCTTGTAATAGGGTTCATAGAATCTTAGATTGAAACCTAAAAGAAACTGCAGAGGTCATCTAGCCTTCACACCTTATTTTACAGAGGAAGAAACTGAGGTCCAGAATTATTCAGGTAATAAATATTAAAGCTTGAATTTGGCCAATAAAGTTCCTGTTCTGGTCCTCTTGCTTCCTCTGTACTATGCGACCTTCAACAACCTCTATTTGTCTCAGTTTCCCCATCTATAACATGGCTTTTCCAACTTTCCTTTTGTGTATAAGAAAAAATCCATTTCGATATATATAATGGATGCTCCCTCCTTTTTAGTGGCTCTGGCATGGTGACGGTGAGGAGCACAGTATAATATGCTATCTCTGCCTTCCAGAGCAGGGCTCTTTGAGTCTAGTAATAGATAGAGCAAATGAGAACATGGGATTTAAATGCTTCCCAATCTATTCGGGGTTAGATAAAAAGAGGATGGAATGGATCGTGGAATCATAGTTTAAAGCTGGAAGGAACAGCAATAGTCATCAAGTCCAACACTCGCCATTTTTTCAGTTATTTTTCAGTCATGTCTGACTCATCATGACCCATTTGGAATTTTCTTGAAAACCACTGGAGTGGTTTGCCATTTCCTTCTCCAGCTCATTTTTTATAAATGGGGAAACCGAGGCAAATGAGTTAAATAAGTGAGGTTGAATTTTAATTCAAATCTTCTAACTTCAGACCTGACCCTCTATCCACTGTACTATCTCACTTACAAAGAAGAAAATTAAGACCCAGAGAAGTTAAATTGGTCATATAAGGCCATGCAGGTATTTAACTCTATGCACAAGTTTTGAACTCAGTTCCTCTGGCTCTAAAGCCAGTGCTCTCTCCACTGGTCTCCTCTCTTACTCTGCTTTTTCTCAAGTTCCATAAGGTTATTTAGTCCCAGATAAGCACTTATCTTCAGAAGTTATAATTAGGGGGGCCCAACATCTTGCCTATTTTTAGGGGTAGAAGCCAAGAGACTGCCTTGTTGGTATTCAGTCATTTCATTTGAATCCAATTCTTCATGATCCCATTTGGGGTTTTCTTGGCAAGGACACTTGCCATTTCCTGCTCTGGCTCATTTTACAAATGAGGAAACTGAGGCAAACAGGGTAAAGTGACTTGCCCAGAATGACACAGCTGGGAAGTGTCTGAGGCCAGATTTGAATTCGGAAGGAGTCTTCCTGACTCTAGGCTGGGCACTCTATCTGCTGTGCCACTTACTTGCCCTATGAACTAAATCCACCTAAAACTATCTACATGCACAGGATGGGGGCTAATTAATATGGACATGAGCCTTTCAGGGTCCCTAAATTTGTCAGCCAACACCAAGAGGATGGTTCCTATTGCTTACTCTTCCTCACTCCAGATATTCAATTAATTACAAATATTGTTATTTCTAACTCTACAATATCTCTCAATTATGTCCTATTATCTCCATTCACACACAGTCATCATTCCTAGGCTAGACTCTCATTACCTCTCAGACTATAGCAATGACCTCCCCTTGTATCTACCTCCCCTTAGTCTTTTCCCATTCCAATCCATTCTCCACACAGCCACTAAAGTAATTTTCCTAAATTGCACTCCTGATTATATAACACACTCCTACTCAATAAATTACAGAGGTTTCCTACTAACTCTATAATCCAATATAAACTACTCTATTTACCATTTAAAATTCTTTACACCTTGGACCCTTCCTCTATTTCCAGTATTCTTACACATTGTTGTTCATCCTTCATTCTCAAAGATCATCAAGGACATCATGAATATTGGATTTAAGTGAGGCAGAGGAATGCAAAGTTATCACCTTGCTTCTCCAGAGATACCTTACACGGTCCTCACCTTGCTGAAATCTTCAGTATGGCCAGACTGACCTATTTGCTTTTTCTTAAATATGAGGGTATCATTTCTTATCTCCAGGCCTTCAAACTGGCTGTTGCTTGTGCCTAAAATGAATGCCTTTCTTCCCTCCACCTCTTACAATACTTTTTCTGTTGTTCTATTGTTTCAGTTTTGTCTGGCCCCAGTTGTGGGGTTTTCTTGGCAAAGATACTGGACTCTTTTGTCCCTTCCTTCTCCAGATCATTTTACAGATGAAGAAACTGAGATAAACAGGATGAAGTGATTTGTTCAGGGTCACATAACTAATAAATGTCTGAGTTAGGATTTGAACTCAAGACTTCTAACTCCAAGCCCAGCTCTCTATCCACTGTGCTATATGGTAATTCAGTTACTATAAAAGAAAATAAACTAACTCACAAAAAATCAAAACATGGGGGAGGAAAGTCCTCAATTATTAATATGGCAATATATAAATTTTGTATTTTTTTCATATATTCTCCAGCAAGTGATAGTCAATCCTTTGAATTTTCTAGAGGAAGTATAACACTTGCAGATAGATATAAATAAGATTCTGAGACACAAACATATCCTAATACTCAGCCTAAGAAAGGTCATAGAAACCACAAATCAGATATTAAAATGAATCATGGCAGTCACCATTTAAGTTGCTCTCAAATACCACAAGAAAGTACCAGCTCAGTTTCTTAGTCAGTAAACTGAAGAAATTGGTCTAGATAGGGTTTCTTATGGCTTGATTTCAAGAAATCTGTGAATTTAGATGGGAAAAAAATATCTTTATTTCAATATAATTGGTTTCTTTTGGAATCTGATGCATTTTGTTTTATGTATTTAAAACATTGTTAGGATGAGAAGTCTATAGGGTTTTATTTCAATATAATTGGTATCTTGGAATCTGATGCATTTGATTTTATGTATTTAAAACATTGTGCTGAAGAGAGGTCTGTAGGGTTTTATTGGGTTGCCAAAAAGGCTTATAACACAGAAAAATAAATAATCCTGCTCTAAGTGATGGTTCTAAATATTCTACAATTCTATATTCAGCCTAGAGCCTTAAAATCTAGTAGCCATCCTCCTATGGAGAGAAGGGCTAAGCCTTGAGGCACTTCTAGCCTCTGAGTTCTTAGCAAATCCAAGGAGGCGTCTCAGGAAGACAGCAGGAACCCTGTGGGAGAGGGCAGACTAAGTGTGGGAGGAAAGGTCTGGGGCCAAGACACCAACAGAGAATTCTCCTCGTCCTGGCCCAAGGAGGGGTAATAGTTTGGCTCGACAAGCACCCATTGCCTCCACAGCCAGCAGCCATCTGGTGATGGACAGAGGGGGCACTGTAGGAAACTGGCTCATTCCCAGTCCCCGTCCCCATCCTGCTGTGCATTCACATCACTGAAGCTTTAGCCAGGCAGGCAGACCCAGGAGAGGACAAGAACTCACTGAACCCTTATGTCCAATAGGGAAAGTGGCCAGCAGAAACATATTACCTCCCTACCCAGCATAATGAAGTGTATCCCTGAGTCCTGGAGTGTGTATGTGTGTGTGTGTTGTGCACATGCAAGTTCATATTAGAGAGAAGGAAGAGACAGATTAGATTAGATAAGATAAATAGACAGAAAACAAGAGAGATAGTGGGGGGATGGAAGAGCCTGCTCTATGTCCCTTTTTCCAGGGAAGAAGGGAGGGTCTATAAGTCCATGATGCTGTTCTAAGTCTTTGTAAAACTAGACTAAGCCAAGGAAAGCTAGATGACACAGTAGAGAGAGTACCAGGTCTGAATCAGGAAGATGGGTTCAAATCTGACCTCCTGCACTCAGTGGCTATGGTAGGGAAGTCATTTTTCTTTGTTTACCTTTACCTCATTTTTCTCATCTGTAAAATGAACTGGAGAAGGAAATGGCAAACCACTCCACTATCTCTGCCAAGGAGATCCCAAATGGGGTCATAAAAATGGGAACATTCCTGAAATAACTGAACAACATGGCCTAAGCCTACATAAGACCATGGGCCTGGTAGTCTGGATGACCTCCAGAATGGCCCAATTTGGTGATAGTATCTCCTGTTCTGGTACTTTGTTTCATGGAATTCCTAACAAGAAACTACATGAGGTGGGAGAAGAGTACCAAAACTCATCATACTATCCTTCTTCCCAGACTTTTGTCATTTATATACAGTTGAAATCAGTTATAAAAAATTCCAAGAATAGACTTGGAAGAGAAGGAGGAAAGAATAATAAAAGGCAATTTGAGGGAAAGGGTTTGTGAGGGGGAGAGGAACTAGGCTACCAGTCCCAGTCCCTCTTAGGACATTTGATAGATATAGCATCCTGTGGCTGAGGATAGGCAAAGGCAGTCCAAGAAAATGACCCAGATTTATCATAGTTTTGGAATACCTCTTTTCCCATCTCCAAATTATATATAAATCTCATGTATAGTATGATAGGGGTGACCCTGGATTCAGAGGACCATAGATTTAAAATTGAAAGGGATCTTAGAGGATATTTATTCTAACCTCATTTATTGAGGAATCCAAAGCCTAAAAGTTAAATGATTTGTTCATGGTCATTAGATAGTAAGTGACAAGCAGGATTTTAACCTAGATCCTCTAACCAAAAGAAAAAATTTCAGTATTCTTTCCATGATATTATGCTGACTCAAAGGCTATGGCATAGAAGCATAAACTTTTGATAAGTTCTAGGATCATAGATTTAGAGCTGGAAGAGATTCTCAGAGAACCATCTAGTTAAAGACCCTTCATTTTGGTCAGGATGTTCAGTGGACAGTGAGGCCCTCTTTTCACAGGAGGAGCTGAGGTCTAGAAAATTAAAGTGATTTGCCCACAGTTGCATAGTCAATAAGCATCAGAGATGGGAATTGAACTTAATTTCTCTGACTCTTCAGCCAGTGCTCTGTCCACTGTACCATACTACCCGACTCTTTGTGACCCTGTTTGGAGTAGTTTGCCAATTCCTTCTCTGACTTATTTTACAGATGAGGAAACTGAGGCAAACATTGTTAAGCGACTTGCCTAGAATCCCATAACTACTAAGTATCTGAGGCCAGATTTGAACTGAGGAAGAGAGCCTTCTTGACTTCAGGCTGGGCACTAAGTTTAGAGAGGTTTTCTATTAGGAGATTTTTTTTTCAGCTTTTTTTCATTCCTTGCTCTGACCATCTCCTCCACAGCCTAACCACTTTGTCACTTGAACTTCTTTTTCCTTTTTGTTACCTAAATTCTCTCTCTTTCTTCCTCCCTCCCTCCTCCAATTCTAGAACTATCAACTCTGTCTTTGTTCCTAAATGGAGAATTTCAAACTGCTTCTCTAGTGTTCTATTCACTATTCCTATTACTTTCTTGTAGATCAGATCAGGAAGAGCTAGCATGAGACATTAAAGGAACAGAGCTGAAGTGCCTACAAATATTGGGGATTATGGAGGGGATTGGTTGCTCTTTAAATATTATAGGTTTTAAGAGAGAAGAAGGTGGTATGTGTTTGCTGTCCATAAGGAATGAGTCTAGGATCTTCAAGGCCTTCCTTATACTTGGTGATAATGGGAACAACTGGCAGGTGAATGCAACCAGAAATCTATGCCAGGCTCCAGGTCATAGTGACTCACTTCCACCTTCAGGTAAAACTCCAGACAGAAGATTTTATCTTCAACAAAACAATGGTCTTGGCAGGGAAGATCTGGAGATGATCTTAAGAGAAAAATGGTACCCTTCTGGGGAGCTTGGTCATCAAGACAGTAGACAGGCCCAAGAGAAAACTTGTTCATCATACTGCTTACTCTGTACCCCATTCAGTCACATACCACACAGTTAACTTTTCTTGTTCCTATTTTTTTTTTGCTAATGACTCCCTGGTCCCCATCTCTTAAAAATAGTCTCTTTACTGATCCAACCATTATGGAGAGTAATTTGGAACTATGCCCAAAAGACTATCAAACTGTGCATACACTTTGACCCAATCACACCACTATTAGGTCTTGATCAAAGAAAAGGAAAAAGAACCTATATGTACAATAATATTCATAGAAGCTCCTTTTTGTGGTGGCAGACAACTAGAAATTGATACCCATTAATTGGGGAATGATTGAACAAGTTGTGGTATATGACTGTGATGGAATACTAATTGTGCAAAAAGAAATGATCAGGGAATGCTTCATAAAAGCATAGCAAAACTTATATAAATTGATGCAAAGTGAAGTGAAAAGAATCAGAGGTCATTATGTACAGTAACAGTAGTGTTGTATGATGATCAACTATGAATGACTTGACTATTCTCAGCCATGCAAAGTTCCAATACAATTCCAAAGGACTTATGATGAAAAATGTTATATCTCCTGATAAGGAACTGAGAATGTATGAATGCAGGTTGTAGCATTTTTTTAACTATTTTTCATTCTTTGTTTCTTGGTCTGTGTTTTCTTTTGCAATGTGACTAATATGGAAATGTTTTGCATGCAAAATAACTGTATGGATATGTATACATATATTGTATTTAACATATACTTAACATATTTAACATGTATTGGTCAACCTGGCATCTGGGGGAAGGGGTGGAGGGAAGGAGGGGAAAAGTTGGAGGGGAAAAGTTGGAACGGAAGGTTTTGCAAGGGTCAATGCTGAAAAATTACCCATGCATATATCTTGTAAATAAAAAGCTATAATTTTAAAAAGGCTGAAATGTTTTGCATGCCTACACATGTAGAGTCTGTATCAGATTGCTTGCCTTCTTAAGGAAGGGAAGGAGATCAAGGGAAAGAATTTGAAAACCAAAACTAAAAGAAAAGTTAAAATTTTTGTTTACATATGACTAAGAAAAAATAAAATTAAGATTAAATGGGAACAAAAGAAAATAGTCTCCTTGTTCTTCTTTACCATTCCATGTCCCTTCCAGAAATGACTCCAGATTCATCTTCTTTCAGGAATTCCTCCTGCCTTAATCCCCCTATTTGATCAATCTTTCACTCTGTGGTTGCTAAAATACCAAATTTTATTTATTTTTGTGCTATTTGAGAAGATTTTAAAGTCAGGTTAAATTTCTTATTACCCCAATTAGATTTCATGGAATCCGAGAGATAGAAAAGACCCTGATCATCATCTACTTTAACAATCTATTTTTACATACTAAAAAACTGGGACAAGAGGATTTTAGGTAAGGTATAATGTGATGTGGGAGGGCACAAAGTAGATATGTAGATGTCTGTGTAGGGAGGATTAGGAAGTCATGATTATTGTTTTAATCTAATAGGGACTGACAATGTAGGGGAATCCTGTGCATGAGTTTGCCTTTGCTACCACCTAGTGGACAATAACATATATGTACTATACTTAACTGGCATCTCACCAGAATCCTAGAGGAGGCAAGTTAGCAAGAATTTTGGAAACAGAAGGAAACCATCCCTCCAACTACAGCTAAACACAGCCCAGTTTGTTCACTTTTCAAGCTTGTCCGTAATAACTTATTTCAACAAAGAACAATCATTGATAATTATATTGTTATTTACAAAGTATTTGGGGAAATTATCTCATTTGATCTTTTAGAATAAACCCAAATAGAAATAATATAAGTATTATTATCTCTATTTTACAAGTGAGGTTTGGAAAAATTAAGGCATTTGCCCAAAGTCACAAAGATAGCAAGTGACAGAACTGGGAAGAGTACTTGGGTACTCTGACCATACCACAACTGCCTTCTTGCAGAAGTTGTTACTATAAATAAGACTTGGAAGAGATCACGAGATGGAAATGAGAAGGGAGGGTATTTCAGGCATAGGGGAAGCTAAAGAAAAATCAATGGGCTGTGAGATCAAGGGTCTTGTTTAAGGAACAGAAAGGAGGTCAGTGTTACTGGTTCAAAGAATATATAAAGAGAAATAAGGTCTAAGAAAACTGGAAAAATAGAAAGGGACTGAATTACAGTCTTTAATAGCCACATTTAGATGTACAGCATGTTTTATATGAATAATCTCATTAAGCCTCACAACTACCCTGTAAGGTAGATTTCTTCACTATTTCTTCACATTTTGCATGTAAGAAAACTGAGGCATAAAGTGAGTGATTAATAAACGCTCATTCCCCTGACTTAATTGTATCAGCTTAGGTGAGCTACACCAACACTTTAGACCTCTATCTCTTCTTGTGTAAAATGGCAATAATAAAACTTTCAAGGTCATTGTGAGAATAAAGTAAAATGAAATAAGAAAGTGCTTCATAATCAGAAAGCGTTATGAAAATGTTAAGTTGTTATTGTTGGGCAAATTCTCCACTGGGCAACTACTTCCAACTTTTCAGGCTTCTCTGACATTTGTTGTTCAGGTTTTTCTTGACTCGTGTGACTGTTCATGATCACATTTGAGATTTTCTTAGGGAAAGGACTGGAGTGGTTTGTCATTTCCTTCTCCAGATCACTTTTCAGATAAGAAAACTGAAGCAAAAAGGGTTAACTCAAAGTTGCTCAAAGTCACCATGCTGGTAAGTGTCTAAGGCCATATTTGAACTCAGAAAAAAGTCTTCCTGAATTCATGTCAGTATTCTATCCACTATGCCACCTAGCTAACCTACCTCTCAGCTTTACTGACTCATATTTAATGTTTAGTAAATAAACCTTTAAATGCATTAGAAAAATCTGCTATCGTAAAAGAATCCTTTGGGAATATCAATAATTTTGTTGTTCTAGGAATCAGATGATATAAATTGAACTCCTGCTTCTGACATTTTCATGTCAGATATGTGACCATAAGCAAGTCATGTATCTCTCAGAGTCTAGTTTCCCCATCTGTTAAATGGAAGCAATAATACCTATATAGTATATATGTCACAGGCTTCAAGTGAAATCCAAATGAGATAACATATTAAAGTACCTTAAAGTGAGATGTAAATCAGTTATTATTATTTTTTGCAAGGTAATTGGAGTTAAGTGATTTGTCCAGGGTTATATAGAGCTAGTATTAAGTATCTAAGATCAGATTTTAACTCGAATCTCATGGAACTCACAGCCTAATGTGAAAGAAAACATGAAAGTAAATGTATGCTTACAAGGCATGTGGAATAAATTGGAGACAATCAAGAGAGAAAAGGAAAAACAACAACAACAAAACCCAACTATGTGCTACTTTGCAGAAGCTTAGTATCTTCCTGGGTAAATGAAAGAGCAGAAGGTTATTCCAATGAAGCAAACACCTACTTGTTCACTTTCCCGAGTCTCAAGATAACTTGGGAAGTGTTTTCTTGCCTACGAAATTAATAGAATGATACTAGGTAGGAATGAGGTAGGAAAAGAAAGAATGTGACCTATGTGAGACACAATGAGGAGCCCCATATTATTGTAATGAGTTCTCATATTGCAGAACAGTAGGAAATAAAGATGGAAATGAAGCTAGAGAATGGATCTAATTCTAGAGGTCCTCTAAAACAAGTAAATGACTTTTGAATGTGGTGCAAATGAGATTCTTTGCAGCTGTTCATCATATCACAACAAAAGCAGCCAGGTTTCTTTAGAATCTATGTGCATGTAATAGAGGGGGGGAGTCCTTGCTAGAACACTGCAGTAATCTAAGCATAAGTTGCTGAGTTCATCAGAATTGCACCGAAGGGTGACAAGGAAACTAAGAACTGAAAGCCAAGTCAGCACTATTAAAAGAGACAGCGACAAGCGTTTTGCTTCAGAGCACCTTTTCATTATTATGAGTGTATAGGAATATTGAGCTGAAAGAAATGAAGAAATAGATTGTTTCAGAGAGATATAGAAAGATTCATATGAACAGATACAGAATGAAGTGAGCAGAACCAGAAAAACAATTTATACTATAACATCAATATATTTTTTAAAATTAGACTTGTATTAACTGATGCAGGTGAAATAAGTAGAAGCAACGATTTATATGCTAATAACACTGCAAAGTATTATAAACAATATGAAGATGAACAATTTTGAAAACTGTAAGAATTATGATCAAAACAATGACTATCCTTGATTTCCAAAGGGCAAATGATATACCATACTACCCTAATCAATGTGACAGATTTAGGATGCATATATATATATATATATATATATATATATATATATAACTTTTATATATGTGTTTATATGCTGTTACTGAGTCATTTCAGTTATGTCTGACTCTTGTGAACCCATCTAGGCTTTTCTTAGCAAAAATAACTAGAATAGTTTGCTATTTCCTTCTCCAGTTCATTTTACATATGAGAAAACTGAGGCAAACAGGGTTAAGTGACTTGCCCAGAGTCACACAGCTAGTGTCTGAAGTCACATCTGAGCATTTCTGACTCTTGGCTCAGCACACTATACTTTGAGCCACCTAATTATCCCTGTGTACATACATATATTTGTATATGTACAACCAAAGAGGAAATTTGTTTTGCTTGACTATGGGTGTTTATTAGCAAGAGTTTGCTTTTTTTTCCCTATTTTTAAATGAAAGAAAAGAAAATAGATTTCTCTTCATTAAAAAAATTAAAAAGAGATTGGTAATAGTACAGATGTGGAATGTTCTAAGCACTTTCAGATGAGGTCATTCTACTGTTACTTTTGCTTACTTGCTTTGCTTGTTACAAGAGTCCCCTGACAGAGTGGGGGTAATTTATAACTGTTTATAATATAAAATCAAAGCATATCAATAACACTTTTTTTAAAATGAAGACATGAGTGTGAAATTCAGTAAGTGGTTTGAGAAAAAGGAAGAGTGAATGAACCATCTAGCCAAAAGTAAATTGGCATAGTGGATAGGCAGAACTGGTTTTGGAGTAAGGCAGACCTAGATCGAAGTCCTGCCTTATTAATTGTGTGACTTAAACTATCTGAACTTAAGTTTCAATATCTGTTTAAAAAAAATGAGAGGGATAATAATGTCTACAGCAACTAAATTACAACATGAAGTACTTTTTCCAATCTCAAAGCACCATAGAAGTGTTTATTATAGTTTTTCTACTTTTTTATCTTTTTGATGGAGTTTACATATCCTGCTATTCTTTTATGTTTAATATTCTTCAGATAATTATATAGAATAACTTTTTTGTAACTGAATAAAAGTATTAGGATATTAATTCACCTGCTGCAGGCTTGATGAATACATCTTTAAGATAATTTCAATAGCAGACAGGAATTGTGGGAATAATATGTTGTTCATGCTATTCCCATAGTTCTGACTTGTTCTACTACATCTCTATATTTTGAAAGCTTAGAAATAAGGAAAACTGGGCATGCTGTTAAAAACATTGTTCTTTTGTGGAACAATGTTACAACTAGGAGATTGTGGACAACAACTTTGATAAATTACAATGTTCCAATTCCAGCACAATTTATTTATTGAATATCTTAAGGATATCCTAAGATCTTCATTTCTAACATGAAAATTTGTCACCTGTTAACTTTTGTAAGACATTGAACTTCTGATGTACAATTGTAGCCACCAGTTCGTGTCTTGTTAAGTGCTCATTAGGTTTATTTTTCCAACCTGCAATGTGTTGGTTAGTTTCTACTATTTCTTTACATAATCTGTGCTGATTAATAAATCTGGGCTCCTTAAGCACAATCTTTCTATAATTTCTGGTAACAATGACTGGTATGGAATTGCCATCAGCAACTCCCTCCATTTCTATAAACAAAACCACCTGAATCTGTTGGTTGAGTGGAATATTCCGTATGAGTGCATTTGAACTCTGCTCTTCGTTTTTAGCCATTTTATAACTTTCCCCAGAGGTTAACCACTTTCAAATATGTTGGACAAATCCAGGGGCAAATATCTATTTAAAACTTATTTTACTATTGCTAAGTGAAGTGTTATCTGTTTGTTCCAAAAAGTATTGCATTTTGATTGTAATTTGTCAATCTTCTTCCTTCTTTTTGATGAGGAAGTATTGATTTCTCTGTTTAATTATTGTATACATTTTTTGTTAGGATACTTTCCAAGTCTGTTCTTTTACCTGGTTTTTGCAGAAATAGGAAGTGGGCTTTCTATTCTGTTGTTGTTATTGAATCATTTCAGTCATGTCCAACTCTCTATGATCCCATTTTCTTTCTTTTTTTTTTATTAAAGCCTTTTATTTTTCAAAACATATGCACAAATAATTCTGCAACATTAGCCCTTGCAACACCTTGTGTTCCAGTTTTCCCCCCTTCTCTCACCCTACCTCCCTTAGATGGCAAGTAGTCCAATATATGTTAAACATGATAGAAATATATGTTAAATCCAATATATGCATCCATATTTACACAATTATCTTGCTGCACAAGAAAAATCAAATCAGAAAAGAAAATAATGAAGAAAATGAAATGCAAGCAAACAACAACAAAAAGAGTGAGGATGTTAGGTTGTGATCCACATTCAGTTCCCACAGTCCTCTCTATGGGGGTAGATGGTTCTTTTAATCATAAAACCATTGGAACTGGTCTGAATCATCTCATTGTTGAAGAGAGTCATGTCCATCAGAATTCATCATCATATAGTCTTGTTGCCATGTACAATGATCTGCTCATTTCACACAGCATCAGTTCATGTAAGTCTCTCCAGGCCTCTCTGAAATCATCCTGCTGGTCATTTCTTACAAAACAATAATATTCCATAATATTACTATACCATAATTTCTTCAGCCATTCTCCAATTGATGGGCATTCTCTCAGTTTCCAGTTTCTTGCCACTGCAAAAAGGGCTACCACAAACATTTTTGCACATGTGGGTTCCTTTCCCTCCTTAAGAACTCTTATATCCTTTGTATCTTATATCTTCTTGTATCCTTTGGGATACAAGCCCAGTAGAAACGCTGCTGGGTCAAAGGATATGCACAGTTTGATAACTCTTTGGGCATAATTCCAAATAGCTCTCCAGAAGGGTTGGATCCATTCACAATCACAATCCCATTTTCAAGGTTTTCTTGGCACTAGAATGGTTTGCCATTTCTTTCTCCAGCTCATTTTACATATGAAGAACTAAAAGAAACAGGGGTAAGTGACTTGTTCAGGATCACACAGCTGGAAAGTATTTGAGGTTAAATTTGAATTCAAGTCCTCCTGACTCCAGACTGCCCTGAGATTTAATTGGGCTCCTTTTAAGAAGTCCATCCTTGGAACAGCTAGATGGCTCAGTGGATAGAGCATTGGCCCTGGAGTCAGGAAGACCTGAGTTCAAATCCAGCCTCAGGTACTTACCAATTCCTAGCTGTGTGACCCTGGGCAAGTCACTTAACCCCAATTGCCTGGCCCCCCCAAAAAATAATAATAATAAATAAGAAGGCCTTCCTCTGGAAGGGGAACTATGAATCATGAAACTCCTTCTTTATTAAGCAGAGACTTCTGAGGAATGAGCGGGTAACTTTGAAGCTTTAAAGCTATGGTGGTATTTGGGTTTCTCTGGTTCAGGTAATACGATACAAGTTTTGGTTGGAGCTCAAACCAATGTAGACTTCTCAAACAAAATTCTCTGAGCAAGCTCAGAAAACATCTGAGACTTTTGTTTTATCTAGTCAACTTCCTTTAGGAGCTGTATGGAAAGAATTCTCACTGCAGCGCAAGGATTTACTGAAGATCTTTAACAGGAGCTGCCTTCTGATTTTGTTGCCCTATATTCTCTCTTTTAAGATATACTCTCTTTTAAGAAGTTCATTTGGTTTTCCTAAGGACATCAATTTAAAAAAAACATTTTTTAAAGTTAGGGACTAAGTTATTGTTACATTACCAATACACATAGGCCAGAATACACATAGAGTGTGTATACAATTCTTTACAAGTCTCCATTGCTATATTTCATGTTCATAGCAGAACTAGGACTTTATGGTTAAGGGTAGAATTTTCAATAATGGCACACATTATACTCCACAATCTTGGGTTTACCCTTTCAAACGCTTTAAGGTTTGTCTCCATGTACACACCTGGCAGATATCCCAAAGATGCAGTAGTTGCTAGCTTTGCTAAACTGAAAGCAAATTCTGGAAAGGGGACCCTGGACTGCTGGCATCAAGGCAGGCACAGATCTAGGAGAAGTAATGGAAAGACAATAGATATCAAAGGCATCATTATGAAAATCCTGTGACTTCTTGTTGTTTTGTCCATCTGCTGGAACTGTGGGATGATATTCAAGGCTCTCTCACATATACATGATGAAAGAATTTATTTGAAACAATTTAGCTGATGGCTTAAGTAGGCCATCATCTGTTGGAAAATTTAATTATTATACCACTTCTTTCGATAATTCATATAGTAACATACTGATTTTCTGTAGGGCTAAAAGAATGACAGTGTACACAAAGAGTGTCATGCATATAAACCTGTTTCATACACATATTTCATTTCCACACATCAAAAGGTGATAATTCTTTTTTCCCATTATTAATATACAATATGGATTCTAATATTCTAATAATTCAATTCACATGTCCAAAACAGCACACATGTCAGAACTTGTGTAGCATGGTATAGGGAAAAGAACAATGGACTGGACCTCAGATCAGAGAACCTGTGTTCAAATCCTTATATTTTCCTTCTTATGCAATTCTGGGCTAGTCATTTGACTTCTGTGGGCCTCGAATGTCTCTTATGTAAAACAGAATGTTAAATTAAGGTAAGTAACTGTGGAAGACTAGAGACCTTGGGAGTCAGAGCCATATATTTCAGACTAATATTAAGAGGAGAAGGTGGTTTGAGAAGAAGAGTAGAGAGAAAACAGACTCAGTAGGGTAGTAAACCTGTGACCTGATCACTAGGATCCTAGGATTACTAGATACCAATGTACCTAATTCTAACATTTTCCCCTGCCAAGTCTAAGTCATAAGCAAAGTAAAATGTTAATGTTTTTGATACTATTTGGTGAATACTGAAAGAACCTCATGTTCATAAATATCAAGCAAGCAAAAGCATTTATTAAATACCTCCTATATGCCAGACTCTACACTAAGCACTAGAGATACACAAATAAACAACCAAAAAACCAACCAATCAGTCTTTTCCTTTGAAGAACTTACATTCTATCATGGAAAACAGCATGTAGGTTTGCCCCGTTTTTTTTTCATAGTTCATATCTCAAGCTAGTGTATACAGCAGAAAAGCCCACATAGGGGATTAATTACGGAGGGGTAATTCATACCTCCAATCCACTTCTGGTGATGGCATGAAAGGGCTCTCAAAGACCTGTTATTTGGCATACTGCTCCAGTACACTCACTACCCAATTTCTTCTAGTTGCTCTGTTCCTCTGTTACTATCTTATCTGTATTATTTCTTCATAGCCAGCCAAGCCATCTCAGCCAAAGTATAGCAAGGTGTGGTTACTAGAACTCTCTCTGAAAGGTTGACAGTTCTTTAATCATAGCAACTACATCCCCTTCTACTCCTACAAAATATAGATGGTGTCCCAAAGGAAATATTAGGTATTTCTATTTTTACCCCTATGTTTGGATTAGAGGTTAAAGTTTTCTTTACAATTGATTAGCTCATTTAGAATTTAGACAATTGGACACACTTCCAAGATTCTGAATTGACTGATAATGAATTTAAACCACAATAAAAAGTGGCCAAAGGAGACCCAGTCAGTGTTGACTCTCTATCTAGCCCCCAATCTTGTCATTATTATGCATATCTGTCAACAGTAAAGCTGCTTTGATGCTATAATTAGGCCAGTGAAAAACCATCTTCCTAAAAATATTTTCTAGAATTTTACCAGAAATAAAAACTAAAGTTCTTTGCTCTATAATTTGTAGGCTCCATTCTCATCTACTTTTAAAAACTGGAACATTTTCTCTTCTTCTAGCCACTCACTTATTCTTTACTAAAGTAAGTTCCACTGAGAGATAGGAGGCAGCTTGAGCCAGATGTATCAAAGGACTACCACCATCTCAATCACCACTTACCCTGAGACCGTAATGGAAGCAGCACAGGATCCTAAACCCAACAGTCCTTCAAATAAATATGTCCTTCCCAGAAATTTGGTCCTGCTTCAATCTCAGCACTCATACTCACCACTGGGGGAAGGAAATCCTGTGAACAAGAGGTCAACCCTTCATCCCCATTAAATGCTGCCCATGGGGCAAGTAAGTTTGCCTAGCTAAAGCAACAACAATTCATGAGGAAAAGAAAGGCATATAACTGGCCTCCTTCTTCTGTTACTACTAGAACCAAAGGACTGCTGCATCATCCAGTCTGAGAAGTCCAAAAGGAGCTCAACAAAGCTCCACAAAAATGTGCTACAGTCCCATTAAAGAGCTTTTGAAAAACCTTTCGTTGTCCTCAGATTTCCTTGCCTGTCTTTGTTCATTTAACTTTCACAGAAGGAATCACAGCAATCCCCTAGTCTAACCAGTGAATGAAAGGAGTTCTTCAATAAAACATAGTAGATAAAAAAATGTTCATTTGCACTTCTAGCTGTGTGACCCTGGGCAAATCACTTAACCCCAATTGCCTCAGCAAAAAAAAATGTTCATTCAGCTTTTCATTGAATATCTCTTCAAAGCATCCCACTGTCCTTTTGAACAGTTTTAATTATTAGAATTTTTCCTGATGTCACACCTGGTAGGTGTGTGACCTTAAGCGAATCACTTAATACTATTTGACTCAGTTTCGTCTTCTGTAAAATGAATTAGAGAAGGAAATGACAAACCACTCAAGTATCTTTGCTAAGAAAACCCCAAATGGGGTCACAAAATAAATTGGTCACAAGTGAAATGTTTGAACAACAATCCTTCATGTACAAACCTTTGATTTCTACAGTGAAACAATTTGCCCCTCTGAATCTTCTGTCCTCCAGGCTAACCATGCTCATTTCCTTCAACTGATACTCATATGGCATGGACATAAGGTTCTTCACTATCCTCTAGATGCTCTTCAGCTTATCAATGTTCTTATTGGCTCCCATAATTTGAGCACAGTACTTAAGATGAAGTCTGATAAGGAGAGTATAAATGGAAGCATCACCTCTCTATTTCTGGAAACTGTTGTTATTCAGTTATGTTTAAATCACTGTGACCTCATTTGGGTATCAAATTTTACATATCATTTTACAGATAAAGAAACTAAAACAAACAGGGTTAAGTGACATGTCCCGGGTCATACAGCTAATCAGTGTTTGAAGCCAGATTTGAACTTGTGAAGATAAATCTTTCTGATTCCAAGCCCACTTCTCTATTTTCTGTACCTCCTAGGTGCCTTCTGAAAACTAGGCCCTTGTTAATGTAGCCCAAATTGACATTAGATTTTTTTGCGAATCACATTATGTTGTTGATTCATATTGAGTTTATACTAAAGATAAGTAGATAGATAGTTAAGAAAGCAACTAATTGCCCTTGATGAACTCATTGGCAAAGATAACAAACAGGGAAAAAAATGGAAAATGATACTTGTTGGAAGCACTGTAGAAAAACAGGCCAAGTAATAAATTATTGGTGGGCTTTGAATTAGTCTAGACCTTCTGGAAATCTATTTCAAACTATGTTACAAAAATGCTAAACTGAGAATGTTTTTTGGTCCATATATTTTACTGTACTCCAAAGAAAGAGGATAAAGACCCATGTATACAAAAATATTTATACCATCTTTTTTTCGATGTAGCAAAAAAGGAGGGGAGGAGACCAACAGGGTGCTCTTTAGTTGAGGAGGGTGCCTACACAAATTTCATTTTAAAATCTAAGTTGGCAACTCAGTAGCATAGTAGATAAAGTTCAAGATTTGGAGTCAGGAAGATCTGAATTCACATATTGCCCCTGACACTTACTAGATATGTGGTCCTGATCAACTTATCTCACTCAGCCACAATTTCCTCATTTATAAAACATGGATAATGATTGCACCTGTGTTACCAGAGTGTTATGAAAATCAAATGAACATTTGTAAATAACTTCTCAAACCTCAAAGCACTATTACCATACTACCAATATTTTTGAGATCTTTGTGTAACCACATCAAGAAATACCTTTTTTCCCTCCTCATAGTAATTATTCCTCTTTTGTTCCCAGATTTTCATTCTAAAGAGCTCTCATCACTCTTGGGCAGACTTTCCTTGAAGTATTTTACTTCATGGAATCTTACCAATCTTTATTATGCATTTTTAAAATCTGCTTTCTCAAAATCTAAAGTTCATGTCAGACTATGCTCAGATTGCCTTTCCTCTTTCACATAGTCTAGGATGGATTGGTCACTTCCCCCCAGCATTTCTAGCAACCAATTCCATCATTCTAGCATTCTAGCAACCAATTCCTCCCTATTAGCAAGAATTAGGTCCAGATCACTTGCTGACTGGGAGAGGGGTTGAGGGAAAGGAGGGGAAAAAATAGAATACAGGGTTTTGTAGGAGTGAAGTCAAATATTATCCATGCATATGTTTTGAAAAATAAAAAGCTATAATTTAAAAAAGAAGAAGAACCTAACAGAGCATAGATGAAGTGATTTATCCAAGGTCACACAAAAAGTAAGAGAGAAAGCCAAGATTTGAATACAAATTTTCTGATTCTGAATCTAGTGCGCTTTCCACTGTCATGAGGAGGAGGAAGAGTACTTTATGTTTGGAACTGTGCTAAGTACTGGGATTCCAAAATAAGAAAACCAATAATTAATGCAAATTTAAATAAAAGTCATTGGTGTAAGGAAGAAAGTAGGAAATATACTTCCTGTTAGATGTAGAAATATGTTTAAAATAATTGCACATGTTTAACTTATATTGGATTTCTTGCTGTCTAGGGGATGAGGATGGGGGTGGTAGGGAGGGAGAAAAATATAGAACACAAGGTTTTACAAGGGTGAATGATGAAAATTATCTTTGCATGTATTTTGAAAAATAAAAATCTATAGGACAGCTAGATGGTGTAGTGGATAGAGCACTGATTCTAAAGTCAGGAGAATCTGAGTTCAAATCAAGCCTCGCATACTTAATACTTCCTAGTTGTATGATTCTAGGCCAGTCACAACTCCAATTGCCTCAGAATTTAGGACAAAAGTTAAATTATTTCAGCTTTTTTAAACATTTTAATAAAATTAATAAAAAATTAAAAGCTATTATTTAAAAAAAAAGAATTCTATCTAGAATAACCAATAGCTAAACATTTGTTAAGTAACTAGTATGTGCCAGATACTGTGCTAAGTGTGGACAAAAAGCAAAAGACGAAGCCTACTCCAAAAGAACTCATGGTTTAATAAGGTAGAAAATATGCAAATAATTGTCCACAAACAAGGTCCTGACAGGAAAACTTAGAAATAAAAAGCAGAAATGGGCACTGTTTTCTATGAGAAAGGCTTCTCATAGAAGGTAGGATTTTATCTGGAATATGAAGGATTCCAGGGAAACCAGGAGGTAGAGATGAAGAATAAGAGCATCTCAAGTATGGGGGACAGACAGTGAAATTTCCCAGAGTCAGGAGATAATGCCCTTTTTCCCATTGTTAGTTTTTCCACTTCTTGAAGGAGCAAATTATCACTAATACAAGTCAAGAAGTTATTAGCTAATACAACTCTTATAATTCTATCCAGACTCCACTTAATTCGATTTAGAACAAATCTGATGATGTGTGGTGCAGTTCATTTTCGGTCCTTTAAATAAATTTCATGTCTTAAGCTCTTAAGAACTTTGTAGATGATCTTTTTGAACTTTAGAAACTATTATTCATTGTTGGAGGGGATGTGGGAAAACTTGGTCACTAATACATTGTGGTGGAACTGTGAACAGATCCAGCTGTTCTGGAGAACAATTTGGAACTATATTCAAAAAGTTATCAAACTGTGCATCCCCTTTGATCCAGCAGTGTTTCTACTGGGCTTATATCCCAAAGAGATCTTAAAGAAGGGAAAGGAACCCATATGTGCCAAAATATTTGTGGCAGTCCTTTTTGTAATGGCTAGAAACTGAAAATTGAATGACTGCCCATCAATTGAAGAAGGGCTGAATAAATTATAGAATATGAATGTTATGGAATATTATTATTATGTAAGAAATGCCCTGAGCAACAAGAAAGCTGTTCGGTTCTGCACACATATATTGTATCCAAGATCTACTGTAATCTATTTAACATGTATAGGACTGCTTGCCATCTTGGGGAGAGGGTGAAGGGAGGGAGGGGAAAAATCAGAACAGAAGTGAGTGCAAGGGATAATGTTGTAAAAAATTACTGTCAATAATACTGTCAATAATAAATAAATAAATTTTTAAAAAATAAAAATAAATAAAAAAAATTTAAAAAATTAAAAAGAAATGACCAGCAGGATAATTTTAGACAGGCCTGGGGAGCCTTACATGAATTGATGCTAAGTGAAATGAGTAGAACCAGGAGATTATTGTACCCAGCAACATCAGTGTTATATGACAATCAATCCTGATGAACATGACTCTTTCCAACAATGATTGATGCCAGTTCCAGTGATCTTGTGTTAAAGAGAGCCATCTGCACTGGAGAGGACTGTGGGTATTGAATGTAGATCACAACATAACATTTTCACTCTTTTTGTTGTTGTTTGCTGCATTTTGTTTTCTTATTCATTTTCTTTCCTTTTTGATCTGATTTTTCTTGTGCAGCAAGAGAATTATATAAATATGTTTACACATATTGGATTTAAGATATATTTTAACATGTATAACATATATTGGATTGCTTGCCATCTAGGGGAAAGGGTAGGGGGAAGGAGGGGAAAATTTAGAACACTAGGCTATGCAAGTGTCAATGTTGAAAAATTATTCATGCATATGTTTTGAAAATAAAAAGCTTTTAAAAACTATTATTCCTTTATTCTTGATTTAATATGCAATTAAGTGTGAAAACATTAGTTATATTAATATATTTGCTACAACTGCTGACTTTTACTCCCATTAAAATATCCACAAGCATAAGTAGTCAGATGTTCTTCTTTTGACAGAGAGTGAGCTCCTATAAATAACTGGATAACTGAAGTCTCTTGTCACTTATACACGTAATCTATTTCCTGAATTCCACATTTATTTCTTCTTTGTGTTCAAGTGACTACTATAATATCAAAAAAATTTTTTTTGTTTTTCCATTTGTTGATCTTCACTCAACTCTCTCCATCATGCTTCCCTCTTCCCTCTCTCCTTTCCGCATTTCTAGATTTCCTCTCTACTACCTCATCTGTCTTTCTTATGTGTCCTATTCATTTTGAGTAAGTTATATTCATTCATCCTGATCCACATTCTAGCCATAGATAAGATTATATCAAGTCTTGGTAAAATCTAAGTCTCCTCCTCATCTTGCTTAATACCTAAACTTTGTACATTTATATATACACAGCTGAGGCAATAATCAGTTGTACAATTTTCTCCTTTTCTTTCTTTTATTTTTTTTTTATTTTTATTTTATCAACTTCTGAGCATCTCAGTATAGGCTAAGGCAGCTAAGTGGCACAGTAAATAAAGTCCTGGTTCTAGAGACAGGAAGTTATTGTTATTTAGTTGTTTTAGTGTTCTACAACTCTGAGTGACCCTGTATGGGATTTTCTTGGGCAAAGAGACTATAGTGAAAAATAGTTTTCAAAAGATACTGGAGTATTTTGCTATTTCTTTCTCCAGTGGACTCAAGCACACCTGGGTTCAAATCTGGCCTCAGATACATTAGCTATGTGACTCTAGATGTGCCTTAGGTTCCTAATCTGTAAAATGGGTTCCTATTTTCCAGGGTTATTGTGAAGATCAGATAAGATAATAATTGTAAATTGCTTAGCATGGTACCTGGCTCATAATAAGCTCTAAATAAATATTGTTGTTGTTATTTTCTATCTGAAACATTTCCCTCAACTGTAAAGTGGGGATCATAGTAGCACCTATCTCCCAGAATTATTATGAAGAGCAAATGGAATAATATGAAATTTGTAAATTGCTTAAGACAGTTTCTGGCATATAATGTGTGCTTAATAAATATTTACCTCTCTCTTCTTTCCCACCTCCTTTTTGTAAGAGAAAGTAATGAGGAACACGTGCAAAAATGTTTGTGGCAGCCCTTTTTGTACTGGCAAGAAACTGGAAACTAAGTGGATGCCCATCAATTGGAGAGTGGCTGAATAAATTATGGTATATGAATGTTATAGAATATTATTGTTCTATAAGAAATGATCATCAGGATGATTACAGAGAAGCCTGGGGAGATTTACATGAACTGATGCTGAGTGAAATGAGAAAAACCAGGAGATTAGTGTAAAGATCTTTTTTTCTTTTTGATCTGATTGTTCTTGTGCAGCATGATAATTGTGGAAATATGTATAGAAGAACTGCCCATGTTTAACATATATTGAATTACTTGAGGAGTAATCTAGAGGAGAGGCTAAGGGGAAAGGAAGAAAAAATTTGGAACACAAGGTTTTGAAAGAATGAATATTGAAAATTATTCATGTATATGTTTTGAAAATAAAAAGCTTTAATAAAAAAAATTTTTTAAAGTAATGGGGAGAGAGGCATAATTTTTAGTACACTGTGTGAATTCCAGCAATTCTATCATCTACATGTTTGAATTTATAGGGCCAAATCATGGGGAAATTGCTGCTTTTTCCCCTTGATGTGAGCCCTCTCCTCCAAGATTATATCAAAGACATATAATTTCCTTACTGTGGAACTCCCTCCCTCATCACTGATTACAAACTAATCAGTAATTATGTACTCTACAGATTCCCTCACCTCTGTGTAAGCAGTGATTCATTTATATGGCTGCAATCATTAATGCTAAGCCCACATATAAGGGGCTTTAGCATGATGTTTCCATACTAGATGTGAAGGCTCACAAAAGAAATAGAAGATTAAGGTCCTGCTGCAGAGGAGTACAAGGTAGAGTATAAATAGGATTGCCAAATGAAGAGGTATAGTCTCATCAAGAATATTCTGAACCCGTTTCTAGAAATTCAACCACTGCTGAATCCTAGCTATAGTTCCTATAATCGTAGGGTTGACAAGGTCTTCCAAGATCACCTAGGCCTGCTTATATCTCAGGGGATATCCCCTCTAAAACACCCAAATGGAAGCTGAATATCCAAACTCTTACTGAATACCTCCAATGATGGGCAACTGACTGCTTCCTGCAGCCAGCCCACTCCTCCATATGAACTGAAATTATCTTTCATCCTCTTGTATATGATCTATATGGTGAGGTTCACACACACATGGCCAGAGTTAGCCCAGTTTGGGAGGCTCCAAAGGAAAGTAAGAGAGAAGAGATATTAGTCTGAAGATCTACAGCCATTGTGCTGACCTCATTTTTGTAAGCCTGGATAGTACACCAGTGCCGTGTGAGGAAACTGAATCACTTCTAATTTAATTGTTTTAGGAAGATTCTGAGGTCCTTTTTCCAGTTGAAGTGCCTAGAATTCAAACTCTATTGCAGGAGAACACAATTTCAGTGGACTGGCCATGTTGTTCAAATACCAAACATACATACATTTGCCTAAAAGATTATTTTACAGGCAAATTGTCACCTGGAGGTCAGAAGGAAGACACTCTCAAGGTCTCTTTGAAGAGCTTTGGAATTGATTGTGAGACATAGATCACACTGGCACAGGACTTCCCAGCATGGACAGCCCCCAACAAAGAAGGCACTATATTCTATGGGTAAAACAGAATTTCAGTAGCTCAAAAGGAACATGAGATATACAAATTTAGAACCATTTCCACTCCAAATGTTTAGATGAGCTATTTGTTCCTGAACTGTAGAGAACCTCCCAAGCATATATTGGTCTAATCAATCAGTTGAATACACTGGGCACCTTGACCCCAACATAGTGATGCCATTTTGATTCTCTTTGAGAATGAAGGACAACCACCATATAACTTATATAGTACATAGCTGATTCTCCTAAAACAATGTGAGCTCTATGAAGGCAAGGTCAGTGATTACATATTTATTTAATAAATATTTACATAAATTATTAAATTAAATATTTTAAAATATTATTTTAAATATTATTAAATTAAAAATTTACAGCATATTGACTTAATAAAAGTTTGTTGGCCTACTGACAATTCTACTTCTCAGGAAATTTTTTATTTATATTGAGCTGAAATCTGCCTCTCTCAAATTAATACTAGTTATGACTAATTTGATCCTCTAGTGTCACATAGGGTAAGTTTTGTCACTCTTCCAGCAAAAGCCTGTTAAATGCTTGAAGACAACTATTAATTACAACTGGATTCTCTTGATGAAAAATTCCTAGTTCCTTAAGCTGATGCTGTCATGATCTAGACTCTTAAATACTGCACCATTCCAGGTATGCTACTTTGCATTTACCCTCTGTTTCTCACCTCACACAAAGAAAAAGGAACATGGTATCTTATGAAGAGATAGTTAAAATAGGTGCTAATGAGGCCTTGGTGGAGTTGGTGCCTCTCAGAAAGAACTCCAAGGCCCACAGTGTTCCCAAGTAGTCTTATTAATGCTTGCACCTACCAAGTTGTAGCTTTTTGCCCTGACAAAGCAAGATATTTGATCCTCGCCAGGCCTGCTAGTAAGAAATATGACCAATAAAATGGAACATTTTTGGCACGTACATTCAGTTTTCTATGGTATTTGGCCTAGGACCAGGGAGAAAGAGACAATCTAGGAAACAATCATAGTCAGCAAAGAGCCAGCACTGTCATTAACACTCAGCATTTTAAAATATAAATTAAGAGTACTCTCTGGAAATTCTAACTAATATAATCCATGATGATCCAGGAAGTCCATTCATTTATTCATTTGTTCATCTATTTGACAAACATTTGCTCAGTTGTTTCTGATGGGCCAGAAGGTACCTACTCAAAAACTGAGTGGGAAGAAATTTCAAATAAAGATTTGATGTTAACAGCTCATCTACTGGAACACACCAAAATAACTGATTGATTGGGTCAAAACTTCAGGAAGAGAATATGCCCATCATTGTTGTTTCTAATGAGTTTTTGCTGTTGTTCAGTTATTTTCGGGTATGTCCAACTCTGTATGGGGTTTTCTTGGAAAAGGTAGTGGAATGCTTTACCATTTCCTTCTTCAGTTCGTTTTACAGATGAGGAAACTGAAGCAAACTGTAGTGTCCTCTGGTTCGTTTTTTGGGGGGTCTCTGGGAGCAGTCTTCTTTTCAGTTCAGTAATCATCACAAAAGTAGCCAGGAGTTAAAGTCCAAATCCTTTATTATCTCCTTCTTGGGGCTGGGCAATTTTCTGGACAGCCTTTCAGTCTGGCCTTGGTCTCAATGGGGGAAGTTCAGGAGTCCAGGCCAGTCTCCAGGAAGATCGAAGATCAAATTGAATTTCTTCCCTTGGTTCTGAGAGCTTAAGCTCCTGCCTCCAGTCCTTTGTCTTCTCTGCCTCTGCCAGATTCGCTTCCGTGGCTGTCAGTCCCTGCTTATATGCTCTACACTGAATATAAGCCAATCATTATATCCCTGGGAAACCATTATTTGTTGTAGGATTAAATCAATCATACTGAACCATGCTAAATTAGTTAACTATTGTCTCTATCAATTCCACTGACTTAGCTCCTTGTAAGAATTCTTTGTTTCAAGTTCAGAGTTCTGGCCCATAATAGCAAACAGCATGAAGTGATTTGCTCAGTGTCACAAAAATACTAAGTGTCTGAGACCAGATTTAAACTACAAAGATGTCTTCTTGATTTCAAGTCCATTGCTCTCTCCATTGACTTCCTAGTCAAGAAGTTAGTGCTGATTTGGAACTATGCCTAAAGGGTCATAAAACTGTGCATACCCTTTGATCCAACAGTGTTACTACTGGGCTTATATCTCAAAGATATCATAAAGGAGGGAAAGGGACCCACATGTGCAAAAATGTTCGTGGCAGTCCTATTTGTAGTGGCAAGAAACTGGAAACTGAGTGGATGCCCATCAGTTGGAGATTGGATGAATAAGTTATGGTATATGAATGTTATGGAATATTATTGTTCTGTAAGAAACTATCAGCCGGATGATTTCAGAGAGGCCTGGAGAGACTTACATGAACTGATGCTGAGTGAAATGAACAGGACCAGGAGATAATTGTGCATAGCAAGAAGATTATGTGATGATCAACTCTGATTTAGGCCAGTTCCAATGATCTTGTGATGATGAGAACCATCTACACCCAGAGAGAGGACTGTGAGAACTGAGGGTGTATTACAATATAGCATTTCACTCTTTTTGTTATGGTTTGCTTGAATTTTATTTTCTTTCTCATTTTTTACCTGATTTTTCTTGTGCAGCAAGATAATTGTATAAATATATATGCCTATTTTGAATTTAACATATATTTTTGCCATGGTTTAACATATATATTGAGTTATATGCCATCTAGGGGAGTGAGTGGGGAGAAATGGGGGAAAATTAGAAAACAAAGTTTTTCAAGGGTCAATGTTGAAAAAATTAACCTTGCATATGTTTTAAAAATTAAAAAAAAACTTCAATAAAAAATAAATTAGTGCTGACTTAAAAGGTAATGAAATCCAGAAGGAAATTATTTCAAATGAATTCTCCTAATCTGCACTAGTTATACAACTAACAGGGACACAATAAGCATTTATGAAATCTGATGTTTAGACATTAAATATTTTATTAGGTGCTGGAGATACAAAGACAAGACAAAAATTGGTCCCTGTCTTCAACTAATTTATATTCTACTGAAAGATACAGCATATGAATAGACAAGTAAATATACGATAATTTGAGGAGGGAGAAGCACCAATACCTGGGAGAATTAGGAAAAGTTTCCTGTAGAAATGGTCCCCACACTGAACATTTGAAGAAAACTAAGAATTCTAGGGAGGAAGGAGGACATTCTTTTTTATTCTTTTAAAGACAACTTTAATATTCATTTTTTTAAGAAATCTGGGTTCCAAATTTTTTCCCTCCCTCCTTCACCTCCCAGAAGAAGGTCATTCCAAACATGATAGATATCCAATGAGAGAGGAGAAATGCTGAGTTTGGAAAACAGCAAATGAGTTAGATTGATTATCACCTAGACAACAAGAGAATATTGTGAAATATTTTTTAAAAGTAGGCTAGAGTCAGATCACAAAGAACTTAAAAACAAAGTGGAAAGTTAGTATTTTATCCCAGAAGTAATTGGGTACCACTGAAGGTTTTGGATGGACAACTGGATGACAAAGTGGATAGAACACCAGGCCTGGAGTCAGAAGGCTCATCTTCATAAATTCAAATCCAGCCTCAGATATTTACTAGCTGTGTGTTCTAGGGCAAGTCACTTAACCCTGTTTGTCTCAGTTTCCTCATCTGTCAAATGAGCTGGAGATGGAAATGGCAAATTACTCCAATATTTCTGCCAAGAAAACCCTAAATGAGATCACAAAGAGTTCTGAAATGACTGAATAACAATAACAGAAGTTTCTTGAACTGTGATTTAGGAAAAATTATTTTGACAGCTACATGAAGGCTAGATTTCTATTTAGTACAGAGCTTTCTAACCTTGGGGAGACACATCCTCCTAGTATTGTTTTTTTTTAAATAAGTTCCCTGCTACCACCCATACAAGATGAAGTGAAAGAGAAGGTGAGAAGACCTGGATAATTGTTCTTGGGTGATTTTGCTATTGATGGTTTGACCCCAGGCAAATCACTTAATATATTTAAACCTCAATTTTCTTTTCAATAAAATGGGATGGTCTCCTCATTCTAAATCATATTACTTCATATATGGAGAATTGTGAGGGTTATAAAGAAGTATAATACACAAACCTGTGCCCTCAAGGAGTTTTCAGTGAATAGAAAACATATGCCTAAGACAATAAGGAACAACAGGAAGGCATGAACAAATCTCAAGTGAGCACTATAGCCTGCATAGGCTAAGACAGCTGCAGTCACAGATACAGTTTGTATTTTCAAAGCATCCCATAGAGCCTGGCTCTTGCCTCCTGATCCCAATGCTGGCAAGTTCAGAAATTGCCAGCAGGTGGATCATTGATGGTTTGGGCCATCTTCCTGCCATTCAATCAATACCTAGTCATGTCCAACTGAGGTGTGGCATTTTGTCCCACTATTACTAAATAGTTGAAAGAAATGATACATTTCAGTTAGAGATTAGGGAAAATAAAGATGAGATGGTGTGTGTTTCCCATCCAATTCACAGTCCTCTTGAAGTCTATACACAGGCTTCCTGCCATAGAGACATCAAAATGGAAAAGGGCCATAAGACATCAGAGTTGGTAGAGTCCAGAGCCCTTAGTAATCTTGTCTAATACCTTCATTTTCCAAAAGAGAATCAAAAGAGCTAGCACTAAGCTAGTGTATACTACCTAAGCACTACAATAGACTTTTTTCTAAAATGCAGAATTAACTGATATTTAATGTCCAGATCAAAGATTGTACCCTACTTAAAACACATGGGTGAGTACTGTCTTCAGTACTAAGGGTTACTACATTTTAGGAAGGGCTTGTTAAGCAGGCAGGCATTCAGACTAAGGAGTGACCTGGATGGCACAGAATGCAAGTATATACAGTGAGCATCATCTAAAATTCCAGATGTTTTGCTTGAAGACTTGGAGGAGGGAAAAGGAGAGAGGACCATATCTTTGACTATTTGCAAGTCTTGTCATGTGGAAGAGTTCTGCAGAATTGGGAGCAGCAGTAGATGGGAAAAAATGTTTTTTCCTCACCTTTCTCTTTCACCTCTACCTTTAAAAAAATTTTAATATCCTTCCTCTGAGTTTTTTCTCCCCACTTCTAATTCTTTCTTTTACATTCTTTTTCTTTTCTATTAGACTCTCAATCCTTACTCATTGGTAGTCATAACCCTGTGCTAAGCTAAAGTCTTCACATTTTCTTAGAGTTTCTAGAGAAATTTTACAGTTAGCTCTATCCATTTCTCCTTATTGGTCTTTCTTTAGTTACTCTCATCTACCCTATGGGTAAACTCGGAGGCTGGTTCTTTTCCAACTGCTCTAATCTCATTAGGGAGACCTCAGAGCAAACACTGTCTTCTCCTTTCCACTTCCCCTCTCTCCACAGTACCAGTAGGCACAGAATTCATGAAGCCAACTAACTTTGTCCAGCATTGAGGTCCATGATAGATAAAGTGACATAAAGAACTCTTCTGCTGGACTCAGAATAAGCAGTTGGGTTCTTTTCCTGGTTTTGAGATCACCATTCTGTGTGACCTTATGATGCAATTTCTCTCTGGTCCTCTTCTGTAAAACTAGGAGGTTGTATGAGATTGCCAAGAATGCTGGGACTCTGCCATCTCTGGCACCCTATGAATGATTCCCTTGACCATACAGATGTCCAAAAAACACATCTTTATTTTTGCTAACTTCCAAATGAAATTATCAATTCTTCCAATTATTTAAAAACATTATTCACAGAAGAGATCCATAGGCTTCACCAAACTGCTTATATGGTCCATGGCAATAAAAACATACAATTTTGGTTGCTGAGTTTTGTCTTGCTTCTATGCCCTGAAGTTCAACATCCATAGTTGTAGTTTCATTGACTCAGAGGATAGGCTATGATGGCAGCATCAAGATGTACAGTACCGAATGATGGATTGGGTATCAAAGATAATTCTAAAATCATCTCTTCTCTGGGAGCTGCGTTGACCTCAGGCAGGTTTACTTTATGTCTAGACTTTAGTATTCTTGCTAATAAAATAAAACACAATGGCAATATAAGAAGAGGAAATCCATAATCTCAACACAGCTGCTTTGCTCCTCCCAGCCTCGTGTTCTCCCCACTAGAATCAAGTCACTTATCTTCCGCATAAATTCTATTCACTACTATACATAAGCCAGTTTGATCCCGAGTAGTGCAGACACCTTCCAACAGAACTGCTTAGCTTTGGTGACTCAGCTGTCTCCCTGATCAGCTCTGAGCATCCTAAGGGAATCTCCAATGAATATAATGTCTGCATCTTCTCCTGCACCCACGCCCTTTCTTTCTACATTCTGGCATCAAGCTGGGAGTGAAAGAAGTCATTATAGCTCAACAAGCAGAGCACATGAATCTGCAGAAGTCTGTGGTGGACACAAAAGCCAATCTATCCTTGTGAGATCTAATCCTCCCACATCAGACACAAAAAGGAAAACAACACAGACTGAACTTGTGTATTTACTACTCGTTGAACTAACACATAATAACATGTATACGGTTTCTTGATCTAAGTGTTTTTCCCCCAGTGGGGTGGGGGCAGGGTACAGACATTTATTAAGCTCCTATTATGTGTCAGGAAGGAAAGCTATATGGCACACTGGATAGAGCATGCCTAGAGTCAGGAAGACTCATCTTCCTCAGTTCAAATCTGGCCTCAGACATTTATTAACTATGTAATCCTGTGTGCCTCAGTTTCCTCATCTGTAAAATGAACCAGAGAAGTAAATGACAAACCACTCTAGTATATTTGTCCAAAAAAAAAAAAAAAAAAAAAGCTCAAATGGAGTCGCAAAGAACCAGATACCCCTGAAAAATACTGAATAACAATAGTGCTAAGTGCTTTACAAGTATCTCATTTGAATCTCACACTTCTGGGAGGTAAGTGCCATCACAATACCAATTTTACATTTGAGGCAGCTAAAACAGACAAATTAAGTGACTTTCCAGAAGTCACACAGCTACTATCTGAGGTGGGATGTGAACTGAAGGGACTGGTCCTCTGAATCTATTGGCATAAAGAACTTCCAGACTGAAAAAATTTCTTCTATCTTTGGGTATCTTCTCTGCAATTTAGTATTTTTTTTAATGTCTTTTTTTCTCAATTACATGTATAAACAATTTTTAACATTCATTTTTTATTATTTTTGAGTTCTAAATTCTCTCCCTCTCCTTTCTCCTCACTGAGAATTCAAATACTTTGATATACATTATTCATATATCATACATATGAATTATATAATTAGATAGATAGATAAATTCTGTTCTTCAACTTAGAGAGTCTTCAACTTAACTTCTGTGTTAGAGATAGGATTTGGACTCAAGGCTTCCTGACTTCAAGGCTAGGATTTAGTACAAAGTTAATTTATTAATGCCAGAAAAGACAGTGGTGTGTAATGAATAATGAGCTGGACTTGGAGCTGGGAAAACTTAATTTCAAATCTTACCTCTTACACATACTACCCATGTGACCTTGGTCAATTGATTTAACTGCTCAGTACTCAAAGCAGTTCTGTAAAACTTAAAATTGTGGGAAAAGAATGTGTCCACCTGCATTGATACGAGTGTCCTCATTTGGGAATTCCTTGTACTGATAAATCTCAAATCCAGTCCCTATCCCCTTGGTTGTGTTTGAAAGCTCTGTATTTCTGTACTTGGATGAATCTCATCTGCCCATTTCCACATAACCTGACCTGTTTGAAAATGATCTGGCTTTCACTGTGGGTTTCAATACACATTCCTTAGATGTGAGTGGGAAGGGCCAATAAGTGAGGTGAATTTTTATTTTTCATAGACATTTCTTACCACATGATCACAAACAGGAGGCAGAAAACTCAAAGAATAAAATGCCCATTTCTTAGACTGGTATTTAAAGTCCTTTCCCACCTGACTCTAACATTTCTAACCTTATTTCTCTCACCTACTCCTATCCCTTTGTGTACACACACACACACACACACACACACACACACACACGTAGAGTAACAACTCTGTTGAAATCTGGCTCTTCCTTCATGGTCCAAGTTAATATATCTATGTCTAGGGTCCCATCAAAGCCTCAAATTCATCATATCCAAAACAGAACTCATCATTTTCCTATAAAACAGTTAGCTCTGGGTTCCAACCTTTGCATTTCTGTTAGTGGAAGAACCATTTTCCCAACTTCAAACCCTTATAGTCATCTTTTTCCATAGCCACCCCTCCAATCAGTGGCAACATCTCCTGTATTCACCTCTTCCTTCTCACTTTCATTTCTGCCACCCTAATTCAGATTCTCATTACCCTTCTCATCCCTAGGCTACTGAAATCCTCTTCTGTTTTTCTTGCTTACGATTTTTTCCCCATCCATATTTCACATAGCTGAAACAATAAGCATCCTATTGTACAGATTTGATCATGTCACTTACCTGTTCAAAACAACAATAATCCACAAACCTTTAATGGCTCCCCATTGCCTACAAAATAAAAATACAATCCCCAGTGTAGTATTTAAGGCCATACCCCAACTCCAATGGGCTTTTCTAGGCTCTTTTTTCTCTTTCAGTTTATGTTCTAGTAAATCTAAACTGTTTGCTGTTCCCTAATCTTATCCTTTCTCCATGCCTTTTTGCAAAGTGCTTTGTCCTCCATGATAGAAAAGAAGTCTCTCCAATTTTCATCCATTATCCTTCCCTTCCTCAAATTCTTCTGTGAAGTTTTCCCTAGTCATCCTCAACCAAAAATAATTGATTCCTCTTTTCTGTAGTCTCTCAGCCCACTTGGTTCAATCTATCCCATGTACTTTTTTACCTTGTGCATCAGACTCTGACATCTTTCACAGATGACCAGGTTTGATCTCAGGAGCCCCTCTCCCTGACTTGAGTCCTCTCCGGGGTCTCACCTGAGAACATCAAAATATGGAGCTCCTCCCTCTTCCAAGATCCCTGAATTTCTTTATAAACATCCAGTCTTACAAAGGCATCAAACACAAAGCAGTTTTGTAAAAGGCAATAAGAATCACAGAAGAGAATTCCTATCAAAGTTCATGAGCAAAATAATTGGGGAATCCCCTCTGGGTGAGGCTGGTTTCCCTCCCAGAGATTTAGCAGATTCTGCATAGCACAGCATAGGCAATGCACTTAGTGAACTCTCTGTCTCATGAGAAGAATCAGACCCACCATAATAAGTACAAATTCAATAAATTCTTTCCTTCTCCATTAGCTTCTTACACTCTAAAAGGAATGCACTAGACTGGAAAATCTCTAAGGTCCCTTCCAGCGCTAACATTCTGTTTTAGCATATTATGTTCTAAGATCTCTTTAAAGGACGAACATCTTATAATTCACTGCTATCACCAGCCAGGATTTCAGCTCCACAGTCCAGATCTTATCCTGATCTTCCCATGAGTTGGCATTCTTGTAGCTTAAGGTACAGGGAGAGGCAGATAAAGGACAGGGAGACAGAGGAAAATAACAAGCATTTAAGACGGAAAAAACAATGTGACAGAAAGGGAGGAAAATTATCTTTGTGAATCATCTCTACCTGTATAAGTCTTTTGCTGGCAGGAGTGGTTGAATAACTTTAATTTAGCTGTGACTGCTGGCATTTTCTCCTGTCTTCTTTCTTTTAGAATATTGGATTTTTGCCAGTCACTTATTAGCCTCCGGAAATTTTTTAAAATATAATTTTAAGAAAGATAGAAAACACACATGACTTCCCTCCCCTTTTTCCCCCTTCCTGGTCATCTCAAAATTCAATAAAGCTTGAGGTTAAACTTGTAAGGGAATGATAATTAATAAAGCAATGACATAGGCCTTTTAAAAAGCATAGACAGAGAAGCTGGATAGTCCCAACCACTGTTCATAGAATGAAACCTATGATTTACATGGTAGGAATTTCTGTCTTCTCCTAATTTATACCTTTTCTTTAAGATCCATTAACTTCCCTACTGCTGCTAATGTATTGATTTCCCACAATTTACATTGTATTCTCCAGAGGTTTTCTCCTATTTCTCAGAAATACTTGTAATGATGTCCATTATTTGATGGGGACCTAACTCAAAGATATTTGGCAACTTCTATGTTGTATTGGGAGACGACTCAATAGAGCAGAATCAGAAAGATTCCAGGAAAGTACCTCAGGAACTTCCTAGATTGGATAATGCTGCTCAACTCACTTTCCTCTCTCACCATCACTTTCATTATTTGTAAAATGTGGATAATAACTTTATTTATATCATAGAAGTATTGTGAGGAACAAACAAGGTAGCTCATATAAAACATTTTCCAAGCCTTAAACTATTATATAAATGTTAACTATTATCATTGCTGTTTTGTTAGTGGTGGTGATCAGACATTGAGATCACACCTAAAAAAAATCTCTCTTGGAAAAGAATTTTTGTGTGTGTATATACATATATACATAAATTATATACATACACATATATATCAGGCAGCTGAGTGATCCCATAGTGCATAGGAGGTTCAAAAACTTATCTTTCTGAGTTCAAATCTAACCTCAGATGCTAACTGTGTGACCCTGGGCAAGTCACTTTACCCTGTTTGCCTCCATTTCCTCATCTGTAAAATGAGCTGGAGAAGGAAGTGTCAAACCACTTTAATATCTTTGCCAAGAAAACCCCAAATGCAGTTTCAAAGAGTTGGACATGACTGAAATGACCAAATAACACACACATACACATATGCATGTATACTGTAAGATGTGTGTGTGTCCATGTATGTATATATACATGCACATAACCTGCATACCCACATTTGTTTGTATTAGTGTGGTGAAACTTTCTGTGTGAGAATTCTCACTTAGTGAAGTGACTTAGTAAGTAAGTCCTTAGGGAGTAATTTGAAGTATATGAGGACTTAGTAAGTAAGTCCTAGGGAGTAATTTGAAGTATATAGAAATGAAAAATGATTTATTCAGGGTTACACATCTAATAATTGTTAGAGGCAGGTCTTCCTTATGGCAGGCTGCCTAAATAGAGAGATATACATATATTTTCAAATACTGTGCTCTCCTCAGGGTGGGCATTCCTTCCAGTGATGTGGAGTCTAACTCCTCCATGATGTATCCCAATAAGTTCACCACAAGACTGGGATTCCTCCTTGAACTCAACATCTCAATGACATCAGTGTCAAACATGGGCTGTCTCCCCATGTGACCAGTCTTCTTCTTTGCTCATATGCTTATATGTTTCCTTGTTGACATCCTTTATGTAAACTTTTCTTTACATAATCCTTGTTGATGCAACTTTTCAAAATCCAGAGACCACCTATTTCCTTATCTTATATACCAAAGAGAAATGGAAGTACAGAGCTGAAGTAGGCTCCAAGGATATTATAGTGAAGAGCAGTTGCCAGAACTAACAACATTGTTGAATTCCCTACTGGAACTTACTTGTTTATTTGTTTGTTTTGCTTATGACAGGACTTATAATTTCATCAATGAAGGGAGCTCCTGGTGAAGAACTTTCTTTACCAGGGCAGATCAACATCTTTTCTACAACTTGGAGAGTCTTAAAGAGATTGAAAGGAGGCATTTGTAGTACTTAGTATTGTTCATTATTTTTGGTCCTTAGAACTGGAGAGCCCAATAAGAGACTAAAACACAATATTGTGGAGTAAAAAATATGGACTCATTTCTCTTACATTATGTGCAGTTTGGGGCAGTTAGGGGGCACAGTGGATAGAAAGCCAGATCTAGAATCAGGAAGTCCTGAGTTTAAATCTGGCCTGAAACACTAATTGTATAACCCTGTCAAGTCACTTAACCCGGTTTGCCTCCATTTTCTCATTTATAAAATGAGCTGGAGAAGGAAATAGCACAGCAATTTAGTATCTCTGCAAAGAAAATCCCAAAATAAAATATCATACATGACTAGAATGACAAAATAACAACACTGTGCAGGTCCAGTGGTGTCCTACTTCCAGAGTAAACCTAGCCTTTAGAACAGTATCATAAAGCTAGAGTGCTGCATTTATTCCAAGGAAAAAGTATGATTCATTAGGATTCTGGGAGGGTTGCTAAAAAGAACTCAAAGTTCATTTCTCTTCCAAGAGGAATCCAAACCATAGGATGATGCTGTGTTTAGGATGGGATAGGCTCTTGGAGAGAAGGTAGAACTCATCAGAAAGGGAAGAGAATTCTAAATTGTTTCTGGGCTATTATAAGTTCTTTATTTGTAGTAGTAGGTACCATTTCTTTCCATCCATTCCCAGGCCATGAAATATGATCAGAGTTATCAATTGTGGGTTCCAGAGAGCCATATGGAAGCTTGAGGAGAGAAAGGGTGCTGATTGCATCCATCCATGGTATCTCTAATAGGCTTCCTAACTTACCTTATACTATGAGGTGACAAAGCGCCATCCTCTTTGCCTATGAGGTTGATAATCAGTGCATGTACAAGAGGAAGCATCCCACATTTCATCCTCTCTTCCTTTCATCTGCTAATCATGCAATACTGTTTCAAGTTGTAACCTGAGAGTCCTGTGGGGGAGAGAAGCCTGACCCTATTCTCCAGCCCAGCCTCCACATGGCCAAAAACACATGGCAGATAAAGTATATGTTCTGCCCAGGCAAACCTGAGCAGGTTTGGGCTATCTCTTCTCTTTTCCTGATCTTAGAAGTATTCTGTCCATTCTGTCCACACATAAATTTGAGGAATCATTTCTGAGCCTACCAGGGCTCCCCAATGACTAAATCTGGTCAGATTCCATGCCTAAGTATAAAACACATATCCAAGTTTCTGTGGTCACAGAAGAATTTCTTTGGGGATAGACAATGTTTTCCAAATTTTCTGTAAGATAAAATAAATGCTTATCAGATACCTCACACTGAAATGCTTTATTACCTTGAACATGGGAGCTAGAGAAACTTTTACCCAGTTCTGTGGGAAATCTATCTATAAGCTATTTGAGTTATATTCTGAGGTTATCAAAGGAAATTGTGGCTGGAGGTAAAATGAACCTAGGGAATGTGGTTTACAGGGCTTAAAAGTCAAGAACCATTTATTAAGATCTTATTATGAGCCAGCCACATACTACATGCTAGCCATAAAAATATAACAGAAAGAAAGTTCTTGTACTCAAGGAATTTACATTCTAATGAGGGAAAACAACATGTAAATGGACATTGACAAGTGGAAGAGAAGGATATCCATGTGGAATCATGGTGGAGAAGGAATTCCAGAGAGGAATGAAGGAATGAACATGTCTGGCCTGAGCATCTTCCCTAAAATGAAGATTCCAGAAAAAACTGACCAATAATAGGAGAGACCCACAAGATCAGAGGAATCTTCCAACGTGAGAAGGCTAGTGGGTCATGATGGAGAAAGAAGTCTAGGGAGTCAGAAATTCTAAGATTGAACCTGGACTGTATAAGCACAGAGCCAGAGGTGCGAGGACACAGGTTACATCAAATAAACTAAAAAAATAGGTTAAAAAACCCAGGTCAAGCAGAATGATTTCAGAGAGGCTTGGAGAGACTTACATAAACTGATGTTAAGTGAAGTGAGAAGAACCAGGAGATCATTATACACTGCAACAAGAAGATTAATGATCAGTTCTGATGGCTGTGGCTCTCTTCAACAATGAGATGATTCAAACCAGTTCCACTTGTTCGGTGATGAAGAGAGCCATCTACACCCAGAAAGAGAACACAACATAGTGTGTGGAACACAGCATAGCATTCTCACTCTCTCTGTTGTTTGCTCGCAGTTTATTTTCCTTTTTCAGTTTTTTTCTTCTTTCTTGATTTGATTTTTCTTGTGTAGCAAGATAACTTTATAAATTATGTATACATATATTGGATTTAACATATATTTTAACATATTTAACATGTATTGGACTACCTGTCAGCTAAGGGAGAGGATGGGGGGAAGGAGGGGAAATTTTGGAACAGAGGGTTTTGCAAAGGTCAGTGTTGAAAAAATTCCCATGCATATGCTTGTAAATAAAAAGCTTTAATAAAAAAATAAAAAATCCAAGTCAGAACGGTTAAGATTTCTTGGGGCCTCAAGATCACCAGGCAGGAAAAATTCCTGTCTCTCTAGGGATGGTTCCCAATCCTTTAGTATAGAGATCAAATAGTACTGATACCAATCTTTCACTTCTTCTGTCCCCTGTATTCTACATAGCATCCCTCTGCTCACCAATACATTCCCAAGTTACACTTCCCCAACTGGGTTTCTCAGAAACCTAGCAGCCTTCAAGGCTGAGCTAAAATACCATCTGTTACATAAAACCTTTCTCCAGCTCACTTTACACATGAGTTGTCAATGTTTTCTCCTTCCTCAAATTATCTTGTATTTAATTATCTATGTATAAATTGTATCCCCCTTCCCAATAAAATATAAAGTCCCTAAGGGCAGGAACAATTTTGTTTCTGTCTCTGTGTTGCCAGTTCCTACAAGAGTGTCTGGCACATAGTAGGTGCTTAATTAACTGACTCAGCCCCTCAGGCTATGGCTATGACAAAGCAATAAGAAATTTAGAGAAGGTGTATGACCATACGGGCTTCCTGAGGTGGGGATGAGGAGGTTTTGGAGCAGCTCATTTAAGAATTGTGAAGGTAAATTGTCCAGAGGAACCTAGTCCCATAGAGTTGCTCTTAGACCCTGAGTGGGAAGAAGAGTTCTCTCAATGGGGACCCAACTTGAGAGTAGTCCCAGTTGGGATGTTGCAATCTAATGAAGATTTTTTTTTTAATTGTTGTTTAAGATGGTGGAATGGGTAGATTTGTAGGAAAGAAACAAAGTAGAGAAGATATAAGGGGAAAAGAATGATGGTGGTGATCATGTATTGGGAGTTAATCTGCTAAAAAAAAAAAAAAAGAGAGAGAAGAGAAGAAGAGAACAAGGGTACATGTAGAGGGGTTTGGCCTTAGTGAAGAAAAAGGCTATTTCCTCATAAGAGAAAATAAGGAAACTTCTGTGGTGAAATAATAAAACTAATGCTTACAATCTATAGTTCAAGAATTGATTTACTGGGATTTTGAAAGAATGTGTAATATATAATGTAATATATAAAATATATGTATATAATATATAAAATATGCATATATACACATGTATAATATTTGAGTATTTATAAAAAAAACTTATAAAATTTCTGAGATGAAGATGGCATTAAAAATCACAAAATTAGCTTTATTAGAAATAACTGCATGAAAATTATTAGGACTAGACTATTTATATTTTTCTAAAAGACTGTATTTTTTTGGGTGGTGGACAAAGCTTGAGGTAAATCAACTAATTGAATTAGGTATGTGCCATAAGGCCTGGACTATTGCCTCTGTGTTTAAAACCAGAAGCATAGATTCATTTCAAAAATGGCACATACTCTTGGCTTATGTACCCTAATCTTGTTTCTTGATGTATTTCCCAAAGAATTTAATCACTTCAGGCATGACTCTTTTCAACAGAGAGGTTATTCAGACCAGTTCCAATTGTCTTGTAATGAAGAGAGTCATTTGCACCCAGAGAGAGGATGACTGAATGTGGATCACAACATAGTATGTTCACTCTTTTTGCTGTTGATTGCTTCCATTTTGTTTTCTTTCTCATTTGTTTCTTTTTGATCGGATTTTTTTTTGTGTGTGTGTAGCATGATAATTGTGAAAACATGTGTAGAAGAATTGCACATATTTAACATATATTGGATTACTTGACGTCTAGAGAAGGGAATGGGGGGAAAAAAGGGAAAAAATTTGGAATACAAGGTTTTATATAAGGGTGATCACTGATAATTATCTATGCATCTATTTTGAAAATAAAAAGCTTTAAAAATAAAGCTTTCTATAGTAGCATTTAGTTAATTAGATAATTAGCCAATCTGTCTAGAGGAGCTTGTTAAGCACTTATTATATACCAATTGGGACTGCTAGGTGGTACAGTGGATAGAATGCTAGACCTCAAGTCAAGAAAACCTGAGTTCAAATCTAGCTTCAGATACTTGCTACCTATGTGACCCTTGGCAAATCACTTAATTCTGCTTATCTCAGTTTCTTGATCTGCAAAATGATCTGGAAAAGAAAATGACAAACCATTCCAGTATCTTTGCCAAGAAAATCCCAAATGGAGTTACAGGCATGACTGAACAGCCAAACAGCAATGAAGGAAAGAGCCAGGTTATGCACATATCTTAGCAATGAACAGCTGCTCCTAGCAACACCCCCTAATGTTGGCAGCACTATCCAGACTGAAAATAATTTGCCTTGTTGGGAGGACAAGCACTGCATCTGTAATTCCTTGTTTGAAATGGTTTGCAGATTGCTCATGCCCACCATGGGGCCCCTCCATTATCCTCTAGTCAATCTTCAATTTGAATTTTTCAGAGAATATATTGGGCTACAGGGCAGCAAGGTGGATAGAATGCCAGACCTGAAGTCAGAAGGAGCTTAATTCAAACTCAGCCTCAGATACTTCCTGTGTGTGACCCTAGCCAAGTCACTTAACCCTGTTAACTCAATTTCCTCACCTGTAAAATGAGTTGGAGAAGGAAATGACAAACCACTTCAGTATCTTTGCCAAGAAAACCCATGGGATCATGAGAAGTCAGACATGACTATAAAATGATCAAACAACAATAAATATTGTTCTGTGACTCACACAGCCAAGACAGGTCTTTAAAAAGATAGTGGAACTGTTTTTCAAGGAGATGCTTGTGGTCACTAAAAGAACTTTGCAGATCCCCAAAGGTAATCTAGTCTGCTTGGCTTCTTTTGTTCAGTTCCAGCCCAGATTACTCAATATTTTAGAGGCAGAAGGTGGCGCATTAGATAGCATCTTAGTCTTCGATTCAAGATCTGATCAAAGATCAAAAATCAAAATTTAACTGTGCACCTGGCCAAGTCAGTTAATCTCTATCTACCTCAGTTTCCTTAATGGCAAAATAGGGATAACAGTATCTTTTCCTAGGGATTTTATGAAGATCAAATAAGATAATATTTGTAAAGCATTTTGCAAACCTTAAAACACTATATAAATGCCAGCTATTATTACTTGTGGTATCAGTGTTTTCAACTCTGTAGGATATTTTGAACATTCAAATTCTTTAGAGTGATTACAAATTTCCCTTCAAGTCTTTGTAATATTTCTAGGCTTGAAGCAATCAGCAAAATTGCTAACAGGAACATCTGAAAACCCTGAAGTAACCCAGGATTGGGAATTGGTAGGACCAAAACTATTAATATTAGGCACGAAGGGAATAGGGAATTTAAAGGTTGAAGCCCAAAAATTTATCAAAGATTTAAGATACTAAATGTGCATTTTCATGAATTACCATGAAAAAGTGTGATAATCCGGCACTTTAAAGATGAAGCTCTCTGAATTTAGCTGGATTAATTTTTCATTCATTGGTACATGCATATTGGAAGCCTCTCTGGTTTGATAGGACTTACCAGAACACCTGATGTTAGGAAGCCTTTGTGAGCCCATGCCGTGGACAGGCCTTGAGGAAGGACTTTAGTGAAGTCAAAGCAGACTAAATGTTCAAGCCCTCAGAAGATGCCTCCAAGACTGGTACCCAAGCTAACACTGAAGAAGAGGGCATCTTTTGAGAAAGGTATGCTATCTGGCATAATTAAAGACAGTGGGGGAATGATAGAAAATATGTTGGATTTGGAGTCAAGGAACATGGATTTGAGTACTTTCAACCTTTCCTACCTTCATAACTCTGAGCTTTCATTTCTTCCTCTAAAAATATGTTGGACTTAAAAAAAACCTCTAAAATTCTTTTCAGTTTATAGCATATATAAATTAAATCAATAAATAAAAATAATACATATATGTCATTATATAGTCTTTATAGCATATATAAATCAATAAATAAAAATTATATATATATATGTCATTATATAAATGGCCTATGAGGTTGGAAGGGGGATAGTTGTTATATTCATTTATTCAGTTCAATTGTATCCAATGCTTCATGACCCCATGACTACAACATACAACTCTTCTATCTTCTACTATCTCTTTAAATCTGTCCAAGTTCATGTTCATTGTCTCCATGACATTATTGTGTCAACTCATCTTCTGAGTTGAAATTCTTTGAAAGGCACTTACTTATTAGCTGTGTGACACTGGGTAAAAAATTTCGACATTCTTTGTCCTTAATTTCCTCATCTCTAAAATAGGAGGAATTGAGTGTAGATCACACCATAGTATTTTCACTCTTTTTGTTATTGTTTGCTTACATTTTGTTTTCTTTCTCATTTTTTTCCTTTTTGATCTGATTTTTCTTGTGCAGCATGATAATTATGGAAATATGTATAGAAGAATTGTACATGTTTAAAATGTATTAGATTATTTGCCATCTAAGGGAGGAGGCTGAGGGGAAGGGAGGGAAAAAATTGTAACATAAGGTTTTGTAAGGGTGAATGTTGAAAATTATCCATTCATGTTTTGAAAATAAAAAGCTTTAATAAATAAATAAATAAAATGGGCATAATAATGGCACCTACTTCCTAGAGCTGTTGCAAGGATCAAATAAGATGACATATGTAAAGGATTTTGCAAAACTTAAAGCATAATATAAATATTAGCTATTAATACCAAGATCCTAATAACTCTAGACATAAGTCCTTAATAGTCACTTTCTGTACAACTTAAAATACACTTTTTTTATTGATTTGAATATTAATTAACCAAGTCAACAAGCACTTATATCACATAATCTTACATAATATGAACCTAATTAAGGTTGAATCAGATTGAACCCAAGGACTTCCTCTATCCCAGAAAGCTGTTAATTTTGCAATGAAACTACTTCCTTCCCATCTTCTTCCTTTATAAGAACAAAAAGCATCAGAGGATAATAAAAATAATAAGAAGAACAATGACAATAATTACTAAGGCGCAGCAAAGAAAGTGTGGAAAGAGCACAGAGTCTGAAGACAAAGTACCTGCATTCAAATCCCTTTAATACTTAAAATTTAGGCAAGTCATTTAATGTCATATGCCTCAGATTCCTCAACTATTAAATGAAGGAGGTTGAACTGGAAGTCTTCTGAACTTCCCTTACAGCTTCAGATTAATAATAAAATTTATATAGGGTTTTAAGGTTTGCAAAACACTTTATAAACCTTAGTCCATTTTATCCTCATAACAATCCTGTAAGATAGGTACCACTAGTATTATCCCCATTCTACAGATAAGCAAACTGAGGCTCAGAGAGTTAAATAGCTGGAAAGTGACAGAGGCAAAATTTGAACCCAAATTTTTCTGACTCCAAGTCCAACATTCTATCAACTACAAGGATCCTTATGAAAAAAGACTGTAAGAAAAATTCCTGGTGGCAAGAAAACAATATATTCTACTCCTTTTCTTAATTTGAAAGATTCTTGGATATTTGAAGCTGATGATCACCTGGCAGCCTCTAACAGTCCCTTTCTGTGTGTCTAGGGTATTCAAAAAGGGACAGTATAGTATTTAAAATGTGTTTTAACTAGATAATGAAGAAGAATGGCTAGATCACAGATTTAGAGCTATGTACATGAGACAGATATGTATGAATGATACTTTCTGTGTATACTATCACTCTCATGGCACTCCAGAAAAGCAGTATGTTACTATATGAATTACTATATGAAAGAAGTGGTATATCTAAATTTTCCAATAGGTGATGTTCTACTTATACCAAATGGTCTCAAACAATTTCTTCAGTCACGTATGTGTGAAAAAACTTTGAATGCCATCCCAAAATTCTAGCAGATGAACAATATACAGGTTTTGAATTTAAATATATGAAATTATTTTTTAAATTATTAAAGAGGGGAAATCTATGGCACTGCCCCCATCTCACTCTCAACTAATGGTCAATATTCACAGGACACAGGTATTCAACATAGTATGGCCACATAATTTTTTTTGATATAATGAAAATGAAAGAAAATTAGATGCTCCAACACAGAGTCCTCCTCCTCCATCCATTTATTATTCCAAATCTTCCAACATCCAAAATCATGGAAAGGAAATAAATGGAAGAATTATATACCTCTAATTCTAAGTATTATGACTCATTAAAACAATGCTGAGAAAGTAGGAGTAGTAAATGGGTGTAGGGAAGAGAAGAGAATTGTTTTCCCTTCTCTTTATCTCACTGTCCTTTGGGATATTTAATTGCCTACAGTCTCCCACACTCTGGACCCACTTCTTTGGTGTTCAGTTCTTAATGGTCCTTGTTGTTGTGCAGTCATTTCCTTTGTGTATGACTCTTTATAACTCCACTTAGGGTTTTCTTGGCAAAAACACTGAAGAAGTTTTTCATTTGCTTCTCCAAGTCATTTTACAGATGAGAAAACCAAGGCAAATAGAGTTAAGGGACTTGCCTAGGGTCACAAAGCTAGTAAGAGTTTGAGTCCAGATTTGAATAAATGCATCTTTCTAAAAAAAAAAAAAAAAAAAAAAAAAAAGAAAGAAAGAAAAAAAAAAGATAACCTATCAGAGAGTGACTCTCATTCCCTAAGGGGGAAAGAATCCAGACAATAGTAATAGACACATTTAGAGGAACAAGCTTGTTGATGTCTACAGAAGTCCCAAAGGATATTACCAGCATTCTAGCTGTCATCATTGACACTCACATTTTAAAACTGAGGGGCATCAGGAAATCATTGCTTTTTGAATCTTCTGCTTGCTGTCAGACACTCAGAAAGATGACAAGGATAACTAATTTTGGTAGCACAGTTCTTTCTTTTGTCAATAAAAGCATGTCAGGGCAGTGGTGGGAAATGGTATACAAATAGTTAACCATATTTAGCCAGCCCAAGGCAACCAGCTGGATGAAATGCCAAATATTTGGTTGAAATTGAAGTGGGCTTTGCGTGTTTGTTTTTAATAACTGAAATATTGGTAGTGCAGGAAAAAGTCATAGTATAAAATACCTCCAAGGTAATATCAGAGCTGACCTCAGTTAGGAACTTCCATGTATTGCTGGAGAGCTGAGTAACATTATACTGTATTATTCAGATTCTTGGTGAACTTCAAGATCCAGGAATGCATAGTACAGTGCCCTCAGGACATTCAAATCTCCTGCTCTTCCCTCTCTTAATCACAAATTCAACTTCCTACAAGTTGGGAATTGTGTATACTGGTTTCTTTTAAAATAAGACAAGCGAATATCTCAATGATTCTTATCTCTCAACAGACAGCTAGGCAAAAACACAACAAAACACACTACATTTTAGAAGGAAAAAAAGTCATATGTGTCTTTGTATCCATAATTAGTAGCAAAATACCTTGAATATAGTAAATACAGAATAAACAGTTATTGTGATGTTTAAAAAGTTCAGAACACCTAATTTCTGGATAATTAATCATTTTATTAATAATGCTAGTATATTACCAATAAAATGGATCAGTGACACGCTGAATCATGCAGGTCTGATCAGTTTATATGCCCTTGGAAGAGTGGATGTTCCTGAGAATGGTAATCAACTTTGATTGGTTAATACTTAACTCAGGAGAATGAATATTACAATGAGAACTGGACCTATTCTAATGAGGGATTAGGGGAATATAACTTTAATTATGTCATTTACTTCTAAATTGCCTAACCTTGGCAATCTAATCAAAGTATTTAACCCTTCCCATACCTGTGTAGAGTACAGTGGGCTTCTCAAACTGAGTGGGGTCTGAACAAGATTGAGGAGAAAGTTAATTCAATCTCATTATCAGCAATGGCCTTCAGAGACTGAATCTTAAAATAAGGAATTTAGAAAAAAGGGTGAACGCTCTATTTCCCCAAATCATTGGTTATTAACAACCATTTCTCTCATTATTGAATGGAAACTATATTTTTAATTACTGGAGTGTTTGTGAGAGAGCTGTGTTGCTTGCTGATGTTTTGTCACCATTTTAATTAGACACATGGGCATCCTTGTATTCATCACCTTTTATTGAGCTCTGCATCAGGGTCTGCATTTGCAAGTAAAGGAAAAACAGGAATTTGCAATTAAAAAAAAAAAGAAAAGAAAACTGCAGTTAAGGGGAAAAATTGTTACCTTGTACTACAATTTTTTTTCCCTTCAAGTGATATCTATCTTGCAGCTCTGTTATCAATCAAAATGAAGAATTTCTTTAAATTTGAGCTCAGCATTTTCAGGAATAACCAAAGGAAAGTCTGCTTACAATGTCAAAAGAAGATAAAGGAGGCACCCAACATTTTGAGTGCATTCCTCTTGTGAATTTATAGGAAGACATGGTGAAAGTAGGAATCAGAGGCACAAGTAAAAGCATTAATATTTTCCAAGAAGGCTCCAAGATTGGAGCAAAAGAAAAGAGAATGAGTAGCGATATCTTTGGGGAGTAGAGGAAGGACAGATAACAACAATAATTATACTAATAATTTACATACTACTTTATGATTTGCAAAATCCTTTCCATGTCATTTCACTTGAGCTTTACAAGGATTCTGTGAGGTAGATGCTATTATCCCCCCTTTTTTGCAAAGGAGAAAACTAGTATTCACAAGAATTAAAAGTGACATACCTAGGATCACACAGCTAGTAAGTGTCTGAGGCTGATTTTGAACTCAGGCAGGTCTTCCTGATGCTTGAGACAAGAATTCTATCTATTGTACCACCTAGCTGATATTTCTAATCATGCTTCTCAATTTGTAAAGCATCATATTTGCATTGTTTCATTTGAGCCAATGAAGAGTACTACAGATAATTTTTTTTTTTTTTATGACCTGGACTTTGATTTCATCCATATGGGGAATCCACAATGGAATCTTTTTTTCTTTATTTTTATTTCATCTTCCAATATATTTTTATTTATTTCATTAACTGTTTCTCAATTACATGTAAAAGAATTTAGCATATTCATTTTTAAAAGTTTGAGTTCCAAATTCTCTTCTTCCCTCCCTGCCCTGATCCTTGAGAAAGCAAGCAATTTGATGTAGATTATATATATGAAGTCATGCAAAACATATTAGCCATTTAGCAAAAGAAAACACATAACAAAAACAAAGTTTTAAAGAATAATAAAAAAAGTTTTAAAATTATGTTTTGATATACATTCAGACTCCACCAGGTTTTTGTTTTTTTTTCTGGAGATGTCTAGTACTTTTCATCTTAAATCCTTTGGAATTGTCTTTTTTGTTGTGGTTGTTCAGCTGTTTTAAATCATATCTGACTTTTCATGACCCCATTTGGGATTTTCTTGGCAAAGACACTGGAGTGGCTTACTATTTCTTTCTCCAGTTCATTTTACATATGAGGAAACTGAGGCAAACAGGGTGAAGTAACTTGCATTGCATTGATCAGAATAGATAAATCATTCACAGTTGATCACTGTATAATATTGCTATTACTGTGTACAATGCTCTCCTGGTTATGCTCAGTTCAGTTTGCATGAGTTATCTAAATCTTCTTGGATTTTTATGAAGCCATTCTGCTCATAATTTCTTATAGCACAATAGTATTCCATCACAATTATATATCACAATATGTCCAGCCATTTCCCAATGGATGGAGATCCCTTTAATTTCCAATTCTCTGTCACTATAAAAAGAGCTACTGTAAATATTTTTGTACATATAGGCCATTTTCCTTTTTCTCTGATCTCTTTGGGACACAAAACTAGTTGCTGAGTCAAAAGGCATGCAGTTTTAAAATCCTTCGGGTCTAGTTTCAAATTGATCTCCAGAACAATTGGATCATTTCTAAAATAGGCTAAGATAGATTTTTATATCCAACTGAGGATGTGTATTGTTCCTTCTTTGAGCCAATTAGAGATGAGAGTAAGGTTACCTGCCATCCCCCCTCCTTGTAAAAGCTCTTACTTTCATGTCTCGTTTATATGAGATATTTTCCTCCATTCTTACTCTCCCTTTTCCCTTCTCCTAAAGCATCCCTCTCTCACCCATTACATCTGTGCCCTCAGTCTATGTATACTCCTTCTGTCCTAATAATGATAAAGTTTTTAGGAATCAAAACTATCACCTTTCTCATATATTAATGTAAACAGTTTAATTGCTATTGAATCTCTTACTTCTTTTTCATGTTTGCCTTTTTATGCTTTACTTGAGTATTCTGTTTGAATGTTAAATTTTCTGTTTAGCTCTAGTCTTTTCACCAGGAATGTTTAAAAGTCTTCTATTTTCATTAAATATCCATTTTTGTTTCTCTCAAGGATTACACTCAATTTTGGTGGGTAGGTTATTCTGGGTTGTAATCCTAGCCCCTTTGCCTTCTAAAATAACATATTCCAAGCCTTCCATCCATATAATCTAATAGGTGCTAAATCTTGCATGATGCTAGGGAGATAGGACACGAATACATTGTTGGTGGAATTGTGAACTGATCCAACTATTCTGGAGAGCAATTTGGAACTATGCCCAAAGAGCTATCAAACTGTGCATACCCTTTGATCCAGTAGTAGCTCTACTGGGTCTGTATCCCAAAGAGATCATAAAAAATGGAAAAGGACCCCAAAGTGCAAAAATATTTATAGCAGTCATTTTTGTGTGACAAGGAACTAGAAACTAAGTGGATACCCATCAGTTGGAGAATGACTGAATAAATTATGGTACATGAATGAATATTACTATTCTATAAAGAAATGATCAGTGGGATGATTTCAGAAAGGACTGGAGAGACTTACATGATACTAAATTAAGTGAGTAGAACCAAAAGAACATTGTACACAGTAACAACAATATTATATGAGGATCAGCTCTGATGAACGTGACTCTTTTCAACAATGAGGTGATTGCAGCCAATTCCAACAGATGGAGAGAGCCATTTACAATCAGAGAGAAGACTATGGGGACTGAATGTGGATCATAACATAGTATTTTCACCTTTTTTGTTGTTGTTTGAAGAAGTTTTTCTTGACTATTACCTCATGATGTTTTGGATCTTGTTTTACGTATAACTTTCAGGAAGTCCGATGAGTATTAAATTATCTTTCCTTAATTTGTTTTCCAGGTCAGATGTTGTTATTTCCAATAAGACATTTCACATTCTTTTGTATTTTTTCATTCTTTTGATTTTGTTTTATTGTTTCTTGACTTCTTATGGAGTCATTAATTTTCATTTATCCAATTCTAATTTTTGAGTGGGCTTAAAATTTCCTTCAGTGACCTTTGTGTACCTCTTTTTTCCATTGAGCCAATTCTATTTTTAAGCAGTCCTCTGCTTAAGGGAATTTTTGTAGCTCTTTTTTCATTTAACCAATTCTGCTTTTTAAGGCTTTCTTCTCTTTAGTAGATTTTTGTGTATCTTTTACCATTTGGTCAATTATGGTGTTTAAGATGTTATTTTCCTCAGTATTCTTTTATCAAGCTGTTAACTCTCCTTTTATAATTTTCCTATTTCTTTTTTTCAATTTTTCCTTTACTTATTTTATTAAAAAAAAACCCTTTTGAGCTCTTCCAGGAATTCTTGTTGGACTTGTGTCCGATTCATATTTTTCTTTGAGGTTTTATTTGATTTTGACATCATTGTCTTCTGAGTTTCTTGATTTTTCCTAAATCCATAATAACCTTGTGGTTAAGGTTTTTGTTGTTATTGTTTGAGGATTTGTGCTTATATTAAAGTTGGATTTTGCTCCCAGGATAGAGAGAGCACCATCCCAAGTTCAGGTTTTTTGGGCTGCCATTTTCAGAACTAGTTCTGGGGTTTTATAAGTTTTTGGTACTTTCAAATTGGTATGATCTAAGAAAAGTTATGCTTATTGCTCTCCTGGCCTATCCTCTGGTCTCCAACCAGGAAGGTTTCCCTGTAGCTCATCATGGCCCTTCCTCTTCTGTAGTCACAAATGCTGCTAGTATTCCTTTGTTCTTTGAAACTAAAATCAGGGCCCCTGCTCCCTTGTGGCTACAATTGCTAGTGTTCCTCTTCACTCTGGATCTGGGCCTAGAAACTGAGTAGAAGCAATGCAACAGAGTCTTAAACTCAGTGCCAACAAAGGGTCCCCTATAATCTATTTCTGATCATTTGTCCAACCCCCATTACCATCTGTGAGCTGGGGGCTCCTGAAAGCTGCTGCTACTGTTGTGGCAGATACTTCCTAGGCCTGCTGGTGCTTTAAGCCATACCACCTCAGTGTGATAGACTTTTCCTGCCAACCTCCTAATTTGTCTTGGACTGAAAAATTATTTCACCCCTGTGGTGTTCTCTTCTTTTTTATAATATGATGGTTCTCTCTGGGAACAGGTTTCTTGGGGAGGTTTTCAATATTCACCTCAAAATGCAGCCAGCTGATAAAATCCAAACATTTATTTTCTCCTTCCAAGTCTTGTCTTTTTCCTTGGGCCTGGTTAGTTTTCTTAGAGGTCTCTCTCCCTCCTTGGTTCCAAGAGCTCTTCTTGCAGCTGATCTTTTAGCTCTTCCAGCTTCTGCCCTTAGCTCAACTCCGACCTGTGGCTTCTCAATCTCCAACTGATGCTCCCCTCTCAATCTTTTCAACTGAACTTCTAACTGAGCCTCTGTCAGCTTCTTATATGTGATATCTTATAGGTGTGAATCCATCTTATATATGAATCTTATGAGGTATGACTCCTCTTCTAAGAGAATGGGACTGTGGGTGGTGTAAATTCACAAAGTTAGAAAGTTAAAATCTCTGGTACTTGTGAACTCCAATATGTGAGCCAATGTGTGAACTCTCAAAGGTGTTAACATAAACACTGTTTTATCAATTCTATTGAGTTATCATCTTTGTAATTAATGTGTGAGCTAATGTGTGAATTCTTTAAGGATTGCTTCTATCCATACTAGTGACTTAACATCTTATAAGGATTTGTTCTAATGTGTGAACCAATAAGCACTGTATCAATTCCACTGAGTTAACACTAGGATTCTAACACATCCCAATCTTTTGTTGGCTCTACTATTCCAGAATTCAATTTGAGGCATTATTTTAAAGTTGTTTAAAGGAGAATAGATGTGAGAATGCAAGTGCATTCCAGCCTCTACTCTGCCATCTTGATTCCCTCAGTGGAATCACTTTCATCAAACACAGTGAGCATGAACAGATTTCATCTGAATTGTAGTTTTTGAGCTGAGCTTTGAAGGATGGATAGGATTTTGATCAGAAGAAATGAGAAGGAAGGCATTTTGAGTAGAAAGAGTAGAATTAGCAAAGACATGGAGGCAAGAAAGCAAAGATCACATTTAAGAAATGTTGTATATCTTTCATTCAACAAACATAGGCCATGTAAAGGGGAATACTGGAACTCATGTCATGATAGTGAGCCAACAAGCGTTTATTAAGTGCTTACTATGTTCTGGGCAGTATGCTAAATATCTTGAAATACAAAAAAGGGGCAAAAACATGATCCTTACCCTGAAGAAATACATTTTAATAGGTGAGACAATATGTAAATAATTAGGCACAAGAAATATGTGGAGCAAATGAAGGAAATCTGAAAGAGGAAGGTCTTAGTAGCTACAGGATCAGAACATCCTGTAGGAGGTAGGTTTTGAGCTGAGCCTTAAAGGAATCCAAGAAAACTAAAAGATAAAAGAGAGGGAGCTTTTCATGACAGGTTCAGTTTCTACAAGCACTAAAACATCAAACTAAGGAAGTTAGTAATGGGGAGCAACAAAAAAACTTTTGATCTGAGGATGGAGGTGACATGAGTTGTACTTTACAAAGATTACTCTAATGTGATCATAAAGAGATTTGGAATGTATTATCAAAGTTCACCAATAAGACTTTTATTAAAGGAGTGAAATGGGGAAGAGGATAGAAGAAAGGCTATTGTGAAGAAAGAAGGATTATGTGAATGGGGAAAGAGGACAGGGTAAGAGAAAGAGAAGAATAAATAAAATATTCCAAGTGATATGCCTGGATAAATGGGAAAACTATAATACCACTGAAGGAAGGAAGGCTATGGAAACAAGGACAATGAGTTTAAGTTTGGAGATACAAAGTTTGAAGTGCTGATGTAAAGAAAATCTGGGTGTACCTGTCCAGCACAAAGTTACAAATACATAACTGAGGCTCAGTCTGCTATAAACATTAAGTATATGAATTAAAAATTAGGTGATCTGAGTTCAAGTCTTATCTATTATGTTTGACAATCGGCTGGTCACTCAACTTCTCTGAAACTCAGTTTATCTACAAAATGGGGATAATTATACTTGTTCTACCTATCTTTCAGGAAATATAAGGAAGGTGCCTTATGCTAAAAAGCTAATACACACAGAAATGTAAGGTCTTTTTTCAAAATAATTCTAAACCTGGAAGGGATGGTAGAGATCACCTAATTTAACCCCTCATTTTACAGTGGAGGAAACTGAGAAAGGGAGAGCAATTTCCTTGCTCAGGATTGCACAGGGAGTAAGTGATTGCTGTGGGATATGAACCCAGGTTCTCTGATTTTTGTTGAGGCAGCACAGAGTGCTGAAAATGCAGATCTGAGAGTAAGGAAGCCTTACTAAAATGTGAATCCTGGATCCGACTCTGATTTGCTGCATCATCATAGACAAAGAATAAATAGATGGAAAAGGCACTTATTAAGACCTTTCTATATGCCAAGCATTATGCTAAGTGCTGATAATACAAGAAGAAAAATGCAGATAGTCTCTGCTCACTTTATAAATTTCCCACTTTATAATTGAGTGAAATAACACAAAAATTTTATCTGCAGGGAAGGCAGAAAGGCCAGGAATACTAGGAGCATAATAGAGGTATAAATGGCAAGGCCCAAGAGTGTTCAAGTTTTGTAATTAAGAAGACGATAGTGGTTATAGACTAGGACATATATTGATCCTGGAGAGCCTTAGGAGGCAGGGGCAGAACAAATGGGAGATCTGATGATCCTGAATTTCATTAGAAATTGTTGTCTACCATTTCATCCAAGCTCTGAGAGCAATCCAGCAGCCCAGGTGGAGGGGAAAAGTAGGAGCAGAGGAATTCCCTTGGTGAAACTGGGATTGATTGTTCCTGCTGCTCCATCATCCCCAATGGAACAAGTCATTTCAGTTTCTCCATCTCCAAGGGCAGGAACCTTGACACTTTATACTATTTATCTCACAGAATTGTTATAAGGAGAGTGCTTTGTAAACTTTAAAGCACTACACAGACATGAATTGTTGCCATGACAACAGCTGTGGTAGCTGCTGCTGCTGTTGTGTTAAGTGATATTTCAGGACACAGGATGTGACTCATGATTTATCTAAATGGACTTAGAACAAACCTTATTAGAATCATAGGGTATCAGATTTAGAAGGGACCTTAGAATTCATTTCATTGCAATCCTCTCATTCTATTTATCCAACAAAATGAAGAAAAGATGGCAGAGTAGAAAAAACACTCAGCTGAGCTCTCCCAACATTCTTTTCCAAACAACTTTAAAATAATGCTTCACATATCCCAAAGAGATCATAAAGGATGGAAAGGGACCTGTATGTGCAAGAATGTTTGTGACAGCCCTCTTTGTAGTGGCCAGAAATTGGAAACTAAGTAAATGCCCATCAATTGGAGAATGGCTGAATAAATTGTGGTATATGAATGTTATGGAATATTATTGTTCTGTAAAAAATGACAGCAGGATGATTTCAGAGAGGCCTAGAGAGACTTACATGAACTGATGCTGAGTGAAATGAGCAGGACCAGGAGATCATTATATACTTCAACAATACCATATGATGATCCATTCTGAAGGAAATAGCCCTCTTCAGCAATGAGATGAACCAAATCAGTTCCAACAGAGCAGTAATGAACTGAACCAGCTACACCCAGGGAAAGAATTCTGGGAGATGACTATGAACCACTACATAGAATTCACAATCCCTCTATTTTTGTCTGCCTGAATTTTTGATTTCCTGCACAGGCTAATTGTACACTATTTCAAAGTCTGATTCTTTTTGTGCAGCAAAATAACTGTTTGGGCATGTGTATACATATATTGTATTTAACTTATACTTCAACATATTTAACATGCATTGGTCAACCTGCCATCTGGGGGAAGGCGTGGGGGGAAGGAAGGGAAAAGTTGGAATAAAAGGTCTTGCAATTGTCAATGCTGAAAAATTACTCATGCATATATCTTGTAAATAAAAAGCTATAATAAAATAAAATAATGCCTTAAATAAAATTTTGATGTGACAGAGCCAACAAAAGGTCAGAGTGAGACATTATTCCAGCCCAAGACAACGTAGAAGGTCAGAAAGAGGTATCTGTAACCAGGGGGAGAAAGCTGGTCTACAACCCACATGGATGAAATACAAATGGGAGGACTAGATGGTGGCAATATAAGCAGCAGCAGCAGCAGCAGGAACTCTCAAGCCAAAGACAGATAAATTGGTCACTAGTAAGAAAGAGATTACAGGATACTCCTATGCTAGTACAAGGTCAGGAGTTATTTGGTGATTCCATTGCCAATTTTGGTTATAGTCCAAGGGAAGAGAAGACCACTTTCAGTCAAGAAGGAGTGGAAGCCCTGAGGGACATATCTTTTCCATTACCAAGAAATCAGACCCTGAGGAACAGTATTTTTTCTGGTCTCGGTTGCGTAAGGCCCTCTCAGGAGAGCAGTGGCCACACCTGTCCCCAGATCACACCACCTTGGAAGCATGAAAATTTCTGAACTCATAGAAGTAGCTCTGAAAACAGCTGTTTAAAAAAGTCTAAAGTTTGGGATAGTTCCTCTCCCATCCCACTCTAGGAACAGAGCCCAATATTAACATAAAGTTTTAAATCAAGAAATCAAGTGGAAAATGAACAAACAACAAAAAAAGAACATGATCATAAAAATCTACTCTAATGACAAGGAAGATGGAGACAAAAACTCAGAAGAATAAAAAGAAATCAAAACAACTAAGGCAAAGAAAACTCAAAGGGAAAAAAATGTCCCTGAAAGAGCTAAAAAATAATTTTCAAAATGAAATAAGAACAGTAGAGGAAAAATTAGGTAAAGAAGTGAGGGCAAAGGAAGAAAATTATGAAAAGATTTAATACCTTGTAAAAGATGCACAACAAATACTGAAGAAACACCTTAAGAAATATAATGGGAGGGGAGATTCTGGGAAGATAGTAGAGTAGGTTGGTAAGTGTGGGTACTTGCAGGAGGATGGTTTGGGGTTCCTGGTCAGAGTGGAGAGCTGAATGAAAGTTTGAGGCACCATCTTCCCACCCCACAATTAAAGGGGATTACTCTAATACCTCTTATTTAAAAAATGAACCAGCAAAGAAGAAAGAACCTCATCATTGAAACATATTATGGGAACAGGGAAAACCAAGGTTCATCTTCAGAAGATGACACTTTAAAGAGTAACATGAAATGGCCCTCTGCTCAGAGAGAAATTATAAAGAACTCAAAAAAAGAATTTAAAAATCAAATGAGAGATATTGAGGAGAAAGTAAAAAATAAAATAAAATAAAGCCATCCAAGAAAAACATGAAGACTATGAGGAAAAAAGTTAACCAACTAGAAAAGGAGGTGCAGAGTCTCAAAGATGAAAAATAATTCTTTGAAAATTAAAATTGGGCAAGGGGGAAGCCAGTGAAGCTATGAGAGATCAAGAAATAACAAAACAGATTATAAAGAATGAGAAAATAGAACAGAATGAGAAAAATTACAGATCTGGAGAGTAAATCAAGAAGATAAAATGTAATAATTGGAAAAGTTGTGACCAAAAAGAGAACCTTGACACAATAATGTAGAAAATAATCCAAGAAAATTGTTCTGGAGTGATAGAACATGAGGGAAAGTAGAAACAGAAAAAGTCCACCAGTTGCCACCTCAAAAGGATTTTTTGTGAAAAACACACAGGAATATTATTGAAATTTTTGAAACCCCCCAGATCAAAGAGAAAATTTTTCAGGAAACAAGAAAATACAATTCAAATATACTGGAGCTACAATTAGAATTATACAAGCTTTATCAGCAGCTACAATAAAAGATCACTAGATCTGTGGTCAAAAATATCATATCCAGCAAAATTATTTATAATTTTGAATGAGAAAAAAAACATACCTTCAAAAAATTTGCAGATTTTCAGGACTTTCTATCAACTAAGCCCAAACTTTAACAGAAAATTTAATATATAAGTCAATATCAAAGATCAATTTTAAGGGCTTGTTGTTCTGAAAACCTACTCACATCAGAAATGGGTTCAATCAATAGCCACACTACATATATACCATGAGATATAGCACCCTCTAAAATCTATAAAGAAATATGGAGGGGAGGGATAGGTGGATGGGGAAGCAAAGGGTGAGGGAAGAAGACAAGGGAAGGACCCATGGGTAAGGGGAAGTTAAGTAAGTAAATAAGACAAATTTGGGAGTAGAATTTAAATAAAGAGTCAGCAGGGATAGGAAAGACATATGTGGAGGGGAGGATGTGTATGTGAATGTACATATGTATGTATCTATATATGTATACATTAATATATATTTTTAAATTTTTTTATTATAGCTTTTTATTTACAAAACATATGCATGGGTAATTTTTCAACACTAACCCTTGCAAAACCTTCTGCTCCAAATTTTTCTTTCCTTCCCCCCACCCCCTCCCCTAGATGGCAGGTATTCTAATCCATCTTAAAATATATGTTAAATCCAATATATGTATACATATCCATACAGTTATCTTGTTGCACTAGAAAAATTGGATCTAAAAAGAAAAAAAAACCTGTAAAGGACATCAAAAATGCAAGCAAACAACATCAGAAAAAGTGAAAATGCTATGTTGTGATCCACACTCAGCACCTACAGTCCTCTCCCTGGGTGTAAATGGTTGAGTGTAGATGGCTCTCCTCATTACTGAACAATTGAAACTGGTCTGAATCAATTCACTGTTGAAGAGAGTCAGGTCCATCAGAATCGATCATCATATAGTCTTGTTGTTGCCATGTACAATGATGTCCTGGATCTGCTTGTTTCAACTTAGCATCAGTTCATGTAAGTCTCTCCAGGCCTCTCTGTTGGTAATTTCTTACAGAACAATAATATTCCATAACATTCATATACCATAATTTATTCATTTATTCTCCAATTGATGGCATCCATTCAGTTTCCAGTTTCTAGCCACTATGAAAAGGGCTGCCACAACCATTTTTGCACATGTGGGTAAATATATCTTTTCTTAACTATATTTTGCTTGGGGTGTTACTACTGGGCTTATATCTCAAAGAGATACTAAAGAAGGGAAAGGGACCTGTATGTGCACAAATGTTTGTGGCAACCCTCTTTGTAGTGGCTAAAAACTGGAAAATGAGTGGATGCCCATCAGTTGGAGAATGGCTGAATAAATTGTGGTATATGAATATTATGGAATATTATTGTTCTGTAAGAAATGACCAACAGGATGATTTCAGAAAGGCCTGGAGAGACTTACACGAACTGATGCTGAGTGAAATAAGTAGGACCAGGAGATCATTATATACTTCAACAGCAATACTATATGATGACCAGTTCTGATGGACCTGGCCATCCTCAACAATGAGATGAACCAAATCATTTCCAATAGAGCAGTAATGAACTGAACCAGCTACGCCCAGAGAAAGAACTCTGGGAGATGACTAAAAACCATTACATTGAATTCCCAATCCCTATATTTTTGCCTGCCAGCATTTTTGATTTCCTTCACAAGCTAATTGTACAATATTTCAGAGTCTGATTCTTTTTGTACAGCAAAAAAAAAATATATTTTGCTTGGGAATGGTAGAAGAGATGAAAGAGGGAAAAAGAATAAAGTAAATAAGATGGTATAAGAAATGGAACTGGTCAAATAGAAAAAGAGGTGTAAAAGCTCATGGAAAGAAGTAATTCCTTAAAAATTAAAATTGGATATGTGGAAACTAATGACTCCATGAAACATCAAGAAAAATAAAACAAAGTCAGAAGAATAAAAAAATAGAAGAAAATGTGAAAAATCTCATCGAAAAAACAAGTGACTTGGAAAATAGACTGAATAGAGATAATTTAAGAATTAGCAGATTACCTGAAAGCTATCACCAAAGAACCTAGGAATCATATTTCAAGAAATTATAAAGGAAAACTCTCTTGATATCCTAGAACCGGGGTAACCTAGGAACAGAAAGAAACTTCCAATCACCACCTAAAAAAGATTCCAAAATAAAAACTTCCAAGAATATTATAGCCAAATTACAGAGCTACCAGGTCAAAGAGAAAATACTTTAAGCAAGCAGAAAAACAGCCACAGTTAGGATCACACAAGATTTACCAAGTAGTTACCATATTAAAGGAGTGTTGGTCTTGGAACAGCTTATTCCAGAAGGTAAAAAAAAACTTGATTACAACCAAGAATAACCTGCTCAGCAAAACTGAGGATAATCCTTTGAAAGGCAATGGACATTTAATGAAATAGAGGACTTTCAAACATTCCTGATGAAAAGACCAGAGCTGAATAGAAAATTTTACTTTCAAATGAAAGGTTCAAGAGAAGCATAAAAATGCAAGTATGAAAGAAAAATCATAAGAGACTCAAACAGATTAAACTGTTTACCCTTTTAAATGGGAAAATGATAGATATATCTTACAAGAACTTTACCATCATTGGGGCAGTTAGAAGAATTCTACATAGAAAGAGAGTATGGAAGTGAATCAATTAAATTGGGATACCAAAAATGGATAGGCAAGATAAAGGAAGGAGCTAGGAGAAGGAAGAAAGGAGAGGAAGAATGGGGGAAATTATATTACATAAAAAGTATGCAAAGAATAATTTCTATATTGGAATGGGAAATGGAGGGGGACAATGTTTGAAATTTACTCACATCCAAATTGATTCAAAGAGGAAATTATATTTCTCTGTGTGTGTGTGCGCGTGCATTTATATATATTCAAAAAGGGGACAGGTTGATAAGAATGAGAGCAGATAAAAGAAAGCAGTGGTCTGAAGCAAAACAGACTATAAAGAAGGAACAGGATCAGGAAAAAATATGGATAAACTTTAAAGACTAGATTTAAAAACTAACTATATAATTAGTAATCATAACTGTGAATTTGAATGAGATGAACTCACCCATAAAATGGAAGCAGATAGCAAAATGGATTAAGAACCAGAGTTCAATATGATGTTTACAAGAAATACACTTGAAACAGAAAGACACACACACAGATTAAAAAAAAAAAATGAGTGGGAGGCTGAAGCAGAATCTATTAATAATAAATACTTTTACTAATTACTTACTAATAATTTTATTAGTAATAAGTAATTTTAAATTTTAGTTTTAAAAAAAGTAGGAGTATCAATCATGATTTTTAGACAACCACGATTCTTAGACAAAGCAAAAACAAAAATAGACTCCTAAAAAAGAAGACAAGAAAAGCAGAGAAACCCATCTTCCTAAAAGGAACCATAGACAATGAAGTATTGTAATACTAAATTTATGCACCAAATGGTAGAGTATTAAAATTCTTAAAGGAAAAGTGAAATGAATTATAGAAGGAAATAGGTGATAAAACTATACTAATGGGAGGCCTCAACTTCCCACTCTCAGGACTAAATAAATTCACCATAAACTGAATAATAATAAAGTCAAAGAGATAAACAGATTCTTCGAAAAGTTAGGTGGTTTATGTTGATGACATCCTCTTGCTCACTTGGGTATAGGCTAGGCCAGGAAAGAAGGTAAGGGGAAATCGAGACCCAAGGAGAAGTGATCGCTATAGTTTTCAGTCTCATCTGCAAGCAGCTACAGCAGCAGCAGCTTCAGCAGTCACCACAGCAGCAGTCACTGCAGTAGCAGTGTCAGTAACTGCAGCCCCAGCCCTAGCCCGGGCCGCAGCTCCAATCACAGGCCAGGACCCAATCCCAGCCTCAGCTCCAACACCAGATCCAGTTCCAGCTCCATCACCAACCAGACAGCAGCAGTGCAGCAAATTGCTCTAAGACCCAGGATAGAAAGTTGGACGGATTCAAAGAGAAGCAGGTGCTGAACAAGGTCAGGAATATCCTGTTATAGTGCAATTCACTCCTTTCCAAAAATTGGCAAAAAAAAAAAAAAAAAAAAAAAAAGAACAAGAAGAAAAATGCCAAAACTGGGACTATTGAAGATGACCCCCAGTACAAGAAATTTTTGGAGAGTTACTGTGCAAAGGAAGAGAAACTGACATCCACCCTGGAGGCTCTGTTAGAAGAAATAGAAGCAAAAAATAAAGAGGTAATAGCCAAGAAGACAACCCCCTTTTTGAACTTCTTGAAAAATAAACAGAGGATGAGAGAAGAAAAGAGAGAAGAGAAAGGGTGTAGAGAGATCAAAAGAAAAAGGCTGAGAGATGAAGAAAGAAGAAAATGGAAGGAAAAAGAGAGAAGAAAAAGAAAGAATGCAGAAAAGATTGAAGAAGATTGAAAAAAAGATTGAAAAGAAGATTGAAAGAGGTCCAGAAAAAGAGGGATAGATCAAAAAATGAACCAAAGATTTAAGATATGAAATCCATGTTGCAAAAAAATTGCATGGAACAACTTCCTGAAATATGAATGAAGTATCCATGTATTGAGTGTCAGTGTAGATGAAATAAAGTTTCTTGTGACAAACAAAAAAGAAAAAAAAGAAAAGAAAAGAAAAGTTAGATAAGATAGACCTCTGAGGAAAATTGAATGGGAACAGAAAGGATTATACCTTTTTCTCAGCAGTATACATCTTTACAAAAACTGAACATATATGAATACTAACAATCAAATACAGAAAAGTAGAAATATTAAAAAGCATACTTTTCAAACCATAATACAAGGAAATTTACATTTAATAAAGGAATAAAGGAGCATAGATTAAAAGTTAATTAAAAACTAAATAATTTAATCCTTTTTCCTTTTAAATACTATTTTAGTTTTCCTAAATACATGTAAAGACAATTTTTGACATTCATTTTTTAAATAAAATGTTGAGTTCCAAACTTTCATCCTTACTATGTTTGATACTTTACATATATATGTATATATATGTATATATATATATATATATATATATATATATATATAAAATGTATGTATATGTGCAGTGGTGTAAAACATATTTTCATGTTGTTAAAGAAACAAAACAAAAAGAAAAAACTATGAAAAAATAAAGAAAGCAAAAATAGAATCCTTTGATTTGCAATCATACTCTATTAGTTCTTTCTCTAAATAGGATAGTGTTTTCGATCATGAGTCTTGAAATTGTTTCAGATCTTTGTATTGCTCAAAATCAAGTCAATCACAGATGATCATAACAACATCATTGTTGTTAAGAGTGTACAGTGTTCTGGTTCTTATCACTTTACATTGCATTACTAGTTCATCTTAAATCTTGGTTGGTTTTATTGAACTCTACCTTATCTTCATTTCTTATAGCAAAAGAATATTCCATTACATTCATAAACCACAGTTTGTTCAGCTATTTCCCGTTGATGGGTTTTCCAATTCTTTGCCACCACAAAAAGAGCCGCTATAATTATTTAATCCCAAAGAATGAATAGGTCAAAGAACAAAAAATAGGAAAAAATCAATAATTTTGTTAAAAAGAATAACAATGGTGAGACAACATTTCAAAATTTGTGGGATGCAGCCAAAGCAATACTTAGAGTAAAATTTATATCTATAAATGCATGCATCAGCAAGAGAGAGAAAAATCAGATCAATAAATTGGGCATGCAATTTAAAAACTGGAAAAAGAAGAAAATTTTAAATCCCCAATCAAACACCAAATTGGGAATCCTGAAAATCAAAAGTGAGATTAACAAAACTGAAAGTTAAAAAAAATTTATATAGATGGATAGATAGATAATAAATAAAACTAGGAGCTGTTATATGAAAAACCAATAAAGTAGATAAACCACTGGGTGATTTCATTTTTTAAAAAGAAAGAAAACCAAATTAGCAGTATCAAAAATGAAAAGATCTGATGTACCATTAATGAAGATGAAATTAAAAACATCTATTAGCAGTTATTTTGCCTAATTCATATGCCAGGAAAACTGACAATCTAAGTGAAATAGATGAATATTTACAAAAACAAACTGTCCAGTTTAACAGAAGAGAAAAAAGAATACTCAAATAACCCTAACTTACCAAAAAAATTGAATAAGTTAACAAAGAACTCCCTAAGGAAAAAAATCCCCAGAAAAAGATGGATTTACCAATGAATTCTACCAAATACTTAAGGAAAAATTAATTCCAATAATATGTAAACTTTCAGGGGAAATAAGAAAAGAGAGTTCTACCAAATTCCTATTATGACACAAATATGATTCTGATACCTCGTCTGGGGGAAGCAAAAACAGAAAGAAAACTATAAGCCAATATCCTTAATGGACATCAGTGCAAAAAATTTTTTTTAAATACTAGCAAAGAGGTCTCAATAATATCACAAAAATAATATACCATGAGGGTGGGTTATAGCAGTGGGTCACCAGAATTGTAAGGATCTATATTAGGAAAACTATTAACATAATTGATTGCACCAATAATAAAACAACAAAAACCATATGATTTTATCAGAAGATGCAGAAAAAGCCTTTGATAAAATACAATATCAATTCCTATTAAAAATACTAGAAAACACAGGAATCAATTAGTAGTATCTATCTAAAATCATCACAAGCATTATTTGTAATAGGGGAAAGCTATAAGTTTATCCCTATTACAAATAATGCTTGCTGATGATAGCTTTCTCAATAAGATTAAGGGTGAAATAAGTTTGTCTAACATCACCACTCTTATTCCATATTGTATTAGAAATGTGAGGTATAAATCATTTCCAATGGAGCAGTAATGAACTGAACCAACTATGCCCAGAGAAAGAACTTTGGGAGATAACTAAAAACCATTACATTGAATTCCCAATCCCTATATTTATGCCCACCTGCATTTTTTATTTCCTTCACAAGTTAATTGTACAATATTTCAGAGTCTGATTCTTTTTATACAGCAAAATAATGTTTTGGTCATGTATACTTATTGTGTATCTAATTTATATTTTAATGTATTTAACATCTACTGGTCATCCTGCCATCTAGGGGAGGGGGTGGGGGGTAAGAGGTGAAAAATTGGAACAAGAGGTTTGGCAATTATTAACGCTGTAAAGTTATCCATGCATATAACCTGTAAATAAAAGACTATTAAATTAAAAAAAAAAAAAGAAATGTGAGGTATAGCAATAAGACAAGAAAATGAAATTGAAAGAATTAGAATAGGCAATGAAGAAACAACGCTCTCACTCTTTATAGATGATGGTATACTTAAAGAATCCTAGAGAATCAACTAAAAAAAAAACTAGTTGAAACAATTAACTTCAGCAAAATTGGAGGATCTAAAATAAATCCATATAAATCACTATTTCTACAGATTGTCAACAAAAGTCTAGCAGGAACAGATAGAGAAATTCCAATTAAGGTAATTGCTAGCAATGTAAAATATTCCAGAGTCTACCTGTCAAGACAAAACTTTCACACAAATAAAGACAGATCTAAACAATCAGAAAAATATGAATTGCTCATGGGTAGGAGAAGACAAGATAATAAAAAAGACAATTTTATCTTTTTAATTTATTTATTCAGTACCAGACCAATCAAACTAATGGTTATTTTATAAAGCTAGGGAAAAAAAAGTAATGAGTCATCTGAAAGAACAAAAGATCAAGAATATAAAAGGAATCATTGGAAAAAAATATATAAAGTCCTTTGTTGTTTGCTTGTTTGTTTTTTTCTCTTTTTTTCCTTTTTTGGTCTGATTTTTCTTGTGCAGCATGAGAAATGTTGAAATATGTTTAGAAGAATTGAGCATGATATGGAAAACAAAGTTTTTGCAAGGGTGAATGTTGAAAACTATCTTTGCATGTGTTTTGAAAAATGAAAGGCTATTTAAAAAAAAATATGTGAAGGAACATGGCCTAGCAATTCCAGATTTCAAACAATATTACAAAGTGGTAATCATCAAAACAATTTGGTATAAGAAAAAAAAAATAGTGGTGAATCGATGAAAAGACTAAGTATACAACACAGTAGTAAATTATCATAGTAATCCAGAGTTTTATAAACCCAAAGATGCAAGCTTTGTGGACAAGAACTCACTAGTTGACAAAAATTGCAGAGAAAACTGGAAAATGGGTTGGCAGGAACTATGCAATGACCAACATCTCACACTTTATACCAACATAAGATCAAAATAGATAAATGTTTTAGAAATAAAGGGCTATAACAAATAAATAAGGGGTGCACGTAAAATTTTACCCTCAGATATATGAATAATGGAAGAATTTAGGATCAAAAAAGAGAGGAAAGCATTACAAGAGTGTAAAACGGATAATTTTTATACATGAAATTAAAAAACTTTTTTGCATAAAAATTAATGCAGCCAAAATTAGAAAAAAAACAGTAAAGTGGGGGGGGGGGGAATTGGTTATAGCAAGCTTTTCTGATAAAGGCCTCAATTCTCAAATATATAGAAAATGAAACAAATTTATAAAAATCAGAGAAAACCTGGAGAAGCTCCTTGGGCTGAATATAAGTAACAGTTGCTATTGCCACTATCTCTGTCACAAGCAAAATTGAGATTTGAAACCAGTCAACCATAGTAGAACATAGTGTAACTGTCTTCATTTGTTGGAAAGTATTGATGAAAAAATTATTCTCTATTCCCCAACTTCTTCCCAATGCATATTTGTTTCTAAGCTTACTACTGTTTCTTTAAAGTTTGTGTTTGATATTGCTGTTCATCAAGACTCTAAAAGCCAATATGTATGTATTTTTCTTGCTCACAGGCAGTCGAGTAGGAGGTTTTGATCAGCTACTTGAAGACAGAAGGAAATTCTTTAATTTTCTGGGATTTTTCACCAGCTTGTGACTTGAAAACCAGCAATTTTATTGATAAACACTATAATTCTTCAAAACCAGCGGAGTAGAAACAGAAGAGGAGGAGCAAAAATGGGACATGTGAATCCAGCTTATTACAGATTCCCTGAGCAAAAGGAAATAAATCAGCAGTGTTAAGGAGAAAAGTCAGTAAGGGAATTTTTTGTTTCACCTACCCTCCTTAGAGGCAGTGATCTCGGGCAAATTTTCTTTCCAGTTATTCAAGTCCTGTAGGCAGGTTCAAAGAAGGCCCATGAATTGGAGCTGAAGGCTGAGACTGGAGTCATTCTGAAGAAAAGAATTGAAAACTCCCACTCACATGATTTTCAATTCAACTGTGGCGGTATTATAGATGACCTTCCTATTTTGTGGGTACCCCAAATGTCACATGAGCAGTGCAGCTCAGGGCCCACCTTCCAGAAATATTGGCAGTCACATTATCCTTGACCATCAAGGGAATCGATAACATAGTATGGGTCCACCAGGTGGTGCTATACGCAAACTACTGGTTCTATCAGTCTTGAAGCAAGCCCAGAAGATCCCCTCTACACTTAGACACAAGCAGCCCACTTCTGCTAAGCCACTCACCCTCAGAGAATTAGGCAGAGAGAAACTCTTAATGATTCAGGTTCTGCACAAATTTATTGCATGTTATATACAATATGAGTTAGAAAGATTAAAATATACATCTTCATGGCTCTCACTTGCCTCTGGAAAATTCCCTGCTCCTTCTATATTAATTAGTCATAGATAACTGACTTTCTTGTGGCTTTGTGGCTTAGAAAGTATAGTTAAATAGTTATATAGTTAAATTATATAAGTATAAATACATAAGTTAAATAAGTACAGTTATACAGTTAAATAAGAGGCAGTGCAACATATAGTATAGAGAGTTGCCTTGGAGTCAGCAAATCCCACCTCTGAAACATACTAGCTGCATGACCTCTGGCAAATGACTTAACCTCTCAGTACCCCAAGTAATTAAAAATATGGGGCAGAGAGGTGGTGCAATGGATAGAGTATGGACTTGGAATCAAGAACTGAGTTTAAGTTACTAGCTAAATAAGTCATTAACCTCTCTTTACAATGGAAATAATAATAGCAGCTACTTCGTAATCTTATCTTGAGTACCAAATGAGATACCACAGGAAAAGTGCTTTGTCCAACCTTAAAGAGTCATATAAATGCTAGTTAAAATAAGTAGCAAAGAAATTCTCAAGCATTCTATTCTCATGGAAAGCTTTGCCCAATCATCTTTAAACTTCCATCTGTTTACTTTCCACTTCCTTGGGGTGCCTGAGAGATATTCCCATAATCAACTACTTCTTCAAACAAATTATGGACAGGATTAAGGATAGACTTTACTGTTTGGGTCCCAGAAAACAGGAGAAGCACTAGAGGGAGGGCCAAGAGTTTGGAATGGTTTTCTGAGCTCATTCAGGTTTGGGGGAACTGTGTTGGCTCTCCTCTCTGTCCAGATTCGAGGCTGCACAGTCCTAGCTGACTATTCTGACTCCTGGTGGGATTCAGTTCTCTCTGATCTCGGCAGGCTGCTTGGCAGCTCAGCCCAATCGTCTCAGCTTTCTTGCCCTTGCACCCAAATGGCACTGGGAAACATCTCAGGCTGTGGCTGAAGCATCTCAGTCAATGTCAGTTACTAGTAGTCTGTGTCTAGCTTCACCTGGTAACAGCTAAGTTCACCTATACTTCTACACATCAAAGAAGGCAAGGTAGTAAATAAGCATTTTTTAAGGGCCAACTCTCTGCCAGGCACTCTGATAAATTCTGAGGATACAAAGAAAGACAAAAGACAGCCCCTTCCCTCAAGGAGTTTATAATCTAATGGGGAGGGGCACAACCTGAAAAACAACAATACGTAAAATACAGAAATGTTTTGCATGATTGCACATGTAAAATCGATATCAAGTTGCTTGTCTTCTCAAAGAGAGAGGAAAAGAGGGAGAAAATTTGGAAATTACATTGTTTTAACATGTAATTGGGAAAAAACCATGAAAAATTTCCAAAGATAAACAACTATTCATAAATAATCTATATAATCTATCAATAAACACTTGGTAAGCACTTATTAGACGTCAGGAAGTTTTCTAACTAAGCTTTTAAGATGCAAAAAGAAGACCCAAAAAAATCTGATATTCCCTCAAGAGCTTATAATCTAAAGGGAAAATTTGGGCATAACCAATAAATGGAAGGCACTAATATTTAAGAAGGACAAGGAAGTAATTTTACAGAAGATGGGATTTTAGCCCAGACTTGAAGGAAGCCAGGAGGGGGAAAAGAAGGGAGAAAGCATTCTAGGTACAGTAAGGCAGGCAGAGACTCAGATATAAAGTAGTGTGCTCACATAGTAGACTCATCACAATTCTAGACGCTAGTGCATCTAGCAAACTAGTGCTCAAATATTACTACTCTTTGACACTCCTCTCAGGCAGTTTCATTCCTGAAATCCTGAATATAACAACAACAACGATAACTAGAATTTAGAGAGTGTGGTAAGATTTGTGATTTTACTTTACAAATATTTATTCATTTTTTCCCTCACAACAACATTGGGAGATGGGGTTATTATTATCCCCATAATGCAGATAAGAAAATTGAGACAAACAGATGTTAAGTGACTTGCCCAGCATCATATAACTAGTATTCTGAGCTAGATTTGAAATCTTTCTAACACTGCTCTAACTACTGAGCAGCCTAGCTTCCTAAGTAAACCATTAGTTTACTTAGAGAAGTGGAAGGGAGAAGTGATTAATATTTTCGTGATTGTTAAGTCGTTTCAGTCATGTTTGACTCTTCATGAAACAATTTGGAGTTTGCTTGGCAAAGATACTAGAGTGGTTTGCCATTTCCTTTTCCAGCTAATTTTGCAAATGAGGAAACTGAGGCAAACATGATTAAGTGATTTGCCCATCATCCAAGAGCTAAAACTTGTTTGAGGCCAGATTTGAATTCCTGTTTACCAAGCTGTCCCTATTATCATTTACATAATGATAACATGTTTATTGGTTAGCAAATAAACCTGACCCGATGGGAGAAAAGTGTGTGTGTGGGGGGGGGGGGGGAAGGTGGGTTTTTTTGTTTGTTTGTTTGGTTTTGGTTTTGGTTTGATTTAATTTGATTGGGGTTTTTTTTAAACTTTTTAAAAAATCACCAGTTTATGCCTGAAAAATTCAATAGGGACTCCCCTCAAGATCCCAGCCACGAGAGCCGCTGAGCCCCCTGAGCTCGCTGAGCCAGAACAAAGTGCTTTGGATAGGAGGACTGAGGAAAAGGACCCCAGGAGACAGGAGAATGAGGCAGGATGACACCTTCCAGGGCAAAGTTCTGGGTCTCTATGCAGAGAATCTCCGGACTGACTTCTGTGTGCCACCCCCACGCCCTCAGCACGTGGACTCAAATCCCCCAGACTCGGATGAAGGGAGGGGGAAGCTGGGGTCCAGACTTCAGAGGAGGCTGGAACAGGAGGCAGGGGCTCAGCCCAATTTAAGAAACTGCTCCTGGGGGCAGGAGAGCGTAGTCTGATTACTGGGCTGGTGTGCTGGGGTGGGGCCTGGCAGAGGCAGCACGAGGCTGCACTATGGGCAGGAGTGTGAGGCCTGGAGGGACTGAATGCATGGGAGTCACAGCAAACAGTAGCGGCGGGGCCGGGCCTCTCGAGTACACATACGATATCGACACAGACACTTCTGGGGACACTGGGACCGCTGGGCGGGGCACTACCCCTCTGTGCGGCCAAGAGACGGAGAGGTTCGGCCACTCTGCCAGCCTCCGTCCCACTGGGCTCAGGCCGAAGCGCCAAGTAGAGCCGAGGCAGAAATGAGTTGGGGGGAGAGGAGGGCAGTGAACCAAGCAAGATGACATGGGCTCCAGTTAAATAAGAAACACTCATTTCAAAAACTGATAAGATTAGGGGCTTCTGAGATACACTTTGAAGGTGCTAGATATTCTATAAGTAGGAAGTATTATTCAGATTTGTGCAATAAGTAGGAGGTAAGCCATGAAATGCCACACAGAGAGAAAATCAAAAAGGTCCATTTCCCTGGAATGGAGGATATGAGACCTTATAAGAAATATGAATAGAAAGATATGTGAAAGCCAGATTGTGGAGGGCCTGAGAAAGAACATTTGGTTTCATATCCTGGATCTAAGAGGGAGCCATTGGTGATTTTTAAATAGGTAGGTAACATAACTAGCTCTGTAATTTAACACTATTAGTTTGATAACTATGAGGAATCAATAAATGCAAGGAAAAGCTTTTGACAAAATGCAACACTCATTTTTGTGTAAAAAACAAAACAGAGATAAATGAACTTCTCCTTAAGTAGTGTATCAAAAACTAAGATCTAGCATTATATTTAATGAAGTCTTTCCAATAAGATCAGGGATAAAGCAAGGATGTCCATTGTAAATAGAATCATTTAAATTGACTGAAACAACTAATAACTTTAGCAAAGCTGCAGGATATAAATGAAACCCATATTAATTATTATCATTCCTATACATAACTAAGAAGTTTTAAACACACACACACACACACACACACACACACACACACACAATCTCACACACAAACACATGGAAGTTATTTTAAATGGAATTTCTCTCTTCCAGCTAGATTTTATTATAACACAGGATCTATGTGAATATAACCACAAAATACTCTTCACACAAATAAAAACAAACCAGAATAATTAAGAAACTTTCATTGTTCATATGTACACTGTGTCACTATAATAAAGGCAAAACTATTTAAATTGATTTGCTTATTCAGTACCATGTCAATCAATCAAAAAATTACTTAAAAAGTGAATAAAAAATTCATCCAGAGAGACTCAAGAATCTTAAGGTAAATAATGAAAAAAGTAGGCCTATCAGTATCAGATTTCAACATACCATAAAGCAGCAATCATTAAAAACAATTTAGTACTGATTAAAAAATATAGAGGTTGGTAAATGGAACAGCTTAAGAATATAACATATAGCCATAAAAAACTTAGTAATCTTGTGTTTAATAAATCCAAAGTCCCTAATTACTAGGGTAAGTATTCTTACCTTGGTAAGGAAAATTAGAAAATAGTCTGGCAGAAATTAGGTTTAGAACAATACCAAGATAAGCTCCAAATGGATACATGACTTAGATGTAAAAAAAATTTTAATTATAAATTAGAGAAAAGAAGAAGAAATTGCCTTTAATATCTATAGATAGGGAGAGAATTCATGACAAAACAAAGCTTATAGAAGACAAAATTGGCAATTTTTATTATATAATATTAAAAATGTTTTGTACAAATAAAACCAATGAAGTTAAGATCAGGAGAGAAACAGTTAAAGGGAAAACCTTTGCATCAAATTTCTCTAATAATGGTTTCATTTTTAAGATATATGTGGAACTGGTTTGAATTTTTAAAGCAAGAGCTATTTGCCAATTGATAGTCAAAAATTGATAAGTGGTCAAAGGATATGAAGGGGTAATTCTGAAGGGAAAAAAACGTATGCTATTACTAGCGATTTGAAAAAAAAAAAAGCTCCAAAATCACTAAAAATTAGAAAAACATAATAGATTAAGGAAGTTCGGTGGTTTAATCTAATACCTATAAAACTGGCATTATTGATCGAAAAAGGGAAAAACAAGGAGCTATGGGAAAGCATATTAATTGTGCTCTTTATAGAGCTCTGAATTAGTCTGTCCATTCTGGAAAGCAATTTGGAACTGTGCCCTAACTGCCAAACTGTGCATATTCTTTGACCCAAGGTCTATACCACAAAGAAATCAAAAAAAAAAGAGAGGAAAGATCTATAGCTTCAAAAATATGAACGGCAGCTCTTTTTTTGTGGGGGCAATGAAGTGGAAACTAAAGAAATTCCAATCCTTTTGGAAATGGCTAGACAAAGTATGGCACATGAATTTAATAGAATATTACTGTGCCCTAAGAAATGATTAAATAAACGATTTCAGAGAAAACTGAATAATTTGTATGTAATGATGGAAAGTGAAAAATAAGCAGACCAGGAAAAAGATTTGCACTCTAAAGGTAAACATGAACAACTATGAAAGAACTGTGGTCTGTAACATAATGACAATCATGTTTCTGGAGTCTTTAGTTAATGAAGAATGCTACTCGTTTTATGACAGAATGGCCATGGTCAAAATATGCAGAGACACATTTTGGGATATGGCCAATGTGGGTATAAATCTTGCTTGAATATGTATTTTGCTGTTAGGGGTTTTATTGCAGGGAGAAAGTGGTAAAGAGAAAAATAAATACCAGTTAACTAACAAAAAAAAAAAAAAAATTAGGGGAAAAATAAAAAAAAAAGCTGTATTGAGAATGCATCAGAGAGAAAAGAGACCTGAGGCAGAAAGGCTAATTAGGAGACCATTGCAAGAATCTTGATGAAAGGTAATGAAAACCTAATGTAGGAAAGAAGCTGGAAGTGAACTAGAAAAAGACTGATATGGGAGGTGCTGTGGAGACCAGAGCAACAAAACTTGGGTAAATAATAAGTCAAAGGGGGCAACGAGGTGACATAGTGGATCGAGCACCAGTCCTGAAGTCAGAAGGACTTGAGTTCAAATCATATCTCAAACAGTTAACACTTCCTAGCTGTGTGACCCTCAGCAAGTTACTTAACCCAATTGCCTCAGCAAAAAAAAATAATAATAATAATGTAAAAAAAAAAAACTTGGGATAGTCCAGAATGATATCAAGAATCAAAAACATATTAAATTACTGGAGGAAAGCTAGTGATGCCATTAAATGAAATAGGAAAATTTGGAGAAAGTACCAATTTAGGGGAAAACATGATATTTTCTGATTTGTTTTGTTATAATATTTTATTTTTTCCCAATTATATATAAAGACAATTTTAAACACTTTTTAAAATTTTGAGTTCCCAGTTCTTTTCTTTGCCCCCCCATCTCCCTCCCTGAGACAGTAAACATTTTGATATAGCTTACTATCATAATGCATTCCAATTTGAACATGTTGAGTTTGCAATTACTACAAAATATCCATGTAGAGATGCAGTTGGAAATGTGAGGACGAAATTTAGGACAGAATTTAGGCATATTTAGATATGTGAGTCCTTTGCAATAAGAATGGTAATGGGAGCTGGTAAGGTCTCAGAAGGAGTATTAGAGAAAAGAAAAGGAAGACCAGGATAGAACCTTGGTGACCACCTATATTCAGTAGATAGAAGAAAGATGATGAAACAAAGCTAACTAAAAAGGAGCAATCAGACAGCTAGTAGGAAAATCAATAAAAAGCATCAGTGATGATTAGAAGACTAGAAACAAGAACAGAAAAAGCAGATACTAGGATTCTTCAGAGTTGAGGAATAAATAAATAAGGCTAGGCCATCAGAGAATTTTAGGATGGTGGCTAATAAATCTTTAAAGCAGCAAATGCATGGGATCAGGCCTGGATAGAGAGAAACATGAAGCAATCTTTGGCTAAAGCCCTTCACAATTTGATCCCATCCTACCTTTCCAGACTTGTTACATATTCCTTCTTTCCACAAACTCTATAATCCAGTGACATTACATCTTCCTGGAATAAGATGTTAAGGGAGCACTGGCACTGCTAATGTGAAGATTTGCTGAGCCCTTTCAGGGTTACTCATCCACCTTTGGTGTCCAACCAGTCACCTGACTCTCACCTGTGGCTCCCAGAATGCTGCAGCATATGCAGTGGCCATAACCCAGTAATCCATCTGGGCTGGTGGTTGGGGAAAACCAACAGGCCTCAAATTGTTGATGAGTAAGAAGGTGTCTACCCAAGCACGAGAAGACAATCCTGAGGTGCAAGTGGTAGATGAGAATTATGTGTTCCAACAGCCATGAAGGCAACTTAGGGCTTGGTCAGACCATGAAGATGCCAAGGTCATCTGCTGCAACACGGGCCATTGCTAGTCCTCCTGACTTTTGTCTTGACATTAGATTAAAATGATTCTGAAAGAGAGAGTGGCTAGAGACTGTGTAACTGCCTCATTCAAATCTAATTCCCCCTGTGATGTCATTGGTCCTCTTTGAAAACAAGGACAAACATCTCCCCACTTTGTGCATTCTCACTGACTGTCCCCTACACTTGGAATTCTCTCTCTCTTTTTCTCTCTCTCTATTTCTCTCTCTCTCTCTCTTTTTCTCTCTCTCTCTCTCTGTGTCTCTCTCTGTGTCTGTGTGTGTGTCTCTCTCTCTCATCTCCTGGCTTCCCTAGCTTCCTTCAGGCCCTAATTAAAATCCCACATTATACAAGAAGCTCTCCCTTATTATTATACAAGAAGGTCTCCCTTAATACTAGCGCCTTTCTCTTGAGATTATCTTCAATTTATCTTGTGTATATCCAGTTTACACATAATTGTTTACATGGTATCTCTTTAGATTGTGAGTTCCTTGAGGGCAGGAGCTGTTTTTTTTTTTTTTTTGGGGGGGGGGGTTTGTATCCCAGCACTTAATATAGTGTTTACTACATAGTAGAGACTTAATAAATGGTTACTGACTTGTCTTTAGTAGGGGAAACAAAATGGGAGAACAAAGAAGGAAAGGTCTCAGCACTAGGGATCTATAAAGCAAGAGAAAAGTAAGTGTTCTGAGGTAATAGAAGAGGTAGAAGGTTAGAAATTTTCAGATAGAGAGTAGAATTTGCCAGACATTTTCCTTATGAATGATTATATATGATCACATGTTTCTTCACAAAAACCTGCAGTGGTTCCCTACTGCTTACAGGAAAAAAATAAAAATTCCTTTTTAGTATTCAAAATCCTTCATAATCTGGCTGTAATTTATGTTTCTAGCCTAATTTATACTATTCCTCTTTGCACAGTTTTATTCTACTCTTTTTCAATTTTTGCCCTTGCATCCTTCCCCTTTGGTAATATTCCCCCCAATGCCTGGAAAAGATTCTTTATATGTGGGAATCTTCTCTTCATTCAAGGCCTAGCCAGGAACAAACATCCTGCATGAAACCTTTCCAGATATCCCCAGTTGAAATGATCCTTCCCCAGCCGCCTATCCCTCTTTATTTGACTTCTGTTCATTTATCACAATCTAATTTGTATTACAAATTATATCCTCATACTAGAACAAAAGCTCCTTGAAAGGTAGGGACTTTATCAATTTCTAAAATGTTTTCTTTATGGTTTGGCTCTGGGCAGTGCACATGATAGGCATTCAATAAAAGTCTGTTCATTTGCATCGAATTCTGGATCTTAGAGATTATACAGTTCCCTGAAATGATTAAAGTATAAGGTATGTGAGAGAAAAGAGAAGAAGGAACTACAAAATTGGAGTTAAGTCAATTGAGGAATCCATTTTTGTTCTCAATTCAATTCAGCCAACACTGAAAAAGTGTTGGCTCAAGGGCTCAAAGCACCTTACTAGACACCTAGTCTACAAAGATGCAAAGACAAACGTCTTTGTCTTTGAGAAGTTTACATTCTGAGGGAGGAAAGAGAAAATTAAACATATACTAGACAAATAAATACAATTCCAAGAGATGATGAAGTCTATGTGACCATGGCACTGTGTGACTGAAATAGTGTATAGAATTAAGAACTGGAAGTGAGATGAGTAAATTGTGTAACTGGGTTTTTAAAAGGGTTATCATTATAAATTTTTAAATATTCAGAGTGATGGCAGGAGAAGGAGTAATGCGAATTGGAAAATATGAACAAAGTACTAAAGTTATTGAAAATATGATAAAAGAGGCAGCTAGGTGATGCAGTGGGTAGAGCACCAGCCCTGAAGTTAGGAGGACCTGAGTTCAAATGTGACCTCAGACACTTCACACTTCCTAGCTGTGTGACTCTGGGCAAGTCATATAACCCCAACTGCCTCAACAAAAAAAAGAAAGAAAGAAAATATGATTACAATGATTTCTAAATCAGTATATTAGGGAAAGAGTGGCATAAATTAATTGCATATTTGACCCTATGATAGGCTTCCCTCCCCAAGAAATATTTCTCAGGGATTCCCAGAAATAACATGTTGTCATTTTACAAGAGGGAAAAAACTGAAGTTCAGTGAGCATTTATTAAAATCTACTGTGTGCCTAAAGTATGGGGGTAAACAAAAATGCAAACAGTTATGTACGAAAGGAATATGTATAGGATAAGTAGAAAATAATCTTAGAGAGAAGGCAGTAAAAAGGACAGAACAGGCTTCTTGGAAGGAAGGAAGAAAGGAAGGTAGGAAGAGAAGACAGTAGGTAAAGATGAGCATTCCAGGTATGGAAGACTGCCAAGGAAAAGGCCTAGTCAGGAGACAGAATGTATGCTTAGAGGAACTGCAAGGAGATCAGTGTCACAGAATATGTGGGTGTCAGGGGTATAGATAGATAGATAGATAGAAGGGGTATATATAGAAGAAGATATAAGAAAACTAAAAAGTTTGGAAGGGCTAGAATATGGAGGGCTTTAAAGGCCAAGTAAAGGATTTATTTGATTTTTTATTTTTGATCCTAGAGGCAAAAAGAAAAAAGTTAAACGACATTGTTTTCCTTTTTGGTCTTTTTTTTCTTGTGCTGCAGGATATTTGTGGAAATATGTATAGAAGAATTGTATGTGTTTAACACATAAGATTACTTGCTGTCTAGGGGAGGGGGTTAGGGTAAAGGAGGGAAAAAATTAGAACACAAGATTTTGTAAGGGTGAATATTAAAAATTATTCATGTATAGATTTTGAAAATAAAAGGCTTTAATTTTAAAAATGTACACTTGAAAAAAATAGTAATTGGTGAAAGGAAAAAAGTTAAATGATAAAGAGAGAAGTGACATAGTCAACTTCCACTTAAGGAAGATCATTTTGACACCATGGACTTGGGCAAGGAGGTCAATTAGTAGGCTACAATAGTTTAGGTGGAGGTGATGAAGGCCCACATCAGGATGATGGCATTATCAAAGAAGAGAAGAGAGCTAATATGAGAGATGTTACAAATAGAAAAGACAGGTCTTGGCAACATATTGACTATAAAGGATAAGAGAGAATGAAGAGTTGAGGATAATACCTAGATTGTAAGCCTGGGCAACTTGGAGGATGGAGATACTCTTGACAGTAATAATAGGCAAATTAGGAAGAAAAACGGTTTTGGAGGAAAAAAAGAATAAGTTCAAGTTTAGATAGGTTGAAATTTACAGAATATCCAGTTCATTTCCATGCTGTTGGAGATGCAAAACTAGAGTCAAGAAAATAGGTTGGGACTAGAAGAATAGATCCGAGAATTATCTGCAAAAATATATAATTGAATCCAAGGGAACTGAGGAGATCACCTTGGAAAATAGTATGATGAGAATAAATGAAGACCTAAGACAGAACCTTCAGGGACACCTATGGTTAACAAGCATAACCTGGATGAAGTTCTAGAAGAGGACACCTCTCTAGAGAAAAGAGAGTATCAGGAAGAGATTGTTCAATAGGATCAAAAGCTGCAGAGCGGTCAAATAAAAGATTATTAGATTGATGATTAAGAAAAGATCGTTGCTATCGTTGTTAACTGGAGAGAACAATTTCAGTTGAACAATGATATCAGAAATAAGGTTACAAAGGATTAAGAAAAAAAATGAGAAAAATGGAAGTGGATGCATTGGCAATAAATGAGTTTCTCAGTGAATTTATCCACAAAAAGAACCAGAGTGGGGGGATGATAGCAAGTTGGGACAGACTGATCAAATGAAGGTTTTTTTGAGGTTGAAGAGACATGGACATGTTTGTAAGTAGTAAAGGAAGTAGACAGTAGACAAGGAAAGATTGAACATTATAAGGAAAATAGGGATATCAAAGGGGAGCAATCTGCTAGAGAAGAGGAAAGGAAGAGTTGTTCACCTTTGAAAGAATGGCTACTTCGTTATGTTAGACTGGAGTAAGGGAGAACAGTTAGTGCAGAAGGAATCTGAGTGATTTGAGATGAAGAGGAAAGTAGAAAAGGGAGTTCTTAGCAAATGTCCAACAATTTTTCTTGTCCTCGAGGCAACAGGGGAAAAGTTGAATGATAAAGAAGAGTAAAAGTTTTAACAAAAATTGCTGTGGTGACTGCAAAAGTGTCACTGTCCATGACACTATCTACTCATCTCATCTTCTGCCATTCTTTTCCTTTTGTCTTCAATTTTTCCCAACATCAGGATCTTTTCTAAGGAGTCCTATCTTCTCATTATGTGGGCAAAGTATTTAAGCTTCAGACTCAGTATTTGATCTTCCAATGTAACCCGCACTATTTTTTTTACCAAAATATTTATTGATTTAATTTGGATTATTTCCTTTTAGTTCTTTATATGATTTATCTACCTCCTCCACCCTGGTAACAGATATTTAAGGCAAAAGCTGCAAATATTTTTAAGGCCATCTTTTTTGTATATGCTTATCATAAACTCTCAAAAGTGAGCTGATAAAATGATCCAACAAATATTTCATCTGAATGAATTTCCCTAAGTATTCATTGATTTGACCTTGCTGTCCAAGGGATTCTAAAAAGTCTTCTCCAACAATACAATTTGAAAACCTTGATTCTGTGGGACTCAGCTTTCTTTATAATCTAAATCTCCCAGGTATATATTGCCACTGGAAAAACCATAGCTTTGACTGTGCAGACCTTTGTAGGTAAAGTGTCCTTTTTGTATATGCTTATCATAAACTCTCTAACATGAACTGATCAAATGACCCCCCAAAATTTCATCTTAATGTCTTTAAGCATTGACTAATTTCCCTTTGCTATCCGAAGCACTCAAAAAAAGTCTTCTCCAACAACACAATTTGAAAACCTTGATTCTATGGGATTCAGCTTTCTTATAATCCAACTAATAGAAAAACTATAGCTTTGATTGTGCAGACTTTTGTAAGTAACATAGTGCCTCTGCTTTTTCATGCTGTACCGATTTATCATGTTTTTCTTCCAAGGAGCAAGATCATTTAATTCCATAGCAATCCCTGGCTGCAGTGATTTTTGAGGAATAAAAATAAATGGTTTGCAAAACACTTTACAAATATTATCTCATTTTGTCTTCATAACAATTCTGGGAAGAAAGAATTATCATCTCCATGTTACAGATGAGGAAAATGGGGCACGCAGAGGTTATGTGACTTACTTGCCCGAGGTCATTCAGCTAGTAAAGAGTCCAAGGCTGAACTCGGCTTCCTTACTCCCAATTGAGCTCTCTCCAGTGTGCCACCTGAAAAGTCAGAAATGACTATTTGGGAGCAGAAGGGAGGTAAGGGGAGGAGTGTGCACACCAGCCGAAGCAGAGTGGGGTTGACTTCCAGCCGGCAGACCTGGACTCGAATTCTGATTAAAAAAGAAGTGAGTAGGGGAAAGGAGATTGAACGGAGAAGGCTTTCTCAAGGAGCCACAAAAGAGAGAAGAAATGTAGGGGGCAAGCTAGCAGGGATGGATAGACCAAGGATGGTTTTTTGAAGATGGGGAGACGTTGACATGTTTGTAAATGTGCTGCTTTGTGACTTGAATCTCCCTCTGGGCCTGGCTTTTTCATCTGTGAAAAGGAGGGGTGGGGTGGATGAGACCACCCTGCGGACCCCCTCAGCGCCAAACCCACGCTACTGTGACCGTGACCGTGACCGTGACCGTGGGTGGGTCCGGGCGCGAGGCAGGCGCTAAGGCTGCAGAAGCGATGCAGGAGGCATCCAGGGGTCCTCTCCTGTCCGTGCTTTTGTGACTCTGGGGGTGTCTGGGTTAAGTCTGAGCTGGCTGCCCGCACCGCTCCCCCCTTCCCCTCAGGGAAAAGCCCCCAGGTCCCTCTGACGAGACAAAGGCCCCAGGCTGTCGGGAGAAGGGGGTGTGTATGGGGGGGGAGAAAAGTGTGTGCGCATGCGCTGGGGCGCGAGCGCGCGCCTGTCGGTGCCGGGGAACCCAGGCTCGAGGGTGGGTAAGGGAGGGATTGGGGTTGAAATTCACGGGGTGTGGAGGGGGAAAGAGAGAACCACGGGGGGGAAAGGAAAGAAGACTTGCGGTAGGGGCGACGGAGAGACCGGAGGGCCGCGCTCCCGGTCGCTTGAGGGCTCCCTCTGGCGGCCGGAGGAGAAGACGGCGGCGGGGAAGGGAGGGCGCTTGAGGCGGGGAGTCGCGCTTGCGCTCGCGCTCGCGCTCGCTCTCCGGCTCTCCACTTGCTGCCTCCTCTGGGCCTCCGCCCCCGCACTGCTGCTGCCGCTGCTGCTGCTGCTGCTGCCGCTGCTGCTGCTGCTGCTGAGTTACTCCGTTCGCGGGGAGGCGCCGTGGTCGCGCACTCTGATCCTCGGTTGCGCGCGCCCGCTTTCGCCCACCAACACCCACCTCCGCCCACCATCCACCGCCACCCATCGCCGCCGCATCCGCCACCGCCACCACCTTTTCCGCGCTCCGCACTCACCTCGCTCCGGCCAAGCAGGTAAGCGCAGGGGCTTGGGAAACCGTTTTGCTCTGCTCCCCACCCCCAGCTCCATCGGTGCACCAGCCTGCAACCGACTATCCTTGGCTGGAGAGCTGGGCTCCCGGCGAGCAAAGAGCGATGTCTTTTAAGCAGCCTTATGACACGCACCCAACCCTGTTGACTGCAGACCTGAGTGGGGGAGGATGGCAGGATTTCACTGTAAACTCATAAAGGGAAGCGTGTGTGGAGGAAAGAAAAAGGGGTTAGGCGTAAAAGCTTTTTTATTAACCTGGGGAGAGGTGTTGAAGGCACAGGGTGGGGCGCCGCTTGCAATGACCTCGGAGGAAAAAAGGGAGGGGGCTTGCTATTCCCTTCCCCCATACTACTTGCCGCAGTAGAGCGAGGGGCATCTTTTCCAATTCCAGCGACTAAGAGGGGGTGGGGTCCAGGGGAGGAGGATGCAATTTGGTTGAGGATGAGGGAGAAGAAATCTCCAGTCTTGCAGAAACCTCCATCCCGTTTGCATTCAGCCCTCGAAGGGCGTGGGGTAGATTTTCGACTACATGCTTCCCAACCCTAGGTCTCCTTGCGCTGCACAAGTGTGCTTCAGGTGGAAAGCTTACTAGGGTCCCCACCCCCAACCCGGCTTTCTTTCCCAGAATTCGGGAGACATGTTGGCTATGATAGAGTGAATTGGCTTAATTGAGAGGGGTGGATGAATGGATGGATGGATGGGTGGGTGGATGGATGGATGGCAAGTTTATCCTTAATTTCTGCTCTTCTTGTTCCCACAATTAAAAATCGAAAAAAGATGCATTTTGAGATTGACTTTTCTTAAGGGGGAGCAAATATTTTTTTTCTATTTCGTTCTCTCCCACCCCCCCAAAAAAAAAATCAGGACGTGTGTGTGTGTGTGTGTACGTGTGTGTGTGTGTGTGTGTGTGTGTGTGTGTGTGTATGTGTGTGTGTCCAGCACCGCGGCTGCGTCCCCGCCTTGGTCACTTGGAAAATCGAGCTTTTTTTTTTTTTTGCAAACGTCAGTTGCCGCACTAGGGGTTGCAGGCTGCAAGGTGCATTCTGAAAGGGTGTGTTTCTTTCTTTTCCTTTCTCGGGTTCTCGTTCATTGCTTAGTCGCAGCGGGTAGCGCTGTCCGTTCTGGAGCCGGCCCTTCGCCATGGCCGTGATGGCGGTAAGGGCTTGTCTCTGGATGCTGCAGTAGGTGTGTATCTGGAGTGAGTGTGTGAAAGAGGGAGGGAGGGGGGAAAGGAAAGGAGAGGGAGGGATGGGCTTTCTACCCCTCCTCTCTTTTTCAAATCGCTGGTGCCATATTTTGCAGTCTGACATGTCCTTATAATGCCGTTGTGATCCCGTTGGCATATTCTCTGTAGGGAACAGGGCGGCATGTGGTGATATAGTTAAAAGCGAGAAAGGGGTGAAATCTACTAGAAATCTTTACATTTTGCAACTGCAGGAGAGATGGCCTTAGGGAATCGTTCTCAGAGGATTGTGCCGCTTTGTGTCTCGTTGTTAAATGTTTCGTGTTTCCCCGCTATGGTTTTAAAATCTCGTTTGATTGAGAAGGGTGGTGTCTCCCCCGAACCCTGCCACCCCTCCTCCCCAGACTGTCACTGTAGAATCAGCAGGCTTTTGTTGAATTGATTCCTCCCCCCCCCTTAATAACCGAGGAAGCAATGTGACAGCAGCGATGGCAGGGATTACAATAGGCGCTTCTCTTCGCTGTTTCCGGGGTTTTCTGAGAATGTGTCCCCAAATTCCCCGGGGAGGGTTTTCTTTTCCCACCGTGTATGGGAACAGCAAAGGCTTTCCATCATCGCAAACCTCTACTGTCAGCAGCGCGCAGCCGGGACTACGCCCCTTTTAGGACCGGGCACGCGCGGATGCCAAACTGGACCACCCAGGCTGGCCAAGGGGAGAGTCACAGGTGCTCCCTCGTCCGCGGGGATGCTGCTTAGGATTTGAAAAAATGACCAAAAACAAATTCCCCAAACCCATCCCTCTGACTTGAGGGAGTTGCCTCTCTGCGTCGTTCCTTCCGTGCCAGGAGCTCCCATACCCGCACGCGCCCTGGCGCAGAATCCCGCTATTTCATTCCCGGGCCGGGGCACTATCCCGTGGCCACCACCCCTCGCGGCGCGCGCGCGCGTGTACGCATCCATGTGCGCGCGCTCATACACACACCCTCTGCATATTAATCCACACACAGACCAAGGGTCCTACTCTTCTTCCTGGGCAGATCCCTGCGAGGAGGGCAGGTTTGCGCGCGCTGCGCAGAAGGACGCCTACATGTCCGCGTGTTATGTAATGTAGAGTATTCTGGTGCCGGCGCCCTTGGACGAGCCGTGCCTGGGGCTGAGGTGGAAAGGCGGCTGGCCTTTTGCTGAAAGAGGTTCAGGGCAAGGAAGAATTGGTGGTAACGCGAGAAGATTCCGTAGCAAGGACCCCAGACGTCTAGGATCTATTTTTTTAGGGATAGAGTTACAATCTCGCTGGAGATTCAGAACCTACTCACATGGGGGAGGCACCCACCTAGAAGCAAGGCCTGATGGTGTCTCTTGCTCCATGCAGAGACACCCACCAAGAAGCAGGGCCTGATGGTGTCTCTTGCTCCATGCACGGGCATGGAAATCACCACAGATTCACGGTTGGGGGGGCGGGGGGTGCATAGAGGGACAGATTTTGGACAGCTCTTTACAATAAATTAATTGGCAACAAGCATTTATCTGTTTCTTTCCTCTTCCCCCCCCCCCCCCCCCCCCCCCCCATACTCTCCCAGGAGAACTAGTGAGGAGGTCAAGATCGCTTGCAGCCTTGTGACATGAAAAGTGGGTGGGGTGACATCAGGGAGACAGCCACCAGGAGGGAGCAGTACAAACACGGCGTCTCCATCAGCAGCTCTTTCTAGATGATTCTCTTTTCCGGAAGGAAATTAACAAAGAATAAACACTATCTTTGTAAGGAAGGGATTTGGCGAGATAGGGAATAGCAGGGAAGTGTGGTCTGAAGTATTATACTATCTGCTTTCTAAGTTGATCTGAACATTTCATTCTTGAAATAATTCAGCCCTGCATCTCCTACCCAAGCTAAAGATAGAAAGGGAGGTAATGAAGGGGCTTTGAGTGTTTTCCACCCCACCCAACCCCACTTCCAGTCTGTGAGGAGGGGGGGAACTAGTCAAAGTTACTTCCCAAAGCATTTATCCAAAAGAATGAGGATTATTCTGCTCATATTAGCCAGATGTTATCTCAGTGAAGATGGATTCTGTAGTTTTGACAGGCTGCTATTACTAAATGAATTGTTCTCAGCTTCTATTGATTTGAAGAATAGAAGGGATGAAAAGGGCTAAAATCTTTAGTTCACCAAACCCTAAATCAAAGCATGGGTTAAACTGCTAAAATGCTACTTGATTTTGAAATCTCTCTTCAAATGTTTGAGTATTGACTGGCAAAGATTAGGACTGCTGTCTGTGAAAGAATAATTGGGATGATTTTTTAAAATGTGACTTTAAAAAATTATGACTCTTTAAAACTCTGAACTTTGCTGAAGGATAAGTAATGGATTGTATTGCATTTCATTTCCCAATCAAAGGATGATTGCTATGTAATTTTGATCTTTGGACTTCAAATGATTGAATTTTTTTTTTTTTTTACTTTCACCAAATGTAATGGATAATGGAATAATTAGTATAGTTTCATCTTTAAGGCAAGCCTGAGATATATTAGACTGAAACAACTATATTGTAGCTGCTTACCAGGGTCACAGGACCTTCATAGGTCCATAGGATGACAAGCTATTAGATAGAATTTCCAAGAACATTAATGTACTTCTTTTCCTTCCCATCCCCAGAAAAATTGAAAAAATGCAAGGTACCCAGTCTACTAGGCTAATACCCAATTGTTCTCTTAGATTCTTCAACCTTGCACTGAAGTTCAGCTGTCAAAGGGTCATTAATTTGAGGAGCAGGGCTGGCTTCCTTCCCTCCTTGTTTTCCTGTCTTCTAATGTACTCCTTGAAAGAAACTGCTACCCTAGTGTAATGTTCATTTCTAGAATCAGCTGTGAGCAACATTCAAATTAGTGAATGTTATATGTTTCAGCTAAATAACATCTATGGTAGAAATAACTTTTTAGAAAAATCTTTAATTTTAAAAGGTAGTTTAAGAAATATTTTGATGAGGAAAAATAATTGTTTTTTATAGTCCTGGGATTTCATTTAATGTTTTATGTCTTTAAATTTCAATGCTGCTTGTACAGCGTGTCCCAAAAGTCTTATTTGAAGTTAAGCTTTCCCAGATGTATTTACTATTATTTTTTCTTGTCCACATCTCTTAAATTCCTTTCCTACCTTTTCTTGTTCCCCCTTTCATTTATAGTAACAGTTCTCATGCAACTGGCTATTCATTTTCCTATAGGTTAGTTTCATGCATCCATTAAACTTATTTCTAATTTACCGTCAGCCTATTCCCATAGGAGGAGGGGGAGGCAACAGTTTACTATATGTGCTCCTAAATGAATGACTTTCCTAGTTCTTAAAAAGCTATCAGCACAAACGGAGACTGGAAGGGTGTGGCTTTTAAATAACTTGTATTAAGCATGCCTCTTCTGACAAGGACAAAAGAAACACATTTCAGACAAATTGCAAAAAAGAAAATATATATGTTTTGACTTAAGTTTCAGTTGTTTTGGATCATTAAGAAAAGGTATATATTAGCAGTTTTTGGTTTCTTTTGTTTAAATAAATTGGCATATTAGCTCCCTTCATATCAGATTACATCATCTATTAACTGAGGGAGCTTCTTCACCACATTCCCTCAGCACAAATGTGCTCATCCAGTTTATTATTTTATCTAGCTCTTAATTCATAAGCTGCCAAATAGTCTCGAACAAGTGAATGTAATTGCCCCCCAACTAGAATTTAAGTCCCTTTTCCTCCATGACCAATAACTTGGATATAGGATAGGCTCTGGTCTTATAGCCTCTTATAAGGAGAGACAGAGGTGGAGAAGTCCTTGGTGGAGTAGGGAGTAGGGAACGGGCAAATTATGGGATGAATATTGTGATACTTTAGCTGAGGTGGAGGAGTGGGGGTTGTGTGAAGGGTCCAGTATTATTCAATTGTGTCCAATTTTTTGTGACCCCATTTTGGGGTTTTCCTGGCAAAGATACCAAAGTGATTTGCCATTTTTCTTCTCCTGCTCATTTTACAGATGAGGAAACTGCGGCAAACAGGGTGAAGTGACTTGCTCAGGGTCACACAGCTAGTAAGATTTGAAAGCAGGAAGATGAGTTTTCCTAATTCTATGCCCAGCTCTCTATTCACTAGACCACCCACCTCCATGTGGGTTATTTTGGTTTTCTGTAGCCTGACCAGAAATCCCAACAGCCATATTTAAAATTATTTCCATAAGAAAATGCATTCCAAATTCAAAACAACTGACTTCAAGTGAAGTTTTGGAACACAATCCATTCCTAAAGCATATATTTTTGACAGAAGTTTCTAATCCTGGACTTGCAGTTGAGTAGCATATTTAAAATCTCAGTTGAAAGAGTCATCTTGAATTGTCTAGTCTAATCTATAAAGTGATATAGTGTCACATTCTCCAAAGTGAGGGTGGGGGCTGCTTGAGGAGCCATGGGATTAACCAATATGAGGGTGGGAAGATGGATTGCATCCCACCTACCCCACAGTGGCCAAGATTTTCCAGTCTGTCCCCTTCTGAGCTAGATGGCAGCCCCTCAAGGTAGCTTGGGGGTATTCATAGCAGCAGCTACATACAGCTCACTTATGAACTCCTTCCTCCCTCACAAAATGCCCACCCCTGTAATCTAGATTACTTCATAGCTACAGAAGTACTCATAAAGGGACAAGTTCTACACTCCAGGAGAGTGACCCATTAGAGCCTTGTCTTTTCATTGGGCTCAAGATGAGCAGGCATAAAAGTGTTGAAAGCACGCAGATCTCATTGTGTCCATCCTCATTACAACTGAAACCACTTTCCAGAATTACCAGTGATCTCCTAATTGCCCATCTAAAGGCCTTCTTAACTTCCCTGAAGCATGTGACAGTTGGTTATCATTACCTCTCTCCTCTGAGTTTTCGTGGCATTGGTCTCATTTGATTTTCCTCTTAACATTGGTCTCATTTGATTTTCCTCTTAACGTTGGTCTCATTTGATTTTCCTCTTACTGACAGACTCAGTCTCCTTAGTTGGATGATCATACCCTGCTCCCTCCCCATGGGGATCCCCCAAGGCTCTGTATTGAGTCTCTCCTTATTTTTCCAATTGCCAACTTCAGTGGCTCCCACAGGTCTCACTATGCTATAAATGCAAATCGTGACCAAATCTACCTATCAGCCTTCGTCTCTCTCCTGAGTTCTGTTCTTGCATCACCAGCTTCTTATTGGACATTTCAAACTGGTTTATCCCATCAGTATCTCAAATTTAACTTGTCCAAAAAATGAATTCATGGGTTAACTAACCCAGGGGATGAACAACTTGGAGCCAGAGAAGAAAGAAGGGTAAAGAGAACATTTCACCTTTTAATATATTTAGCTTCAAAACTGAAAATGAGGGACCACCTGTCTGAGATGTCAAGACCAAAAGCTAAAACCAAAACCCTCTTCTAAACTTTTAGCCCCATGTACCAGCCTCCTTCCAGGTTCACAGCCTCAGTGTGACTTTCTCCCATATATCTCACCAAGTCTTGTTATTTCTATTTCTTCTTGGATTAGGTCAGCTAGGTGGTACGTTGGAAATCTGTGTGATCCTGGGCAAGTCACTTCCCTCTGTTTGCCTCAATTTCCTTATCTATAAAATGGGCTGGAAAAGGAAAGGGCAAACCATGCCAGTATCTTTGCCAAGAAAACCCCAAATGGGTTCACAAAGAATCAAAGTGAAAGGACTCAACAACAACCTCTTGAATCTTGTTCATCATTCCTCACCTCATCTTTAGAAATAGACTGTTAATGCCTCAAGTCTCTCCCCACTCCAGTTTTATAGCTCCCAAAGTGACTTTTCTAAGATGCAGATGACTTGCCATCTCATCCAGAAAACTCAGGGGGGAAAACTCAGAATACTATTATGACTCTATTGGTTATGCATAGATAATTCAAACTTCTTGGTGTTTAATCCGTCAGTTCTCAGTGAAGAAGCCTGGTATCATAGGGATAAGTGCTAGATTTGAATCAAAATACTTGGGCTACCTACTTGTGTGATCTTGAATAAGTCACTCTCTGGCCTCAGTTTTCTCATCTATGTAATAAAAGGGTTGGATTAGGTGATTTTTTTAGTGTCTGTAAAATGGGGTCATAAAAACAATTCCCTCAAACAGGGTTATTGTGAGGGTTCAGTGAGATAACATATGTGAGGTATTTTGCAAACCTTAAAGCACCATATAAATGCTAACTGAATCTAATCTACATCTAATAAATCCAATTTGCAACAAATTATGTTCTTGGATGACAGAGTGTAGTCTGTGATACAGTTAGAACCCAACAATTGGGAGTTGCCAAAACAGTCTAATATCCTCATCTTATGGATTTTATGGGTGAGGAAACTTAAGACCCAGAGAGATGGTGACTGGTCCATGGTCACCCCGGTATAATGCCAAAGTTCATAGTTGAGTGCTAGCTTCCTAATTCTGTCATGTGATCTGTCACCCACCACACTGATTCCATACCTTACCTAAATCTAGGTAAGCTTGACAGAAAACCAAACATATAATAATAATCACAGCTCACATTTTAAATTTTTTTATATTTTCTCCCACTTTCATATAAGAACAGTTTTTAACATTCGAGTTTCTTTTAAGTTTTGAGTTCTAAATTCTATCCTTGGATTAGTAAGCCATCTGGTATAGTTTACACATGTGCAACCACATAAAACATATTTCCATAGTAGTCCTTTTGTGGAAGAAAACTCAACCCCCCCCCAAAAAAAAAGAAAGAAAGATGGAAAAAAGTGAAAAAGAATATGCTTTGGTGTATATTCAGTTGCCATCAGTTTTTTTCTCCGGAGACAGACAGCATTTTTCATCATGAGTCTTTTGGGAATGTCTTGGTTCATTGTTAATTCTGAGAATAGCTAAAGTCATTCACAGTTGTTCATCACATAATATTGCTGTTACTGTGTACTTTCTGCTTACTTCATTCTCTATCAATTCATATAAGTTTTTCCAGGTTTTTCTTAAATCCCACTGATTATTTCTAATAGCAAAATAATATTCCATTACAATCACATGCCACAATTTGTTCAGCCATTCCCCAGTTGATAGACAACCCCCTTAATTTCCAATACTTGACTACCACAAAGTAACTGCTTTAAATATTTTTGTACAAAATAGGTTCTTTTTCCTAAGTCACATTTCTAAAACAACACAAAACTTACAGAGTACTCCCCTCAAAATACCCCTAAGATAGGTAACATAAGTATTTTTGTTCTCACATTTTCAAATAAAGTTACTGGAAAACAATGGCTTGCCATGAGGTCTTGCAATTAATAAATGTCAAAGATGAGTTCTAGGTCAGGTTTCCTACCTCATTTCACCATGCCCACTGTCTATCATGTGACTTATCACACTGCCGTCATCTCTGTAAACTTGACAGATACCCAAGGTCAGGTATATATTGCCAGACATTCTCATGGGGCCTGAAAGCCTGCAATAGAGCAGCCAACTTGAGAGCAGTCCCTTGGCTCCAGGCTGAATTAGTTAGCTTGGCTCAGGAGCCTTTTTCTCAAGCACCATCTACTCATAGGCAGCGTGAAATATGCAGAAAATTACCTGACTTTACTTTTCAAAATGGAATTCAGTGCAAAAGTTCAGAGGGTATATAGTAAAGTCAAATCTCGGTCCTAACCTCTGATGATAGGGTTCTGATGCTGATTGAGCATGATCTGTTTCAGGGCTCAGACTTTGAAATTCAGATGTAGTTTCCTAAAAGCCTTTTAGCTTTCTACACCATCTCCTGCTTCTTGCCACAATTAAGTTGGAAACTGATGAAGCATTCAGCATCCTAATTCTTTCCAGAAGCATTCTTTCCCCTCTTGTCTTAGTTTTTTGCATGTGACACAGAATAGATTTACTATGAGTTATTTTTTAAAGTACTGAGTTGATTTCCTATAATATGATATTCTGATGGCTACTTAATGACAATGAGGTGTTAACTTGTGTCCTTGGACCTCATTGATTTGAAATCTATGATAGTTAACCTCTATCAAGACCAACTCGGCTAAAATTTACCTTTGCACAATAAAGACATGATCTGCTTATAGAAATAGCTAATTTCACAGCTGTGTTTAACCTATTAAGACCAATTATTTTGATCTGCCCTCTTAGCTCCAGTTTTCAATTCTATATTGCTGATCTTGATAAACTGATTACTGTGTTGAGGTAGGCTTAGACTATGTTCTTGCCCTAGTTTTCTGTGATTCTTAAGGATTTCCTTAGGAGTCCTCCCTTCATTTATTGGGCAGGAGCCAAAACAGTTTGGTTGGGCTATCTTAGTAAATATACTACCAAGCATTCTGTATGCCTTCAATAACTGCCTTCCTAAAATAATAATTTTAAGTAATTTTCTACTTAAAGAATATGTGAATTAGCATCTGTTGAAAATTTATTGTAGGAATTCTTAGCCTAGGGGTCCTTTGAATTTGTTTTTTTTTTTTTAATTGTTTGATTTTAATTTTTATACTTCAATATTTTCCCTTGTAATCCTTCATATTATATTATAATCCTTTATATTTTATACTATAATCTTATACTACCAAGCATTCTGTATGCCTTCAATAGTTGCCTTCCTAAAATAATAATTTTAAGTAATTTTCTACTTAAAGAATATGCTAATTAGCATCTGTTGAACATTTATTGTAGGAGTTCTTAGCCTAAGGGTCTTTGAATATGTTTTGGTTTTAATTATTTTATTTTAATTTTTATTTGTAATCCTATATATTATATTATTATGTATTATATAATTGTATATATTATGATCCTGTATATCTTATTTTATACATTTAAAAACATTATTCAGAGAAGAGATTTGTAGGTTTAACAGGCTGCCAAGAGGAATCCACAACACAAAAAAGGTTAAGAACCCCTTACCTGCCAACTGCTCAGTACTAGCCTGGCTATCTCTGTATAGGATGGAACATAGGAAGAGGATTAATACAAAAGAAATGGAAACATAGCCATTGGCTATCCCTAAAGTTAAGAGATTGGTAACTAACCCAAAGATCAATCAGGATTTGAATTCAAGTCCTCTACTTCTAAATCCAGATTTCTATCAATTAATTAATCATTAAACATTTTTAAGTGCCAGACCCCACAATGATGCTTCTCTTAGAATTCTACACACTTGCATATAAATTTTTTTAAAAATAATTTTCCTAATTTTAATTACTTTCTTTTCAATCTAGTTTGTATAATGGTGTTAATCTTTATAAAAGACAACTTTTATGAGGTCACTTCCCTATTCAAGGGCTAACAACATATAGTCATATTGCATATTACATAAAGTCTAAATTCCTCTATAGCTTGACCCTCCCCTTATCTCTTCAACCTTATATTCTTTTAGATCTCTTAATAATTCCCATCTAAAATAGACTGATCATTCCCTCCTATTCTCCCAGTCTAGAATAAATCTTCCTTTCTAAATTACCTCAATTCTCCAAAGCCCAGCTCAGGTTTCAGTCCTTCTATGAATATCTCTCTAATTGCCTTAGCCCATAATAATTTCTCTCTTATCTCCCTACTCCTTTTGCCTTATAGACACTAATACAATATTTAATAATTAAGAGAGGCATACTCTCTAGAACAAGGGAAATGTCTTATATTTCCCCTAGTCAGATCACATCTGGAGTATTATGTTCAGTTCTGGGTACAGCATTTTATGGAGGACATTTATAAGCTGGACAACATCCAGCAGAGAGTGACCAAGATAATAAAATAAAATTAAAATTCATCATATGAATGGATGAATAAACACCAAATGGATCTCCAGGAATTGGAGAAGAAAAGACATGACAGCACCATGATAGCTGTCTTATAGTATTTGAAAGACAAATTAGGTTATTTTTGCTTATCCACAAAGAGCAAAACAAGAAGAAATGGATGGGAGCTGTAGAGAGGCAAATTTAGACTTAATATAATAAAAGACTTTCTGAAAATCAAAATTGTCCAATAGTGGAATGAACTGCCTTCATTGAGGTTCCAGACACCTGGAAATCTTTTTGTGAAGTTTTTTGTTTTTGTTTTTGTCTTGTTTTGTTTTGTTTGTTTGTTTTGTTTTTGGGGGGTATGCAATAGAAGGGATATCTATTCAGGTACAAGTTGAAATGGAGGACCTGATGTATTCTTTCCAATCTCAGAATTCTGCATTCTAAGAAAATGCTCCATTGAGAAGGGAGCATGTTTAATGCTTTTTTTGTTACCCTTTTTTTTTTACAGTATTTGTCAAGTAATAAGCCCTCAATAAAGATTTTGTATATTTGTGCACCAATAGATACTTTATTTTTATTTTCTTGTCTAAACTTGTGATTTCAGTAGCACAAGGAATTCCTGGTGAGAAAACTTATTGCAGAGAAAATAAATGCTATTAATTTTTTTTAATGAGGTCATGTTAAAGCAATCTTCATCATTAAAGATTTGTCACGGTTAGTCATTTTTAAGTTGTGTCCAACCCTTCATGACCCCATTTTCTTGGCTTTTCTTGGTGAAGATATTTGAGTGGTTTGCCATTTCATGGATGTGGAAACTGAGGCAAACAGGGTTAAGTGACTTGGCCAGTGTCACACAGCTAGTAAGTGTCTGCGGCCAGATTTTAACTCACCCAGCACTCTATTTACTTCACCACCTCACTACCCTCATTAAAGCTTATTATTCATTAAAGCAGGTATTCTATTTGCTTGAAAGTAACCCAACTACATTTCTTTTCATTTAAACTTTTCAACCATTCAGACTGATGCACATTCCCTTCTCCTCAATTTGTCACATTCTGCTGTAAGTTGGAACAAAAGCTGTTCTCATTTTCTCATTATTCTGATTAAAATATGGTCCCTAAGAAAAAGCTACCTGAGTCACGGGGAAAGAACCTCGGAGACTCTGGCTTCCATGAATGGCTCCCTTGTCAGATGAGACTTTGGAGAAAGTATTTTTAAGATGGAAGTAAGATTCTAAAACAGGCTGACCGTTTCATATGGCAAGTGTGACAGCAAAGCCAAATTTAGGCTTCGTGGTCCATCGGCATTTATAAACTCTAGCAACATGTCCTTCTTTCCTTGCATTCCCAAGGATTTTGAAGAATGTTTAAAACTAATTCATTGTGGGCAATAGTACAAAGTATGGGGAGGGGGGGGTACAGGGCAGCCCTCAAGGTCTACTTGGAGGTGATTTCATGTCCCTTCTGATTCAAGGAAGATGCTTTGGGTCCTTTCCAGCATAAATTTTAGATGGATTAGTTTTCAGCATTTCTCTTCATTTTAATTCATGTAAATGAAGCCTTAATTTATCCAGTAGAGTCCCTTGTGGCTCCCTTTGTTAGCCCCTCAGCTTTCAAAACCAGACCGCCCCTCCCAGGCCATAGAAGCTCCCTGAGGTCAGGGACAGCGTTTGCTTCATTTATTGCACCCCTAGGACTTGGTTTAGCAGTGATTTTTCATTCGTTACTCCTTTGAAAGCCATTCGTATATGCACCATTACAGTGCAGGAAGGTACCCAAGAATGAGGGGTGTGCTAGAAAATATTTAACAACCAGCTTTGGAGGGAGGTGCAGAGTACAGGACACACTTTTAGGTTTAATACACATTATTGATATTTTCCCCATTACTTAAGTCCATATAAGTAGCAAAATAATAACTCAAACCCTGATTTTTGTAGCATTTGCCACTACTCAAGGTAAATGATCACACTGAAAATTAACAATTGGATCTCTGTTCTTGGAACTGGTTCCATCATATCTCTGCTAGGAATCCTTAATATACAAGTCCTTATTCTGGGATCCATGATGTGGAGAGGTTTTAAGGGGTTTGTCAGGTTAGAGGGGGGAAATGGCATCTATATTTCAACACAATTGATTTCCTTTGTAATCTGCTCAATTTTATCTGAGAGGATGTCCATGGGTTTCTCTAGACTGCCACAGAGGGACCTCTGTATGTGCACCCACATACATACATACACAGTTAAGAACTTCTGCTCAGGGGAAAACCCCAACATTTATGAAGAAATAGATGTAACTTTTCCTTGGTAGTCTCAGAAATAAGGAGCAGAAATTGGAATTAGGAAGCACTGCTGATTAGATTTTTTAGTTCTTGGCTTTAGAGAAACAGAAGTGGACAGGGTCATCTTATCACTCTAGATTTCAGTCTTCTCATCTGTAAAATAGGGTCACAATTATAATTGTGCTCATTAACCAAAATGGTTCTAAAAAAAAAAAAAGGTTCTAAAGAAATAGAGGGATCAGGAAGATCCAGGTTCAGTCTGCCTAATTAGTTGTGTGACTATAGGTAAATCCTCTTGGTTCCTCCAGATAATTCTCTAAACCCATCAGTTTCTGGTGACCAAGTAGTCATTGTGGAGGGAGTTTCCCTGTCAGGACTATCCCCCCAAACAATATATACAAGGTGCTTTTTGTGGCTCAAATAAGGAAATAGATACAAAGTATAAACTGTAAAGATCTATACAAATACAAGCTGTTTACTGTTACTATAAAGGACCTTGGCACAGAACTAGAGATTTAGAAACTCATTTGATTTGCCATATGCTTAGGATAACTGAGATCCTCTCACAATGGCTTGGACTTTTGTCTCTTTTTTGTCTCTCTATCTAATCTATCAGATATCCTGTTAATCTTACTTTCAGTAGATATTTACTTCTAGTAGATAACTGCTGGACCCACCTCTTCCTTCCTTCTTTTTTTTTAAATTTTTATTTATTTTATTTTTAATTTATAGAATAAAACAAACATTTCCTTAAAATGATATAAAAGGAACAGGGCATATAAAAAAATGTTATAATAAAAACAAAATATAATTGCACATGAAACTGTAAAACTATTATGTATAACCTTTTAAATATTTAATAAATATATTATGAACATTTCTTTTTTCTTTTTTTCCTTCTTTTTTTTCTTCCCTTCTCTTCTTTTTCCTCCACCTTCTCTAAAGAACAGGTATCACTCTTCACAAATATGTATATATACATATAAATTTATTCCATACATACTTCTATTTATCAGTTCCCTTTATGGATGCAGGTAGCATCCTCCCTCATATGTCTCCTGTAGTTAATTTGGTTATTCATAATTCCTTTCTTTATATCACAAAGGTCTCCCAGCAGTTAATTTCCTCCATGTTTTTATCACATTTCTTCCTTGCCTAAGAACTTTCATGACTCCAACCTACCTCTCTGTGTCTTGAGCCCAAGCCCACTACTGCCAAGGAAGTTATTGCTGGTAGAGTCCTGTCTCCCCACCTCTACTCCCCCAACATCAGACTCTTCCCAAGATATTGAAATAGGAGCTGTCCAGCCACCGTAACCTTTGTTCGTGTTCTCACTTTTCTCCCTTCCTGCTGTGCTCAGGGCTTTGTGGGGAGTTCAGAAAAACCCCATAGACCTTGGTTCAAGATCCTCCCCATACAATAAAATAAAAATAATCATAGCTAGCAATTATTGTAGCATGTTAACTCATTCAGTTCGCCAAACAACTCTCAGAGGTGGGTGCTATTGTCATCCCCACATTACAGATAAGGAAACTGAGGCAGCCAAAGGTTAAGAGACGTGCGTAGGTAATTTAGTGTCTGAGGTTGAATATGAACCATTTTCCCAATTCCAGGCCCGATGCTCTATCCACTGCACCTCTTAGCTGAATTGGTATATAATTGAGAGTTTCTTTGAGGGCAGAGGGATTCGGGTGAGATCCCCTTGCAGAACTAACACAAGTGGTGTAAGCCTCTTGAGGGCAGGGCCTGTTTTTCATAGGGCTTAATACCCATCCTGACATCCTACCAGTAGGAGACAATTAGTAAGTACTTTTAAAATCTCATTGAAGAAGATCTGAATGATAGAGAGGCAGAAAAATAAGCAAACTTCACAAGTTCTTCATCCTCTTTGAACACTGTGAGTCCTTCATAATGTTCATTAAGTTGCTAACAAATAAGGAGATCTGCAGGTGGGAGATTTGTAGTCATCATGCTGTACGAGGCATAGGGGACCTAAGGGGAACACAAAGGAAAGCTGATAGTAAAGAAGTTGGTGGTTTGGTTTTATCCAAACTCTGGGAAATCCCTTAACAGTGAGTCTCCTTGGGGAAGGAGATTGACAAAGGTCCTCAGCAGTATAAGTCTGAGTTCGAAGTTATATGAGGGAACTTTCCTCCCCCTGTCCCTGCGGAAGATGAGGGAGCCAAAAGGAGTCCTCTCTTTAGACACAGGCATTTATAAAAAGAGAATTAGCTCAATTGGTGAGATCATGGGGTAAATCGGGGCGGGGAAAACTGCAAACACAGGAGGAGGCCCATTCGCCACCGGGTTGCTCTCTCTCTTCTCCCCAGACAGACATTTTTGCTCACTCGTCTGGCATCAAAGCACAGAGGAGTCAGGGGTTTTCATGCGCTGCTGGGGGGGGAAGACTCCTCCCGAGACCAGGTTCATTATCAGCCTGGTGTCCCGGCCCCGGTCTGTGAAGCACTGTAGAGGCTGCTCTTTAATGGGCACCTGCTTGCCCGACCAAGAAAGATCCTGAGCAGTAGGAGTCCTGACACGGCCACGGACAGGTGTTTGATCTTAAAGAAGCTGGCTCACCTTGGTTTTCTCATGTCTAAAGTGAGGGGAATAGACTTGAACCTAAACCCCTTAGATCATCTGTGAATTCACTTCCATCTCTGATACTCTTTCAGATCCCTTCACTTCTCTAAAAAGGTTTTCCTCTTCTTTAAAATAAGGGTTGTAACATTCGCATTCCTCACCTCCTTGTTTTGTTATATTTGATAATTGATATTGATCAAAATAATTAAAAAATTTAGATCAATGCATAATTTTATCAGCCATTGTCCTACTGTAAATCATTATATCAATGATAAGATTTTTATTATTGCTATTTATCTTAGGGAAAAAAGGATCTAATGACAGTTTTCAGGTATATAACTGAAAATAAAAATATTTTCTGCTTTCCTCAGAGAACAAGGAGGCTTCAAAAGCTTGGTCTTATTTTGTGTTTTGGGGGATGGGGATAAGTGGGGTCCAGTGACTTGTCGGAGATCACACAGCTGTTAAGTCGGAAGCCATATTGTGGACTCAGGTTCTCCTGACTTAGGGGCTGATACTCTATCTACTGTGCTGCCGCCCTACCTTTCCCCTACTTGGTCTTTGTATGGGGGAATTCTGGTGGGGCATGAGAAAACGCTTGTAAGAACTTTTAAGATGTCTATGTTTTCAAAGGAAGTTGTTAAGAAAGCTTGTAACCCCCTCCCTGTAATGATTTTTTGTGAAAAACAAAAGGTGGGGTTGCGAGAGAGGGTTAAATAACTTACTCTTTGTTAGAGCATTTGAATAAATGCTCAATAAATGTTTTAATGGCTAAATGACATCTTGAAGTTGCTATTGGATCAGTATTGGTGTAATTCAGTGTGGACGCTTGTATGGATCTGTATTGGTCTAATTCAATGTGGATGTTTGTATGGATTTGTATTGACCTAATTCAGTGTAGACATTTGTATATATATGTATTGATCTAATTCAATACATGTGGATATATGTGGATATATTTTTCTGTATGAGAGTTCACAGACTCGGAGAATATTCAAACTGCAAAGGATGGCTTGAGAGCACTTTTGGAAAGAAGGAATGGTCAGTAAGAGTTAATATGGAGTCATCAAGCATAGACTGGCCTAATTTCCTTTTTACATAGGGTTCCTAGACTGGTGGGTTAGGAGAATATCATACATAATGTGTCTTTGTAAAAATATATGTGTATTTACATTTATTCATGTATATACACACATATTAACATGTATTCATATGATACACATTTCTGAAATCCAAGCATATATATGAATTTCAGAAATGAAATCTATTTAAATATATTATGAAATTAACATTATGAGAAATCTTCAAATAATATGAAAAATCTGTCAGGAATGTCAGATGTGGGCTGAACTTATTTTTTTTATTTAATAGCCTTTTATTTACAGGTTATATGTATGGGTAACTTTACAGCATTTATTTTTTTTTATTTAATAGCCTTTTATTTACAGGTTATATGTATGGGTAACTTTACAGCATTTATTTTTTTTATTTAATAGCCTTTTATTTACAGGTTATATGTATGGGTAACTTTACAGCATTAACAATTGCCAAACCTCTTATTCCAATTTTTCACTTCTTACCCCCTACCTCCCTCCCCCAGATGGCAGGATGATCAGTAGATGTTAAATATATTAAAATATAAATTAGATACACAATAAGTATACATGACCAAACCGTTATTTTGCTGTACAAAAAGAATCAGACTCTGAAATATTGTACGATTAGCTTGTGAAGGAAATCAAAAATGCAGGTGGGCATAAATATAGGGATTGGGAATTCAATGTAATGGTTTTTAGTCATCTCCCAGAGTTCTTTCTCTGGGCGTAGCTGGTTCAGTTCATTACTGTTCTATTGGAACTTATTTGGTTCATTGTTGAAGAGGGCCACGTCCATCAGAATTGATCCTCATATAGTATTGTTGTTGAAGTATATAATGATCTCCTGGTCCTGCTCATTTCACTCAGCATCAGTTCGTGTAAGTCTCTCCAGGCCTTTCTGAAATCATCCTGTTGGTCATTTCTTACAGAACAATAATATTCCATAATATTCATATACCACAATTTATTCAGCCATTCTCCAACTGATGGGCATCCACTCAGTTTCCAGTTTCTAGACACTACAAAGAGGGCTGCCACAAACATTCGTGCACATACAGGTCCCTTTCCCTTCTTTATGATCTCTTTGGGATATAAGCCCAGTAGTAACACTGCTGGATCAAAGGGTATGTAGTTTGATAACTTTTTGAGCATAATTCCAGATTGCTCTCCAGAATGGTTGGATTCGTTCACAACTCCACCAACAATGCATCAGTGTCCCAGTTTTCCCGCATCCCCTCCAACAATCATTATTTTTTCCTGTCATCTTAGCCAATCTGACAGGTGTGTAGTGGTAGAGTTGTCTTAATTTGTATTTCTCTGATTAATAATGACTTGGAGCATCTTTTCATATGACTAGAAATAGTTTCAATTTCTTCATCTGAGAATTGTCTGTTCATATCCTTTGACCATTTTTCAATTGGAGAATGGCTTGATTTTTTATAAATTAGAGTTAATTCTCTATATATTTTGGAAATGAGGCCTTTATCAGAACCTTTGACTGTAAAAATATTTTCCCAGTTTATTGCTTCCCTTCTAATCTTGTCTGCATTAGTTTTGTTTGTACAAAAACTTTTCAGTTTGGTATAGTCGAAATTTTCTATTTTGTGATCAGTAATGATCTCTAGTTCTTCTTTGGTCATAAATTCCTTCCCCTTCCACAGGTCTGAGAGGTAAACTATCCTGTGTTCCTCTAATTTATTAATAATTTCATTCTTTATGCCTAGGTCATGAACCCATTTTGACCTTATCTTGGTGTACGGTGTTAAGTGTGGATCAATGCCTAGTTTCTGCCATATTAGTTTCCAATTTTCCCAGCAATTTTTATCAAACAGTAAGTTCTTATCCCAAAAGCTGGGGTCTTTGGGTTTGTCAAAGACTAGGTTGCTATAGTTGTTGACTGTTTTGTCCCTTGAACCTAACCTATTCCACTGATCAACTAATCTATTCCTTAGCCAATACCAAATGGTTTTGGTAACTGCTGCTCTATAATATAATTTTAGATCTGGTACAGCTAAGCCACCTTCATTTGATTTTTTTTTTCATTAATTCCCTTGAAATTCTTGACCTTTTGTTTTTCCATATGAATTTTGTTGTTATTTTTTCTAGGTCATTAAAATAGTTTTTTGGGAGTCTGATTGGTATAGCGCTAAATAAATAGATTAGTTTAGGTAATATTGTCATCTTTATTATATTTGCTCGCCCTATCCAAGAGCATTTAATATTTTTCCAATTGGTTAGATCAGACTTAATTTGTGTGAAAAGTGGTCTGTAATTTTGCTCATAAAGTTTCTGATTTTCCCTTGGCAGATAGATTCCTAAATATTTTATATTATCAGTAGTTACTTTCTCTTTGTAACTCTGACTGTTGGATTTTGTTAGTGATATATAAGAATGCTGATGACTTATGTGGGTATATTTTATAACCAGCAACTTTGCTAAAGTTGTGGATTATTTCTAATAACATTTCAGTAGAATCTCTGGGGTTCTCTAAGTATACCATCATATCGTTGGCAAAGAGTGATAATTTGATTTCCTCATTGGTGGGCTGAACTTAGATGAGCACTGAGAATCCTGTGTTTATGTGAGCTTAGAAATTATTGAGTAAAATGGTCTTTCATTACTACTATTTTATGTAATCTTAGAAATCAGAGTCAAATGTTCTCTTTTCATTACTACGACTTTTACTACTACTACTAACTAGTATTTATGTAGTACAAAGCACTTTTACAAGTTACTTGATATTCAGTTTGCCTATGAGCTAGAGCCTATTATCAACCCATTTTACAGATAAGGAAACTGAAATGAGAGGACTTTCCTAAGATCACACAGCTAAGAAGTGTCTGAGGCAGGATTTGAATCTGACTCTTCCTCAAATCCAACACTGTCTAATATGTTATCTAGTACCTTTTACAAAATCTGCCCTTGTTCTGATGGATCAGCTGGTCAGCCTTAGTCAATTATTTTGATGTATGGCTGAAAAGCTAGCAAAGAAAGGGTGTTCTGAAGCTAATAGCCTTGTAATGGCACTATTATCTCAATCTACAAAGTTTTATGGTTTGTTATTATTAATGATGGGCCAGCTAGATGATGCAATAGAGTGCCAGACTTGGAAATTCTTGCGTTCCAATCTGGCCTCAGACACTTCCTAGCTGTGTGACCCTGGGCAAGCCATTTCATCCTGTTTGCCTCAGTTTTCTCATTTGTAAAATGAGCTGGAGAAGGAAATGGTATCTTTGCAAACAAAAACAAAAACAAAACAAAACAAAACAAAAAAACCCGATTGTATTACCAAGAGTCAAAAATGACTAAAAACAGCTGACAAAATAAAATTATTAATGATAATAGGCTGACTTTTACACAGTGCTTTGAAGTTTACAAAATATTCTATGCATTGTCTTATTTGATCCCTCAAAGTCTATTTTACCTAAAGTATACTTACCAAAGTATATTTAACGTATGTTTTACCTAAGGTATTATTGTCCCCATTTTGTAGATGAGAAAACTGAGGCTCACCAAGTGAATTGCCCAGAGGCCTACAGAGCTAGTTAAATATCATTCATGGAATTTGAACCCAGGCTTCTGCCAGCTTGAAGCTTCTGCCCTCTATGTAGAGAGTGCATTTACTATCATCGTCTCCATTTAGGAGGAGGACACACTGAGGCTCACAGCCACACAGCTGAGTCTCCCAGAGAGCCACGCTGCCGCCCCTGCAGGCCCCGTGCCCCCCCCCAGTTCAGGACTCCCTGTTGTTCCACGTGGCTTCTCTGCAAGCCCAGGGTGCCCGCAGTGTGCCCATGTCCTCCCCGTGGTAAGGGGGCACTTGGAATGAGGACAACTTCAGGTCCTGATTCAGGGTCAGATGTGGATAGAAATTGGGCTGAGCCAGAAAAAAAGAGTCAGAGTCCGAGAGAGGGAGTCAAGGACACAAATCCCCACCCAGGAGCAAAATCGGGACGAGTCACCAACACAGTCTGGGGGTCACAAGCAGCATCCGAGCTGCCCCCTGGGCTCAAACCGAGCTAAGCAAGCGGCTGTCCCTGGAGAACAGGCTGTCTCTTGTTGCACCAACCGTTTCCTGGCTTTCTGCCTTTTTTCAGGGAGTCATTAACTATTGACCCTGGACTGGCTTAGCCCGAAGGGGCAGATCCAGGGAGTGGATACCTGCTTTCGGAAGCCAGGCCCGGAAACAGATGAAAAGATGAAGTAACTCCTGGCAGCCCGGACCCCAGTGCTATCTTGGCTGTGCCCTTAGTCCAGGCTGCCAAGCTAAATTTAGCTGCTTGGACTGCCAGGCTCCTCCAATCACAGTTGGAGTTTCCATGGGAGGAGTCAGGTAGGGACCAGGATGGGGAATATTCCTCTGTGAACTTTTTACCAGCACTGTCACCTGTATACCTTTCTCTTTACCCCAGTCCACACTCTCCCCTTTTAAAAAATTTTATTTTGTTTTCAATAATGTTTTATTTTTCCAAAGACATGCAAAGATCCACCTTTGCAAACCCTTATGTTCCAAATTTTTCCCTCTCTCCCCTCCTACAACAGCAATCAATCCAGTATGTGAGTTAAACATGTGCAACATCCCCAGCCCTTTTAAAAGAAACCTTATCAAAGGTGACCAAAATTAGTCAATCAGTGAACAGATCAAAGTCCTCTCCAACTCTTCTTCTTCCACTTATATTGATGTGATCATTGCTTTAGTTGGGGTGACTAAACCTATCTTATCCATTTTAGTCCCAATCTTTAGAAGTTACCTTTGTATACAAGCCAGTAGAAAATTAGAATTCACTTGACAGATTTCACTGAAAGAAGATCAGTGAACAACAGCAGGGCCTTTGAGGATTCCAGGACCCCAAGAGAAGTCTTCTTTTATCCTCATAGTATGGCATCATAGTATAGTGCACAGATTTGGAGTCAGGAAAACCTGGATTCTCACCCTCTGCCTCTGCTATGTGACCATATATTTAGGTCACTGGATGGCCTCTGTGAGCCTTATTTTCCTCACGTGTAAAATGAGGGTTTTGGCCCTAAATGGCCTTTAAGGTCTCTTTCCTCTATGTACCAATATTCCCACATTCTCCTTTACCAGTTAGTTGCTTCATGTGTGTGTGTCCCATAATTATTGATGGAGCCTTATTAGTGTAAGATTATACTGTCTCACTGTTTCAAGACCCCATCAGCTGCCAAGCCCTAAGTGGCAGATTATTTTCAGAGAGTGACTTATGAGGTGATTCTTGCTTTTCTATGCCATTGCCCTCCATCTCTTTAGTACTTTAATAGGCTTAAATAGCGCTCATAGGATATTCCTTCTGTCAATTCATCTCACAGCCCAGCCTTGCCTGCTTATCTTGCATGTTTTTTGTCTTTGTCCCTCTGTAACTTACTATAGAAGATCAATCCAGCAACACGGGAGGCCTTTCTCTTATTCTTTTGATATTTCATGTCTACCACCGATGCACTTTTCTTTATCTCCCACTCCTGCCATCTGGCCAACCTACCTTCTTTTAAGTCACATCTGTCTTTGATGTTCTTTATGTCATCTCTATAGTATTGAGAGTAATATATTTTGGCTCACTTATATCTGTGGTATATCTTTCTACTGTCCTTTGGATCAGAATCATTTTTTTATTCTTCTGAGATTGTGATTTGCAACCACCTGGAAGAAAACTGGTATCCCAAAGATGGGAATCCAGCTCAATCTTCTTTTCATTTTGTTCTGGACCACTGTCCATTTGCAATGACTATCCAAGATATATGTACTGATAGAGCAATTTGGTCAGTATACAGCCCTATGTCAAAATCTCATCAGTTTTATTCTATTTAAATATTGTATTGCTCTCTCCACCACTATTTATTTTCTATATGTAGCAAGTCTCTTTAATTCAATCAAACCTTTGTTAAGCATCTTATCACATATAAGGCCTTTTTGCTAAGAACAAAGACAAAAGGAAAAACGGTGCTCTTTGTCTTCAAGAAAACTTACCTTCTTTTGTTGAAAAATTATCATGCATATGTTTTGGAAATAAAAAAGCTTTAATAAATAAATCATTAAATTTTAAAAAAGAAAACTTGCCTTTTATCTGCATTAGAGAAGGTTCATTATTAGCCCATAAAATAAAGCAGTCTGACTCCAAGTGAATACCTGAAGCTTTCCCAGATTTCATAACATAATTTCCTTTTTTTGTCATAGATTTAGAGCAGGTAGGATTTCACAGAAAGGGAAAAGATTGAGTGTTGGGTGTTGAGCCCAGAGCCCAGAGGAAGGATGCTAGGGGTGGTCCAGCCTTGCCTCAAGAAGGCCTGAGGCCAGATGCAGCCTCAGGCACTTACTGGCTGTGGGACCTTGGGCCAGTTATTTAGTGGCCCAGTGGATAGTCATGAGTTCATATCTGGCCTCAGACACTAACGGGTTCCTGGGCAAGGTACTTACCCCTGTTTGCCCCAGTTTCCTCAGACATGAAATGAATTAGAGAAGGAAATAGTGACGCACTCAGGTATCTTTGCCAAGAAAAGCCCCAGGGGGGCCACAAAAAGTCAGGCCCGATTGAAGCTACTGAACCACCAGCACCACAAAGATTCGAAAGGATGCTCCCAAAGGCCAGACGCCAGCGCCACTCCCGGCCAGAAACCCCTGGAAAACAAACAGCGAGGGAGCTTTGTGCAGTCTCCCCTTCTGTCTTTATCCCTGGCAGTGTGGATGATTACGAAAAGGGGACGTTCAAGAATCCCAGTGTATTTCTATCTCAGCCATTGTTCGCGTTAGAGGAGAACTAAGATGAAAGATTAAAAAGGCCGCTGGGGTTCTGGTGACCTCACAGACCTGAGGTGCCCACAGGCGGCCTTCTGGGCTCACTGTGATGTCATCCCCACCATTCCATCAGTGTGTGCAGCCCCAGAAACCAGTTGCCTGCGAACTTCATCTTCATCTATCCTACACACGTATCCTACGCACACACACACACACACACAAACACACAACAACGCAGGACACACACCGTACACACACTCCCAACCGGACACATGAAGCTGTGTGTGCTGGAGTCTCAGAGCATCGGCAGGCCTAAGTAACCCTTCCCGCAGAGGGCCATCTCCTGGTGGGAAGCACAAGCAACTTATGGAAGAGCAGCCGGCCCGGGGCCCAGTCCGACCCCGAGGAGCCGAGAGGAGTGGTCGTTGTTCACTCTGGTAACCGCACCCCCGAGCAGGAGGCACCCAGCGGGGACTGCTCAGCTCACACTTCTCCTAGGTGAGCCTCGGAACCCCCCCTCCTTCTGCCGTTCCCCTCTCTTCTTATCTGGAGTCTTGGGAGTCTGACTGGGAGCCTTGGAGCCAATTATAGCTTTCTCTTGAAATTCAGGTCATGTTAATAGATTGAAAATTGCCAGGAGAGCTTGTTTTCTCTTTCGGTCCTTGCTGATATTATTCCTAATTGACATATTTCATCCCTTTCCCTTCCTTTTTTCTCCTCCCTCATCAGAATGTAGATCTGATGTTAGCACAAGACCCCAGAGCTCATCTATCACAGTCTCCTCGCAGAGGAAACAGAGTGAAAGAGCAGAACATCAGATTTCATAACTCAAGTCCTGGGAGGGTGGTCTTGGGAAGGCCTTAGATTTCTCGTTTCTTTATCCGCAAAATGAAAGGCTGGGTTTAGATATTTCTACAATAGCCAAGAAAGTGTACTCTAGTAAGGGATATAACCACCGTACAAAAACCGACTCTAATAACCTTCCCAGCGCAATTTTATGGTGGTTCCTTTTTTCCTTTCTTGATTGGTCTCGCTTTCACTCTCTTTATCATTGTTGAATCTTATCTGGGATAAATGGGCTCCTCTGTAATCTTTCATTTCTCCAACTTAATGAGTCTGAAGTCTCTTGACTTTCCCACACCTGTTTTTCTGTTGGTAATGTGGCCCGTCAACAATAAATATGGTGTCAGTGTCGTTCCTCCCTTGGGTTGTGGGGTGAACAGTAGTGCTGGAGATCTGTTCATTCGCAATTAGTAGAATATGGTGGGACATGAGGATTCAGAATATACCCACTGGTCTCCTCTTACCTCTCTGCTTTTTTTGCAATAGTAGACACTAAATAAGGCCGTAACGGACTCAGAACGAGTCCCTCAATCCCCAAGATGTGATTGTTAACTGTGATTTTATATGAGGTAGAGTAGGAGATTGCTGACTCCAGCTGAAAAAATACTTTGACTTCCATTATCCAGATAACCTATTATTTGAAAGCCTTGGATTTTTATTTCCCAGGATAACCTGTAAAGTATGACTTTTTTTACAGGTAGAGTAATTCATAAAATATCTAAATTACATTGAAATGATGAGTGCTATGATGTATTCTCTATTCTTGTCTCCATGGTCACTCTGAAATGTATCACGGCTTAAATTTATCTGATCATGTGGAATTCTTTACAATTGACTCAGTCGTGCATTTCCCAATCCACGTTGATACTTAGGATGTCCAGAATGGGCTGTTCAGTAATTTAGAATTCACTAAACATTTAGCATTCATTAAGTACCTTTGAAATATAGAGCACCACACCTGACCACATTTTATTCAGCAACAAATAAAATTCCAGATTTTTATCTAGATTAAACATTTAAGAGAAAACTTCTTTTTAAAGAGCATAAGGTGGGGAATAGGGTTCCCAAATGATTGATAGATATTGTTATTTGTTGTTGTGAAGTTATTTTCTGAAGGTAGCACTTCCTATCCAGATTGTTAATTCTAAACTTTTAAATATAGCAGCGTTTCTATAATCCTACAGGCTGGAGTGCTTAACATCTTTAAAGACTGTTCTCATCCTGATACCAGAATAACATCGCAAAAAAACCCCACAAAACAACAGTTATTAGGACTGGGTTTTTTAAGATTTATGTTGATTATGGGATGAAATTCATAAATAACCCTTTTTACTCATTGCTTCATTATGACTATGCATTAATTAATTAGTTGTATGGATATATGCCTATTGATCAACAACAACTGCCCAGCATTACACTGGGCATTGGGAGAGAGATAGAGTAGATAGGACCATGTCCTGCCCTTAGACACTTTACAGTATAGTTGGAAAAAGTCTTAACATGTATTCAAAGAACCTTGATTGCAAAGAATATTCCAGTTCATTCCCCTAATTTCCCTCCATCTGCACAGACTTTCTGTTTTTTGCCATTTTTCTCATTCTCCTCCAAAAGCTCTCAAAAGAGAGATTCTACCCACCTTTCTCTAGGGGCTTTCTTGTGTTAAAGGCTGGGTCCTTTGCAAGTGGGCTCAGTTTTGCTTTGTCATATCTGCCCTAGACATGCAGAGCCTCCCAGAAAATCTGAATGTAGGTCATTGCTGAAGGAGATTGCGCACACTGGCCAACTGGGATGGGCTGACGATGGCTTCAAGTTGGTGAGATGCCAAAGGCCTTGAGAAGAACACCGGCATCTGCCGCAGGAGATGCTAGTGTTTGCAGATCTGGCCCTGGCCTGCATCTTTCCTTAAAGCTGTACGTGGGGGTCTGTAAAGTTTTAGAATTCACATTCAATCACTTGTGGCTGCACACGTGATGGTCAAGAGTGCATCTAGTGTGAGACAAAGGGGGATGTGTGGAAAAGTGGTTTAGTTTATAATTTGTGTGGGGCTGATAAGGGGAGAGAGGTTTCAGATTGGAGGGTGACCTCTGGAGGGGGAAACATCGAGAATTGTGGTAGGGAGAAATGGAAAGTGTGCTGGCCTTTGGTTTAGAGATGTTGGTTGAAATACTGGCTCCAACACTTAGTCACTCTGTGAATGTGGGAAAAATCTGGACCTCCTTTTCTACATCTGTAAAATGGTTTTAGTCATACTTTATTAGGTCTATAATGTCTATTATATCTACATTTCAAAGCATTTGTGAGAAAGAATAGGGACTGCCCTATCCTTTCACTCATTCGTATAAACAAAAGCAGGTCGGCATCTCCTCTGCTATTTACAATAATCTCACAGTTTCCTAGCGCATTAAGAAATAAAATGACTTAACCAGATCACACAGATCAGAGGCAGGATCAGAAACAGGACTTTCTGGGTTTGAGACTTGTTCTCCCAGACTCTTCCATTTGTTGTGAGAAACATGCCTTCACATCTTAAAGGGCTAGGTAAATATGAGCTGTTGTTATTAGGGTTGGTGCTTTCCTTGTTTGTCTGCCTGAAATAAGCAAGGGATTTGCAGGGCATCTATATTTAACCTAATTATTTATGCTCTTTAATAACCCCCTTGTAAGAGCATCAGGCAGGCAGTTTTTTGTGGAGCCTGAGTTGTGTTGTGTGTTTACTCTTGTTTTCCAAGGATAATTTTTAATTGTTTTCGTTCTTTAACTTCAAAACCCAGCTTGTTAATGGAATAGGAGTTAAGTGAAACCTGAGAACAAGAAAAGGAGTCTATCCAGTATTTTTTTGGACCTTAATGGTTGTCATTATCTGGTTGACCAATTTTAGTGCCCGAATCAAATGTGGATCAGCAGTTAAGTGCTGGGTTAATAGAGACTGTTTAGTTACTTAGATTGGGCAAGTCATTATGATAGCTAATATACTACTTTCCTTAGGCAGTAGGTGGTAGAAGGAGCTTCACACTTGATAGAAGATGGAGAGTTTAGACCCAATTGTAGCATTAACTGTGACCATGAGCCAGTTACAGACTTTTTTACTTTGCAAAAGCAAAAAGAACAGGTCAAGAATCTCAAGGAAAATTATAAACAAACTAGGACTGAAGAAGGCCTAGAACTATGAGATCTCAAACTGATCTCGAACTCAAAGGACAATAATCATCAGAATCATTTAATATTGCTTAAAGATGGAAAAGTTGATGACTAGAATAGATTAGGTAAACAATATTACAGCACAAGAACACAATGTTTGCTAAGTCCAAGGATATCAACTCCTAGTATTTTATTAAAAATTATTTGATTAAAATACTGCTGCTATTTGATTAACTACTGGGAAAACTTTGTGATGCTATTTAAATGATTTGCCTAAGGGGCCACACAGTGTCTAAGGCCCAATTTCAACTCAATCCTTCCTGATTTCAGGCCTAGTGCTCTGTCCACAGTACCAACTTTCAGACTATTAATAATTTCACCTAACTCATAAGAATGAGATAATATGGGGTAGCCCAAAAGTCTTTAAGCAGCCATAGACAAATAAAGCTTAAATAGCTAAAATATCAAAAAAAAATTAATAACCACCAGGATTATGGGGTCACTCTGTATACGTAAAAACACTTTGCAAACCTTAAAGTGTTATACAAATGTTAGTTATTAATATTAACTATCTGGTTTTAATTGTTAGGAAGTTCTTAAACCACTGTCTTTTGAGAAGGTGCTGTAACTAAAAAATGAAGCACTGGAATTTGAAAATTGGTTTCTGCGCTGTACTCTAGCATTGACAGCCAATGGTACGCTGTAATTTAGATCTCTGAAGAGCTCTTTTCATTCCCATGGCAAAATCTTCCCAACCTCCTCCTGGGCCATTGGCTGCACTCTCTGATTCCCACCCCAACCCCCACTCCCTCATTCTTTTCAAAAGGATTTTATGTTTCAGTAATCTTTTCTGATGAACAAGGCCTTGACATGGACTCTCGTTTCAGGTTAGTTAAGTAGTTCTCCAATTCTTCTAGGCCCAGAATTTACTATATGGAGTCATTTAACTCAAATACATTTTGTTTCTTTATCTGTTAAGAATGATTAAACTAAGAGAATTGTTTCCCTGGTAGCCAGCAGCAAGCATTGAGCTTGATTCTGGAGCCCTAGCCAAAATTTCAGAAAGCTCTGTGTCCCCTTGTGTTTTGGGTTTTTTCCCAACAGCTCTCTTGGCTATGAGCCCCTCCTCACCTTTGGTTTTGTGCATTTTTGATCATGTGGCTGCTACTGAGTCCTTATACTATTTATAACTTTTAACTAAGACCTAACTTGACACCCGAGTCAAAATTCTTCCAAGAAATCCTATCCCCACTTGGATCCTCTGCAGAGTTCTGACACTACTTTTGGTATCTCCCAATTTGAATGATACTGTTTTTTCATCTTTAAGTAATTTCTGTTTCGAGCCTCAGATCAAGGCCCCTTTTATGGATTCATCCCCTCTCTCAGGCTGTATTTGATTTCTTCCCTCCCTACAACACTGCCAACTGTCTCACTAATTTGATTCTAAGTTTGTGCTACCTTGTAAAGACATACTACACCTGATACTACACCTGATATGGTTAATCAATTCTGTAAAAACATGGCACATGGCATTAGCTGAAGCAATCATATGTGAGCAATCATATATGATCTCCCAATCATATTCTCAGGGGACAATGGGATATCCATCTCATGGAACCCAAAATTTGGACTAGAAAAGCTTAAAATAGGAGAGAAGAGAAATGAATTGAAATTCTAATAAGCCAGAAAATTCTCTTCTTCTGTCTTAGAATTGGGGTAGGAGGGACCCTTCCCCCAAGACCTTCTCAGCAACCATTTTTTGATAGACAACATTCTCTGTTCTCCATCAGTCAGAGAGAGGAGGGAGCCCCCAAAGACAGGTGTGAGGAAGACAGCCATTGTTCCAGACGTTGGGGATGCAGCAAAATGAATTTTTGCATTAAATTTTTAATGAGTTTAGGAATTCAAATACAAACATTTAAGTATGCAAAGAAAAAAGACTATATTGAGGAACTGTATGCTTTTGTTGTATATAGTATTTTTAAATGTTTATTAAATTTAACAAGGAAGATACAAAATTGCCCCGTTTGTGTTTCCTATCTTATTTTTTCTTTGCATTACTAAATGTTCATTTTATAATGGGGGGGGGGATTTCTGTCATTATCTGTTAACTTCCCTCTACTACCAAGTAGAAGCTTAATAACCATGAGTACAGTAAAATTAAGCAGTCAAATTTACTTGATTTTAACCCCTTTGAGGGCAGGGAGTGTGTGTGTGTGAATGTGTTTGCCTTCCTGACATGTGTCTAGCACAAAGTAAGGGTTCAGTGCTTGTTATTTGTGGTGGTGGTGGTCGTATATTACTTTGTGATTGTTCTTCTGTTGGCTTATGTAGATCTATGTTTTGTCCCACCAACTGGACTGTAGCTTCCAGAGGGCAGGGACCACATCATTCCTTTTTTTTGTGTGTTCCCCAGAATTGACTGGTATTATGTCCTTATGTAGTTCAGTTTTTCAGTCATTTTTCAGCTATGTCTGACACTTTATGATCTCATTTGGGGTTTTCCTGATAGAGATACTTAAGGGGGATTGCCATTTCTTTCTCCAGCTCATTTGACAGATGAGGAAACTGAGACAAACGGAAGCAAGTGACTTGCCCAGAGTTAAAATCTGCCCAGCAAAATCTGAGAAGATGAGTCTTCCTGACTCCAGGCCCGGAACCCTATCCACTATTGTTACCTAACTTCCTTACTTAGCTCAGTAAATGTATATTAATTTGTCATCTGCCAAAATCAAGCCACTCTGGCTGCCTGATTAAGGGGGGGAGGGGGCAGCACAGTGTTTATGTGTCAATTAACCAGGAGTATTTTTCAGGACTAAATTGGCTCAGCAGCATGCTTAGAGGCAGCTGCTGACCAGGGCAAGCTGATTGGAATGTTTAATTATGTTTACATCATTCTTCTCCCGTCAGGGCCGGCCCTCCAGAAAACAAGTGTCGGTAGGCTTTTCTGAGACCATAGGCTGTACTTTGGAGGCCAGGCTTACATACCCCCAGTCTACTCACATCCGTAATAGGTTTTTTGCATGTAGAAATGGCTGTAAATGTAATTTATCATACAGCTGACATGTTTGAATAAGCTCCAAATCCACCTCCTAATTCACTCGGAGACTGGAGAGTGGTTCACTTTGGAGTCTGGTTTTCACTTTGTCTAGTTAATAATAGATGTTCAGTGATACCAGAGCTTTACAGCTTTCCAATTTAAAAATGATATTAAACTAAAATGCTAATGGACAAGCCTGGATTCCTTCAACATTTCATGTGTTCCAGCAGGGAGCTCTGACGTGGCCCAGGCATTTAGTCTGTTCTCTGAGCAGCAGTGGAAGGGGCAGCTCACCAGTCAGTCATCCAGCTGCCTAGGTAGCCATGGCCACATCTCGAGCCATTTCCCCATCCCCAAGTGCACTGAAGACTCGTAGAAGAGTGTTGGAACTGGGAGGGCTCTTGGAGGTGATCTGACCTCCAGAATCACTGGAAGCTTTCCCTCCTAGGGATGTGTAGCAGGACCAAAAGAGAATCAAAGCCCCTTTTGGATCTAGTTCATGGTATGGTTGTTGGTATTTATTAAACAGACACTAGAGTCAAGGTACAAGAAGCAGCTAGATCAAAGATTGTCCTCAGATTGGAGAGACATCTGACCCTTCGACATATGTGACCTTAAGCCAACTACCTGATCTTCATAGACTTGTGTTGCCCAATCGATCACGTGAGGGGACTGGACTAGAGCCTGGTCCCCGGCCAAAATTCTTCTCGATTTGGGGCTGGGGATTGGGGCCCTGCCCTGAGGATTATGATAAAGTGAGAGAGACTGGATATGCGCAAAGTTAGGCAGTACAGGTACATGTATGACCCACATGTGTGGGGTGATAGCTACTTTTTCAGACATGGCCAATAGATTGATTTATTAACTTCTCTGTACTTGTTTATTATTTGACTTCTACTTGGGTGAGCAGGGGGAGGTTGAACCAATTTTTTAAAACCAACTAATTCAGGAACCCCAAGTTAAGGCACGCTGCTTTAGATTTATTTTTATGGGTGTGTTAATTTCTGGAAGGTCAGAAGAGGAGGGTCTATAGTAGAGAGCCCTGAAATGGTCGAACCTTGCCGATGTGGTCTCACCGTGCCTTCAGGATAACTTTCTGACCTGATTAAGGGCCTAGATGGAGCTTTGATATTTGGAGGGCAGTAGGTTAGGGCTGGTGAGACAGCAAGGTACTGAGCTTATATTGCTTTTCAACATCAGAGGAACACTAGGAATAAACTCTGCATACCAGATAATGCAAGGGCAGCTTCCTGGAGCAGTGACTAGAGTTATTCAGCCTGGAGTCAAAAACACTCATTATCCTGAGCTCAAATTTGTCTTCAGACACTCACTAGCTGTGTGACCCCGAGCAAGTCACTTAAAACTGTTTGCATCATCATTTGCAAAATGAGCAGGAGAAAGAAGAGGCAAATTATTCCAGTGTCTTTGCCAAGAAATCTCCAAACGAAGTCAGAAGGAGTTGGACACTACCACATGACAACATGTCCGTTGAAGCACCATAATCAGCATTGATATAGAACCCTATGGAAGCAATTTAAATGTAAATATGTGCTGCTGTTTAAGAAAAAAATGTGCTGCCTTAATTTTTTTTTGTTTTTAAAAAAAGAGTTAAGAGCAGTAAAGAAATTGCCAGAAAAAAACAAATCCAATCATTCTTGCTGATATCCTTCAGTATGCTTTTGTGTTTAATTGGTATCAGGTTTCCCTTAAATAGATTAATTCTATGGCTCTTTGTCCCATCCTGCATCTTTGCACCTTGACACAAGCCTTTAAACCCCACGTTGATGGGTATAGAAAGTTCCTATAACTGGCATGTTGCCTGTAAATCAACATTTAAGAATTCTGGAAAATGTTATGTGCAAGGTAAACAATAAGGATGAGAAGGAAATGAAGGGCTTCCATCAATTATAAATGAGCTTTTAGAAGGAGGTTTCTCATTACTAAAATATTGCCCCTTCACCAGAATTGAATAATTGTTCCAACTCTTGGATGAGAAATCCATAATGGGTTATTATGTTGTTTGGATAACATCTATAAACCCTTGAAAGACTAATGTTACTGAAAGCAGCTAATGAACTTCGTGACCACTGGGACATAGAACCACTTGGAAATACCATAAACGAAGCCTCCCTCAGCGACGAGTGCCTGCTGTCCCTTTTGACTTGGGGCTTCTAGTTCTCCCACAAAAATGGCCTGGGAACTGCTATTTAAGATGGACTGTGGGGTAGATAGCTCATGCGTCTGATCCAGAGTAACTTTTTCCCTCCTATTTTTCCCTATTTTTGGTGGTTGTTCAGAGATGAGCTAGAGCCAGCTCATACGGAGGACATGGTGGAAATCGATAAATGCTACAAATCATGGTTTTCTTTCTTGCTTTGCTTATCTTCCAGACTTAAAGTAGTAAAAGAGACAGTGATAATTTAGATTAAATTTAAGTGTTTGGCTTGTTTGAAAAAATTCTTGGAGAGTCGGTTATTAAATATTTACTGCATATTGCTATCGTCTGGGGCTAGTCGGTGTACAATCGATAAAATCAGATCGTTTCCATCTCACTTGTTAGGAAGCTGGGGCATTGCAAGGAAGAAGAAGATAGAATGCGCAGTCTGAGGCAGGGTAGGGGGCAAGGCTGTCAGTAGTAGTTCCCAGCATTCTCCTTGTGAGCTGGGGGAGAGGGGGGGAGGAGGAAAGGGGTGGCTCTCTGTATAGAGAATCTCACCCGGATCCTATCAGTGATTACATGCTTTCTTATGTTATCCTGTGTCCAAGGGGAACCTAATTTAACTTATAAGTAACGTCATAGAATAGTAAAAACTTTATATCTAGATTTTGCTACACTATTTCTAGGACACATTCTAACTCAGACGTTATTGATGTAATTCAACAGGTATTTTTAAATATTTAGCATGTGCAACGTCCTGTACTAAGCCCTGGGGATGCAGAGATCAAATAAGACATAATCTCTGCTTTTCCAGTGCTTATAATCTAATAAGGAGGCTATGCACATAACCACTAATACAAGTTGTGCAGTCATTTCAATTCTGTCCAATTCATCCTGACCCCATTTGGGGTTTTCTTGGCAAAAATTCTGGAGTGATTTGCCATTTCCTTCTCCAGCTCATTTGTCAGTGAGGAAACCAAGGCAAAACAGGGTTAAGTGACTCAGCCAGGGGAACACAGCTAGTTAAGTGTCTGTGGCCAGATTTAAACTCAGGAAGATGTCATCTTGACTCCAGGCCAGCCACTCTATTCATTGTATTATCTGTCTCATACAAGTTAAGAAATGGTCAAATGAATGAAGTCAAACAAGCTAGCTTGAGAGATTTTTAAAGAATAGAGGGGAAACTCCTATTTTGAGAATAAGAGTAAATAACATGAAAGAAGAAATATGGTAGCCAAACTGGGCCATAGAAGAGGAGAAAGAATTTCTTTAAGCAGAGATGGGAGGAGAAGAATTTATTCCAAATGTGAAGCAGAAAAGATCATGCTAGGCTAAGAGGAAATTTGGCTACAGCATAAAACACGTAATAGGAAATAAATGAAATAAGTTTTAAAAGGTAGATTGAAGACATCCCAAAAGGAGGAGTTTGTGTTTTATCCTGGAGGTAGCTGAGAGCCAGTGAATGTTTTTGAGCAGGGGGAAAAACGTGACCAGACCTGAACAAAGATTACTTTGAGAATGGAGAAAAGGATGAATTAAAGAATAGAGAAATGGGTGACTCCTGTAGATAACATGGCAATGGTTCAGGGGAGAGTTGGTGGGTCCATGAACTGGGATGGCGACAGTGGGGGAATAGAAGGGAGTGGATGAATGCAAGAAATGTTTCAGAGGTAGTATTGGCATCTGATTATAAATCAGTGGGAAGATGAGAAAGGATCATAAGTCAAAGAGAACTCGAGTTTCAAGCCTGAAAGAGTCGGAGGAGTCGGGGTGAATCAATAGAAATGGGCTATTTAAGGGGGAAAAGGCCCATTTTAGAGGGGACATTGAATTCAATCTGCCTGCAAGTGGAGGTATCCAAAAGGTAGCAGAAAAAGGACTTGAACTTCCTGAGAAAGGACTCCTTGAGAGAAATTTGTTAAACAATTGCTAAAAGAAGATAATGGAGGTTAGGAGGTAGATGAAATTACTAAATTATAAGTGAAAGGATAGAGTCATAGGGTATGCTTCACACTTAGGGAAAGGGAAGAAGAGGAGAAGCTATCCTAGGAAAAAAGGTAGAAGAAATAATAGAGAATAATGCCGTGGAAAAGGGAAGCGGAGGGGGTGGGGGGTGACATAGTGCGCTAGACCTGGAGTCAGGAAGATTCCTGAGTTCAAATCTGGCTTCAGACACCTGTTAGCTGTGGGAACCTGGGCAAGTCATTTAACCTATTTTGCCTCAGTTTCCTCATCTGTAAAATGAGCTGGAGAAGGAAATGGCAAACCCTTCCAGTATATTTGCCAAGAAAACCCCACATTGGGTCACAAAGAGTCAGTTTCACAACTGAGATGAAATGTTATGGAAACCAAAAAAGGTGAAAAAAAATGGCCATTAGTATCAAATGCCAAAAAAAAAAAAAAAAAAAAAAAGTCTTGGAAGATTAAAAATTGGATGAGAGCATTGGTTTTGGTATGGGGGAGGAGAGTCATTTTTGACCTTGGAGAGAGCTGTTTCAATAGACCTCCAGGGGAGTGGAGTACAAGTAAATCTTTTGTAATGGTTTATAGTTAATGGTTAATGTAATGTCAGGTGGGTAAGTAGCCAGACTGCAAGACATTGAATAATGAGTGGGATGGTAAGGAAGTGAAAGTGTTGATTATAGATTACTCTTTGTAGACGTTTAACAGTGACATCAGCAGAGAAGATAAAGCTTGAGAAGGGTGGTAAGCAAAACCTACAGCAAGATTAAGAGGGAAGTACAAGGCTGGGAAAAAAATCTTTACAGCCAGTGTTTCTAATAAAAGTTTCATTTTTTAAATATATAAAGAACTGTTTTTTATAAAAAAAAAATATATGTCATTCCCCAGTTGATAAATGGTCAAAGCAAAGAGACCTAATTCAGTTTCAATTGATCAATGATAGCCAGAAGAAGCTACACCCAAAGAAAGAACACTGGGAAATGAATGTAAACTGTTTGCATTTTTATTTTTCTTCCCGGGTTATTTCTACCTTCTGAATCCAATTCTCCCTGTGCACAAGAAAACTGGTTCTGCACACATATATTGTATCTAGGATATACTATGACATACTCAACATATATAGGACTGCTTGCCATCTAGGGAAGAGGGTAGAGGGTGGGAGGGAAAAATCGGAACAGAAGTGAGTGCAAAGGATAATGTTGTAAAAAAAATTACCTAGCATGGGTTCTGTCAATAAAAAGTTATTATAATAAAAAAAGATAAATGGTCAAAGGATATGAACAATTTTCAGATGATTAAATTAAAGCCATTTATAATTATAGGAAAAGATACTCTAAATCACTATTGATTAGAGAAATACAAATTAAAACAACTCTGAGGTACCACCTCACACCTCTCAGATTGGCTAAGATGACAGGAAAAGATAATGATAAATGTTGGAGGGGATGTAGGAAAACTGGGACACTAATACATTATTGGTGGAGTTGTGAAATGATCCAACCATTCTGCAGAGCAATTTGGAACTATGCCCGAAGGGCTATAAAACTGGGCATACCCTTTGATCCAGCAGTGTCATTACTGGGTCTGTATCCCAAGAAATCATAAAGCAGGGGAAATGACCCATGTGTACAAAAATATAGATCTTTTTTGGTAGCAAAGAATTGGAAAAAGAGTGGATCCCCATAAATTGGGGAATGGTTGAACAAGTTGTAGTACATGAAGGTAATGGAATATTATTGTTCTATAAAAAATATGATGAAAAAGTGGATTATAGAAAAGCCTGGAAAGATTTACATGAACTGATGCTAAATGAAACAAGCAGAACCAGAAATACATTGTATACAATAAGATCAAGAATGTGCGATGATCAACTATGAAAGGCTTGATTCTTCTCAGTGGTTTAGTGATCCAGGGAAATCCCAATAGATTTTGAACAGAAAATGCCATCTGCATCCAGAAAAAGAACTAGGAGATTGAATGTAAATCAATACATGTTATGGTAACTTGTTTTTTCAGTTTTTTTTCTCTCTCCCATGGTTTTTCCCTTTTGCTCTGATTTTTCTCTCCCAACACAATTCATAAAAAAATGTGTATTAAAAATAAATAAGCTAAAAAAAAGAGAAAGGCAGAACCAAATTTAAAACTCATATCCTCTGACATAAAAAAAGAGAGAAGAGTTGTAGGGTTGAGTAAAAGCTTTTTTATAGGGATAGGAGAGGCCTGAGGATGTTTATAAGTCTAAGGGGAAAGAATCAGCAAAGAGAAACTGAGGATGATTGACAGAACAAGGTCTTGGAAGAGACAGAAGAGATGGCAACAAGGAGAGGGAATTAGCTTTGGCAAGAAAGAGGACCACATCAGCTCTGAGATTAAATGAAAGAAGAAAAGGATGGGAGAAGCCAGAGAAGGTTTGGTCTATAGAGGAAAGAAGATGAAAAAACTTATGGCCTTAATTTTTTTAATTAAGTAAGCAAGGTCATCTACAAGAAAAGAGAGGATTGGGTTGGAATTGGGGTTTTGAGTAGAGAGATTTGCAATAGCCAGTGTGCAGTGTGATCGGGAAGTGTGTAAGAAATGAATAAAAGGACTTTCATGTAACAGCGAGAGGGTCCTATTTAGATAAATTTAATTCCATAAATAAAGTGGTTAGTACACTGGACTTGAAGCCAAAACCTGAGGTTGACTGGATTCAAGGACTTTGTAATTTTTGGCAAGTCACTTATCTTCTGTCTGCCCCAGAACTAATCTTTAAAATGGGGGAAATAATAGCATTTACCCCAGGGGCTCTTGTAGGGCTCAAGTGAGATATTTGTAAAGCACTATATCCATGCTAGCTGTTAGTAAATGTGTACCTGGAAGCACGGTTTCTCACCTTCTTGCAATTATAAAAGGAAAAATGAGGGTAAGGTAGACTGTAGAGGGTCCCCGTAGTGCACTCTCAGGGCAACAGCGGGAAGTTTGGGAGTTGGGGAGAGTGTAGAATAAGGATTGGCTCAAGGATACAGACTGGGAAGCAGTGGAGAGCCCGAAATGACGTGTTAAGGGCAAAGAGGAGATTCCAGGGATTAAGAGCATGGGTCAGGTAAGAGCACCAGGAGGTGGTGGGCCCAGAGGGAGGGAATTCATCACTCAGATCCCAAGATCTTCAAGTCGAGGGCACAGCCCCACTGTGTGCGGTAGAGAAATGGAGCTGATGAAGCTGAGGCTTTGAGAAGCCAAGGGGCCCAATATTCGCTTTGAAAATACTTTGGAAAAAATAAATTAAAAAAATTTAAAAAGAAAACACCTTGAAATCGCTAAGAATCCTAGCAAGAGGCAAGGAATTAAGGAGGACTGTAATCCAGACAGAGAAGGAGGGGAGAAGAATTCTGAATGCCATTAGGTGACCGGTGACCAAGAGGGGTGAACGGCAGGGGAAAGGATGTCTTGTGCTGGCAGAGAACGAGGATCTGGAAGTAACAGCGGCTAAGGAAGAGCGTAACAAAGAGAGAAGGGAGAACCTTGTCATCATTGGAGAGAGTGGTGAAAGATTTCAGGCTGAAATTTCCAAATTATGGGATGCCCACCCCCAAAGCCCTTCCTTGTGTGGGGTGGGAAGAGACCTAAAACCACTGCCAAAGTTAGTAGATAATTGGCTCAACATAAACACATTTGCTCTTGTCAATGAAAGTGAAATCCAAATCTCCATCTACAAAAGTGAGACTAACAGTGAATTTCCTCCAATTAGCACCATATGCAGAGAACATTTATTTGATTAAAATATGTCCATATGAGTTCACATTTGCATCGACACCTGTTGAATCTCTGTGGGTACAGTCTGCTTCCTTTATATTTATTATTATCCAACACATCCACTGTATTGTAAGAACACCACTCTTGACCCTAAGATACAAAGTTTAAACAAACACCATTAATTATTCTTGAGTTCAGAATGAAGTAAAATATGATTGCTTATTTTAAAGGAAGAGTAAATTAAGAATAACATAATTGGTACAACATTCTTCTGGAGCTAGTGTGAAGATTAGATAAAATAATATATGAAAAGTGTTTTTGCAAATTTGAACATGGCCTATTGATGTCAATTATTGTTACTACTGATTATAATAAGATCTAAGAAGATATGGACTAGTGCTCATTTATATGAAGTTATTGGCAAGTTTTTCAATTCAACACAAGCATTTATTAAGCAACTACTTTGTGCAGGGCATTGTAGGTGCAAACAAAAAACTCATTCCCTACTCTTGCTGCCTTACTAGAGCTTATCTTTCCGTCTTTGGGCTATGTCTCTAATCTGCTTTCTAACACTTACCCTCTCTGTTACTGCTGTGTTCTATCCTTCATTCTACTGGTATTCTGTACTATGAATTTTATGAAACTGCTAAGTAATCTTTTTTGACTAATTCAGAAAACATTAGAATCGTTACCAAGAATCCCAGTTGCATTTTTTGACTTTCCAGGTCAATCAGTAGAGGTGAGTAGTGAGTTTTGGTTTAGTACCAAACTGCTAAAGTAATTAGGCTCCCACAAGTGAATGGGCTGCCTTAGGAAGAAAATGGTTTCTCCTTCTAAGAAGGTCTTTAAGTTTTCAAGAAGCTGGATGACTTTCTCACAGTTATACAAGGGAATTCTTGTTCAAATATAGGTTGGATCAGTTGACAACTAGGGTTCTTTCCCAACTCTATTATTCTGTGCTTCTCTTCTTTTTAAGTAAAATATTGGTGTGACAACAAAGAGCTTTGATGTAATTGAGAATTGTACAAGAAATAATTTTTATTTAAAAAATTTTAAAGGCTCTTAAATTTAAAAAATTCCAATACCTAGAATAATCTCTCTTCTTAAAGTATATTGCCTTTTGATCTAAAATTTTTAAATTGATTAAGAATATGTATTTGTTAAATAATTCAAGGAGCAGTGATTTCATAATTGTGGGTATTACCTCTCTATGATTTAATAGTTTAGTGAATGAAGAGTTGCTATGGCCAAAAAAAGTCACCTCCTTCTGTGGTTAATTAAAACTCCCATACTTTCAAAACTGAGACTGGTCCTGGGACAGGAGACATATATAACCCATCACAGGCCTATATCATTCTCCCCTAGTAGGACCTATTACCGCTTGTGTTCCTCCATCAAGAGTCTGAGACCCCAGGGTCACTTTGGGCGACACAAAGAACCAGATATGACTGAAACGACCCAACAACAAAAGTCCCTACTTGAAAACTTAGAATAAGGTAGGATGCACCTCCACCTGAGTCAGCCCATCCAATTTTGGGATAGTTTTCATTGCTAAGAAGTTTTTTGGACATTGAGCCTAAATTGTCATCTTTGTAACTTCTGATTATTGCTTCTCTTTCTGAGCTCTGGGGCCAAATAAAACAAGGCATCAGAGACAGACTTTGGGGGCTTTTGCAAACAGAAAACTGTAGGGAAAATTTGTCAGACTGGTGAAACAACTGGTTTCATATTCTTCAGGAATCAGGAAACTGAGACTTTATGCTCCTTATGAACAACAGCCAGGTTTCCTCCTTCACTATATTTTCCCCATCTGTAGCACCTAACGTATTTTGTACCAAGTGGATAGTGAATGAATGGAAAAGGAGACATTATTTCAGCCCCAGGAATAGATCAACACTTTGGATTTTGCCATCCTTGTTTCTGAGTTGAAGGAAACAGCTTGACAGGATTAATAATTTTCTTGTGGGGTTCCTGAATCTATTCTCTTCATAGTATCAGGCAGATTAAAATTGTTGTGCCATTGATGAGAAGAAGGTAAGATAATTTTGTATTTCATTCTGCCTCAGCCTTTGTTCTCTTTGAATTGGGCAAGGTTTATTAATGACCTTCCCCCAGCCTGCCACTGGGGGCTTGGAAATTTGAGACCATCTTTAGAGTGAATCATTATTTCCAGTCTGTTTGCTATAGGAGATAGTAGCAGATGGCATAGTGAAAAGAGATCAAGAAAATGAGTTCTTAATCTTTTCTGTGTCTTGGATCCCTATGGCAGGCTGGCAAAGCTCTGGGATCCCTCAGATTCATGATGTTAAATGCACCAAATAAAATACATAGAATCACAAAAGAAACCAGTTATATTGAAATAGTTAAAGTCACTAGACATCAGATTAAGAACATCTTCGCTAGATAATGTGAAAAGACTTTGGATTTGAACCCACATCCCCTATTTACAACTTCCTTAAAGACTTCACTTAAATCCTACCTTTTGTAGAAGGCTCTGCCTGGTTTCCCTAGATTCTAGTGCCGACCCTCCAAGATCACTTTCTATTTTGAATAAATCATGTATGTATCTAATTACTGATATCCCTACTCCCCCAGTGGATTGTGAGTTCCTTGAAGGCAGAGACTCAGTTTTTGCCTTTCTTTGTATCTTCCCCAAGGCCTGGTACACAGTAAGTGCTTAATAAATGCCTAACGGACTTGACTTGTTTTATTTGGCCCCGAGAGCAATAATTAAAAGTTATAAAGATGACAATGTTAGGCTTGATGTCCAAAAAACTTCTTAACAACGAAAGCTAAAACTGGTTGCAAGGGCCGATGTTGCAGAATTATCTATGCATATGTTTTGAAAAATAAAAAGCTTTAATAAAAAATTAAAAATAAAAAAAAATTAAAGCTACCCAAGCAATGAAAGCTATCCCATGATAGAACGGGCCACCTCAGGTGGAGGTACCTCCTACCTTATTATAAGTTTTCACAAAGAGGCTTTTATTGTCTGGGGTCGTTTCAGTCCAGTCTGGCTCTTTGTGACCATGTTTGGGGTTTTCTTGAGGTTTGCCATTTGCTTCTCCAGCTCATTTAAGAAATGAGGAACTGAGGTAAACAGGGTTAGGTGACTTGCCCAGGGTCACACAGCTAGTGTCTGAGGCTGGACTTGAACTCTGGAAGCGGAGTCTTCTTGTCCCAGCTGCCCAGAGAAGCTACAGGGACTACTAGTCTCGTATAACTGCCACGGCCATGTTTTTATGAAGAGAATCCACATTAATTGACTTTTGACATTTAGTAGGGCTTCTGGACGATGTTGGAATCATGGGGCCTCATCAGCTAAAGGCCAGAAGGGCAGGGGGTCCTAGGCACTCTGCCATCACCTTCCTCATCGTGATGTGTGTCTCCCCTGCTCAGTGACCGGCTTTGAGGTTCCCTCTAACTCCTTCCTACCACCTGGGGGGGTGTATTGCCATTTTCCCAAAAGTTCCATTTTCTGGTCAGTCTGAGCCTCTGGGTAGCATTCACTCCCTGTCCCTTTCCCTGCTGCCTCCTTACTTTCCTGCCCTCCCTCCCTCCCTTTCAGTCACCCCACATGGAGATAGGTTTGTAGATTTATGATTCTGTGTGTTTGTTCATTTTGACATGTGAAGAATCTGTGATTTTGTTAGGGCGCGTAAGGGGGGCTTCACTGTGCTTTAGACCTGGGCTGGTCATCTTGTGTTGTCACACCTTCAGAAATTCAGCACTAGGGCTAACTCCCTGTGAACGCCCTTTGACACAGCAGTGTTCCTATAGGGCCTATATCCCAAAGAGATCTTAAATAGGAGGGAAAGGGACCCATGTGCAAAAATGTTTGTAGCAGCCCTCTTTGTAGTGGCCAGAAACTGGAAACTGAGTGGATGCCCATCAGTAGGAGAATGGCTGAATAAATTGTGGTATATGAATATTATGGAATATTATTGTTTGGTAAGAAATGATCAACAAAATTATGTCAGAAAGGCCTGGAGAGACTTGCAAGAACTGATGCTGAGTGAAATGAGCAGAACCAGGAGATCATTATACACTTCAATGGACGTGGCTCTCTTCAACAATGAGATGATTCAGGCCAATTCCAATAGATTGTGATGGAGAGAGGCATCTACACCCACAGAGAGGCCTGAATGTGGATCACAGCGTAGTATTTTCACCTTTTTTGTTGTTTACTTGCTTTTTGTTTTCTTTCTCATTTTTTTCTTTTTTGATTTGATTTTTCTTGCATAGCATGATTGTGGAAATATGTATAGAAGAATTGTACATGTTTAACATGTGTTAGATTACTTGCCATCTAAGGGAAGGGGTTGGGATAAGGGAGGGGAAAAAAACATTTGGAACACAATATTTTGCAAGGGTCAGTGTTGAAAACTATATGCATATTTTGAAAATAAAAAGCTTTAATAAATAATAAATAAATGAAATTCAGCACCAGGTGGCCAGCACTCTAAATTTTGCTAGGCTGGCCCTTGGATGACAGTCATACAGTCCATTTTGTGACCTGTACTTTGAAACATTTCCAGCCACATAGGACCTGCCAGAGCTTGCATTCTGCTGACAGAGGCTTTTAAAAAATCCAGGTCACCTCCACCTTACATTGAGGCATCAGCGGGAGACTTGGATAAAATGTTGGCACTGGGGTCAGGAAGAACTAAGTTCAAATTCTGCTTCAGACACTTATTTGGTTGTGTAAACCTAGGCAAATAGTTTAAGAGGCAAGGAGTTTTCTAAGCTTCTGTTGACTCCTCTATAAAATGAGAATAAATCCCCCAGAGTCATGAAGATCAAATGAAATAATAACACATAAAGGGATTTGCAAATCTTAAAGCTGTATATTGTTTCTGTTCAGCCATTTTTCAGTCATGGCTGATTCTTCCTGTCCGCATTTGGGGTTTTCTTGGCAGAGATACTTCCCTTCTTCCCTTCTTTGGCTCATTTGACAGATGAGGAAACTGAGGCAAACAGAGTTAAGTGACTTACCTAGGATAAAATGACAAGTGTGTGAGTTTGGATTTGAACTCAGGAAGTGGCACACATATTATAAGGCTAAGAGCCCATTCCAAAGATATGAACAAAGATTCTTTAAAAAAAAATTATCATCTGCATTGTTGGTGGAGTTGTGAACGAATCCAACCATTTTGGAGAGTAGTTTGGAACTATGCTCAAAAAGTTATCAAACTGCATACCCTTTGATCCAGCAGTGTTACTACTGGGATTATATCCCAAAGAGATTATAAAGAAGGGAAAGGGACCTGTATGTGCACGAATGTTTGTGGCAGCCCTCTTTGTAGTGGCTAAAAACTGGAAACTGAATGGATATCCATCAGTTGGAGAATGGCTGAATAAATTGTGGTATATGAATATTATGGAGTATTACTGTTCTGTAAGAAATGACCAACAGGATGATTTCAGAAAGGCCTGGAGAGACTTACACAAACTGATGCTGAGTGAAATGAGTAGGACCAGGAGATCATTATATACTTCAACAACAATACTATATGATGACCAGTTCTGATGGACCAGGCCGTCCTCAGCAACGAGATGAACCAAATCATTTCCAATGGAGCAGTAATGAACTGAACCAGCTACGCCCAGAGAAAGAACTCTGGGAGATGACTAAGAACCATTACATTGAACTCCCAATCCCTATATTTATGCCCACCTGCATTTTTGATCCTTCACAAGCTAATTGTACAATATTTCAGAGTCTGATTCTTTTTCTACAGCAAAATAACGGTTTGGTCATGTATACTTATTGTGTATCTAATTTATATTTTAATGTATTTAACATCTACTGGTTATCCTGCCATCTAGGGGAGGGGTGGGGGGTAAGAGGTGAAAAATTGGAACAAGAGGTTTGGCAATTGTTAATGCTGTAAAGTTACCCATACATATAACCTGTAAATAAAGGGCTATTAAATAAAAAAAAAAGAAAAAAATTATCATCAACAATATGAAAGATTGCCTTAAATAATTCATATTAAGAAAAATGAAAATTAAAATAACTTGGAAGTTTCACCTAATATCCAGCAGACTGATGAAGATTACAAAAGATGGAATGATTAGAATTTGAAGGGCTTTAGGGATAAGCCTCCTTATTGGTAGAGTTGTAAATTGGTCCAACCATTCTAGAAAGCAGTTTAGAATTATACAGGAAAAAAAAGTGTCTAAAATCTCCATTCTTTTTGACCTTCTAGATTTAGAGATACTTTGTTATGGATGATATCCCAAAGAGGTTAAAAACAGAAATAAAACTCTCAAACACCAAAATATTTTATGATAACAATGAATTAGAAACAAAGTGGCACCCATTGACTGGGTGATGGCTAAATAGATTATGGTAAATAAATGTAATGGGTGCTATTACACCATTAGAAATGAGAAATATTAGGAATTCATATAAACATTGAAACAGATGAATTGATGCAAAGGGAAATAAGTAGATCCAGGAAAATAATATGGAAAGAAAAATTAAATGAAACTAAACAGCATATAATTATAAAGACCAAGTTTGGCTCTGGAAAAAAGTTGAAAAAATATACTTATGTTCTTTTATTGTGATCTATGATCTATGTAATGGTTTTGCTGAAGTATTGGGGGGTGCTTTTTTTAAGTCTGTTAGACGAGAAGAGTTAAGTATATATGGGTAGAGGGACGGGCATAATCAGAAAAGAATATGATATAAAAACCCCAAAGCATCAAAATTGAGTCTCCAAATTTATTTACCTACCTCTTTCTCTAAGTAGGACTAAAGCTCATTGATTAGGGATGTGACAGTGGTCCATTTCAGCTTGGGGTATAACATTCTGCAGCAGAGACTGGTCATCCACTCCTTTCTGTTTCCTGCCCCTTCTCTTCCTTACCCCTCCTCCCAGACTCTGAAGAGCTGCATCAAGTGTAGCTCTGTGGGATTTGAAACAGCTCTCCAGAGAATCCAGATTTCCCTCCAGCTGGATAATGTCTGGCCCTGACTAATCGGGATATGTACACAAGAATATAAAGCATTTATGATCCCAGGCATGTCTCTGAGGTATTCCCTCTTGTGACAGCCCAGCTCCTCACCTTTACAAAGCCTCAAAAACAGGGGAGCTTCAAACTCCAATAATACTCATTGTCCTCTCAAAGGTGGGATCAGGGTCATCCATACCTGTACCTGTATGGACCACAACAGCATGTATCCCTAAGAAATCACATATAGAACAAATTTTTATAAATAGTCTTTTTTCTCCCCCTAATTTTAACTGTCTCCTTTGAAAAATGCTTGAATTCTTGTTGTTAGACGATGCTTAACACTAACTTCAGGTCTTCTCAGCCTCTTTTATGGCTTGCCGACCTCTCTGATCTCTTTAAGAATTGTCCATAGTCTGTAAAACAGTCTCCAGAGTGCTAGGAGAGCTGCCATTTTAAGAAGCCCCGTGGTTAAAGCAAGCCCTTTGAAAATGAGAATAATCACGGTGGCTAACATCTGTTTTATAAGGTTGGATTTTTATACGGGGGCACAGCTGTGCACGAATCCTGTGTGTTTGGGCTCCATCCCTAGGGAATCACGGGGGTAGGGAGTGAGGGATATCACATAGTAAGCCATCTGCGCTTGCCAAGGGGAGGGCTGAGGGCCTTGGGAGGGCCATGGGAAACCCTAAATGTCCTCTGTGTTGTGTGGTCAAGTCCCATTGATGGTGCTTTTAAAAGAGAAGCTTTCTCTTTGTCCAGATGTGTAGTTGGCATATATCTGCATGTATGAGTGCCAACCCCAGATGTATGATGAACACAATCTTACTTTTGCTTCCTGATGCCCCCCCTCCTCGGACCAGCTTCTCCCTTCATATTCAGAGCCCAGAAGAACCATTAATTGGTTCTTTGAGAACACCATGTACCTCTGAAAATGTGCTCCCCGAGAACAGTGTCATTAACATTACAAATGGGTGATGGGCTGAGCAAGTGTGGGGACTTCATGGAGGATTGTGGCTATCGTGCAGTGGGATGTTTTTGAAAACAAATACTGGTCACAAGCTTTTGCAGAGTATCTCCAGTGCTGAGATCAGAGCAGAATAAATAAATACCCATGACCAGGGAAAGGCACTTGTGCTCACACAGAGCAAGGTTTACAAAGTTCTCTCTCTCTTGCATCCCACAATAAAAGTGTAAATAGAGTTTTTTGGTCTTAAGAATAGGCTTTGAACCTAAGATCTCTTAAAAATGCCTAAAGATCATGGAATTCAGAATTTGTTGGAGTTAAAATATATGCAGTTATTAAAAGAAATATTAAAAGGTTCTATGGATGACAAAGTCAAAAAATTCATCTTCAAGTAGCGAGCCTATTGGTGATAAACATCTCTTTCCAGAACTTGATGCAACCTGGTGTCATGTAAGTGCTAGACTTGGAGTCAAAAAGATTTATGTTCACATACCTTCTCTGAAAACTTGCTAGCAACCTGATCCTTATCAAATCAATCATCTTCTCATAGCCCCAGTTTTCTTAGTTTTATATTGATACACCTGTAGTGCCTACCTCATAAGGTTTTGTAAGGTTCAAAGGAAATAATGTGTGTATGTGTATATATAAAATGCTTTACAAAACTTTAAAACATTGCATAAACATCAGTGGCAGTTATCGTCATCACTGTTAGAGCTAGTATGATTTTTGGCCTCTTTTATGACCTCTCCAGTTCTCTTTTAGAATTGTTCATGGTTTAGAAGCACATTTCCCAGTGTCCTAGGAGAGCTGCTAGTTAATGGAGTTAAATCCTTTGAATATAAGAATCATCCCTGTGGTTTACCTCAGCTCCTCGTCATGCTTAGAGCCTTTTTAGTATGATAGGATTTTCTGGACTTCCTGTCCGAGGTAGCCTCCAAGAACCCCCCATGATGAAATCCCAGAGGAGGACCTTGTGTGGACAGCCGTTGCATAGCCCAGAGGCTCAGTTGGTATTTGTGCAGTGCTAAGAGAAGAACAGGGCTTCCAGCATGTTGGATGGATCTCTTATAGTATGAGTCTGGAAGGACATGGGGAAGAGTCATACCAGAGAGGCAGGCGTGAGTGCATTGTGATTTGTATCCTCAGAAGCAGGAACCATATTGCTGAGAACACACATCCACTGGAGTCATATTCCTATGTCTCTTAATTCGCGTTCTTGGTGACTGCCTGCCTCCGTCTATCTTAGAACTTGCCAGTTCTAAGACTAGATCTTCCTCTTTCATAATGGGGCTGACAAGACCCCCTTAAATTTAGAAGGAATTCTTTTGGGGATGAAGGCAGCAAGGTGCTGCAGGGGATAGTAGGTAGGGGAGATGGAAATTAAATATGGAGCTCCTTGTCCCAGAAGGGCTTAAATAAGCTAATGGATCCATGGAGGCTTGTTAAGAGAAATTAGAGATGTTTGGGGCTCACACCTAATCCCTGAAGTGCACAGTGAATCACGTTTATCACACTTCCCCCAGCCCCCATTTCCTCCAGATGTCTTCAGGTACTGTCTTACATTTTTATGTATTCGGACCGCCGGGTGTCTTTGGCCTTTCCCAGAACACATTCAGATCAAGCAATTAATCAGTCAGCAAGCACTTATTTCTCACTGTTCTGTGCCAGGATATGTGCTGGGGTATACAAAGGCAGTGTGCCGTCTGTATTTTATCCTAAAGGTTGCAATAATGTAGGTGAGAGATGCTTTTGTTTTTGTTTTAAAATTTTATTTTTAATTTCATTTTATATTTTGGTCATATTTTACATTCCAAACTGTCTCCTTCCCTCCTTCCCCAACCCACATTAGAGAAGGCCACTATTTGATACAGATATACATACAAACATACATATATATATAACACTCACAAATTATACACATATTACATATATGTAAAACCATTCTATACATACTTGTATGTTTCAGTTCTCTTGCTGGAGAAGGATAGCATCTTACTTCATGGGTTCTTTGTAGTTACTTTGAGAATTTACTATACCTAAAATAACTTGCAAATATTGTTCCAACAATATTGCTATCACAGTGTTCTTTTGGTTCGGCCCATTTCCCTCTTCATTATTTCATGGAGGTCCTTTCCATGCTTTTTTTTTTTTTTTTTTTTTTTGTAAAATTAACCAGCTCATCATTTCTTAGAGGTGACAAATATTGAAGTAAAATGGTGATTGGCTGACTGACTGAGTAAAAGAAGTGACACATAACAAAGAATTGGAGCAAATGGCAAAATGGAACAAAATCACTATTACTATAAAAAGAAATGATCAAATTCTTTGTAATTTTAAACATGAATCCTAGGGTAGTTGTTCAGTTGTTCAGATGTGATGGACTCTTCGTTAACCTCTGGATCATCATATGCCAAGCCTTGTTCATGGGGTTTCTTGGCACAGATATTGGAGCATAAGTGGATCCTAGTAGCAAAGTATTTTTGCATCTCTGCTGCATTTATTCAGTTACAGTAATGATCACAATAATTACTGATAGTTACATGTCTTTTTAAGTTTTGCAACGTGCTTTACATATGTTGTTATATATTATTTCATTTGAGTCTCACGACAGTCCTGTGAGTTAGGAATTGTGGTTAATATTCTCCCCATTTTACTGATAAGAAAACTTGAATCCTGGAGGAGAGTTAAGTGACTTTCCCATGATCACATAGCTAGTAAATGCCAGAAGTGACATTTGAATTCATGGATGAGAATTGCACAGGCAGAGAAGGTGTTTAGCGTTTATAATCTTCGCTGATAGTAGGAGGATTTACCACAGTGAGATCAAAGATCCATTAAAAAGAAACTTCTAAGAAAATTTTCCTGACTCTGTCCAATATTATCCACATTATCTCCCGTGTTCAAAAAATGGCAATGTATGAACACAGAGATGAAATTTAATTTACCAAGTCTAATTTCTAAATCATTGTGAAACTTTTTTTTTTAAAGACTGCATCTACCCTTATCTCCCTGAGGCTGGACTAGCCTATCAGGGGCCCAATCCTAACACTGATCAGCATGGAAGCTTAGATCTATTTCCTTTCCAATCTGGTGTGGTTCATGCTTCCTTAGGAGCCTGGTAGCTCTCTGACCTCAGAGGCTCCTTTATTTGTGTTGGACCCAGGCTACACATTCATACCTGGTTAACTTAGACCTGTGGTAGCCCAGAACACCAGCCTCAACCTCCCCAACAATAAGGACTTAGAGGTGTGGGCCCACCCCACAGGGATGAAATAAAATATTCTTACTGCCTGTATCACTTAAAATCTCTATACTTCTTCAGTAACTCTGAATACTCATATGATGATACTGCTGATGGTAATTCGATATTCTCTTGAGAATTGGAGAGGCTTCCTAAATAATCACTTCATAGGTTTTTTCCCCATATGTTTGTTTTGACATTAATGAATATAATCCTTCTTGTATGTTTTATGATTATGTTCTTTTGCTTAGACAAATTTATAAAAACCTGTGGTTTTCCAAATTAAGAAGAATATCTATGAGGACTAAAGTTCTGCCATGTGAGCTAATGTCTTTATTTATAAGGACAGTCTCATTCACAACAGAAATCACTAAAACTCAGAGCTTGAATGATTGGTTTATTTTGACAGTGACTGCCTTCCCTGTTAGTAGTTTTCTGGGTTGTTTTTTAAAGAAAGGCAGCCATTTGGTGAATTCAAATTCAGCCATTTTTTTTAAAGAAAGGCAGCTCTTAGCCTTGGGATCAAAAGAATAGAAGGAAGCTTGATTTATCAGTGTACAGGGTTCAACAGGCAGTATTTGGATATATTGACAGTTTTATAAATGAGTTAGTAAGTGGCATAAAGGATTAGATCACATCATTTACTTTGATTGACTTTTAGGAAGCATCTGACTCCATAGAACAAAATGCTCCTTTAAAATCCCTGCTCAAACAAGGCTCCTTATCTTCCACATCTAATGCAGGTACTAGTAGCTAAGCACTGCTTGGCTGGGGCTCTAGAACCTTTTGTTGTCTAGTCGTTTCAGTCACGTCTGACTCTTTGTGAGCCCATTTGGCAAAGGCACTGGAGTACTTCACTATGTCCTGCTCCAGCTCATTTTACAGATGAGGAAACTGAGGCAGGCAAGGTGAGGTCACACAGCTAGTGAGTGTCTGAGGTGGGATTTGAACTCAGAAAGGTGAGTCTGCTGCCAGGCCCTAGTGAGCGGTATAAACTGTCTTTTCTCTCCCACTGAGGTTTTCTTAGGTTCATTTCTTTGGGGAATTCTTCTCAAAAGGGGAATTAGGCTCTCCTGTATCTCATTCCAACCCCACCTTTGATGACTAAGGAACAAATCTACCTTTCTCTCTAGGGTCTCACACCTGTCCACCTCCATTCAAAGGGAGGGATAAGTAAAAAAATACCCAATATATCAAATCTAAAACAGGTATGAAACAGGTAGTTTACTTCCCACTAAAGAGGGATGCTAAACAGTCATGACTTTCAGAATGATTATAACTTATCACTTCTGGTTGGGGCATTTGGGAGGGAATAGTCAAGCCTCATGTCGCCACTTTCTGTGCCAGTGGGCCCTGATAGTGCTTCCCCTCCGCTGAGCCCTGCCTGATCAGACAGCAGGGAGGGTCGTTTTTTCAGGGGCCGGCTTTGACTCCAGTACCAAGGCTGTCCTCCTGCTGCCGTTGCTGCAGCCACTCCAGGGAACACTTGTGGCTGACCCAGGCCTCCCAGGACATCTCAATGCTCTCAGGAATAATGCTAGAGAGAAGGAAATGCAAAAAGGAGGGGCCAGATGGCCGGGGACTTCTCTGGTGAAAGCCCGCCTGATCCCCTGCATGGATCTCCCTTCCCTCCCTGAGGATTCTGGCCTAGCCTGTTACTGCAGGAAAGGAAGGATTCCTCCTTCCTCCACCTGTGCATCTTATTTTCTCCATATCTGTCCTTCAAACAGTGGCCACTGGGAAATTACCTTTCCTGTACCTCTCTCCCAGTCATCAGCTTTCAATCAGTGGTACCGAGTCAGAAGATAGACAGGTGTATCTGCACAGAATGAGATTTCTGAGGCAGACAAAGAATATCTGCATGTACTCCAAAGGGGGCTGTGGGGAGGAGGGAGCAGAGCTCGTGTGCTCGACTGATCTGTCCTAAAGAGGTCACCATTAGGGAGTGATCCAGGGTTATGGAAATAACCTTGGTCAAAGATGCACTGGATGTAATCAAGAAAATCATCACAAAACAAGTAGGCGTATGTTATCCAAAGTATAGGCTGTCCTGAGTTCAAATTCAAAAAAGATTTTCTTTGCATGGCAAGGTTCTTCAAATACTCCTTTTCATATATAATATGATTCTAATTGTGCTGAGCCACAAAAACATGATAGTCTCATTCTAGATTAAAAATCTAGAATTACTGCAGTAAAAGATTACTTTATCTTTCCACACTGAAAAAAAATGCATTTGTGCTCAGATTATAATATCCAAATTGAACTATTAATATGTGTATTATAAGAAAGAAACTGGGAAGCCTTTCTGGGCAAAGAAACTAGCCTTTATTAAGAGGAACAAAGGTAGGGTCTATAGTCTATCCAGTATGGTCTGAAATCCTGAGATAGAAAATTCACAGATATTTATAGGTCTCTTGATTCAGATATAGTATAACAAAGTCCTCTAGAAGCTGATTCATTTATAATGCAAAATTACATTTTGCAGGTCATTATATCCTAACATTATGATTTCCTAACTTCATTTTCTTCATGATGTCTCAATAGCCCTTTGATACCTCAGTTAGTCTCTTATAAGATTTTCTTCATCAATTTAATATAAAGATTAATATAAAGGTATGATTATTATGGTCACATACTTAAGATACATACTTTGTAATGATTTATAAACTTTATAAAGTTGACATCTTCATTTCCTGTTTTTTCGTTCTCTTCTAAACCCTCTGCAATCTGATTTCCACTCTCAACATTCGATAGAAACTGCTTTTTCCACAGCACTCAGCAGCGGTCTCTTAATTGCCAAATCTAAAAGCCTTTTTAATTCTCATCCTTCTTGACTGCTCCACAGTCTCTGACACTGCTGTTTGTATGCACATATACATATACATATATATATATATGTATATATATATACATATATATATATGTTCTGTTATAGAGAGTGAGCTCTTTGAGAGATGAGACTATGCTTTTACCCCCCCTTTATGCCCTCAGCACAGGACCTAGGACACGGTAAGTATTTAATGAATGCTTTTTGATTCACTAATTGGGACTCAGTTTCTTCATTTGTAAAATGAGAAGATTAGACTCAATGACCTTTAAGGTCCTTTCTGACACTCAATCTAATTCTGTGACTTTAGCAGTGACACAGCAGTATATCTGCTGTAGCTTCCTTATCTCTAAAGAGAAGTGTTTTCCATTTGCAGTTGCTCTATCATAATGTCCACAATTTCAGAAATTAGGCCTCTACTGAAATTCATACTGGAATAGTTTAGGTGTATGAACTATATCCAGTTCTGTGCTAGATACTAGGAAAGGAGAAGGGAAGAGTAAACGGAATAAAAAGAGACCATCTTTGCCCATAAGTAAACTTAAAATGCAGTTGTGGTGATAAATATTCATTTGGAAAAACAATAAACAATGATCAAGAATTCATGGGCAAGATTACATCACTTCATTAATTTAGATAAAAAGTCTTTATCTGAACAATTACATGATATTAGATTTTTAATACAATCAACGTCGATGTTATTAGATAACAGTAGATATTTAATACAATCGATTTTGTTGAATCATTTCACTCATGACCAACTCTCCATGACTGTGGCCAAGATACTGGAGTGAGTGGTTTGAGGAAATGGCGTTAAGTGATTTGCCCAGGATCACACTGCTCCTAAATGTCTGGGGTAGAATTTGAACTCAAGTCTTTCTAACTTCAGGTCTGGCACTCTGTCCACTACACCACCCAGCTGCCCCCAATTATTTAGATCTTTAGACACAATCTCTACAATTGGATAATTTGCCATTATGTGAAGAATGAAGCTTTGTCTATAGCCTTTTGAACTACCAGATTACTCAAAAATATAACTAAATGAGATGATTACCATGCTTTTCAATTATCTTTTTAAAAAATAGGACTCCTTAATACAATAGTTTCTATAAATATTAAATAATGAAGTAGTGGGAGTCTTAAAATAAAACAGATATCTAAGCATAATTTGGCCTACTTCTCAGTAACTCTTATCTCTTATCTACATTTTGGTTTTCTCCACATTGCAAACTACAATGTATGATATTGTATGTATTAAATACTTCAGTGGTAAGAGGATTTGGAGCAAAGAGAAATGAGAATGAGGAACTCTCAGGGATAAGTTGGTAAGTGTTTAGCAATCCAGCTCTTTGGGAAGGAAAAAGTATACATGACACACTTTAGTTTAATCTGTATTAGCAGCATTTTCACCATCTATTGACAAAACAGTAAATCAAGCCCTGCTTTTAAAGCATTTGCCATTTTTTGAGATGTAAATGCCCACACTGAAAATTAAGCACACCCTTGGGTACTCTAAACTTTTTAAAAACTGTATGCATTATAGTTTTAGAACTCCAGGTACTGCCCTCATTGAGACTCATTTAATTGAAGAGAGAGAAAGAGAGAGAGAGAGAGAGAGAGAGAGAGAGAGAGAGAGAGAGAGAGAGAGAGAGAGAGATATGCATTTATAATGCTGATGGTTATTTTATCTGATACATTAGCTGCAGACTGTTTTTACTTTAATCCAGAAATACCCTCGGCTCGAGGTTTCATTATTTAGCTGAGTCACAGACAGTCTCTTAGTGTCCCAGAAACAGTGGGAGAGCCTCCAAGTCATTTTGCATTGACTGGACAGTGCCTAATTCCAAATAACTTAATATAGATAGCCTCATTAGTGCAAGCATTTGCTGCCCTCTAAAGATGAGGTGCAGCTTCAGACTTTGGCCCTAGTAGCATGACTTGTGCTTTAGTGTATGTAAGTTAGGAATCTTGTTCCCCTGTGAGATGGTCTCATTCTCGGACATACACAAAGTTACAATTAACCAAGAACCCACTCATTTGAAATGTGAGGGTATTTGGATTTGCTGGGCTGAAGTTAAACTCTGAAGTGTCGCCAAAAAGCATGGCTTAGTTTGGGGTGAGGATTTATTTAGGTCAAAGAGAGCTCCTTGTTTTTAATAAGCATAGCCAATATCTGTCCTGGTTTTGTCTTGTTGCCTTTAACAAATGATTACACCCATAGTGAATGTGGGAAAGAATATAAATTTTTAACTGTGAGAAAATTACTAATTTTCATTAACAAATATAAAGCCCAAGTAACTCAGAAGGATGAGGAGGACACAGGAGTGCAGGATTTAGAAAATTGGAAGTGAGCTATGTTAGGGGCAGGGTGTGGTCTTCTTTATGATTTCTTGGGGGGGGGGTGAATCATCCCAAATCTGCTAATGCCAACCAACCTATGGCATGGAATGTGACTGATTTTCTTCCAGTTCAAATGTTGGTTTCCAGAACAGGGTATATGAGCAGCCTAAATATGTGGGTTTTATTTTAGGAATCCTTAGGGAAATGCACAATAATTATCAATTAATAGCCCTTTTGTAAACAGTTTTAATTGGAGTCTTAAGACTGAAATGTCTTAAGAAAATATGAGGAAGAAAAGAGACCGGAAATCTACCTAAGCAGAATTTTGTGATTATGTGATTCCATAGTGTTGCCTCTACCTGCCATTGTAGGAAGAGAGCTGTACTTGAAACCTGAAGATTTAAGTTCAAATCCAAACACAAGTACTTTCTAGAAAATCTTTTCCCCTCTCAGTGTCTCAGTTTCCTCATCTGTAAAATAATAGGATTTTGCCTAGTTGATTTCTGAAGTTCAATTCCATCATTCTTAGGTTTTCCTTATCACCTGGTTCAATTACCAAGTCAAAATGTATTGTTAATATACAGTTAATTGGAAGCTTTTAGGACTCTGTTACATCTCTGCACTCCCAATCAATCTCCTACAAGTTCAGATATACCTCTGCAGGAGACTAAAATTCACCATGAATAGGGCTGGCAGTAGTCCATATTTCATCCTTACAGGGCATTTATTCCAGCGTTTCCCAGGTGAAACTATATTGAGAAATAGTAAAATATCAAAATTTTCTCCCAAGGACTGCTCAGTCTAAAGTCTCATGGTTCTCCATGGGTCAGGAGCTATGACCAGGAACTAGAGGAGAGAGCTGGGGTTACCAGTATAGCACATCTTCTGCGTTTAGTCTCCAAACTCTTGCCTGTAGCAAGAATAGTAGTTACAAAATCATACTTCCCCAACATTTTTCATACGCACACAGACCCCATCCCTATAGAGTGTGGGCTCAAACTTAAAATCCAGAGAGTGTGGAATGCATGTAGGGAACTTCTAGGGCCAAAGGGACTTCAAGACTCCTGACCTAGAAAGCCCTTTTCTCACTTTGCAGAGTTTCTGCAAAGTTCACTATAGAGGTGTTGATAATAGGTGAGTTTGTCCCCTTACCCTGTCGACTGGCTCCATTCAGAGCACATTTTACTTTATTTTCAGTCAGTGTCTTGCTGGCCTGGGTTAATCAGACCTCCTCCTAATTCCTTAGGAATTCCTTAATTCCTTAGATTTGGCTGTTGCTGTTACCAGCTCTGGACGCTGGTTGGATATCAACTTTGATGGGTCTATCAGTCCCAGCATTTCTGCTCTTAGAATATCAAGATTAGGGAAGAATAAACAGGGAACAAAAAAATGCCATGCTGCCTTCTTAGACGTATGGTAGTTGGATGAGAGATAAAGTAGTCACACACTCTAATGGAATATTATGAATCTTTAGTGCCCAAAAGAAAAACTTAGAAGAGAGAACTCCACAACAACTAGAAGTATATCCTCAAGAAGGAGAATTGCTTGGCCGTAGGTATTAGAAGAGTTACTGCAAAAAGTTAAAACAAAAAATAAACACGAAATTATAAGTGAACTACAAGCGCTGGAGGAAATAATTGAAAGGAGAATAAATGGCATAGAACAGAAAGGAGAAAACTTTATCCAAGTGATGAACTCAGAATAAACCAAATAGAACTCTGTGAGGTAAGAAGAAATTTTAGAACAAAATCAAAAATGAACAAATCAAAAGAAATGCACGCTATCCACTATCGAAAATAACTTACTGGGGAAATTAATAAAGAAAACATAATTTAAGAATAAGCAAAATCTCTAAAACCATAACTAAAAGACAAAGTCTAAATATTGTATTTCAAGAAATCATCAATGAAAGCTGAGCAGAACTATTAAAATCAGATATCAGAATGAAAATAGAAAGAATCCCCCAGTTATATATGGAGTTAAACACCAAAATGGAAACCTTCATAAATGCTGTAGTTAATATTTATAGCTTCAAGGTCACGGAAAAAATAATGTAGTCAGTTAGAAAGAATGAGCTCTCAAGTACCAAGAAACCATAGTCAGAGTCACACAATGTGATCTTGCAGAAGGCAAAATATAAAGACTCACAACCAAGAATTATTTAGCTCTTAAAAAGTGAGTATAATCCTACAGGAAAAACAGATTTTTAATATGATAGAAGATTTTAATAATTTCTAATGAAAGTACCAAAACTGATTAAAAACTTTGAAATGTAAACCCAGTAATCAAGAGAAACCCACAAAAACAAATTATTCCAAAGAAATTAGAGCATGGGAAAAGAGGTTTACAATGATGTGCTTACATTATAATGAGTAAGAAGAAGCAACTACCTCTTCAGAACTCTCAGTGTCTTCAAGTTTGATAGAAAGAGTCACATGAGATAAATAGGGGAATCTGATTCTATTTTTGATTTTTTTTTTAGGTTTTAGGATTGGAGACAAAAGATGGGAGTAAAAAGAGATGGAACTTATTGTTTCTCATAAGTGGGCTATGTAAGAAGCAACATATACAAACAAACATGGAGAGGAAGAAACAAACATCTAATGAACTATACACAGAATTGATGCAAAAATGCATTAAAATTCAGCAGGAAAACTGAGACAAGAGATGGTGAAAAGAGTATTTGAGAGGATAAAGTAGTGGACTAATCATAAGCAAAGCAATCTTCATTGTCAGAGAGTAGATTTTAGATGAGAGTTAAAAAGAATGAAAGAAAGGGTAAAGAATAATGGATGGGGATCAGGGTAAGAAAAAGACAAGACAGACAGTTGAATGGACACACATTGTTTCAATTTTAGATCACTGCTGTTAATTATACTTCTCTTTTCACTACCCTCTATCATAAAAAGATAAAAGTAAAGAGTGGGAAAAGTATAAGAGGATATGATGGAAAAGAATACAGAAATTACAAAAATAAGGATGAACATAAATGGACTGACTTCTCCTATAAAATGGAAGAGAATTGTAGGCTATATTAAAAAGTTAAATCCAACAATATGTTGTTCACAAGAGACAGTTGAAGAATAAAGATTCACAAATTATTTAAGTGAGGTGCTGGAACAGAATTCAGTATGCTTTAGGATAAATTTGAAAAACAGGGAGCAATGATGACCTCAGAAAAAGGCAACAGTAAAAAAAATTAAGTATGGTTAAAGGGAAAGCAAGAAAATCATGCTATGTTTAAGCACCACCAGCAGTAAAATAATCACATACATTACACACACACACATACACACACACACACACATATACACACACACACAATTGCATAACATCTAAGTACTTAAAAGTATAAATACACCTTTTACATATATATTCATCTATTTATATTTAGACTGTGTGTACTGAAGCACTCACCTCATTTAGGCCTTTGTTTCTTTGTTTTTAAAAAAGATTAAAACTTTTTTATTCCTTTTGCACAATATAAGTAGATTAAGGAGGGGTCAGCTGGGAAATCTTGGTATCAAATATTTCTATTAAGAATCTGATAGTCAGATAGGTAATTAACAGAAATATGTAAAAAAAAAATCCATTCCTCAATCTAAAAAAGTCAAAATATATTCACAGACAGTTCTCAGAAGACTTGCAAGCAATTAACAGTCATATGAATGAATGCTCTAAATCATTATAAAAGAAATTCAAGCAAACCAATTTTGAAGTTTTGCCTCACATTCAGCAGATTGGCAAATATAACCAGAGTCAGTGGTGGTGGAATCAATGGTAGAAAGACTGGAATATTAATGCTCTGTTGGCAGAGCAACAATTAATTCACATGAATTAAGCCCATCATTCTATAAAACAAATTGCAATTTATGTGAAAATTATGACCAAACTGGCAATACCCTTTTGTCTGCATATTCTACTGCTAAACATATTTCAATGTTGTAAATGGTCAATAACTGTGTATACCTAATAATATAACATATACACATATATATACACACATACGCATATAATTATTTTTATATAATATATATGTTATTTATCTTTACCAAGGATAAACAGGATCATAAATCGTAAGATCAATTTTGAGCTAGAAGATACTTAGAGCAGTAATATCAAATTCAAATGAGAAGTGAGATGACTAAACCACACATATTGTGCTGCATATTGACTTTGAAAACCACATATTATTATTGTCTGTGTTCTATTATATTTTTGTTATTTTGTTAGTTATTTCTCCATTTCATTTTAGTCTTCTTCTGGCCACACTTGGAAGTGTTCCAGTGGTCAGTGTGTTTGAAACTTCTGCCTTAGAAGACATTGAAAATGAAACTAATGGAGTACTACTGATATAAAAAGATGAATATGATGAAAACTGAGAGGCTTGGGAAGACTTCTAGGGACTGATGCCAAGGGAAGTAAGAAGAACCAGAAAAAGTGCATACCTAATGCTCACAACAATATAAATTGGAAAGAACAGTAACAAAATTACCAAAATGTATGCTGCCAAATTATAATGACTATTGGCCTCAGAAAATAGCTGTGAGAAATCATACCTCCCTGCCTTCCTTACAGACATGGAGGACTATGGTTATAGCATATTGCATATGCTCTCTGATTCTTTTCAAAGAGTTGGTCAGTTTTTCTGTCCTGTTTTTTTCTCTCTTTGAGATTAAAAAAAATGGCTTTCTAGAAGGGATGAATGAAGCAGTGATACATTGGAAAGTCTAAGTGATTAAAAAAAAAAGATATCAAGAAACTTTTTAAGGAAATTAAAAATTATTGATCTTAACTTTGTGATCAATAAATCCAAGGACACAAATTACTAGGTACAGAACTTCCTATTTAACAGGATTTTCTGAGGAAACTAGAAAGTACTTTTTTAAAATTAGCTCAGTAGCAAATCATATAGCACAAAAAGCTCAAAATGGAAATATGCCCTAAGTGCTAAAAATCACACTACAAAAACAGAAGAAAAGCAGATAGGTATCTGTGACAATTGTGGTCAGGAGGAGATTTCTTAACCAAATGAGGGATAGGGATCAAGGCAGTTGTTTAGTATGACAACTGTCTAAGGAGTTTTCTTAGCAGAGATATGGAGTGGTTTGTCATTTCCTTCAAGGGATTAAGGCAAATAGGGTTAAGTGACTTGCCTAGAATCGCCTCTATAGAGACAATTACAAGAGATAAATAATTTCAATTACAAGAAATTTTTTTTAAATTATGAACAAAATACAACTAGGTTAAAGAAAAGAAGTGGTCCATTGGGAGGAAAAACTATATATTATTTACTTCTGATATCCAAGATATCTAGGAAACTCAATTAAAGATATAAGATCAAAAACCATTTCTCAATGGTTAATGCTTGACCACAAAAGAGAGAGATGGGAATCCTTGCTGCTTTGTAAAGTTAGAGGATTGTGAACATGGAAAACTACATATAATGTCAGACTTATTGATATATTGATTACTTTTGCTGCATTTTCCCCTTTTTTTCTTTTTTTCTGTTATATAGGATGGTTGTCTGGGACAGGGTAAGGGAGAAGGGAAATCTTGGGAAATAAAGGTGATCTCAAAAACTATAAATATTTGTACATGCATATAATGACGTTTCAATATAACACATTAAGCTATAGCTATCTCAATAAAACTTTAAATTAGCAATACTGTTGTGCATCCTTTATTCTTGAAGAAAACCAATGGCATCACAGGGGTAATGTCCTCATTTTCACATGAATTGGGCCTCCCTCTCTCCTCTAGTCACTGGAGTCCAACAAGACAAAAGTCACTGTAACTGGTGACGGCTCCTGCTGAGCTCATATTTGTATTTGTATTATGGTTAAAAACCACTTTACATACATTCTCATTTGATCTTTGCCACAACTTAATGAGATAGGCTGGAGAAATATCCACATCCCTGTTTGCACATGAAAAAAATAAGCTTCAGACTCAAAGTTGTAAAGTTAGTAACAAAATAAGCCAGAACATGAACACAGATCCTCAAGCTTTATATCTTAAGTTCTTTCCAATTTACTGGGCTCCAAGATGAAAGACTCTTAGCAAGAAGGGGAAGCCTGATTGTCAGGTCTCGTGCCATCTCCCCCATTCTCTCTCCCTTCTATAGTTTTTTCTCAGCACCCTGGACAGTGAACTCACTTTGATGGCACATACAGAGCTCATAGCTCATAGTGACTTTGCTCTCCTAAGAGCTTGGATGAAAGGACCTGGTCTAAGTCAAGCATCAAGCTGGCCTTGGGCCCAACACACAGACTCACCTAACAAGCATCCTGAGGGCCAAATAGTATAAAGCTGCTAGGATAGAGTCAGCCTGCTCTAAGAAGTCTGAAGGCAACCCACAAGAGTTGGGTTCAGACCTGGCTTCAGTCACTTCACTCAGTTTGCTTCTGTTTCCTCATCAGTAAAATGAGTTGGTGAAGGAAATATACTACAATTCAGTCAGTTGACTGTTAAGCAACTTGCTTATGGTTGTGCAACTAGTGTGTGTCAGAAACAGTTGACCTCAAGTTTCTCTGACTAGCTTTCTATGTTTTCCATCAAGCTTCCCTCTTTAGTAGCATACCCCGTTTTTTATTATGTCATATGTCACTTACATTTTAGAAAATAGGCATATATTTCTGGTCTCCACCAACTTGTTGTGGTTAGATACTGAAAAGCTAAGGGAGCCCCACTGATCAATCTCAGCCATTTGACTGAGATAGAATCAAGGTTCATTTTTAAACCTGAACCCCATCTGATGGTATTATGCATTAAACTATGGGGAGTTGTGTCTGTCTAATGAAAGCCATCTGCTCCAGTTTTCCTATTTGTTTCAAATTTTATTCATCTAAAAACCCTTTGCCTATTTTTCCATATTACAACAACAATCCTGTAGTATCCATGTAATTTGTTATCTTGTGTGGTGATCAAAAAAAAATTTATTGTTGCAGAATGGTTTCATTCACCCAAATCAAGTTGTAGCTTATTATAGAGGAAGCACAGAAAATCTTGTCTTCTTTACAATCTGAGACTGAAATGTTCAGGTGGCTGATGCAGACCGGCACATTTAATAGTCTCCATTTCAGTTTTTGTTAAGATTAAAAGTTTTGGGAAATTGCTGTTTATTGTTCTCCTAGAAATTTTCAGTGGTAATGCTTAAAGAGTTCTAAGCATCCTGGCTAATCATAGATTTTAATCTGAAAAAGATCCATTGAGCCCAACTACTTCATTTTACAAATGAGGAAAGCAAGGTTGAAAGGTTAAGTGACTTGCTAGTAAATTTCAAAGGCAGGATTTGAACTCAGATCTTCTTGAGTCCAGGATTGTCTCCAAAGAGGGAATTTTAAAAATCCATTTTCTTCTTTTTATTGATATGAAATTGAATGTCCTTCCAAATTTTGCTGATATTTTGGTTTTATTGAAGTGGTAAGGGGAGTTTTCCCTTTATCTTCCTTTTAAAAAAACTTTTGTCATAAAGATTGACTTTCTAAATAGATAGTGAAGTGGGTTGAAGAGTAATATATTTATATATAAAGGTAGAAAAAAGCAAAAGATATCTCTTACAATTACAATTAAAAGAAGAAAACTTCAAATTCTTTGTTGTTGTTCATTCACTTATGTCTGATTCTTCATGACTCCATGGATCATTGAGTCATCTACCCTCCACTATCTCTCAAAGTCTGGCCAAACTCTTTCCAAAACACTATCCATCTCATCTTCTACTGTCCCCTTTTCCTTTTGCATTCAGTCTTTCCCAACATCATATCCTTTGTTGTTGTTACTGTTGTTCAGTTGTTTCAGTCATGTCTAACTCTTTCCATTTGGGGTTTTCTTGGCAGAGATACTGGAGTAGTTTGCTATTTTTCATTCATTCTCCAGCTCATTTGACAACTGAGGCAAACAGGGTTAACTGTCCAGGGTCATAGCTAATAAGTATCTGACGCCAAATTTGAACTCAAGAAGATGTATGTTCCTGACTTCTGGCTCACCTAGCTGTTCCAGCATATGCCTTTTAGCACACTTTTTTGGTAGATATCTCCTAAAGTTGTAAATTCAGTGTCAATCCCTATAAGTTTTTAATGTCAGTTTTAACAGAGATATTTAATGCAAAAAAAAATTCCCAGTCTATATCTTATCATTTTTGCTGCATTGATTTTGTTTGTGCAATAGCACTTTCAGTTTTACATAATCAAAATTGCATATCTTTGTCTTTTAAAATTCCTCTATTATATCCTTTCATCAATTCCCTCATAATCCTCAGCTATGAATAATGTAACTTTCCGGTCTCATCTCATTTTTTAAAGGTGGATTTACTATGATTATATTATGTAATGTAAGATACTGATAGGACCTTTGTCTTTTAATATGTAGGAAATAACACATGACATTAGGGGAAATATCAATACTTTATATTAATATAGATACTGAACTGATAGAACTGAACTAACAAAATGAAGAGAAAAAAAACGAACTATGTAAAAATATGACCCTCTTTTAGTACTTTTACTATGGCATGGAAGTAACTTTGGTTATTTGATGAAAAGTATGGACCCCTTGGTAGATTGTGTCTCTGTTATGAAGAGCACCTAACTATCTTTAGAAAAGTTTATCATCTTGACCACTGGCTAATGAATTTTTTTAGCCTCAACAATTTTCTGAGATCATTTACTGAGTTATGGAAGTCTTCCCCTCCATCTACTCTATCTGTATCTTGTGTGTGTACCTGTACCTGTACCTGTTGCATCCCTTATTAGATTATAAACTCCTTGAAAGCAGGAACTGTTTCATTCTTTGCATTTATATACCTTTGTCTTTGTCTATATCACTGTTTGGTGCATAGTGAGTGATTAATAAATGCTTGTTAATTGATTGATTATTCATGTTAGAAGTGGCATTTGAATCTGGGTTGTTTCAAACAGGAAACATTTTTTGCTGTCCATTTAGGATCAAATAAGACCTTTCTTTTGGCTATTGTGAGGGATTAAAACACAAACTCATTTTAAAACATTACAGAATTTATCATATAGTTTTATCCTTCTATACTTTCTCAGTCAATGAATGCTAATAGGAGGTGTCTCTAAAAACATTTTTAAAAATATTTTTGAGTCCTCATTCTCTTTTTTTAATAGTTTTTTTTATTGACAAAACATATACATGGGTAATTTTTCAACACTGACCCTTGCAAAAACTTCTGTTCCAACTTTTCCCCTCCTTCCCCCCACCCCTTCCCCCAGATGGCAGGTAGTCCCATACATGTTAAATATGTTAAAGTATATGTTAAATACAATATATGTATACATATTTATACTGTTGTCTTACTACACAAGAAAAAATGGAATCCTCATTGTCTTAAGAGTTTTGGGGACCACTAGCTTAAATTATTGGTAGTTTCTACTAATTCCCTATTAGCCTTAAAGAGAGTATGGGGAGAATACAGTAAGCTCCACATTTAGCTGTCTAGAACAAGGGGTACGACCACAAGGGGCAAAGCTTGAGCAGCTGCCCCACTAGAAGTGTCCACACTCGCAGGTAGTTTTCCTCAGGCACCTCTGAAGGCTCATGGTGTGACTGCTTTTTCTTCCTCTTCTCCACCTTCTCCCCTCCTTGCTTTCTCTCCCCAGGCAACTCTCTAAACAGGATGGCTGAGCAAAGACCAAGCTTCAACATGATGGAAGACCACGCTGGGAACCAGCAGATTCATTCTGGAGAACCATTCCAGATAGGAGGAGAGAGGAAAGACATGGCTTCTCAAGGCGGTTATACTCTGCTGCAGGACACCGAAGATGACACGGGGCATGGCTTGAAAGGTCAGTAAATGAGAAAGCAGATTTTTGTGGCCCTGTGGCACAAATTATCTGCCTTTTTCTTCTCCCTTCTAATCATCAAAACCTTCAGACTGGCTTCTCCACAAGTCCTTCACCTTTCCACTCTGTTTTAATGTTTTTCCCAATTAATAAGCATTGACTTCCTTTACCTTCTACCTACTCTTTCCATTACTGCCACCAAAAAGAAAAACAAACACAGAACCCTTGTAACAAATGTCCACGTTGCTGTTCTTCATCATATCCATCACATTGGTGAAAGTGACAAAAAGAGAAAATGCACTTGTTGGCAGAACTGAATTAATTGGTCCAGCCATTCTGGAAAGCAATTTGGACCTATGCTGCAAACAGTTACTAAACTCTGCATATTCCTTGATCCAGCAAGACCACTACTAGGCCTGTACCCCAAAGAAATTAGAGAGAAAAAGGATCCATAGATTCAAAAATATTTATAGCAGCTCTTTTTGTAGTGGCAAAGAACTGGAAAGTGAGGAAATGATCTGCATGATGGAATGGCTGCATGAATTATGATAATACAGTATGAATATAATGCAATACTATTGTTCCATAAGAAATGATGAGAGGAATGGTTTCAGAGAAACCTCAGAAGACTCATAGGGACTAATTCAAAGTGAGATAAGTAGAATAAGGAAAATAGTTGATACTGTAATAAAAAAAACCTTCTGTTTCATCTCTGCCTAATTTGAGTATAGTAAAACCTCTCTAATTTAAATTAATAATTCCAACCTGGGTCTAAGGCTTCTTTTGTTTAAAAAAAAAAGTTTGCCAAGCTGAGGAATGGGGTTTGAAAAGAATACAGAGCTCTATTTAAGCCAAATAGGAAAATAAGTTATTTTTATCACCCTCCTTTCAAAAAATAATTTATTAAATATATGCTATGTTCTAATCCCAGCAGATGGCAGCCTTCATTACTAGCTTATAAATTATTTTGCACCAGAACTGTGATTTTATCACTATAGAGAATTCTCGACTGAGGACTCTTCTCTACCAATGCAGGTTGGAATCTGCTTTGCAGCTTAGTCCTATAAAGTGGCCCAAAGCACTGAGAGATTGCCTAACTTACAAGGCCAGCATTTATTTGGCCACTCAGTCAATCACCAAGCATTAAGTGTCAGCAACAGCCATCAGTGTGCCAGCAACAGCCGCCAGAGATGCGGATATTAAGAATGAAACAGTATGTATTCCCAGTCTAACATTAAACATAGAACTTGACCAGAGGTATTCGTTTTTCTAAGTCTCTCTCTTATAGCCTCTAACATGTAAGATATCATATGATAATTCTAAATGTTTCTTATCTCTTTATGGTCAGAATAGAGATATCCTTAGAGTCAGGAAAACCTAATTTCAAGTCCCACCTTTGACACTTATCATTTGATATCCTAATATCCTAAATTTAATCTCTGAGACGTGGTTTCTTCATTGTAAACTTGACGATTACCTGTGGTACTGTGGTGCCAAACTTTAAAGCGCTATATGGTAGTTATTATTATTCTTAAAATGGGCTCCTTTAGGTCTTCACCTGGACTTTCTGTATGTATTGGAAAGTATAAAAAACTAGGAGACCTACCCATTGGCTCCTGTTTCTTTCTCTGGTAATTAGTTTTCAGCACCCTCCAAGGCATAGTGCTTTCCTTTATTTCCTGTCATATTAATCCCAAAGGGTCAGAGATGGATTGTATTTTAGATGTGTCATTATTTTAATCTGGCCTTCCATCCTTCCCTATTTAGTAATTCCAGACAAATGAGTTTTGCCAGTTTTTGTTTCTCACAGCAAAACACACTCTTTGCTACTTCCTCCCACCCCAAACGCCCTCTCCAGAGGCCCAACCTAGACCAAGAACTATTTCCTTCCCAGTTGACCCAAGGGAGTCGAGTTCTGCTACACAGAACTAATTTCACTGAAAAGGCAGTTCTTATGACCTTGATTGGTTTTGACCCTCCTCAGAAGGCAGTACCTGAGATAAAAATCCTTGCTTGTGCTTATTATAAAATATTTTCCTAATAATATATCATATGTATTTAAGTAGAAAAGAGAAGGGGAAAACTTACTTTTCCCTTCTGGTGCTATTTTATTGAATGGAGTACTTCAGATAATTGATGATGGTAAAGACCAAGAAGAGAACGGAGGTAATAGCCTGGAAATTAAGCAGTCTTTTTTGTGCTTATTCAAATAAGGCTTCCTAGAGGACACAAGATTTACTGGGGCAGTCAGTCGTGCCTTGAACCTGTTAGTACCTTGTTCTCTGCTCAATGGGAGCTGACATCATGAAAGAGGAAAGAAATAAGTAGTATTTATTAGGGCTTTGAGAAAAAAACAAAACAAAAAACTTCTTTTCCCCAGCTTGGTCAGAGAAAGCTGCTCTAGGAGCAAGGAAATGAGAGAAGCTTGAATAAAGAAAGTGTTACAGTTGAAGTAGGCTGATTCTTAGAGGATTTCTCTCAAAGATTTCAGGATTCACCTTCACCTGACCTTCATGGGAAAGACCCTCCTAGAGCTCTTCAGGGAGAGTTTATTTTGCCAATGTGAGTTTTTTTTTTTTAGTTGCCCTGAGTTGTAACTTGCAAGATAAATGCTGCTCAGGCTTTACTAAATCTTTGCTATGCACAGGAGGAAACTGAGAATTTATATAAAATAACATGAAGTTTATAGAAGGAATATTTTTCTTTTTTGGATTCTTTTTTGTTTGAAGGGTGAAATGGAAATGGAGACGTATTTCAGGCCCCAATAAACTTGAATGATAATAACATTTCCTTCAAATGTGATTTTTTCAGAAATTTAATATTTTCCCCAATTATATTTTAAAAACAATTTAACCTTAATTTTTTACAGTTTTTGCTTCCAAATTCTCTCTTATCCTTCTGTCTCTTATCCCTCCCAAGTTGGCAAGCATTTGATAAAGGATATATGTGTGCTGTAGTGCAAACCTTTTCCTGTTTTAGTCATGTTAAAAAAAAAAAAAAGAAAAATTTTAAGAACTAAAAAACCCAGCATGCTTTGATCTGCATTTGGTAGACAGCATTTTTCATCATAGGTCCTAAAGAATTGTCTTACATCTTTGTATTGCTGAGAATAATTGTCAGTCAGTTGATCAGTATATAATAATACTGTTACTTTGTATAGTGTTCACATGATTCTGTTCATTTTATTTTGTATTATTCATATAAGTCTTCTCCTCATTTCATCATAGCACATTTTCATCAAAATTACATGTCATAATTTGTTCAGCCATTCCCCAGTTGATGGGCATCTCATCAATTCCCAATTTTTTGTCACCTATAAAAATATTTTTGTACATATAGGTCCTTTTCCTTTTTTTCTCTTTGGGATACAAATAGTAGTGGTATTGTTAGGTCAAAGAGTATGCACAGTTTTTGTAGCCCTTTGGGCCTAATTCTAAATTGCTTTCCACAATGGTTGGATCAGTTCACAACTGCACCAACAATGGGTGTCTCATTTTCCCACATCCCTTTCAACATTTTAAATTTTCTTTTTCTGTTATATTAACCAATGTGATAGCTGTAAAATGGTATCTCGGAATTGTCTTAATTTGCATTTTCTAATCAGTTATTTAGAGTATTTTTATGACTATGTATATCTTTTATTTTTTTAATCTGAAAACTGCCTGTTCATCTGCTTTTACCATATCTTTTTACCATTATCAATTGGGAAATATCTCAGATTCATATAAATTTGACTCAGTTTTCTGATGAGGCCTTTATCAGAGAAAATTGCTACAAAAAAATTTCCCCAGTCTTTTCAATTACAGATTTAAAAAAAAAAAAAAAATATATATATATATATATATATATATATATATATATATGCTGAGGAGTCATCAATAGGTAAAAAAAGAACCCATACCACACACAAAAAGATTAAGAACCCTGATTTAGTGAATGTGTTATTAATGTTACCTTTCTAGGTAAGATAAATGTTTGCATTTCAAAAGGGGAATTTTAGCCACTGTGCAAGTGGAAAGGGAGATATTCTTGGACAGACCTTCAAATATGCTGCCTGTTGTTTAGGGGTAAAGTCCTGTGACTAGAGCATGATACCTTGGAAGCTACTCTACAAGCTATCTCCCTTGGAAGTTAGGATGTAATAATAGTAGTAATAACAATTTAAATTTTTGTCCATAATCTTAAAAATCATTGGCTTAATTTTTAGTTCAAGGAAAAGAGCTATATAACGAAATACTAAAATAAAAAAGTAGCATTTTCCCAATAAATCTCAAAAATACTCATAACCATAAGTGGTCAATTAAAGATAATCTCAGAAGGAGGACACTTAGCTGAAACTTGAAGGAAGTGTTAGAGAGCCCCAGAACCAACAATGAATGATGGTATTCCTTAGATCTTTTTATAGATCTTTTACTTGGTAAAGGCTTTCCTCACAATGAGTTTTCATCCATGAAGATTTTGGCTTTGAAAATAGGCCCATTTCCACCATTGTATAGTCCATCTCCCCCTCCTTTCCCATCCTCCATCCAGTGTGAACATCAGGCAGTTATTTCTAGGTTACTTATAATTAGTATTCTGCCTGAAAACGGACTTGGACCAAGGCTGGGGCTAACTAACTGGAAGATTTGGGCAAGTGATACCAGTGGAAGAGAAATACATCCTTTAAATTTGGTTTCCTGACAACGAATTTTAAATTTCAAAACCTCAAAGCTTGTTTGTTTTTTTCAAGTAAAACCAGAGTAAGAGAATGACCTTCTTGATGTCTCAACCTGACCAAAAAAAAGATCTGCTTCAGAGAGAACCTCTGCCTAGGGCCTAAGACAACAACAGCCTGCTTTCCTATTTTCATCATTCATTAACGTTTATAGCCCAAAGTCTGGGAGATCAGATACCTCTCCCAGTCCTCCTTAATACTGGTGCCTTCCCCCTGGGACCATCTTCAGTTTACCTTGTTCCTCTCATGGTTGTCCATCATTGTTCGCATATTCTCTCCCCCATTAGATTGTGAGCCACTTGAGGGGAAGGGACCATTTTTGCTTTTTTTCGTTTGCATACCCAGGGCTTAGTCCAATGGTCAGCATGTAGTGTATGTGCTTAAAGCTTAAGCATCTCTTTAAGATCTTCGATTCCTCAGCGAAAGACTAGCCCAAGGCTGATGTGCTGGAACCAATTAAGGAAATGAATAAAGAAACGAAGGGGCATTTATTAAGCACTTAGTATGTACCAGACATTGGGCTGAACATTGGAGAAACAAATATAAAGGACAGTCCTTAGAGAATTTACTTTCTCATCTCTTCAGGATCAGGTGCTTTCTTCCTTTCCAGGCAGATACCTCAGCACCTGATCCCCAGATAGCACAAAGAGGAGCTTGGAGAAGGGGGTACTGTAGGCACACAAGGGCAGGGGCACCAAGGGCACCTCTGAGGGGTGGAGCTGGTACCCTGATTTGGAGAAGGCTGAGAAGCAATGTGACAGAGCGGGAGCGGGAAAAGCATTCTAGCAATTAATGACTTACAGCCTCTACCAAGCAGGGGGAGAGGTTTAATCTATAGAAAAGAATTTCCCCATGCAAAGAGTAATGGTTTGGACTCAAACAACCTGGATTCCAATCCCAGTCCTCCTGATTACTTGCCATTGTGGCCCTGGGCAAGACATTTCATTTCTGTAGGCCTTGGGGTCCTCATCAGTTGAACTAAATCACTTTTAGGTATTTTGTAACTCTACATATATGATCCTGTGAATTCTAACATAAAGTCATGTATAATGTAGAAAAAAGAGCAGTTACTGAAGAGTACTAAGGAGGTAGGTATCTAGATATCTATGGGTCAGAGTAATGGGCAGTGAAGGTTAACTGAAAAGTGAATGATTTCTCAGATAGGGGGCATCCAAGATTCAAAAATATTTTTTAAATTTTTTTAATTCATTTTAACTTTAAATACAAAAAGACAGAAAAATTTTCTATTTATACAACACAACATAGAAAGAAGGTATAATATGAAACCATGAATTCTCATTTCACAGTTTACTTTTTTCAGAAAACTATGTTATAAATACTATACATCATTTTCAAAACTACCCTGCTTTTCTGTGTTACCTTCTGAGTTTCCTTTCATTCTCTGTTGTGCACTTAAAAAATTTTTTTTCTCCCACCCCATTCTGTTCTAAAGGTGACTACCATTTCTCTCTCTCTCTCTCTCTCTCTCTCTCACACACACACACACACACACACACACACATACACACACACACACACACACACACACACACACACTTGTGTGTAGGTAATATAGCTATATAGGCATATAATATAGAGATATATTTCCATACACACATACATACATATATATATATATATATATATATATGAAACCATACTATACATACTTCTGTTTATCAGTTCTTTCTCTGAAGATAAATCTTCCTTCATAGGTCCTTTGTAATTTATCTAAATATTTGTAATACTTATAAATAGCTTAATCATTTAAAATTTATTCATTGAATAATACTATATTATTCTATTTTTATATTACATAGAATACATTTTTATATTCTATATAATTACTATGTAACATAATACTGCTACTACTGTATATATTATTCTTTTGATTCTGATCACTTCATTTTTCATTATTTATGCAAGTCTTTTCTAAAATGAACCAGCTCATTATTTCTAATAGCAAAGAAGTGTCTGTCACAATCACATACCACACCTTGTTTAGACATTTCCTAGTTGATGGATATTCCTTCAATTTCCAATTCTTTGCTAACCACAAAGAGAGCTACTATAAATATTTTAGAGCATGTAGATTCTTTCCCTTTTTCCCTAATCATTTTAGGAAACAGACCTGATGGTGGTATTGCTGGATCAAAAAATATACATAGTTTTAAAACTCTTTGGGCATAATTCCAGATTGCTCTACAAAATGGCTGGATTAGTTCTACTAACAGTGTATTAGAATTCCAATTTTCCAACATTTTGTCCAAGATTTGTCATTTTTCTCTTCTCTCATTTTTGCCAAACTGATTGGTATTAGATAACATTTCAAGTTGTTTTAATTTATATTTCCCTAACCAATAATGATTTGAAGCATTATTTCATATGACTATATATAACTTTGATTTCATCATCCAAAAAAATACTTGTTCATATCCTTTGACCATTTATCGATTGGGAAATGATTCATATTCTTACAAATTTGACAAACTTCTCTATATATTTGAGATATGAAACCTTTATCTGAAAAATTGCCTATAAATTGTTTTCCCCAGTTTTCTGCTTTCCTTCTAATGTTGACTGCATTGATTTTACTTGTACAGGTTACAGAACTCTTAAATGATGAGGAGGAAACTATGTTCTAGGATAGTGATCCTCAAAATGTGGTCTGTGGGGTCCCAAAACCCTTTTAAAAGGGGTCTTTAAGGTCAAAACTATTTTTGTAATACTAAAACATTTGCCTATTGAAATATTCCTACGTTTTCCAAAGACATATCTTAATGAGGACAGATTTTCTTCATATGCAACCAAAATAACTTATATCACAACAGACTGAATGTATAAGTAGATATGTGAAAATCTACCTTTTTTCTATAAAGTCAAACATTAAAAAAGATTTTCAAAAATATGTAAAATAATGCCCCTCTTTTCACTAATTTTTTTTTGTTTTGGAAAATAATTTTCATTAAAATGTTATTTGTATTGACTTGTAGCGTGGGTTTATTGTTATTTTAAATGAATAAACAGTTTAAAATTTATTAGTTCTAATTTCTAATATAATCATTATAACTATTGAGAGTATGTTGGTAAATGTTTACTATGTAGTTGAGGGGGAGAGGGGATTTTGCCACACTTTAGGTTTAATCTGAATAATTTTGACACACTTTAAGTTTAATGTGCATAATATCATTTTTTCCATCACTTTCCTAAGTTTAAATAGTTCACAAAACAAGTCAAGCCCTGATTTGTAGTGTTTACTATTTTGGAATATGTAGACTTAGCAATTGACTGAGCTGTTTTGAGCCGCTTTCTTCATACTTCTATATAACCTGTATAAACAAAAGCTCTTTGGGGAGCTTCATTAATTTTTAAGAATGTCAAGAGGTCCTTAGACCAAAAAGTTTGAGAACCACTCATGCAGGGTTTCAGTGAAAGGAGCAAGTAAAGACCGTATCTGAAAGAAGCAAAACTGAGCCTACATAAAGGAAAGACCAGAAGTGAATTCAGAGAATAGTTTTAGCATCCTTTCTCAGAATACCCATAACATGGTGGGTTACCCAGGGGATGCACAACTTGGAGCCATAGAAGAAAGGAGGATGAAGTTTAAAACACTTCATCCTTTATTGCATTTACTTCAAAACTGACAATGAGGGACCTTCAGTCTGAGATGTCTAGTGACTAATCTGAGGCATCAGCTTCAGGGCTGACCAATAGGTTTGTAAAAAGCATAACTGCATTAATGAGACAGGATGATATTATCAAGTATCTTTGTGTTGCCAGGTAACCTTAGAAAGCTGTTTTCCCTCTATGGACCCCAGTTTCCCCATTTTTAAATAAGGAAATTGGTCTAGATCAGAGGTTAGCAATCATGGTAGCTTCCTATTATTCCTTGAGCATTTATATGTGAATCTTTTCCTCCAAATACATTGAGTCTATATGTTAATAAATAAGCAAACTATGAGAGATTAATTGCTTAGCTTTAAGTATCACTCAAGCCTAAAGTTATGTTTAGTCCATACATACACACACACACACACACACACACACACACACATATACAGAGCACGCCCACTTATTTGGGTCTCCTTTCCATCATCCCTGTCTTCATATATCAAAATTTCATCTCCTGAACCCCTTACCCTCTAGACTCATTGCCATGCTTCTTCCTACTCTTTATCTTGTTTCCTCCTCTTCTCATCCCTTCAGGATCAGGTGCTTTCTGCCTTTCCAGACAGATACCTCAGCACCTGATCCCCAGAACTCCCACATGCAGTCAAATCTGTATTATGTATTATATAGAGATAAGTTCCCACAGATGTGAATAATATATACTAGTGCTAATGTTTTGGTTGTCTCAATGTGTCTATGTGTGTTTCTTGTTTCTCCCCATCAGATGGGAAAATTCTTAAGAACAGAGAATCATGTCTTCCAATTACTTTGTTTGTTGACACAGTTCTAGTGCAGAGTTCTCTGTGCAGTGAGCATTCATTCAATTAAATGTTTTCCTTTTACAACCTTGATTAGCTTGGGACTGGGGTGCTTGGTGAGTCCACTGCTACCTAGATGAAGCTGTTGATGCTGATTCACAGTGGTAGGGAGATGAAACATTCAAGTGGGGTAATTTCAATATGTCTTCAGTGAACCTGACATAACTTATTTTAAATAGTTCCATATTAGAAAAAGAACCTTATCATGTATACTTATTGTGTATCTAATTTATATTTTAATATATTTAACATCTACTGGTCATCCTGCCATCTAGGGGGGGGGGGGGAGTAAGAGGTGAAAAATTGGAACAAGAGGTTTGGCAATTGTTAATGCTGTAAAGTTACCCATGCATATATCCTGTAAATAAAAGGCTATTAAATAAAAAAAAATAAATAAAAAAAGAGAAGTAACTTAGGTTGCATCTAGTTCAACTTAAACAATAAAGGAATCCTTACTACATTTGTATTTCTAAAAAAAAAAAAAATAGAAAAAGAACCTTAACAAGCCATTAATGCACTCCATAAGAAAAAAATCTCCAGGACCATTTGGATTTACAAAAGAATTCTACCAAATATTTAAAAAACAATTCCAATAATATATATATATATATATATATATATATATATATATATATATATATATATTACTTGCCTTTAAAAGGTCCCTGAAAGTAGGGGTGAAAATGCTAACAGATTGTATTCACTTAGACACTCTTTAACAAGTATACCAAAACATTTTTCACACTTAATGGTCCTCCATTGAAAGAAAGTATGGAGAATTCAGACTTAAAGAAAACAGAAGGCTAAATATAAATTTAATATGTTTAAGAAATACACCCTGAATAAGAGTAGCTGTCACTTTTCAGGAAAAGGAACCAACTATTTTCATTTCTTCTGCTTATCAGCCTTCCATTAATTAAATGAACTAAAATATAAAGCAGAGGCTTTGTGGTTATTTGCAAATTTGGGTGTTGAGTTTGTGTTTAGCCTGCTATTCTTAAAGCTACTATTTTATTAAAGTAAGAACTTCTGCTTTATTTAGAATTTAGGTAATGCCTTTTAGTGCAATATCATTACAATATAGATGGCTCCATTAATTCCAAACTTCAAGGAATAAAATATAGAGGATCTAGCGTTGCTTGGTTGTGTGTGACTCTTTGTGACACCTTTTGGGATATGGATACTGGAATGGTTTGGTGTTCCTTCTCCAGATTATTTTATTGATGAGGAAACCGAGGCACCTTTTGGGATATGGATACTGGAATGGTTTGGTGTTCCTTCTCCAGATTATTTTATTGATGAGGAAACCGAGGCAGACAATGCTTTAGAGGGAGTAACTTTCCAAGGTCACTTAGCTAGTTAATGTCTTCCTGACTCCAGGTCCAGCACTCCCCTCTATCTTGCTGCCCCATAGAGACCTACTAGAATCAAAGCCATATGAAGACAGGATATAGTACCTCTCCTGCCTGTATTCTTTTCTGCTGCTGGAGTGGTCCCTAGGCTGCTTTTAGTAAGCTTACAAAAAAATGAGTCTAATTCCAGTTCTGTTGTTCAGTTAACAAAAAGCAATTGATCAATCAGAACAGTAGACTACAGACATCAAATTTCTATCAGGATAGTGACTTGTTCCCAGACTTTCTATCTGAACTCCATTTAAAAAAACCAAGATAATCATTTTTATTAGGCCTCTAATTTCATTATTGTAAGAAAACTTCCTGTAAGGAAACTCCAAGAAGATCATTGCCTAGAGAATTTATAAAAACAGTAATGACAACAGTAGCAATAACAATAATAATAATAATGACAGCTGACATTTACATAGCCTTGTATTTCTCAAATGGTGCTTCAAAGAAATGTGGAATCACCCTAGTGAATTTTACATTATTTGTTAATGGCCATTAAAAAATTAATTTTAGAAAATTTTACTACAAAGGATCTTCCAAAGTTTTGTTTAAAATAATGGAAAAAGTTTGAGAAGCACTCATATACTACTTTAAGGCCCCCAAATCCTCTTAAGATTTTGTCCACCTAAGCTAACTGCTCACTAATTATCATCTTCAGGTTTCTCATCTATAAAATGAGAAGCTTGGACTATTAGCAAAATGAAGACATATTTTTGTACCCACTTTTACTTTAAATGTAGAGAGCCAGGTTCAGTAAATAAGTGGACTTGGACCATTAACTAAGGCAGAAGTTTTTACTTGTACATTTAGCTTTGGAATAGGAAGTGAGAACAGAAGCCCAGTATGATACATTGAACGAATCTTCTGATTGCTCTGGCTGCCCTCCCTAGCTCTCAGAATCCCTTACCTTTTCTCAGACATGCTGCTAGCAGGCTGCAGCATTTACAGGTGAGTTCTGCAGCATCATAGCTGGAGGTTTCTTTTTCAGGGTTGTATTGTATTTCAGCATCTCTTCTGCTTGAGATGTGGGGTAATTGTCAGATTCTAAAATCTACACACACACACCCGCAGAAGGTCCTCGTGGCTTAGGCAGGAAGAGGGGCAGTCATTCTGAAGGCTTCCTCGTGTATGTTACAGGATATTCTCCACACATCCCAGCTGATGATGGATCGGATGAACAGGTCTCTACAACTTCTGCTAAGAGCACTCCAACTACAGAAGGTGGGGACTTGCTTCTTTCCTTGCTCCCTTCATCCAGTGCTTGGCCATGCTCCCTGCCTTTATTTTGCAATGTTTACAACCAATCCATTTCATCTTTCTTTGACCAAATGCCCATATATTCCTTGTACTCCTGGAACAGAGGGATGCTTTTTTAGCTTTCAAGGGATGGGCCCTGAGATAGGAGGAGCCTCTCCTCCATTCACCAGGACTCATTACAAGGGCTGCAGTCTCTTAGCTTTGGAGGCAGAGCTTTTTGGAAGTGCTTCTTTCTGTAAAGTTGGACCCACCCTTTTTTCCTTTTCCACATTGTTTCATCATCTGATCTGGGTCTGCCGCTCCTTGAGCTCTGTGCCCAATCGTAGCCTCGACCTCTAGCTTCTTAGACTAAGGACTTTTGGGTCCTGTAAAGCATCTTATGTGTTAGATTCTCAGATCAGCTTTGTCCATATTAATCATATTCTTTTCTCTCTGGGATGGTTCAGATCAGTCATAAACTGCTGCTCCAGTATTCCCTTCAGGCCTTGAAAACTGAGCCAGAAAAAACATATCTCAAAATGTATCTCATCTGGGGGAAGGTTGGCTGCCTTGACTTCCTTCCCATTGTCCAATGGAAGAACTTCATCACCTCTTCAAGATTCTCTTGGGATTTATTGGGAAAGCATTTATTGAACATCTACTGTGTTCTCAACACTAGAGAACAATGAATCGGGAAATACTCATCAAGGATATTCTAGAAGGGATTTCTGTTCTATGTTGATTAAACTTCAAACCCTTTGGTAACTCTTTGTTCTTCATTCAGTCAGTTGTGTCCAACTCTTTGTGACCCGATAGACCATCACACACCAATATTGACCATGAGGTTTTCTTGACAAAGATACTGGAGTGGTTTGCCATTTTTCTCCAGTATTAAATGACTTGCCAAGGGTAAATGTCTGAGGGCAGATTTCAACTCAGATCATCTTGATACTCCAGGCCTCATACTCTATCTCCTGGGCCACCTGGTTTTCTCATGGATACCAAATATCATAACTGAAATATGACATAAAGAAAATATAATACATATTCCATTCTTTAGCTCTTTGAGCTTTACAAAGTGCTTTTCTCACAATGACTCCATGAAGTAGATAGTATATGAATTATTGCTCCCATTTTAAAGATAAAGAAACTGAGGCTGAGAGGGGGTGAAATCATTTTCTGATGACCACATAGTTAGCAAGTGTCAGAGCCAGAGTTTGAATCTGGTCTCCTGCTTTAAAGCCCAGCTTACTTCCCACTTATATCATAGCTCCCCTTTTATATGGCTGCTTTATTTGAGCTAAGGTCTAGGCTAATGGTTAAAGCAAAAATCTCTAAGGCAAAATGCAATGCACAAGCAATCTCATTTGACCCTCACATCAACTATGAGAGGTTAAGTACTGCTATTACTCCCATTTTACAGGAGAGGAAACTGAGACTAAAAGGTTGTGATTTGCCGAGGGTCAGACAGCAACTAGTCAGTGTTTGTGGGAGGATTGGAACTCGGGTCTTTCTAGTTCCACTCTTTGTACCATCTGAGCTGCCTGCAAATTAAACCATCTCTCATCCTCCTTGCCCTCAAGGAGCTCAGTCTTGTCAGAGTGACATGTTTGGAACTTAGTACCCCAAGATGTCTCAGGACAAATATAAGATGCTTCCTGTTTTTTCTCAAGACATTACCAAGATCAATAGGCTCCCCAAGAATATCAGCAGTGATGGTTGCTCATTGTCCATTGTCCCTTAAGGCTCATCTTGGATCTCAGCTTCTTGCCTTCTGCAAGCCTTCAGCATCAGGTTAATGTCACATCCAAAATGCCAGCAAAAAATTAAATTTAAACCAGCTCATTCCCAGAAGCCCAAGAGTTTTCTGCATCTTATGGAATTCTGAGAAGTGGAAGATGGCCCTTTATCCTCACAGATACTCAGAGTTCTGACCCGGGCCCAAGGCTAGCAAGGACATTTCAGTGGCAAGTGACTCTTCATGACCCAATTTGGGGTTTTCTTGGAAAAGCCCCTGGAGTGGTTTGCCTTTTCCTTCTCCAGCAGCAAGGACATAGGGAAACAAGATCACTCTTTGGAAGCTCAGAGCTTCATTTGGGAGGCTTGATAATTAACACGGAATTCCTAGGCATCCAAACTTGGAAAACTTTCAAAGGCTGACAATTCTCTGCCTTTGTGTAAAAGGGCTCCGAACATCACAGAGTCTTTCAGATGCGGGGGAATGGGGAATGGGCATCAAGAAATGAATTTCCAATTGGCAGGCAGTGTGGGGAGCATTCATCAGCTCCATCTCCACAAGAGGACTGGCACTAACTCTTAAACCTCAGCTATTTTTTTCTGTAACCTATGCTGAGAAATGTAAGCCTGCCCATACTGTGCCACACAGAGAACTGCCCCTCTCTGTGGTTAAATATTCCTCCAAAAGGAGGTTCCCACACCACACCAGGGAAAAGACAGTCATTAAGCATCATCTTCAACACACCTTCTTTAGGTTGTCTCGGACTGCCCAGTGGATGTGGGACTCCATGTATAGACAGTCACTAAGCGTCATCTTCAACACACTTGCTTTAAGTTGTCTTAGACCACCCGGTGGATGTGGGACCCCGTGTATAGGCTTGGATGGTTGGCTGTCCCTGGTTTCCATTGCTGCCATTGCATGGCCAGAATACCGCGCGCTTCCTTCCTGACGAGTTTAGGCCTCCGGCTAGCTTGTGGCTTTTTTGCATTGTTTTTGCATGTGATCTCGTCGCCTCTGCTCTGTCTCCCTCCCACCCACCCATGGCAAGGGGGAGCCTGTCGGCATCCCGGCACCCCTTAAAGCTGACTCTTGGTGCCTTCCAGATGTAACAGCTCCCTTAGTGGATGAGCAGGAACATGAAGATCAGACTGCAGCCCAGGTGGAGATACCTGAAGGAACCACAGGTGAGGACTCGGAGACTCCATGGAAGAGCTAATGGTGCCTTATGGGCCGGCCGAGGGGCTTTCCAAAGGGTAGCATCCACGCTGGGCAAGGGTTTCCCTTCTCTGAATTTCTGCAGGGGAAGTTTGCTCAGAAAATTTGAATGTGACGTATGTTGTATTAGTCTGATAAGCTAGGGCTTCTCTGAGCCCACACCTTGGATCCAGAGCTTACTCCCAGACTCAGAACAAATGTTTGGCCTTCTTCCTTTGGCCTTCTCCTCCTTGGCCAGTCACTCTGACCTTCCCCAGAAAAGCCGATAAAAAATGCACATTAGCCTTTCCCTATAACATGTGTGATGCAGCCTCAGGCCTCTGTCGCCCTGTAGTGCATCCATCGCTGGCACTGGCACTAGCTCTGAACTCGAGCCCATATTTGCTCATCTTTCCCCCTTATCCCCATCCCCAGCACTCAGCACTTAATTAGGTTGCCAACAGTTTCATGACTTTTTTCCCCATGATGTACATCGCCCACTATGATTGAAGAACATGTTGAGGATTATCATAAATGCCTAAGTTCTCTTGGTGTGACTATGCTGAATAAATGGTATAAGACAGGACTCTCACCTACATCCGTGTGAGGGGACTGGGTCAGATGGGCTGCCGCTGATTGTTAATGCCCGCAGTCCTGTCACTGGGGGAGCTTCACGGCTTCCAGATTTCCTTGTAGTTTTGCTTTGTGTGCTCTAAAACAACGACTACCATTGGTAGTATAATGAAGAAAACAATTTAAGTGCTCCCTAAATGGTAGGTTATTTAAATTAAATTATTACTAATTCTATTTCTATGATTATTATTCTGCCATTTTTCATGAAGTCAAGAGAGAAAAGATCCACAGAATCAGTGATTGAGTGGCTTTTATTACTATTTCTGTGATGTATTCTGCCGTTTTTCATGAAGTCTTTTGATAAACGATTGCAGAATCGGTGGTTGCGTGGCTTTTATTACTATTTCTATGATGTATTCTGCCGCTTTTCGTGAAGTCTTTGGATAAAGGATCACAGAATCAGTGGTTGAGTGGCCTTTATTACTATTTCTGTGATGTATTCTGCCGTTTTTCATGAAGTCTTTGGATAAAAGATCACAGAATCGGTGGTTGAGTGGCTTTTATTATTATTTCTGTGATGTATTCTGCTGTTTTTCATGAAGTCTTTGGATAAATGATCGCAGAATCAGTGGTTGAGTGGCTTTTATTGCTATTTCTGTGATGTATTCTGCCATTTTTTGTGAAGTCTTTGGATAAAGGATCGCAGAATCAGTGGTTGAGTGGCCTTTATTACTATTTCTGTGATGTATTCTGCCGCTTTTCATGAAGTCTTTGGATAAAGGATTGCAGAATCAGTGGTTGAGTGGCCTTTATTACTATTTCTGTGATGTATTCTGCCGCTTTTTGTTATTACTATTTCTGTGATGTATTCTGCCACTTTTCGTGAAGTCTTTGGATAAAGGATCGCAGAATCAGTGATTGAATTCAGTGTCTGTTTCATGGTTCCCTCTCCACTCCTTATACTAAGAAACTTCAGTATATAGACTGATGTTAGCTCACATACCTTAGCTTTCTAGTTCCTTAACTCAATCTGCTCCTCAGTTACACATTGGGATGGCCTTACCCTTGATCTTGCTATCACTTCTTGTTATGTTACACTTCCAGAGTTTCAAGAACGCCAAGATCTCTTTGCTAGTCTTTTATCATTTCATCTGTCTCTCTGCCCTCCAATATTTCTAAACCTTCCTCTTTGCCATGACCTCCAATTTCTCTACCTGTTGATATTTTCCCAGATCATCACCCCTGCTCAGACTACAATCTTCTCCCTTCCCAAGCGGAATCCCTTGGTGAACCAGTTCAATTCTCTGCTCTCTACAGAATTACCATTCTGTACTCTCCGACCCTTACCACCTTGGTCCTTTGCCACTTGTGTCTTGTCAAATGCCAACTCTGGATTACTCTCAACATCTCTCCTCCACTGTTACTCATATGTAGCTGAAGGGAGGTTAAAGGAGTTATAAAACTGAACTGACTCTTTGAGTCCATGTAAATTTAAGTTTTGTAGTCTCAGCTGGAAAGCAAGCAGTGAGGTGGCTAGAGCGTCAGGTCCAGAGTCAGAAAGATTCCTTTTCCTGAGTTCAAATATGTCCTCATGCATTTATGAGCTGTGTGACTCTGGGCAAATCACCTTACCCTATTTGCCTCAGTTTACTCATTTGTAAAATGGCCTGGAGAAGGAAATGGCAAATTACTCTGGTAATTTTTTTTTGCCATGAAAAAAAAAATGGGATCACAAAGACACAACTGAAAGGACTAAATAACAAAAATCTCAACTGGACCCTTACTGAAACAAGGCAGTTCTCTTCCCTAAGTGGTTCTCTACCCCACTTATCACAATAGCTGTTTCAAACCACCTCCTCTCTTCTCAGACCACCCAAAATGTCTCTGATGAGGACTACCTGATACTTTATTTTTAAAAATTGAGAATATTTGTTGCAAACTCCTTCATTCTCACCATCTCACATTCCCCAACTTCATCTCCCTTTTTATTCCAGTCTCTGATGAAAAAGTGGTCTTTCTCCTTGCCAAGGCTAACCTTTTTATATGTGCTCAACCTCCCCTTGCTATCTTCTCTGGCATTTTGGTCCCATCATCCCCTTTCTAATAATCAATTCTCTTTATCTACTGCTTCCTTCTCTGCTGCCTACAAATATGCCCAAGTTTCCCCCATCCTTTAAAAAAATCATTAGACCTTACTCTCTGCCAACAGGTTTCCTATCTCTCCTCCCATTCTCAAATAAGCTCTTTGAAAAGATATCCAAACTAGCTGCCTTATCTACTCTCTCTGCATTCTTTTTTTCTTAAATAATATTTTATTTTTCCAAATACATGCAAAAATAGTTTTTAGCATTCACCTTTGCAAAAACTTGCGTTCCAGATTTTTTCTCCCTCTCTCCCCACCTTTCCTAGACAGCAAGAAATCCAAGATAAGTTAAACATGTGCTGTTCTTTTAAACATATGTCCATATTCATCATGTTGTACAAAAAAAGTTAAATCAAAAGGGGGAAAAAAATAACATGAGAAAAAAATCAAGGAAACAACAATGATTAAAAAAAAAAAAGGTAAAAATACTATGGTTTGATCCACATTCAGTCTCCATTAAAGTTCTCTTTCTGGCTATAGATGGCTCTTTCCATCATAATATTGGAATTGCCTTGAATCACTTCATTATTGAAAAGGATCAAGTCCACACAATTGATCATCACATGATCTTCTTGATGGTATCTTTTCACTCTCTTCTGAAGTCTTCACAATCTGACTTTAAACTTCATGAGCCTTTTCTCTGTCTAAGTTATCAAATCTAATATGATCTTTTCTCAACACTCATCCTTGAAAGTCCTTGCAATATTTGACTCAAGTGAGCACTTTCTGCTCTTGGGTACTTTCACCTTTATGCATTTTCTTGACTTTGTTCTCCATAAGATCCTTTGTCAGTCTCCTTTGCTTGATTTTCATATCCATGGCATATTTATTAATGGTAGAATATATCCCTCCCCCAAGACTTTGGCCTGGGTTGTCATCTCACTCGTTTCTCTGTGCAGATGATTTGGGGAGGGGGCATTTGCAATTAAGTGACTTCCCTGTAATCACACTTCTAGTAAGTGTGTAGGGCTGGATTTGAACTCCTGACTCCAGGGCCAGTTCATTGTCCACTACCTAGCTGCTCCTGTGAAAAATGATTTCTGCCTTACAGCCCAAAACTTTTCTGAGCTCTAGGACAGCATCATTAATCAGGCATTACAAATTTTAAAATTCCCCTACAGACTCAATAGGTCTGAAGCAGAACTTTTCTTCCCCTAAAACCTAACCTCCCTTCTAAACTTCGCTGTTTCTGTCCAGGGTGTGTGTGTGTGTGTGTGTGTGTGTCCTTCCTGTTACTCAGGCTCAATCATGGGCTCATCTTTTGATTATTGACTTTTGCCCACCCTGCACAACCAAGCATTTGCCAAATTTTACCTTATCTAGCTTCATAATATCTCTTATATATGCCCTCATTCTCTCCACTTACCAAGGCAATCACTTCAGAAGTCAGTTTCAAATGCCAAAGACCCCCTCATGGAGCCCACTCAATGCTTATGTACCCTTGGAAGAATGAGTGTTCCTGAGGGTAGAAATCAACTCTGATTAGCTAACAAATAATGTGAGAATTAGTATTGTAATAAGAGGCAGGGCTGTTCTAATGAGGGACTGGGAAACATGGCCTTGATCAGCCAGACCTACCTGACAAGAATACGGTGAGCTTAGATTTCACCAAAATTAGATTTTCTTTATAAGGGCAATAAGAAATAAAATGGTCTATGTCAGGGTTTCTTAAACCTTTTCCACTCACAAACCCCTTTTCACCTGAGAAATTTTTACACAGCCCTGGCTATATGGGTATATAAAATAGGCTTATAAATCAAACATTTACTTATAAATTAGTCATTCAGTTATGAGACCCCATATGGGATTTAAGATCTACAATTTAAGAAATATTGGTATCAATGGGGTGAATTTTGGGGCAAGGTTAAAGGTCTTGAAAGACTGGGATTTTAAAATAGGAAAAAGGGGGAAAAAACTCTCTCCAATAACTGATTGTTTAATGTAAGTGCTATAGAAATGATAGCTACTGAATAATTGTTGTTGGTAGAGCTTGCTTGTTTTAGTTGGCCTAGATATGAATCTGTGATGTTAGTTTTATCCTTACCACGAGTTTGAAATGGATATAGCCATGATGAACTCTGGGACTTCTAAAAGCAGCTGTCAAAACATCCTTCAGCTTCTGTTGTCAGATGTCATCCAATCCCTAAGTGCCCCTCACTCCAGCAGTTAGGAGATGGCCCTTGAAGCCAGATATCCTCCCTGAGTTTTCCTGTATCTCCAGTTGGCCAACATCCCAGTCCTTCCTGGGGTAGGTAAACTTACTGTGTTTCTCCCAAGTCCATACCTGGCTACATTTACCCAAGTATCAGGTAGACTTTGGGGGCCCCCAAAGCACCCCTGATCAGAGTTCCCACAGGTTTCTAGCCTTCTCTTGGATCTTGGACTGGATCAAAGAGTCTATTTACTAGGATTTCCTTTTGGTTTTATTGACTATTACTTCATCTGGTGCCCTTTATCATGTTCAATGGAGAGTCTTAGGGGGGAGCAAGATTCAACTATAACCTTTTATATCTTTCTTCATCCTTACTGGAAGCCTCCCAAATATATCTTCATCTAATTCATTCACTAAAATGTTGACAATAACAGGGCTGAGGACAGAGTATTAGAAAGCTTTCTCCAGATTGACATCAATCCATTAATCACTACTCTCTTTGTTCAGTTATTCAACCGACTACAAATTCATATTATCATTCAGCTAACGTGTCTTGTCTTCTCCACAAAAAAATTTTTATCCTAAAAGATTTTTGCCCAAAATATCTTTTTTTGTGTTCTTTTGTTTTTCAGTCATGTCTGATTCTCTCCAATTTGGGATTTTCATGGAAAAGATACAGGAATTGTTTGCCATTTCCTTCTTTAGCTCATTTTACAGATGAGGAAATGAGGAAACTGTGGAAATGCTTTGCTCAGGGTCACACAGCTAGTAAGTGTCTGAGGCCAGATTTGAACTCAGGCTTTCCTGATTCCTGATTTTCCAGATCCTTTATGGCATTTAAGCCACCCAAATGCCTTACTGAAATTCAAATGTCTCCTATGTGTGCCATTCCCTTGTTGACTCCATCCAAAAAGAAAATGTGGTTAGGCTCATTAGCCAGTTTACACTGACTCCTGGGGATCCTTGCTTCCCTTTCTTGGTCCTTTCAAGACAGCCATCTGATAATCATCATAGAATTTTTCCTGGAATTGACATGTTCTTAGCCTTTGGAGGATACTGCCCATCTCCTGAGCCTTTAGACAGCTTTCCCTGCTCTCCCTGATTCCTCAAAGTTTCCAACAGTGATTCAACAGCCACACTGGGGAGTTCTTCCAGCCCCTGGATGTGCTTTATCCAGGAGGCTAAGAGACTTGAATTCATTTAAAATTGTGTGGGGCTCTCTTAACACCTCCTCCTCCTCTATCTTTAATATCAGTTCCATCTCTGATTTTTTATTCTACCTTTACCAAACTGAAAGTCATTCCCAAGAGGGAAAGAAAGTTAGTATTTCTATTTTGTCAGTCATTTGTAAATATTATACCGTGTGCCTCAAGCACTTTCTTGTTGTTCTTTTTGTTCCCCAAATGGTTTTCTGAAGCACAGATTTGGAAAGGAGATCAAGGATCATTTAGTCCCACCTATACTTGTCCCACTATACTCATTAAAAATGGTAAATACTAAATTAAATTAATTTAAAATGTAATGATTGGATTAAAATATAAAATATTAAAATATGTAAAACATATAGTCCCACTATACTCATTTAAAAATATTTCAAACAAAGTCATACTGGGGAGTTCTTCCAGCCCCTGGATGTGCTTTATCCAAGAGGCTACTATACTTGAATTCATTTAAAATTGCTTAGAGCTCTCCTAACGATTCCTCTATCTTTAGCATCAATTCCATCTCTGATTTTTTATTCTACCCCTACAAAACTGAAAGTCATTCCCAAGAGGGAAAGAAAGTTAGTATTTCTTCCAAGTGCTATTTCTACATCTGCCTTCTGTCAAGTAAAACAAATCTAACCACCTCTCATACCCTCTCTACACAGTTAGACTTTTCCCCCATCTCCACATAATCATAGGGTTATAGTTTTAGATTTGGGTGGGACACTCTAGAAGTCAGCTAATTCAAACCCTTCACAATACAAGTGAGGAAACTGAGGCACAGAGGCTCAGTGACTTGCCTAGGATAGCACAGGTAGAACATAGCAGGTCTGAGATCCAAACCCAGTCCATTCTCTTTTCCCTGCACCATACAGCCTCTCCAGCTCAGACCTGTATGACATGAGTTTGAGGTCCTTCACCGCCTTGGTGGTTCTCCCTTGGACATGTGTTAACTCCTCAGTATCCTTCTAGGAATATCGTACCCCAAAACCTATCAAAATACGTAAGATGTGGTTTAACCAGCTCCGAACAATAGTAGTGACAGTCCTCCTGTACTCTAAGGGCCATTAATTCTATTAAAGTGGCCTGATCTAGCTTTTTTTGATCATCCTATTGTATTATTGACTTCCCTTAAGAAGTGGGAAGTTTGCTAAAATCTACAGGTCTTTTTTTTTTTTCACCTGAAATTTTATTGCCTAGTAATGTCATTTATCCTGCATTTAGGCAGTTAATTTTTTGAACCTGCGTGTTGAATCCTTTTTATTGTCTTGGTATTTTTTGTAATACTCACCTAGCTTGTCTTTTCATTGTCATTTTCAGCCATGTCCGATGCTTTGTGACCCCATTTGGAATTTTCTTGGCAAAGATACTAGAATGGTTGGCCATTTCCTTCTCTAGTTCACCTTACAAATGAGGAAACTAAGCAAACAGGGTTAGGTGACTTGTCCAGGGTTACACAGCTAGTAAGTGGATAGGCCCAGATTTGAATCCATGAAGATAAGCCTTCCTAACTCCAGCTCTGATGCTTTATTCACTGTACCACCTAGGTGCCCCTTACCTTGCTTAGGTTTAACAATCCTGCCACTAATAATAGCAAGTCCATACCACAACTAGAAGCTTGGACTCTACTACAGAACTTCCATGTATGACTTTGGGCAGGTTACAACCTCTGTGAGCCTCAGTTTTAACATATATAAAATCTCAGTGTCCCCCAGCTTGGTCTTGTTTTATGGATCCAATGATATACTGCATATGAAAGCATTTTATAACCACATTAATGCAAAAAAGGGAGTGATTAATTGTTATTACTCTTTAGTCTGCAAACAACTGAATAAATATTCGTTAAGTACCTACAACTTGGAAGACCTTTTACAAATGCTAGGGATACAGAAGTGAAAATGACGTATTCTTTAAACCTGAGATTTATCATTTTAATTCAGAAGCTTTTAACTGTATTTGTGTCAGATGGCATTTAAGGTACTCTGATGAAGCCTGTGCATCCTTTCTTAGAAGCATGTTTTTAAATTTATAAAATAAAATACATACTAAAGACACCTGACCTAATGGATGGATTCAACATATCCATAGATATATACTATATGAGATGAAAAAAGTCAAAGGAGACAGAATTCAGACAGAGATCTATTTGGAAAAGTGATCACTTTCATCTGTGGGGATTCTTTGATTATGTGCCCTTGTTTGTATCCCTACTCATGAGTTTCCTGTGCAACTCTGTTGATCTCCATAAATCCTGTTCCCTTTTCTTTTCTCCTCCCCCTTTTCTTTTTCATTATGTTCATTTACAATTGTATCATCAGAGGTTAGTCCTTGAGAACCCTCCCTTTTATTTAAATAAGAGATTCTGGCCTTGAGAGCAGACTGATCTTTTCCCTAAAAATTTTAAAAACCACTCTCCTAAAATCCAGATCATATGTCTGATTATATATGTTCTTTCCAGTTCTTGACTGTTAGTGACTTCAAACGGGCATGATTGCTTTCTCCACTTTCCATCACTTATATTTTATCAGTTAGTTCCTCCATAGCGATCAGAATTTTGTCTTATTGCTTTATGAAACATCTATGAGAAAAGTTGAAATTGTCAGCAAGATAGGAATTTACTTGATGATCTACTTTTTGTGGAATGATATTGCCAACAAACACATATCCACATAATTGATATGTCTTCATTACTAATTATATGTATATGTGCATTTATACACTTATAAATAATAAGTATCAAAATATGATACCAGTTTTATGATCTGAATCAGAAATTTATCATTTATTCTCTCCATCTTATAAGATAATCTTTTTTATTAGTATATTATTCAAATATAATAATATATAATAATGCAACATTGTTATATGTGCTGTATATACATTATAAAATAAAATAATACATTAATATACATTATATAAATTTTATCATTACCCAATTACTCTCCATTGTGTCATTCCCTCAGGTTAATTATTTTCAACATCAGTATACCAGATCATATATCTAGAGCTAGGAGACCTATTAAAAACCTAGCCCACCCACCCCTCATTCTTCAGGTGACTAAACTAAGGTGTATACTTTCCATTGGGAGCTATTTAGCACCCCATCTTGTTCTACAAAACTTGTTTCCTTTGAGAAAGATATACTCTTTTCTAACTCTTTTCTGGTGGTGTTTCACCCCACCAACACTTGAGTTTCACCCTACCAACCCTCCTTTCATTGAAGCCCAAGTTAAATTTTGAACTTGTTCTGTACTTGAGAAAATGACAAGGTGATTCTGGGCCTGGAGTCAGGAAGACTCATCCTCTTGAGTTCAAATCTGGCCTCAGACACTTACTGCCTGGCCAAGTCACTTTGTTTTCCTCAGCTTCCTCATCTGTCGAATAAGCTAGAAAAGGAAATAGCAAGCCACTCTACAATTTTTGCTAAGACCTCCCCAAACAGGGTGATGGAAAGTCAAATATGACTAAACAGAAATGCTTAAGAAACAGTATGGCATAGCCAATGGATCAGTAGATTTGAAATTTAAAAAAAAAAAAAAAAAAACTTCATTCAAATGAAGAGATTGGCTTGGATAATTTCTAAGTTTCCTTTTAGCTTTAAATTTATTATCCTAGCATATCTTCATTGATACAGGAATATCTGAAGCCATAAGTCTTTATTTATATCCCTTATTCCTGTTTTTTTTTTTTCTTCTAGTATTGTTCTCTTCTCCTCCACCCTTCATTTAATAGCTAATGTTTTCCATGCTATCAGGGCTTAATATTTTCAGCTAAGACTCATTTTATCAGATTGACACAATCATAACCTTTCCATTCCTAACCAGCACTTATTATTCCAAAACTTTCTCCAGAAAAAAACAAATTTCTATTCTTTTACACACACACACCCCAATCACAATCTCTGTATCCATCTTTTCCTTTTCTATTGTTTGGGGCAATTGCACCTACGCAAACTGACTATTCAGGAGTCACTCCAAATGATGTACAGAAAGAATTTATTAGAATCTCAAGAAGTGGACGGTCCTGACCTGTGAGCCCAAAAGGACAGCAAGGATACCCAGAGGAGGAGAGTCATTCACTTGAAGATGCTTACAACTTTTATACATTTCAGAGAAAGAACCCCCAAAATCCCACCCTCTATAGGTTGTGATTGGTTACATAAACATTTATCTCCTTATTTGGTCAATGGAATGCAGTGACAAAGGAGATATACAGCTTCGGCCATTTAATTCCTTCTTTGGACAATGGAATGCAGTCCAGGTCTCATCTGAAATCACGTGACTGGGGCCTATAGGCCTGATCTACTTTAGTTAACAGTCTCTGATCAATATGTGCTTAATCTGTAAATTCTTCACCTTTCCACACACTATCTCTTCCTTTCTTCTAAAATCCCAGGCTTTACTTGGAAGGGTGATACAAATGTCTCTTGAGTGTCTTCAGCTCCTTATCCATAATCCCACTTTACAAATACCAAAGTCAAATGTTTAAAGCTTGAAGAATTTCAGATTAGTCATCTAGTCCAGTGCATGCAAGAATAAAACACACCAAGTATGCATAAGTCTCTGCAACTTAGCAGAGAAGGAGCTGATCCCACTGGAGATGGCATTTTTGGAGCAAACGTGACATCAGGTGCTCAGTGATGTCTTTTAGCAGATTTAGAAGTTTCAGGACAAAATACTGATTTACAAAATAGTTTGTAGCCAGGGAAGAAAGAGGAAGAGCTTAAATCATCGGAGCTCCTTGTAAGATACCAGGTGCAACTCAGCAGTCAGTGGAAAAGCCCCTATTTAACCAAAAGCACAAGAAACAGCCATTGTATATTCATTAAGGTGGACAGCCGGGCCTTCTTTTACTCCTGCTCAGTATCAGAATTGCAGACATCCATATGGGAGACCACATCGATCTGAGCACGTCTGAACATGCTTTCCAAGACTGGTTTTTCATTGACCAGGGCCCTTCTTTATACCTCAAGTCCTTTTTCTTTGCTCATTGTTACAGAGAGGATACATAACAAAAGAGTAGAGGTGGTGAGAATCTTTATTTCATGCCTGATTGTACTGGGAAGTCATTTGGGGTTTCTCCATTACAAATTATTCTTATTCTTTGTTTTACACAATAAATTTTGATCATATCAAACTAAAAAGGAAAAAGATCAGTTTTTAGCAATTACAAGAACGTTTCCATTGAACAAATCTTACCCCAGGAAACCACACTTGGTGAAGGGATTCATGTGTTAATGTTTTGTTTGTTTTTTGCTGAGGCAATTGGGGTTTAGTGACTTGCCTCGGGTCACACAACTAGGAAGTGTTAAGTGAGATCAAATTTGAACCCGGGTCCTCCTGACTCTGATCAGGACTGGAGCTCTATCTACTGTGCCATCTAACTGCCCCCATGTTAATGTTTTTAAAACAAAAAGTTTTCAGAGAAAGGGAGAGCTCTCCAGGAATTGCACCCAACATCCTTATCCATTAGTATACTTCCTTGGGGAAATTATTCTTCTGTCTTCTGTATTGTGAACTTGCTTTTCAGGACTACAACTTGAGGATAGGACCACTTTTCTCATTGGATAGTTTTTATGTCTGTTATATTCTTTGTTGTTGCTGCTGCTGCTGTTCTTTCATTGTCATGTCCAATTCTTCATCATCCATTTGGGGTTTTCTTGGCAAAAATCTGCTATTTCCTTCTCCAGCTCATTTTACAGATTTGGAAACTGAGGCAGACAGCATTAAGTGACTTCTTTAGAGTCATACAGTTAGGAAGTATCTGAAGTTAGATCTAAACTCAAGAAGAGGAGTCTTCCTGACTCCAGGTGGGCATTCTACCCACTGCATCACCTAGCCACCCCAGTACTTACAGTCATTGCATTCTAGGTATTTGACACATTTATTTTGACAGAAGGAAATCAGGGCATTAGTTGGAATCAAGATTACATGAAAAATCTCAAATTACTTACCTGTCAGTGTATCCAGTAATTCTGAGAAAAAGTTAGCAACAAGTGGCTGATTTATATCAGTGGAGGAAGTTTTCACAGCTGGAGTTCTCCCACACTAAGTATCATGGGTCTAAACAAAAAAAATGATACTACCTAACTAAAACTCATGCGATGCTTGTGATTGGATGGCCTTAATGTGATCAGAATAAGCTTTCCAATTTCCTCCTGTGGTCAGGGGGTAGCTGTCCTTCCACCATGACTCTCCTCCATTCCTCCAAGGTGTCATTGTGCTCTGTGATTTTAGCAGTTTTCCCAGCAGTGGGGCTAGGCCATCTCACTAAGTCTTTACTAGCACAGCCTAGGACATCTCCCACACAGACCTTCAGGAGGGTGGTGAGAAGCTCCCTTAGAAGAAAAAATTAGCGTGGGCTCCCAAAGGAGGAGCCATATGGCCTGTATAAAGCATTATTCAAGATAGAAAGAGAGAAGGGGAAGAGGAAGAAAGAGGGAAGAGAAAAACAGAGAGAGGAAAGTGAAAGAGGGAGCCTGGCTCACTCTCCACTGTGCCCTTCCTACCTAGCTGCCCCCTTCCTCTACAGTCTCTTTGCCTTTATAGGATTTCTCCTTTCTCACCACCTGGAATCCTTAGTTTCCTTCAGAACTCAGTTTAAGCTCCGAAAGCCTTTCTTGGTCCCCTTGGCTGCTAGCTTAGCTCCTTCAAAAATTAATTTGTATTCATTTTGCACATAATCTGTACATACTCCTAGTATATTAACATGTTTCTTCCCCATTGGAATATCCACTCTTTAAAAGCAGAGATTTTCACTTTTATCCTTATATTAAAGTACCTGATAAATACTTAATAATCAATACTCATTGATGCTGCTGCACATCTGATGGATGCATTGTGAATTGTCCAATCATTCTGGAAAGTAATTTAAAACTATGGTTTTTAAAAACTGACTTAAATATTGTATCAAAAAACTAGAAATGCTCATGGATTAAGAAATGACTAAACCAGATTGTGGTACATGAATATAAAGGAACATGACTATACCATAAGGAATAATGAAAATGAAACAGATGGGGAAGATTGGAAGTCAGAGAGACTGATGAAAAATAGAAAGAAAGTTAGCAGAGCAAGAACAATAATGACTACAGCATTGTAGACAGAAATAACAAAAATAACCAAACACAACTGAATGCTGTTAAGTTATAATGACCTCATTTGACTACCAGAGAAGAGCTGTGTGAAGACATTTCCCCTTCTGCACCCCCCCCCCCACCACCACACACACACACACACCAGGGAAACGATGGGTACGGAATACTGTTTATAATATTGGACTTTCTTAGTATGTTGATTCAGCCTATTGAACTGTTTCCCTTCTTTTTCATTCTTTAATAAAGAATGGCCTTTCAGGAGGAGGAGGAAAAGAAGGACATATTGGGAAATGTGAGTGATGTAAAAATAAAAGATTAATAAAATGTATTTTTTAAAAGAGACTAACTTGAAGCTTTATTATTTCAAACCTTTCCACTATTGCTAAATTAAGTTTAATTTAGTAAATATTCTGTTATTTATTAAGTACCTACTACATTTGAGGCACAGTATGAGATATTTGGAATACAAAGACAAAGAAACCAATTATCCTATTCCAAGAAAGCCAGAGGGGTGACACTAAATGCTGACCCAGGTAACCTGGACTTTTATTTCCAACATCCCTACAAAAAGAACCAGTTGGTACTAGATGATAAATAGTTAGTTTTTCCTTATATGTACTGAATCATTGTTTTTATGTTCTCTGTTTATGTGTTGATTAGCTGAAGAAGCAGGTATTGGAGACACACCTAACCTGGAGGACCAAGCAGCAGGAGATGTTTCCCAAGGTTAGTGGACTATGCCCTGCTAGGAGATGGGATGAGGAAGTGGGAAGATGGAGAAGTTAGGAGATTTTTGATCATTATTTGGGACCAGATACATCAGAGACATGGTTGACATGTCTCTTTGAGTCTGATTCTCATCTTTAGTACTTAAGACTGGCTCTTGGAACCTCTCATATTTTAATTTGGAGAGTAGCTTTTAAAAACAGTTATTAATGTTTTAATGCTCCATTTACATAGTCACTTTGTTGTCAGAAAGCAGCTGCTTTATTTCTACAGCTTTGGGGGAAGTGGGGAATAAAATAATAAAGAAAATAAAAATATTTATTTATTTAAAACTTGAAAATGAAAATAAATAAATAAATATTTATATAAAATAAAAAATCAAGTGGGGCATTTGTATAAATGGTACTGTATGAGTCAATCAGTTTGTTCCTGGAGGAATACTCATCCCAGATCTTCACCTAAACTTTACTTTGGAATTTGTTTGTGTTCCCTTTATAACCAAAAAAGATAATATATACAAAAATTCAATTGTGTACTTAAATAATTAGAACAATACCAAAAAAAACCCAACTCAGTGTTTGAGAAGAACCACTTTGTATTATCAAGCCTTAGAAAAGTTTCAGTTTAGAAGTTCGTAGTCGGGTCATATGATACAGATATGGAATGTTGTACTGGCTCTGCTTAACATTTCACTTTTCATCAATTTCTGGGAATCTTCCTATTCTTTTCTGTATCCCTCACATTCGTTATTTTAGTATTTCCTTGAATGACTGAGCCCAGACTCTTTAACAGCCACCTGTGGGAGCTTCTAGATTGCAACAGGACTGGAAGGAAGCCAATCTTATACTTCAGAAAGCAACAGTCTGTTTATTCAGTAAGCGTTTGTTGTTTAAGAAGTGCCCACTATGCATAGGTCCCTATAGGGTCATAAGTCTGGAGCTAGAAAGCACGACAGAGACTAGCCTCCTTATTTTACAGATGAAGAAACCAAGGCCCAAGGATTTGCCCAATTTCACATGGGTTCCATTAGATGCCAAATTTCAATCTAAGTTATTTGAATGTAGAGTCAAACCTCAGCATAACACTCTTAAGTCTGGGAGTGACTGCCATCTTCCTCTGGAAAGGCTGAGGATATTGGTATATTAAAGAATTTGGATTTCCTTAGAAAATAAGCATACACTGGGGATGCCGAACAAACAGTCCCTTTCCCATAGGGCCTACGTCGTCCAAGCCATTAATGACTTTGCTCTCTAAGCAGGACTATTCAAGAACAGAAGATCTTCGCCTTTTTCCAAGGGACATCCTCGCATCCCCTTCTCTCCCTGATCCTCAAGCTCTCAAACTTGAGGTTACCCACGTGGCAGCCTCCAAAGCTGTTACCACCCAGGAAGTCTTTCTCCTCTTGCTAAAGGGTCAGATTTGGGTAGTCTGCTGCCTAGATCATTCAAACCCAGGAATTTAAAGTTCATGAATATCATCCATCAACTGCCCTTGCAGGTTGAGTAGGCATCCCTGTCATGTGCTTTTATAGGAAATAAGTTAGAGCCCAGTTTTATCATCCTTTAGTCTCAGTATGTTCACTTTCAGACGCTCTTTTATGTTGCCTATAAATTTGAGCACCAGTTTTCACATGCCTCTGCCCTAAGGCCGTCATTTCTAATTTCTATGAGGAAGAGAATGTGACTATACAGGTTTCTGCCACTTGGAACACAGGTCTGCTGTGCCATACCTTGGTCTGTCTAATGAATAGGAAAAAAGAAAGGGAGGTCCAAGAGAGAGCTGAGCTGGTCACTTTTGTCTCATGAGTCCATTTTCCTGAGTCCTTGTCTGGGAGGGAGCTCCACTCATTGAAAAAAACCCATCAGGAATTCTCTGTTCTGATACCTGTGGATTAACCCACACACTCCACTAGATGAGGTGCTTCTCATCGCGTTTACAAACCAATTTATACCCTATACTCTTATCAAGATGACTGGGGAGTTCCCAGATTGATCAGGGAATCTTTAATCAACCACCTCTCCTTTAAACCTCAATTTCCAAAACATGATTTATTTATAAATAAAGTTTTTTGCCTGATTTGATGAGCCTGAGCGTAAGGCTTATTAAATTGAAGCATACTTGTGATCTCCAAACAGCCTTTATTTACTAAGGGTTTCTCGGCCCTTACCAATTGCATTGGAAATGTACAAAGAAGCAGTTTGTAAATATCTTTGTCATTTTTAACCATAAACAGCTTTGGTTCAACTTTTAGCCATTCATACACATAATAAGAGTAGAGACTGGAAAAGGGTGTTATGGTCTAGAATTGAGACGATTTGACCAAATTAGTTAGGAAGCCCCTTGCACATTTCCTCTCTCACTGGACACAGACACTTTTCACTAGGACCAAGTCTTCTCCACACCTGGTGAGGAGAAGAGAGCAAGACTTTGAATAACTGAGCCCAAATCAGCTGTTCTTAACTCTCTGCTTTATCTGGCTGATGGTAGTGTCTGGTATATATTAAGCATCTCACAGTGTCCTGTACTTTAGAACAAGCACACAGTTTGGCCCAGTTTGGTCCCTGCCTCCCGGAAGATCAGTGTATACATTATATAACATATTGATTATTCCAAAGGATTTCTAGGCCAGTGGGTAAACTTATCCTGTGGAGCTACATTCAAACAAGCTGTCCTGACTCAGATGATTGGTGTCATAGAAGCAGAATAGGTCTGTTCAGAGATTTTTATAAAATGATCGTTGATTTGCTGCCGTGCTTTCCTGTTGGGAAATGGCTAGGCACTCATATCATATGGAAGCAGCATTCACACTACTCACGTTAGCTTCCATACTCCACACTGGATGGCTACAGCAGACAGTGGTATATAGACATCTTTCTCTTTTACCATCCACATGCCCATGCTAACATTTTGCCATCACTGCCTCCCCAAATGCAGAGGAATTCAGAGTCTCAGCAGAGTGTCAGAGGGAAGAGTCAGAGATCCTGGATTTCTCAACCAATGAGATTAAATCTCAGATGCGTCAGGTAAGCTTGGAAGAAACTTTTCAGAAACCACAGATGCCTTTGAGGGGAAAAGAACCCGAAGAGCCAGAGATGACTGTCCCCCTTACCTCTCAAGACAATTTGGCTTCCCCAGAGGCACCTAGCCTGGAGGAAGGGATTAAGGAGACAGACCCAGCTTTAAGGCAGAAAACTAGAAACAGAGCTGAGCAGAGTTTGACATCTCCCAAGCCCATCGTGCTGGAAAGCTCAAAACCATCAGGATTCCATGAGGATTTCAAAGTGGGGGTTGAAGGCCATGACGTCCATGAAAGCTTTCTTAGTGAACCAGGACATTTTGGCTCTGAGGCCATTGGCCAAGATGCCATTACTATTCCTGGAGAACTAGTGTCCAATATGTCTGGGGATTACTCATTGGCACTGCCTGTGAAAGAGAGGGCCACGGTAAGGGAGGATGATGAAGATCGTGACATCGATGAATCCTTACCCCAAGATTCACCTCTTCCTTCCCAGCTTTCTCCAAGACCAGAGAGTTTCCAACCTCAAGAAGTATCTGTCCCTTCCGAGGCTGCTAAGGAAACTTTTGCAGTCCCTCATTTACCAAGAGAACATCATATCGAAATTCCTCTGCCTGATGATTTTCTCTCCAAAATTCCCCCAGAGATGCCAGTAATTGAAAGGGACCTGCCTGCAGTAGGTCAGGTAGCAACTGAAGGCAGTGATGACCTCTTTAGTTTAGAATCATCCGAGAGTGTTGCGCAAGTGGATATCAAAGCTAATGTCCCAAAGGAGCAAGAATTGTCAGAGTTGGGCTCTGAAGATACACTGAGTGGGGAGCTGGAGAGCCCGGATGCCCCAGTGCAAGAGGGTCCAAAAACACCAGAAAAGCAGCCCATGCGTTCGTCATCCGGGAAGCCAGTCAGTCGGGTTCCTCAGTTAAAAGGTGTGTGTCTTGCTCCACTCTTCCCAAGCGTGTGCATTTCCTAGTCACTTGTGCCACAAGCCAGGCTGCTGACACCGAACCAATGAGCTTTTCAGCCCTTCCTTTGAAACCTGCTGCTTGAGAGACTTCCAGGATGTCCACTGGACGCAGACAGAAGGCGCTGCTGCTTTCGCCCTCCCAGGGTCTCCACGTGCCCCCTGCTCCTTTCACGCTTGCCTCCCATTTTGCATGTGCGCCGCCACTTAACAGTTAATGCTTTCTTCCCTTTTTTGTTCTTGTGGTTCTCTGATTCTGGCTAACTCTTAGGCCGTCTATGGTCAGTGACCAGCAGACTGTATTCCACAGAGGAGACATTGAGATGGTGGGGGGAGAAGGTAATTAGGCATATGTTAATTGCTTTTATTAATGAAAAAATATCAATAACCAGAGAGAGATTGCTCTATAGAACTCAGAGGGTCAGTGGGGCAGGTGGGGGGAGAAGGTAACTAAGTATATGTTAAGTTCTTTTATTAATGAAAAAAATTTCAATAACCAATGAGAAATTGTTCAATAGGACTCATATGGAGCAGAAACATCAGGGTATCTGGTAGCTGTATTAAAAGTCCAAAACATCATACTATAGCAGGCAAGAAGCGTTCCAGAGGATCCCGACTCCTCCTGTTGTGAAGGAGTCTCCCTCTGCGAAGTTTAGGGCTGCCCCAAAGTATGATGGAGTCTTACATAAGTCACTCATTCATTCATGCATGCATGTCTCAATGTGCACGTGAGGCCCTATGCTGGATACTGTGCAGCAGCACACAGACAAGAAAACTGTGATACAGCGTTAATGTCTGCAAGAACAGCCCAAAATGGAAATACTGGTGCTGAAAGGACAGAGCAAAGCCAGTAAGACAGAGAGGGAAGTACCTGAGGTTCCTTCAGCATCAGTGTCATTCAGTAAGCTTTATGGAGTGTCTATCATGGACAGAGCAGTATGCTGGGTGCTTTGAGGAGGGCAGAAATATGGAAAGACATATTCCCTGCCCTCCAAGAACCTAGAAGACCTGGCAATATGATAAGGCAGAAATTACCTGGAATGGTGCAGTACAAGAGAAGATGGGTAAAGATGTTCAGAGGAAGTAGAGGTTACTTCAAGTTGGGGGCAGAGGGAATTAAGGGATAGGGATGGACAGACAGACCTGAATGAGGAATTTGGGGAAGAAGAAGGGCCTTGTGAAAAAAAAGAGCAATTCAAGAGAAGATGTGGAAGTGGGAAACTATAGAGTATTTTGGAGACACTAAGGCTAGAGAAGAGGTTGGGATCCAAATTGTGGAGGATCTTGAAAGACAAGAAGTAGGAAGTAAATTATTGGAAAGCCTATTAATAGCTTCATCTCCACATATGACAGTCAGCCAATAGGACTGCATGGGTTTAGAGGGCATGTGGAAGACAATCAAAATACTATTTTCATATAAAATCCAAATAATTAAAAGATCTCATTGAAGACTTGAGTAGGATTGGATAAAAGAAGAAATGATGTTTTGAGTTTCATTCCATTTCAATTCTGGGGGAATTAACAATAAGCATAAAGAAAATAAAAACAACTTGAGTTTAGAGAACACTTTAAGTTTGCAACATGAAACTTCCCATTTTATCTCCACAGTTGTCCTGAGAAGCAGGTAGTATTTCCCCATTTTAGAGATGAGGAAACTGAAGCCAGGTAGAGGACAGGTAATGAAAGAGGCAGGGTTTGAACTCATGTCTTTCTGAATACTAGAGGTTATCCACTGCTTTTGTTTTTCCTGATTTGCCTTCTGGAGAGAATTGGAAGGAACAGAACACATTCCTATGCCTTTTTGTTCCTGTTCAACCCTTAATTTGGCAATAGTCATGCTAACATGTACCATTAACTATTATACTAAACATTAAAGAATACCTTTGTGACCCTGGCATGTTAGGAATCCACGCCATGAAAATGACAAACTCCAAAAATAAAGAACAGACTTCACCCCAAAAACCACCAGTTTGGGAGGCATGTTTTTGAACTTGGCTTTAGATGCTTCTGGGGAAAGGAAACCAAGAGTTGTCTGCCATCTTGGCCATGTGAGAGGACATGCAAGAGGAAGGCTGAAGCTGCATCTGATGTCAGATTACCTGCCTCCTCTTCAAGCCTCTGGAGGGCTATGGCCACAGGATAGTGCACTTGGAACTGGTGGGATGCTTACTCCCAGCTCCAGTTTAGTCCCAGTTGAATTAGGGGAAGGAGATAGAAGGAAAGACAGGGAGAGGTCTGCAATTGCAGCCAAAAGTGAGCAGTACTTGTTTATATTGTTTTCCTTCTCATTATGCCTCTCCCTACTTCACATGATTGTATATATGTATATATATATATATATATATATACACATATAGAGAGAGACAGAGACAGAGACAGATCCTTTGTCCAATTATAAACAAACAAAAATCAAGGGGCCTCTAGATTCTTTTCTGATTTGGCATTGAATGACATCGAATAGAGATTTGGAAAAAAAATTTTTATCCTTTTTGAGATATTGGCCCTATCCCTCCTTTATCACAAGAGGAAGAAGATCCCATTTCAAAATCTCACCATTTTGAGATTTTGAACCATTTCATGATTATAAGTTTTAGATAAATGCAAGCTCTCCATCATCCTCTAAATCTCTATGAACTAATTTTTTTTTTTTTTTTTTTTTTTTTTTGCTGAGGCAACTGGGGTTAAATGACTTGCTCAGGATCACACATCTAGGAAGTGTTAAGTGTCTGAGGTCATATTTGAATTCAGGTCCTCCGGACTTCAGTGCTGGTGCTCTATCCACTGCGCTACTTCGCTGCCCCATGAACTAATTTTTTGCGATAAATTCTGAGCCCAGAAAAGACCAGCTTCCCATGAAGTGCTTTACTCAATGCAATCATTTTAATGTAATGGGTAATTAATAATTAAAAGAACAATCTAAGCATAGATCACTTATTTGCTAGGCATTCAAAAGAATGGGTCAGTGGACTCTCTAGCTAGTCCAGAAACCTCAAATATACAGTACAGCAGATTTTTATACTCAAAAACCTATCTCAGGCCAAAAAGTTCTATTAATTATGACAAAAATAATCAACTGGGATACCAAATTAGATAATCCAATTTCTCTTTGGAGAAAAGTTCAAGGGCTTTTTAAGTTGGGAGGGGAATAAATAAGTTTTAAGTTCCTCTTCACAAAATTGAAAGATATTGATTAATTACATCCACCTACATGTATGAAACATGTATATTATGTAATATAGTTTCCCATGGATGAAAAGCAACAAAATGGAGAATACATGCAATAGCAACAGGATAGAGTCACTCTTCAAAGCTTGAATCTGCTTGGTGGTCCTGATTCTCATACAAACTAAGCATATTTTATACGTGGTCATCTTCATTGTATCTCTTCATCATCTATCCTTAGATGTGGGTACTAAGTGTCCTTCTACCACATCCTGCATTAAGTCCATAGAGATATTATCTATTACAGGTGGAGTTCCATCCCAGCTCTTACATGTGGGGTACCCCTTTCCTTATTAGTCATGGAGCATACCCCCCGACAATGCTACAAGGAAGGGGGACAGGAAAGCTGGCACCTAGAAATCGGGCCATTCTTGTCCATTGGCCATTCTCCTGTATAGGGCCTTTAAGATGGAGTACAAATACCTGGATTCCTTCTTCCTCAAAATCCCCAAAACCAAGCTCAAAAACATGTCATCAAACTGGCAAGCTTTGTGGCAATAATCCACTCTCAACCTAGGTGGTGCATCGGGGAGAGCACCTTGCTTAAGAGTCAGCAGGACCTGAGTTCAGGTCCCTTACTGAGAATCTGAGCCAGTCATTTAACTTCTGTTTGTCTCAGTTTTCTCTTCTGTAAACGGGGATAATAAAAGCATCCACCTCCCAGGATTGTTATAAGTTCATAATTGTAAAGTCCTTAGCACAAACCTGGAACATAATAACAACTCTGCAAATGTTAGCTATGGTGGTTATTATTTCCATAGCAGCCCAGGAGGCTGGAGTTACCTATCATAAAAATGAAACAATCCTTACCCTCAAGGGGGTTTGCACTCTAGCTAAGAATGAGTACTCTACAGAGCTTTGTTTTTGTGGTGAAAGGGGCAAGGAAGGGAGAGAGAGTGCATGAATGTGATGTTAATTAAGTGCAATGAATGTGGTGAAAGGGGCTGAGGAAGAGATCTTGGGGGAATAACCTTTCAGGACTTTATTCTGTGTTGATTTTCTAGACCACATAATATGTCTTCACTTAATTGTTAAAAATGTGTTAGACGGTATTCAGTTTCATATGAACTGTTCCATTAGGTGCCTAAAGAGCACGCCAGTGATAACAATCTGACTCCTGCATGTTCCTGACATTTGACCAACCTATTCTTTCCCCCTGTGTTGTCCCAGATTGGTTATACCCCCTTTTGCTGCTGAAGTATGAAACCTAACAAATCCATTAGGTTTCTCATGAACGCTCTCCAGCTCCACCTGAATAAAGCATGTGCTGCTGACCCAAGCAAAATGCAAATTACTGAGTGTCCCTTTTATGAACCTGAGGACACGGGTTGTCCAACCTTGTACTTAGACCTCACACTCCATCTTATTTTTTATTTCCTCAGCTCGTAAAGGCAGCGCAACTGGAAGTGATGAGAAAAAAGCCAAGGTAAGATGGTTGATACATATGTAAAATTTTGGAATATGAATTCAGTTGATTCTAAAACCATTTTTTAAAAAACTTTTGAGTAAAAAAATTCAAGGATATGTTGGACAGATCAATAGTTCAATCTAAACTGTTATTTTTGTTGTTAAGAAAAACAAAATAATAAGTAGCTGGTGTTTACATAGTGCCTTACATATATTCCCCTATTTGATTCTCACAACCTTATGAGGTACGTGGCGCAAGGTACCCTCATTTTCTAGATGAGGGCTTAGAAAATTGTGACCAAGGTCACAAAGCTAATAAATGGCAGAGCTATGACTTAAAATTCAGGGCTTTTTCTCCTTCTATCTATTCCAAAGCAGGGCTTAAAAGCCTCCTCTTAAAAAACAATTATTCTGACATCTTAGCAAAAAATTATTAATGCTCCCAGTAGTGAAAGACAATTAGCACATATATGAATTATGTTTCTTCTTGTAGTTTAATTACTTGCTTGTTTAAGTATATAGGGCTTGAAGAAACAAAAGCTTATTCAAAATTCTCCAAGTATGTTGGAATTTCACACACATTGCTTGATATAGCAAGGAACTAAACCTCAGCAAACACTTTTATGTACAAACATCAGTACAAGATAACATGGAATAAACTACAGAACACTGAAGTGATACAGAAACAGAAATGGGAAAGAATTACCAGTGGCTATGTGAGGCTAGTCAAAGAAGGCCTTTTGTAGGAGATAGGCCATGTGCTGGACCTAAAGGAATAGGATGTGACTTGATGGGAAAGTGAAAGAAGGGCATCCCAGGAAAGGACAGTATAAGTGCAAGCATGGAATTGTGGTAGAGAAAAATGTGCCCAAGACTAGCAACAAATTAGTTTGGCCATCCCAAAAAGTCTAGACTGTGGAAAGATAAGAAGATTGGATTGGGAAAATGTTTAAGATTTAAAAAAAAAAAAAAAGTTGATGAGAAGACTTTAAATGCAAGCCAAGGAAATTAAATTTATTCCAATAGCAGTAAGGATCACCTGAAGTTTCTTGAGTGAGGGAGTGACCTATGAGATTCGCAACCTCTAGTTCTCACAAAGACCTTAGGACACAGGAATAAAAACAAAAAGGGAAGTTAGGGGTCATATAGTCCAATCCCCTCATTTTGCAGATTAGGAAACTGGGATCCAGAGAGAAGTAATCACCTAATATCACCTCAAGTAGCAAATGGCAGCTCTGTGATTCTCTATCTCCCTTTGTGGTTTGGAGATTTGAAAACAATGTGGATTCAGTATTTCAAGGAAGCATTTTTCTGTTCAATTTATTAATTTATTCAGTCAACTGTGATATTGTGATCTACAAAAAATCTTAAGATGAGGTCCCTCTTCTCAATGAGTTGGCAAGTCTAGTAGTAGATTGAGACATTCTGATGAGTCATATGGTTGAGTATACAACATAATACAAGTAGAATGCTAAAGTGAAATAAGAGATATAAATTAAGTGCTAGAGTTTTTCAGAAAGAGGATATAGCCCTTTGATCTAGGGAGAGGTCAAGGAAGGCTTCATGAAAGAGAAGGCATTTGCATAGAACATCTCCAACTTAATAGAATCCAAAACTGATCTCATTGTCTTCCAATGCAATCTATGCACTCATCACCTGTCCTGGGATATTAATAATCTCCAAATTGATCCTCCCTACTTCCAATCTCTTCTCCTCTCTAAATCATTCTTTACATAGCTACTAAAATACTGTTACTAAGATCTCTTCTCCTCTCTAAATCATTCTTTACATAGCTACTAAAATACTGTTACTAAGATTTAAGTTTGACCATGTCACTCCCTTCTCAAAAACCTTCCCAATAAAAGAAAAAACCATCAGCCTAGCTATTAAGGCTTTTTTCCACAATGTGGTTTCAATCTACCTTTAAAGCTTTGTTTGTTATTATTCCCCTTCACGTAAACTGTATTCCAGCCAAACAGAAGCATGAGCCATTTCCCGGACTCATTATGCCATCTCATGCCTCTGTGCATTGACATTTACATGGACTGTCCCTCCCTCTGGAAATGCAATTTTTCTTCATCTTTGCAGAATCCTGATCTAATTTCAAGACTCAAGTGCTACCTCCTCCATGAAGAGAAAGGCAGATACAGAAAAGGAGAGAGACAGAGAGTTAAAAGGAAGAATGATGAATTAATAATGCAAATAAATTCAAAGAACTTGGTCTACAGCATATAAGGGACTCTGTGAAATAAACTAGCTTCAATGTAGTAAGCTAAGCAAATCACAGGGACAAAATAATGACTTAAAAGAAAAAGGAGATAAAAATTCAAAAAAATAAAAAGGAGAAAAACACAAGCCTAACAGCTTACAATCTTTAGCAGTTCTGAGCCTGGAGTTAGGAAGACTAAGCCCATATGAGCTCATCTCTCAGTTGCCAGGATGAGGAGTTGGGACTTTGAGGGGCATTTAGTAGCAGCTAAAGCTTTTTGAGCAAAGCTACAGCATGATCAGAACCAGCTTCAGAAAGATTAGTCCAACTACAAGATACAGCTATAAAGATAAAATCAGAGGAAGGGAAGCCAGTCAAAGGAATATTGTGACTTTAGGCAAGAGGTAATGAGAATAAGAGCTAGGGCTAGGGCAGAATGGAAGCACCCCGACTCTGCCCCTGGTTACCTATGTAACCTTGGAGGATCACACTTACAACCCCTATCCCCTGCCAGGTGCTCTGGACTTCAGCCTCTTGATGAAGGGATTGACTTAGGTGAATTTTTTTTAAAAGCATCAATGGGATTTACCAAGTAAATGGAATTGGAGGGTTGAGAGAAAGAGATGTCAAGGATGATGCTGTAGTTGTATCATGAGAAGTGTTAATATATAGTCAGAAGACCTGGATTTGAAATTTGGCTTTACTCCCTTATACAAATCTTGCAATTATCCCCGACCCTCAATTTCCTTGCCTATAAAATGAAGGGGTTGGACTTAGTGAACTCTAATATCCCCCTCTGAGTTCTAAATTCAGCCTTCCTAATAACCCTATTATTTTGAATCTGAGTAACAGAGAGAACTATGGTACCATTAATGAATAAAGAATTTGGGAGTAATAACAGGCTTGAGGAAGAAGAAGGAAGAACATGTTCAGGTGTGGACATGTTAGGTTTAAATTCCAGAGAGAGATTTAGGTAGAGTTATCCAATAAAACATTAGAAATACAAGTCTGAAAGTTAAGAGAGGCATAGGTTGGGGAATTGTCTGCATCCAGAATTGAAGGTCATGGACATGGATGAAATCATCAAAGGAGAGATGGGAGAAAACAGTAGAGATCTTAGAACACCACAGAGATTAGGGTTTGATGTTGGTGGAAGGAAATTGTTAACGAAGAAAAGAAGTCCTTCCAGATGGAGGAGGAATTGGAGAATGCAGTGTTATGGAAACCAGAGGAAAGAATTTCAAGAAAGAGTTTTGTGTCAGATATATAGAGGTGATCAAAGAATATGGAAACTGAGAAAAGGTTCATTGGATTCAGTTATTAGAAAGGCATTAATGGCTTTTGAGAGAATAGTTTGCATAAAAGGAAGGCTTTGCCACAGAGAGCCTGGTAGACAGTGGAGTCAAAGATGTGAGAATCTGATAAGAGCATGAAAAAGGAATGATTATTAGGAGGAGAAGGGTTTGGAGGGAATCAAGTGGGGACAAAGAGCATATTGACCACTCTGTCTTGACCCTGTGGTTCTAGATTTTCTTATTGCCTCATTTTTAGTCCTGCTTGATTTTTCGTGATCCTATTTGAGCTTTTCTTGACAAAGATACTGGAGTGGCTTGCCATTTCCTTCTCTAGCTCATTTTACATCCCTGAGGCTAGCAGAACTAAGTGGCACAGCTGATGTCTGAGGTCAGATCTGAACTCAGTCTCCCTGACTTCAGACCTGGCACTCTATCCCCTGTGCCACCTATGGATCTGGATATTTGCCAGTATTTCTTAAAGACTTCTCAAAGAGATTTCAGCTCCAAAAGCAAATCTATGTGAAACGTCCATTGTCTGTGTGTGCTAGTGGATTTTTGCCATAAATAATAGTCGTGTAAATTTGTGTGGTTTTTTTCCTTCTAAGATTTGACATTAATGAGTCTCTTTGGGCAATGTTAAGATTAGATACTTGAGTTTGAAATTAGCTGTAGCTTGAATTTTAGGGGTGTGTGTGTGTGTGTGTGTGTGTGTGTGTTAGCTTCTTGTGTAGCTTGCTGGAGCCAGTAAAGACCTACAGAATTATAGCTCTTAAGTAAAATGAGCAGAACCAGGAGATCATTGTACATGGAAACAAGATTATACAATGATCAATTCTGATGAACGTGGCTCTCTTCAATAATGAGATGATCCAGGCCAGTTCCAATGATCTTGCGAGTCATCTACACCCAGAGACAGGACTATGGGAACTGAGTGTGCATCATAACATACATTTTCACTCTTTTTCGTTGTTGTTTGCATGCATTTTATTTTATTTTTTCCCAGTTTAATTTGATTTTTCTTGTGCAGCAAGATAATTGTATAAATACGTATGCATATATTGGATTCAACATATATTTCTACCATGTTTAACATATATTGGACTACTTGCCATCTAGGGGAGGGGGGTAGGGGAAGAAGGGGAAATTGGAGCACAAGGTTTTGCAAGGGCTAATGACAAAGAATTATCCATGTATATTTTTTAAAAAAATAAAAAGTTTTAATTAAAAAAAGAATTATAGCACTGCCCCAGCCTTGCAAATATGTAAGCCTATGAAAGCATAATGCACCAGTATTTCAACAGTCACATATATCTGTAAAATGTCACAGCTGGAAGAAACCGTAGAGATTGTTTGGTTCAGCCCCCTCATTTTACATATGGGAAACCCGAGACAGAATCACACAGCAAGATAATGGCAGAGCCAGGATCAGAACTCAGAACTCCTGACTCTGGTCCATTCACGCCTGCTGCTGTGAGTCCATCTCTGTCTTGGCAGAGGGCACCGGTCTGCCCCTAGAAATTGAGCCGATCCCAGAGCCTTGTAAAGCACCAGAGACATTCAAGGTCTCCCTCCTTCTCCACTCCTCTCAGGGACCCCCCAACAAAACCGAAGCCCAGCATCCTCATTGTTCTGGCCACAATCCTCTCCCCGCCCCCCATTTTGGTTTGTTTTCTTTTCCTGTACTGATTTTGGTTCTGATTTTATTTTATGTTCACATTTAAGACATCCACACCTTCCTCTGCTCAAACCTTCCTGAAAGGTAGACCAACCATTAGCCCTAAACGACCCTCTCCTGTTAGCTCAGACCCTTCGCTCCCACCCTCCAGCCCAGCTGTGTCCTCAGGACCAGGTTCCTCTCCTAAACACGTCTCTTCTGTCACATCCCATACTGGCAGTTCTGGAGCCAAAGCAATGAAACCCAAGGTAAGGAGTCTGGCTTTGCACAGGGTCAAGCTATGCTGGCGGGGATGGCTGGCTCTCCCCTCAGCAATTGCACTCTGATCCTTGGAAAACGACTTTGGGGTCTGTCTGTCTGTCTGTCACTTGTCCCTGCAGCTGTGCAGCGAGATTCAGCTGAGCTGAACCGGGGTCCCTGCTCTGAATAAGCTAAAGGAAGAGCAAGTTAGATTAGAGGAGCTTGAAGTAGTGTTTAATTAATTGAGGCCTTTGTTATAATGGGGGAGGGTGTTATTTCTAAAGGAAGGAAGAATCAGGGTGGGGGATAAACTGAATCACCCAATGTTTGATTAAAACCATGAACATAAGTTACTTAGAGAAGAACTACTCACCTGAAAATTGCCAGGAGAACTGAAAAATAGGCAAAAATTAGGTTTAACCAACATATTATCCTACATATCACAATAAATTTTAAATAGATATATAATTTGAATGTTTAAAGGTCATACCATTAAAAATTAGAAGAGGATCAAATACAGATACCTTTCATAGCTGTGGCTAAGAGGGAGAATTCTTAACAAGGCTTAGAAACAATCATGAAAAAATAAAGTTTACACGAAATTGAAAAGTTTTTAAGAATAAATGGGATTCACATAATAAGGAAAAAGTAATTAATAGGGAGAAAATGTATTTATGCAAAGGCCTCTGATAAGTGTCATATCCATGATATAATATGAACTCACAAGACCAAAACCATTCTTAGATGGATAAGTAGCCAAAGACTTTGAAAAGTAGTTTTAAAAAGAATGGTAAGCCATGAAAAATCGTTCCAGATCATTTAATAACACAAAAGAGAACTGCAAATCAAAATAATGTTGAGATTTTGCTTCTCCTTCAGCCAATTGTCAGAGATGACAAAAGATGGAAATAGTGTTGGAAGGTTTAAAGAGAGACAGGATGATTACTATAGTAATGTTGAGATTATGAATTAGTCTGAACTTTCTCAAAAGTAATTTAAATTGTGCTACAAAGTGACTACAAATCATATACTGCTAGCCATATACCCCAAAAAGATCAAAAAAAGAAAGGTCACAACTATACCAAAATTTCCATTTTGCTATCCAAAACTGCAGTATTTTTTGTGGTAGCAAGTCAAGGTGTGAAAAAAATCATGATTATACATGAATGTTACAAAATATTACTATACCAAAATAAACAATGAATATAAAAAATTCAGGGAAGCATGAGAAGACGTATGAATGATACAGAGTGAAATGAACAAAACCAAGAAAACAGTATATACAGGGATTGCCACAAAGTAAACAATAATAAACAAAAAAATGAAACTGAATGCTGCATAGTTCTACTAATCAAACTTATTCCTAGAGAAAAGTTTCTAAAACTGCACCTTCCTCCCTTCTTTGCAGAGGTGGGGGATTAAGGATATGGAATATTGCATATATTATCAGACATGGTTTATATCTTAAAGGTTAGTTTTGCTAAACTGCTTTCTCTGCCCCCCCCCTTTTGATCATTGTTTTAAGCAATAACTTACTGGATAAGATTGGTAAGATACAGTCAGAAATAAAGGTTATATAAAAATAGAATGTCAGTAAAACTAATTTTTTAAAGAGCTTTTTAATTTCATTTAATGAAAATTATATGTTTTTATCACAATTATCACATCACTTTTGTGATGTGACCTTTCATATTTATGTGTCTCATTTGGAGTTCTATACATATGTGGGATAAAATGTTAGCCTAAACTTAATTTTTACCAAAATGCTTTCTAGTTTTTCCAACAGTTTTTATCAAACAAAGAGCCCTTATCCCATTATTTGATATCCTTCAATATAAACATTGTTTTATTCTGGGTCTTCACCTAATCTATTCCATCCAAAATTTTTCCTCTTTTTTTTTTTAGGCAAGTAGTAAATAGTCTTGATAATTGCTTTATAGATAATTTGAGCTATGGTAAAGCTGCACTCTCCTATCTCTGTTTTTTTTTATTATTATTTCCCTTGAGATTTTTTGTGCCTTCAGATAATTTTTTGAGAGTCTAGTTCCGTAAAGTAACAACATTGTGGTGGTTTGATTGGCATGGTACTAAATCCATAAATTTTATTTTTATGCAAACTATCACCATTTTTGAAAATTATTTTGGCATGGTGGTTGGGTTCTTTTGAGTTACATAGTTCTCACTCGTTTGTATAAGATATACATCCAACATCCAACATTCACTCTGAAGTCAACCATCCATCCTTCATCAATATTATTTACTTTTTGTTTGTATGTTATGGCTAATCCCTTGCAACCTTTCATTTAGTTTACCTACTCAAAAAAGACATTTCAATATAACAAAAAGATAGCTTTAAAAACCCCATGAGTTGGGAAAGGAGCAAAATTCAGAAACTAGTGATGGACGTGCTGAATCTGATGAGATCATTAGTTGCTAATTAAATAAACAAGCCAGTTGAATTAGAATAGAAGCATTCACTTGGGCACAATTTATTTCTAAAAAGACATAATAAGCTGGTTGATTTTTCTAGCAAAACTGATATCAGGTAAAATTATTTTAGATAACTATGTATGGAGAAATGTAAGGCTTCTTGTTACTAATCATTGTAACTAATAGTTCCAATGGGGAAATTTTAGAGCATGGCTTGACAAAGTTCATAGGCTTGATCAAGATCAGGAATGATGATATTAATTCACATTCTGGAAATTTGCATGCTTGATACATAAATAGGGCCACAAATGTAGGGGTCAGATGAAAACCAAAGCATCATTTGTTCCACTGTTGCGGTGGATAAACCCCAAATTTGGATTCTGACTTGATAAAGGGATAGAAATTGAATATAATAGAATTGAAAGTTTGATGTGAGGTTTGTAAAAAAGCACAAGAGGAAATCATGCTGGATTTCAGAGATGTTTACATGTAGTAAATTTTCCCTTCTGATTTGGTTCACAGGGGGCAGATAATAAAAGCGGCATAAAAATGGCCACTCCCAGGACGGCGGCACCTTCGGGTCAGAAAGGACCAGCCAACGCAACCAGAATTCCGGCCAAAACATCAGCCCCAAAGACACCTCCAAGTGCTGGTAGGAAAAACTGCCTCAGCATGGAGCCGCCAACGTACCGAGGGCCTCAGTGGATACGTGGCTGGCTTTTTGGGGCAATCAAGTGGGAGCAGCCAGCCTTCTGCCCCTCAGAATGGCCTTGAAAGCATTCTCTGAGACAGCCAGCAGGCTCAGGCTACCGTGATAGAGCATGGGGCTTGTACACAGTTTGGTTGGTAGAGTTTAGATAGCTTTTTACAGCTTTACCCAGGTGAGACTCAAGCAGTTTGGGGATGGAGACTCATTCATGCATTATTCCATTCATTCAACAACTGCTTATTAAATAATGGTTATTTCTAGAGCACTGTGGTAGGTTTAGACATGAAGCTTAGAGCAATGGGCCTGGTGATATACATATAAATTGATCATAGCCATGCAATAAGAGAGAATATAGCATATTGGACAGAGCTGGATTCAAATCCTGCCTCTGACGAGTATCAGCCAGTTACTGAACCTGTAAGGCAGGGCTTTAAAAACACAAGTCCCAACTGCATTAATTGCTGAAGGAAATGTCCCCCCATCCATGAAATCACTGACCCAAGCCCCAAAGTAAGCAATCACTATAATGCTAAAAAGAAACATAAGAATACGAGCCAGGTACAAGGGAAAAGAGGTCATTTTCAAGCTTTGGGGGGGGTGGGGGGGAAGGTTGTTGTTTTGGCGAGGCAATCAGGGTTGTGACTTGCCCAGGGGTTTTACAGCTAGTGTCTGAAGCCAGATTTGAATTCAGATCCCCCAGATCTGGTGTTCTATCCACTGCACCATCAGTTGCTGCATCATTTTCAAACTTTCGAACAAAAGTGAGGGATGGCCAATGGAAGATAGAGGCCAGAATTGTCCCTAAATTGTAGAAGATGCAGAAGGAGAATAAAGTATATGAAATTGGAAAGGGGAGGAGGGAGCCAGTTATGAAGGACTTGAAAGATGCAAGCCAGGGGGTTTATACTTGGTCCTGGAGATACTAGGGAGCCACCAGAGGTTATTAAGCTGAGAGAGGTGAGGTGACATGGATAAATCTGAACTCAGGTCCTCCAAGGGCAACCCCTTCACTCTTTCTGACTGTAGTCTGATGCTTCCCTTTTCACTCAGGCAGGGTTTATCCCTGGGGTGGTTGTAGAGAACACACACAGATCCTGGGTCCTTGTCATACTGGGCTGGATGGGCTGTTTGCCTGCAAGACTGCCTCCCCACCTGCTGGGCAGAACTCTGGCCGTTCCCAGCTTGGGGCAGAGATCCCCCATGGCCAGGATTCTCTGTTAATGTCCTCTTCCTCGGATTCTACATCAGAAAACAAGAGAATTCCCGACTCATCAAGCTGCTGGGCTTTGCTGCAGGTGTGTCCTGAATTTTTGAAAATGCAGCATAGATCAAAGTCCAGACTTTAAAGGAAAACAACTTGGAAAAATTAGCTGCCAGTTTTCACTTTATAAAGGAATTCATAGCCTAAGGTTCTTTAAATGAGCTGTTCCAAATCTTCCCCACACACACCCCACAGTTCTGTAGATTTGTTTGTAGATTATTAACTAATTAGTGGAGAATTGGAACTGGAAAAGTAAAAAGTGAAACTGAAGGGTGACAAAACTGAGTTTGAAGGGTCTCTAAAACAAGTGTGTGTGCAATGGGATCATAGTTGTGCTTAACCAAAGGGCAGGGACACTCAACTCTTTGTAAGTACAACTGGTATGCAAAGGAAAGCGACTTGGACTTTGGGCAGTTTCCATGGCTCGGCCCAACCCTGAAGACAGGCTTGGATGGATGCATTAAATAATCCCTCCATCCAATAGCTAACCACTTGCTGGACCTTCTTTTCTAACTGTTGGGATATCTCTCTGGTTGAGGGCCTTCAGACTTAAAAAAAAAAGAAAAACTGGACTTTAAACTACCTCATAATTAGTTACTTCTGTGAATTAATGAATTCTAGAGATTCCCTGGCAGGAGGGGGTGGGAAGGGTTGGCATGGAGTCCATTCCAAAGAAATTTGAAAGTCAGCTTGATAGTAGCCAGGTACTTTACAGGGCCTACGAAGGGGCAGCTGGGCCCTGAGTCAGGAGCCAAGTTGAATTCAAATTCAGCCTCAGGCTCTTACTGTCTTTGTGAACCTGGGCAAAGCACTTAGTGTCAAACTTCTGTCTACTTCAGTTTCATCTATAAAATGAGCTGGAGAAAGAAATGGCAAACCTCCAGTATCTTTGCCAAGAAAATCCTAAAAAGGGTAACAGTCAGACATGACTGAAGAACAACTTTTTTTTTTTTTAAGGGCATCTTAGACCATCTATTCCCAACTTCCTTCCTAATCAGATGAGAAAACCAAGGTCCAGAGTGGGAGGGGATTTGCCCCAGAATCTCACAGGTAATAAATAGCTAAAGAGGGAAGTCAGTCTCCAGACTCAGGGTTCTTTGCACTATACTATGTTGCCTCACTTTGTTTCAGATAAGCTAATTTTAAGTAGTTTTCATCACCCACAAGGTAGACTCAGTGCCTTCTTGCACCAGTATTTGCTGATATCAGATGATGGGGGCAGTAGTTAAGTTGGGATTGTTCATCAGATGAGTGAAATTGGACCCTTAAGGGGCAGCTAGGTGGCATAGTGGATAGAGCACCAGCCCTGAAGTCAGGAGGACCTGAGTTCAAATACCACCTCAGACACTTAACACTTCCTGGTCATGTGACCCTGGGCAAGTCACTTAACCCCAAGTGTCTCAAAAAAAAAAAAAAAAAAGGGGACCCTTATGACTTCATTCACAAATGAGCATTAGATTAACTGTCCCAAGCATGGGCAGGAACCATCTTAGGCGGTACATAGGAGAAGGTGGTTGGATGGTATTAATATCAAAAGATTATAAGGAAATCCAAGGCCATTCCTCTTTCTTCCCTTCTCAGGTGAATCAACAAAATCTGGAGACCGAAGCGGCTACAGCAGCCCCGGCTCCCCAGGGACTCCTGGCAGCCGGTCCCGTACACCCTCTCTGCCCACACCCCCAACCAGGGAGCCGAAAAAGGTGGCTGTTGTCCGTACACCACCCAAGTCCCCGTCTTCAGCCAAGAGTCGCCTTCAGACTTCTACAGTTCCCATGCCAGACTTGAAAAATGTCAGGTCCAAGATTGGGTCCACTGAAAACTTAAAACACCAGCCAGGAGGTGGAAAGGTAAGGGATCACAGCGAATCTCTGGTGGGTAGTTGGCCAGGAGGGAGTCTCAGGGTTCCCAGTATCCTCCTCCAGAAGGGAGAAGTGACGGGCCCGGGATGTTCTCAGCCACCCACAAGCTTGGCAACTGCTTTGGCCTACTAGGTACCAGGACTATTCCCAAGACTTTTCTTCTCCAATCATAAGAACTACTGTTATAGCCATTTCTGTGATGGATAGCCAGGAAAGGGGGCTGTGTTAACATGAAATTTCCTGACATCCTCTAGGAAGGGGCTACAGGTAACATTGATAAGCTGAGTGCTGTTCTCCACACAGAGTAGCAACACCACCCTTAAAAGATCTTCTGAGATTTCAGCTGTAGGATTATTGGGTTGATGTTATTATAAGAGAATCCAGCAATTTATCCTTGTGTCCCTTTAAGTCGCATGCAGTGGTCCCCAGGAATTCCTCAGCTTGTCTGGGAGCTGGCCTGTTCATAATGAAATAGTTTAGTTCCTGGTGTGAATTAATAATTGACTTAACAGTAATGTTCAAACCCAGGTATTACCTCATGGTTGTATCATCTAAAATAGGCACTGTTCTGCTGTATTTTGTGAGTTCTGGAGCAGCGAGTTTTTGGTGCAGAGATCAGTAGAATGTTAGTCTGTGAGGAGCTGAACCCCAGCTCTGATTCTTATTGAGCCATATGACCACCATGGTCAAGTATCTATGGCCCTCTGACCCCTGACTCCCTCTTCTGTAAAAGGGGATCACACTGGCCTACCTCATAGGGTTGTTGTCAGGAAAGCTTTTGGGAAAACCTTTAGGGTGCTAGAGTTGTTATTATAATTCCACATGTTGGATTCTAGACCAAAGAGGGAAAAGAGGAGGAAGGTTGGACTCGGATGTGAGTAATAGAAGTGTTTCTATCAGAGGAAAGCTACCTTTCAGACCAGGGAATCGAGGAAACATCTGTCCGAGCCTGGGGCCGACCCCTTGGGCTTGGACTGGACCTGATTACTTCTAGATCAGCACAGTGAGATAAACTGAGACTGCAGTGCTTATGCTCAGGAGGCACTTACTGAATTCTGGGTTTTGTTACCTACACCATACCATCCAGTTTCCCAAAAAGGCTTTTTTCACCTTGTTCAGTTAGATCTGATCAGAGGGAATTCCTGATCAGGTCAGGCAACCCCCAACTTTTATCCCCTGTGTAGTCCCATGGGCCTTTTAATTATTGGTCGAGAAGATCGCCTAACAAGACACGATGACCCAACAGCAGCCAGCCCCTAAGGTGGGCCAGAGGGAGAAGCGGGTTTCTCCATCACCTTCATCTCAGCCTTTGGGGCTCGAGCTGCTCTCCAAAAAGTTGGAGATCCTCACTTTTATTGAAGATCATTCCTGTACTGTTCAGTCCTTGCTTCTCTAGCAACAAGAATCAAGGAGCTCTGGTTTTAATTTTGTTTTTTAATCCAGAGGCCTGTATGGTGAATTCTATGATCTCTCAGAGAAGAAGGGAATTAGTACCTGGACCTAGTTTGGCCTCTGGATGGGAAAGTGACTGAGGGCTGGCCTAGAAGCCAGGAAAATCTGAGTTTGAGTCTCAGACACTTCCTAGCTGTGTGACTTCCAGGTTAAGTCCCTTAACCTCTTTCAGCCTCAGTTTTCCCAGTTGTAAAATGAGGATAATAATAGCACCTACCTCACAGGGTTGTTGTGAGGATCAAATGAGAAAATGTATATCATGTGTACTAATTGGTGCATTTCCTTTGGCCTTTGCTCCTGTCTTACTTCCAAGGTTTTACCACTTTTATTGATATAATTAAGCAGAAACAAAGGCTCTCTTATTACCCCCATACCTTCTGTACAAAAAAAAAAAAAAAGAGAGAGAGAGACCTCTCTATTCCCTTTTTTTCTCCCTCATTAAAATGCTCCTATACTTACTGATGATGATGATAAAGATGAGGAAATGATGGAAGAGGAGAACAAGGAAATGATAGCAACCTGTCAATCACCTGACTCTCAAAGCAGATCTCAATCTCTGGGATTTCTGCATAGGAAGACCTGATATGCACAAATGCATTCTTGCCTAATTTTGGACACATTGCAAAACTATCTCCCCTAAATACCTTTGGAGCACAGGCCTTTTGTCATATCTAGCCAGGCAGGAACCAGAAGACCACATGGAAATAATAATAATAAACACTTTTCTGTTTCCCCTTTTGCCCAAAATTCCCTTCTCTTTAAATGAAAAGGCACTATTTTTAATTGTAGTGCTTTCTTTCCCTCTTTTTTGGCTTTTTTTTAACTGGGCCCCTGCTTTCCTTCTCTGACCATTGTTGCAATATTAGGCAAAAACAAGTGACCCAGTTCATGCTGCAACTCAAGACCAGCTCCAGCCCTGGGAGCTTTAGTGCCAGAAAATCCTCCTGCGGTTCAGTGGAGACTCCTGTGGGATGGAGTGTTTTGGTCCTTATTCCTCTGATGACTGGCTCTTTAAAATTCAAAGCATATGAAAAATCATCTCAGAACTCTTGGGAGTCTTAATTCTTCGAGTATTTTCCAGGTACCCAAAGCTGCATCCACTTCCCTCGAATGTGCACCTGCCTCTCCTTCTGAACAGTCTTGACAAGAGTATTTGTTTCTAGCCAGCCCACAGAATTTTCCCTCACAGACCATGGGTATTTGAGAGGCCCACTTAGAAGATCTGGCCAACTTTACCCTAATTATCTCACCCTCCATCAGTCCAGAGCAGCTGCATGGCCTCTGAAGCCACAAAAGGCCACCCTTGTGGAAGGACTGGGGCCAAGTTCTCCCACTGAGAGCTTCCCTCTGCAGTCCCAGCTGCCAACCTGTGGCTCAGTGCTAGCCGTGTGATAGAAAATTCTGAAATGCAAGTATCTCCAGAGTGAGGAATAATTCTATCACATTATGGCATCTGGATACTCTGGACCCGATTGCAGCCTGGGAGATGGAAATATGTATTGTTACTATCTGAAGTGTTAAAAGAGAAGGACATGGTTTCCAAATTGATGGTTGAAGACTGACTGATAATATTTCTCTTCCATGTTAATCCAAAACCTTCAGATAAGGATAATTTTTAATTATTTCTTAAAGGGGGTGGACAGTTTACTCTACTTTCATAATATGAATATCCTGAAGGCAGAAGTAGGATTCCAACTATTTTCCCCAAAAGGACAAGAAAAACTAGCTATTCCCAAGATTCCTTTAGAAACAGGAGACAGTTCTAAAACAAGATGATGGGGAAAAATGAGATGAGTAACCTGCATGTTCATTCTGCCTCTCCCAGAGTCAGGCAGGCTACCTCCCCCCAAATTCTAGGGAGCATTCTGAAAGGTTAGACTGGTTTCTCTAATTGCCACTGGCTTGAGTCCCCACTGACTACCCAATTGTAGGGTGACAGTAACTAGCAGCCCAGATCCATTTAAACACTTAACTATCTGCTAGCTTTTTCATAGAGCTGCTCACTTCAAAGATACAGCAAGAACATTTCTATAAGCATTTCCCTCAATGCCTCTGGTCATACTCTCCCCTAAGCTACCTTGATCTCCAAAATGGGCTCAAAATTTGACATCATTTCTTATTGGATCGGTCCTAACATCCCTTCCAGATGAGTCAGATTTTCCTAGGATGGGTCTAAAACATTGCTACTTGTTTCTAATGGGAATCAATTCTGCACTGACTGAAAAAAAAAAAACTGACTGGGACATTAACATGCCCTCAAAGTCTCAGTGCCAGGAAGGCTTCTCTGCTTCCGCCTGCAACAGAACAAGACAGATGAAAAAGCAAGGGAGAGGGGCCATGTGGCTTCAGAGAGGAAAAAGTCCTTCTTCCCTTTGGACCATGTTCTCGCTGGATACCACATGTATACTCATTGAGAGGGAGTAGTCAGAAGGGACAGGCCTTTTTGAAAACCTTCTTAGTTTGAGAGACCCCTCTCCACCATGTTGTTAGCTGAATGGAAGCAGTTACAGACTGTCCATATGGGGCTTCAGAGCCCCTCCACTTACCCATCATTATGAATGCACCAGAAGCAAGCTCTGATAGCATTCTCCACGTGGAGAGCTGGTGGAGGCCAGAAAAGCTGATGGGCTCTGCGTGGGGGCCGGACACTCCCCCCTTCAGTTTTCACCAAGACCCGGTCCTTGCCAGATGGATTCTCAGAGACCAAAATGGTTTGGCAGCGTATACAGATGACGGATCTCTAGCTGGTGGTCAGTGAGAAGTCAGGAATGGGGTAATGTCAAAAGAGGGCTGGAATTTAAAGTCAGAAGACCTGGGCCTTTCATTGCCCAAGCCCATTTTGGGAGTCATTTCCTGTTTCTGGGCTTCAGTTTTCTCGACTAGCTTCCATAAGGAGAAATACTGTTGGAGGCAAGTAGAGTGCTGGGGCTGGAATCCCAAAGATCTTATTACAAAAACGGCCTCCGACAGTTCCTATCTATTTGATGCTGGGACAGTCATTTAAGCTCTCTCTGCCTCAGTTTCCTTTGCTGCGAAATGGTGGTAATGGTTGCTGTGAGGATTAAATGAGCTGATATAGATATTTATAAAAGCACTTGGCATCATAGGTGCTTAATGAATGCTTATCGTAGATGCTTAATAAATGCTTATTCCTTCACCCATCCCCAGAAAGGAGGGAAGGAAGATGAAATAGACAAAGCTAAGAGGACGTTGTCACAGGAAGGAGGAAAATAGAAGAAACTCTCCTTGGATGGCTTTGGCCTTCTTCCTAACCTGGGCGCCGAAGCCGCCTGACAAGAGGGAAAAGGAGAGAGTGGCGGAATCTGGAACAGCTGGGAAGGGGAACATGATAGAAGGCACAAGAAAGGCGGAGTAGGATGGACGAGCCAAGAGACTGCTGGCATCAATGAAATTTGAATAAAATTAAATTATTCTATTAATCAAAAGAATTAAACTCATAGTTTTCAGGCTTGCGTAGCATAGATCCATGCTACGGTGCCCTCTTCGAAATGGTTCGGCTAAACTCCAGCCAGGCTCGTCAGCCCGGTGATGGGGGGCGAGAAAGAACCGGACGGGGGAGATCCAAGGTTGGAGTTCGGCAGAGCGAGGGAATGCAGGGCGTTGGCCGGCTGATTGTAAAGGCTGCTCCTAAAGTAAAATGTGGTGAGGAGGCAAGGGGATGCACAAAGGGGCTGAAGGAAGATGCAGACCGGGAGCCTTGCTAGGGAGAAAGGAAAGGCCGGAGGAAGGAAGGAGGGGGAAAGGGCGCGGGGGTGGGCGGTGGGAGTTCCCAACTTGGGAGGAAGAACGGGTGAGTCCCGGGTATGTCTGCGCCCGGGGCTGCCCGCGGCGCGATGAAGACAGCGTTTGAACCGTTTGGGATAGTTTCGAAGCCACAGTTGGCATCAGCTCATTTGGGATTCACCCACGTGGATGCCGGGCGAAGAAAAGGACATGACTCCGCAATGGGATGTCTGGGGAACGAACGGACCCTTAAAGGACTAATGAAAACCGCCGCAGCTTCCGAGGCTGCGAAACATCGCTACCGGTGGACAGACCAGAGAAACGGGCTAGCGTCGCAGAAGAACACATTGCAGAGATGAGTGAGGAAAAAAGCCGCTGGCAGGGATCGGCGCAGAGGAGCCCCGCGCGCTGCCCGGGGGACGGCGGCGCTCCGCCCACCGAGGGAAGGCCCCTCCGCGAGGGGAGATCCAACCCCCCCGCGGGGGGGGGTCCCCCACGGCCACGCCCTGGCGGGCCGCAAGGGGGCGGTGTGACTCCGTGAAAGTTTCTCTCCCTGGGTGTGTCCGCATCTTTGTCCGTTCGTGTCTCTTTGTCTTTCTCTTCCCTGAACTTCCCTCTCTTAATTCCCTGTGATATCAGATTGAGTTATGGCTCCCATGATTGATGAGTTAGTGCTATTGAGAGAGAGAGAGAGAGAGAGAGAGAGAGAGAGAGAGAGAGAGAGAGAGAGAGAGAGAGAGAGAGAGAGAGAGAAACAGGACGTTTTGTGTTTTCTCCAAAAGAAAATTAACTGAAGCTGTTGGGGCATTGGGGGTTTGATTTGGGGGAGAGATTTGGGGGTTTGATTTGGGGGAGAGATTTGGGGGTTTGATTTGGGGGAGAGATTTGGGGGTTTGATTTGGGGGAGAGATTTGGGGGTTTGATTTGGGGAGAGATTTGGGGGAGAGATTTGGGGGAGAGATTTGGGGGTTTGATTTGGGGGAGAGATTTGGGGGTTTGATTTGGGGGAGAGATTTGGGGGTTTGATTTGGGGGAGAGGGGGAAGCCCTCGATGCATTGTTTTTTTTTTTTCATAGATTGCCCAAGTTTAAAAAAAAAAAAAAAGACTTCTAACCAGTGCTTTCATAAAACTCAGTTATATATACCCACTTTTATCCCCTTCTTCTCTCTGCCTCTGCCCCGACCCCCAAGCCCTGGAAGCTGTGAAGAACTCAGTCGGAAATGCAAGAAGACAAAGCAGTCATAAAAATACCAGTTTATAATAGGACGAAGTAGAGAGGACCGGGGTCCTCGCAAGGTTCAGAGCTTTGGTTTTTTTAGACTCCTTTGTTATACTTCACTTTGTATGGGACTTTGAAGTTCTGAAATATATAAATTGGCTTTTCTGTTAACTGGTTTTTAAGGCATTCGGGGAAGCTTCTTTTTAAAGGAACTCTTTTAAAAAGCGAATAATGTTTTGATGAAAGTTAGGAGTTCTTTGCAAATTGGGATTTTGTCTAATGAGTTGGCTTAAATGGAGTGCCCCTTTAATGAGAGAAAGGTGCCTTTTCTCTTCTGACCTTAGTCGTGTGTTGGCCACTTACCTGCTGAGAATGTCTTTGGTTTTGATAGGACATGATTTTGGCAGGTATCGCTGACTGGCTGTGTATTGTTGAGTTGTTTCAGACCCTACTCCCTGTGAGGCCATTTGGGGTTTTCTTGGCAAAGATACTGGAGCGGTTTGCCATTTTCTTCTCCAGCTCATTTTACAGATGAGGAAATTAAGCTAAACAGGGTTATTTATCCACGGTGATTTATCCATGGTCAGACAGCTAATAAGCATCTGAAGCTGGATTTAAAGTCAGGCCCTCCCGATTCCAGACTCAGTGCTCTTCCCACTCAGCCACCTGGCTATAATTTTTATTACTTCCACAGGAGAACATGTGCACAGTTGTCAAAGTTTAACCTACCTTCCCAACCCAAGGTTTGACCTCGCTGCCAAATGATTTTGAAAATCAGTACACAATCAGAGGCAGCACCACATTGTTAACGGGATTATGAAAGATGAACAGATTAAAGAAAAATGGAATAAAAAAAAAAAAAAGATGAGCAGAGAGATAGCCAAGGATTTCTAAGGTATCAACCCTTATGTGAGAAAGTGACATCTTCTGCTATTTGGACTTATGTGGTCAAATGGCGAGACTGGACAAGAACTAGCAAGAAGATCTAATCCAAACTAAAGCAGCCCTGGGAGATCTGGGCTGAGACATGGACCAGAGGAAGCAAAATCCAGGCGGGGCTGGAAGCAAGGCTTTATCAGTGAGGGCCTAGGCTGGCCTTGAAATGGCTGGAATTCCAAGCCTAGACAGACTTACTGGCTAAAGAGAAGACATTTCAGCAGTAAATGTTATCACAAAAACTAAGCAAGCAGGCTTAGATGGATATCTTGACAGGTGTAGTTCAGTTAGACTAGCCAGCAATAAGCAGAAGCCCAAACAGCCATGAAACCATGGAATTTAAAGTTGGAAAGGACCTCAGAAGTAATCCAATTCAGCCCACACATCTGAGCAGGAATCCCCTTCATAATATCCCTGATAAATTAGTCATGGAACTTCCCCTGGAAGATTTCCAGTGATAAGGAAATTCACTTCCTCCCAAGGTAAGACCATTCCACATTTGGATGGCTTAGCTAGTATGAAAATTCCTTAAGCTCAAGACTTCATCTCTTTCTGATTCATTTGTTGCCCTACTTTATTCTTTCTGTAAATTCAGAAGTATTTTTAAAACTGACATACCTGTCACTTAAAAATAAAAAAATCAATCCCACGTTAAAAGATTTTTTTTCATCTAGAATACCTTAAAGTATGAGGGTGGTATAAATAGGAAGATCTAGTAGGAAGATAATAAGCACTGAAATAGGAGCCAGGAGCCAGTTCAAATCCTTGCTCTGTTAACTGTTATCTATGACCTTGTACTTAAAATGAGGTGGTTGGATTAAATGGTTTCTAAGAGCACTTCTAACAATCTGTGAATCTAGAACCAGCTATTCGACTAACTTCAAAAGTGAGTATCTAAACATTTGTTCTTGAAAATTCTTACTGCAAGGCTGTGTGGATGTTAAAATAAACCTCCTAATGGTTAAAGTTATCCAAAAACTTAAAAAAAGGCTACTTTGGAATGTAGTGGTTCCCACACTTCCCCCCTCCCCCAGGAGAAGTCTTTAAGCAAAGATTGCATGGGAAAATGTCAGGTATGTTGTTGTTGCTGTTGCTCTGTTGTAATTGTTGTATGGGTGGAGGAAGAGGGTCTTGTTTCAGCCTGGGTTGGATGAGACTGCCACTGTGGATCCCTCCAGCTCTGTGATTCTGTAATTTGACACTGGCCAAGAGTAAGAAGCTGGGTTTTAATTTGGATGTGTTAAGGAATACTATTTTTGTAGCAAAAGTATGTCTGCTCAGTTTGGTTAAGTAGAGAGAGATAGAAGTACAGAGAATAGGTCCAGAAACGATGTGTTGTTATAGTGAGAAATACAAATTCTAGGTGGAAAGCCAGGGAAATTTGAGTTCTAGTAACTTCTCTCCAGTGGCCTTGGGCAAGCCATATATTCTCTCTTATTCTTTCAAGTGAAGGGCATAGACATAATTTCCCAAGAGAGTTCTGACATTCTATGATTCCATGATAAGAATTACTTCGATAAGAATTCATGGTTGCTGTTGTTCAGACAGTCATTCACTCCTGTCTGTCTCTTTGTGACCCCATGGACCATATTACAGCCATTGGTATCCGTAGGGTTTTCTTGGCAAAGATACTGGAGTGGCTTGCCATTTCCTTCTCTAAAACACATGATTAGTCTTCCCCAACAATCAGTCCAATTTAAGATTTTAGTAAAAGCTCCATTATGCCTCCTTATGTTACAAACTGGTTTCTGTTTAGCTTTAAACCAGATTGTGATGAGTTCAGGGTGCAAATTGAGACATAGTTTTCAGGCATGGTCAGTACAATAATTTGTTCTCCTTGGCCATGTATATTTGTTACAAGAGTTTCCTCCTTTTTTTTTTTTTTTTTCTTTTCTAATAGGAGAGAAAAAATAAATCTGTGTTAATTTTTTTAATTAACAAAAAAATGAATATCCCAAAGATGACAATGGGACAAAGCTTATCTCCAAAGAAAAAAATATGAGAATGTACCTCCCTCTCTCAATCCCTCCCTCCCAAATGTGTTTTTGAATATACAACACTGTATAAAATGTCAGTCTTAGTTGATATGTCAGTTTTACTGAATTTTTTAAAAAGTCTTTTAAATTCTTATAAGAGATCGATCTCAGGATGTGATATGGAAAAGCAATAGAACAGACAACATAGGCAATGTAAAAACAATTTTATGTCAATAATTTTAAGGGCAGTGGAGAAATAGCAGGCATAACTCTTGACTAATAAAAGGTTACTAAAAAAAATTATATTTGATGTCAAACTATGCTCATCCCCAACCTTCTTCCCCCATCCCACCTTCATCTAGGCAGTATAATACAGTTGTTGGTGTGTGCCTCCCAACAACAGAATCACAACAGATTTTACGAGATTTTGTGGGTTTAAAACTCATCTGGATTTTCCATGACCCTGTTATTTCCATATCCAGTATCAGAGACACCACACAAATAGTGTGGTGGGAAGAGCACAGGATTTGGAGTCAGAAAAATTCTGCTCTTATGGATGATTTGGATAAAGGCAAGAAGGATGCCTCTCCGGTGTGTAAATAACAAAAATCTTAGTGGGACAACTAAAGCATTTGATGATAGATTCAGGATCCAAAAAAAAAAGATGAATGGGCTGAATTCAGTAAAGTAAATTCCATTTAATAAGTAAATTAAGTAATTAAGTAGAAAGCAAGTCCCTTGGATTCACAACTGAAAAGGACTGGGAGTGGAAATCAGGAAATCTGAATTCCTATCCCAGTCAGTAGGAAGATGTGAGTCAGCAGAAAGACCATTGATTAGAACCAGAGACTTGCCTTCAAATTCTGGTCTTCTCCAGGACTCAGTTTCCTTATTTGTAAAAAAAAAAAAAAAAAAAAAGAGGAAGCTGGATTAGTAGGGCTTAAAGGTCCCTTCTAATTTTCAACAAGGGACTTTATAAGTTACAAAGAGGCAGAGTGCAGAGTTAGGCTCTGAAATTTTCTATTAGGAAACAATTAGAACTGTCCCAAAAAGTGATTACGCTTCCTCAGAAGACAAGGAGTTCCTTTCATCAGTGTGCTAGTGAACATTTAACAGCTAGTTCTCTAGTGGGGGGGGGGGGGGGGGAGGGGAAGTATGTAGAACACACTTAAAAGGTTAATCTTCATTTGTTAACATTTTCTCCATCTCTTTCTTGAGTCTCAACAGTCAACAGATACAATAAACCAAGCTCTTTGTAGCATTTGCAGATTTCCAAGGTGTGAATGCTCACCCTGAAAATTTAACTGCCAGCTCTGTGGGGTCTTTCTGGTTCCCCTCCACTAATGATCATGTAGATATTGTAGAGGAGCTTTCTCTTAAGTTACAGATTTGCTTGGGCACCTTCTAATGTTGTCTTGGTCACAAGCTGGTGAGTTCAAAGAATTCTTGAAGCCTGACAAATGGAATGTGCCCTGCTCGGTCTACTTGCTTAGAATTTATTTAAGGATACATAAATGTAGAAACCAGCAGTCTCCAGAGGCTCTAAATAGTAGCAGAGGCTCTTTTGGCTTGCTTTACCTCCAGAACCCTCTCAGACTCCCATCCAGAGTTTGTTCTACACATTTGAGAAGTCTTCCCTGTGGGGTAAGGGGTGTGTGTGGCTAAATAGGGATGCAGGACCAACAATCACATGGCAAAGTGGACTTGGGCCCGAGTTCAATCCCGTACCAGAGGGTATTTGTCCTCCAGATTGTCTTCTCCACCCTAGAGTCAAGTACTAGGCATATTCCCAGGTCCAGGTGATTGTGAGCCTCTACCTACATCCATGACAGATGTTCCTTCCAAGTTGGAGGAACTATGATTCTATCTAAGTCCTAATTCTTCTGCTTATTAATCAAGGGAACAGGTTGTGGGGAGACATTACTCGTTGAAAAAGAAAGGAAAGGAAGGATAGGGGAAATAACTTCATTTCTTTAAAAATACTCAAGAGAGAGAATACAGGAAAAAAGAGTTCACTATTAATACTATAGAGGGAAGGAAACCTTTCTTTTTTTTTCCTAAGGTCCCTGACAAAGTTTCACATCTCCATTTGTCTTCTCAAAAGGATACCCTTTTCATTCTGCCCATCCCGTCCTTGCCATTTAAATGTCATCCTGTTTGTTTTACCTTAAGCAAAGATGACACTATAGGTAGGTTTCTCTGTAGGGGATGGGATTTTGGACAGGTTTGGTGTGGAAGTGAGAGGGTCCTAGCTATACCACTATCTGGGTAACCTTAGGGAAATCCCTTTGTATCACCAGGCCTCAGGGTCTGAAGAGTGAAGCTGCTGGGCCAAAATAACCTCTAGGGTCTCCTCTAGCTCTAAATCTATGTAGTTTCTCTTTATACACAACTTTTTGGAAAGTTGAATATAAAATCAATCCCAGTTTCAAATATAGAAGAGCTTGCCTTTTCACAGAACCCTCTTTCACAGTGTTTATGATTGCTCACCCCGCAAAATATATTTAATTTTGTAAATCCAGATTTTTCACCTATTCTTTTTTTTTTTTTCCTTAAAGTGAAATCCCCCTTCCTTGAAGTCCTCGGCAATGAAAGTTTTCACAGGACAGCTCCTCCATGCTGAGGATGAGGACCTGGCACCTTTAACCACTTACTTGCTGTGTATGCTTTTCCAGGTTGTCATTAGATGCATGGGAGGGCACCACTTTTCAAAGATCACCCCCTTCCCCTCCAGACAGCTCTTGTGGGATCTGACCAAGGTCTCTTCGGTGCATCCAGAAGCAGCACGCTGAGCCAGAGGACTAGTGGCCTCCGGCCTAGGGGGCCCCCTCCGGCCTGGTGCCGCCTTTCCTTGGTCCCACCTTGGGAGCGCTGAGTACTGTAGGGCAGAGGGGCTCCATGCTTGTGTGCTGAGTGACTCATCTTCTTTTCTGGCTATCAAAGGTGCAGATATTTAATAAGAAGCTGGATCTTAGCAACGTCCAGTCCAAGTGTGGCTCAAAGGATAATATCAAACACGTCCCAGGAGGAGGCAGTGTGAGTACCTGCACCCCTTCAATGCACCCTACTATGATTTATTAGAAGTAGCATGAATCTCTGAATCCCTGTGTCTGTGAGGCTTAAATAAAGAAGAGAAAGTTTTCTCGATATCCAAATTCCTGGCTCCTCAGCCATTTCTGACAAAGGGATTTCCAGGGTATTACAAGCACTGGGTTTGGAGTCAAAAGAACCCAAATTTGAATCCTGGATTTGCCCCATCCTGGCAAGTTACCCGATTGCTCAGGGCCTCAGTTTAAAATAAGGGGGTTGGGACCAGTCCCTTCCAGCTCCAGTTCTATGACCCTGTGATTCCTTGGCCCATGTCTTCATGAATGCTGCCCCTAGAAGTGCGGATTTACCCTCGTTTGGGTGGTAGATGAGGCAAAGAGATGCAACTTTCAAAGCATAATTAAGAAACTCTCAGCAGACCTTGCAGCAGACCCTTGGAAAGACAGTCATTGTTGCAAATTGTGACACCACTGACCAAGAACGTTGGGATAGGAGGGTTGGGAATAATAGTGGGGGCTCATCTGGCCCATGAACTGCATTAGTCAACCAGCGGAATGTAAGGTCCTCAGGTCTTTCAGCAGCCCAGGGCATCTGGCAAGTATTTGCTGATGATGTTAAGAACTATTTAATTTCTCACCTGTGAAAGGCCTCTAGAAGGCTCTCATCATAGAGCAAATTCCAAGGAACCAGCTTAGGCAGAGGCCCCCAGGGGCCTTCTTGAGCCTGGGCCCCCAGTCAGACCTAAGGAGGAAGGATTTCCCCCTTACCTTCTTCCTGAGGAGTAACTATAATGAGGGAAGGGTGGGGGGTGGATCCCTTTGTCAAATGTAGCATGTGGATGAGGAGCCAGTGGAATTTCAGCTTGCCCCCCCACCCCTTGTCAGCCTGTCTCACGCTTTGGCAGGGGCAGCCATGAATCGCTTGTTCCCTTGGCATAAGCACAGACCAGCTGTTGGCCAGCTTTGCCTCCTCCTGCTTTTGCAAGGAGAGAAGGGGCATCCGGGGCTTGCCAGTTCTTCCCCTTCGCTGGTGGACAGAACTGCCCTAATGGGAATCCAAGAAAAGTGACCCCTGCAGACATAGCTTTTGAGATTTGAATGTAGGAGCACTGTTGGGGGGCCCTGTCCAGCTTCCCAAAAGGAGTGCCCTGCGGTTGGCATCCTGATGCTCTTTGGGTGTTCCTGCTCTGCTTAAGGTCCTGGTTAAGGATCTATCCCCTGACATCTCCGGGCAGCACAGCAGTCTTGCTCCTTTAAAGACCCGTTTTGGACAAGAGCGGGAGCCACTCCTTCCTCATTTTTCTGGTTTGTGAATGTTCATGTGTTCTGCAAGCTCCCTGCCCATGCAGCACTGGGGGCTCGGGTCTCTTCTGTGGAGACTGAGCGGGTTAGACTCAGGATCTCTGGACTGCTTCGGCCGGTGGGAAGGTCAGCTGTCTCATCCCTGGGAGCCTGCATGCCAGGCTTTCCCTAAGGAGGGCCTGCCTGCTGTGGCCCCCACGAATCCCCCAGCCCCCAAGCCTGTTTTCTCTCCTAAGAACTCTCCTCTGTTCTGTAGGGCAGCCTAGAGTACTGATTCTTGCCACTGCTCTCCTACCCAACAGCCTCCTGCCGACTTCCCGCGGTGAAACCTCCTTGTGGCCAAACGCTCCCCCTGGCACCTAGCAGCTGTTGCATGGCATTGTTGCTAACCCTGCTCCCCAGTATCTGTTCTCACCTCCCAACTACCCCTCCATCCCCCTCCACCTCTGATGCTTGATGAAAAGAGTGTGTAAAAAACAAAAATCCATCGCCCATCCCTGATGGACTCCAGTGTGTACGCTCGGGGCTCTTAGTTTAGGTGTTGGATGAACATGGAAGGAGTTCCCTTCTCTCCGAATCCACCCCAGACTGCAGATCCAAGAAAAGACTGCTCTTGTCATCTTGAGTTGGGCTAGCAAAGAGGGTCAGGCCACAGGCAAGGCCTCCATTCCCGTGTGGTCCGAGGAGTTTTGCTCGGTGCCAGAGCTTAGGGTTGAATGATTTGGAAGTCTGTCTTGCAGCCACGACCAGTCACCAGGGGGAACCAGTTGAAAGAATATGGATGGCTCCGTTCATCCTATCCCTACTTCTAGGGAAAATAAGTAATGCCCTAAATATGGTTGTGGGTTAGGAATGTATTTTTTTTTTTAATTAGAAGCTTCAGTTCCCAAAACATCTGGGAATATCACCGAAGATCCTTGGGCTCCCAGTCTTCTTACCAAGGTTGACTGGTGACCACTGCTCCTCATAATTGTGGGTTGACCCTTATAAGGGACTGTTCGCCTGACAAACCCCCTTCTTGGTTTTATATTCTGTCCCTTGGCAGGTAACCACTGTTTCTTCCCATGACTATCAAGCAGAAAACACTTTTCCTGATGGAAGGACTACAGGCTGGGGAAATTCTGACCTCCTATAAATTGTGAGCCTCAATTGGAATTATTTTGTCTGCAGAGTTGGGCAATCTTCTGGGTGGCCCACAGCAGTTGTCCCCATGGGTGGTCCAGAGGGTGGTCTGAGGAGCAGCAACAGAAGTGGTTTCTGGCACCAGGCTACCTACCCTCTGACTCCAGCTGCTGACAAGTTCATGTTCATTCTCATTCTCTGTCTCTGCTTAATGTCTCTCCTTTCTTCTCTTTGTCTTTCTCTCTTTCTCTGTCTCTCATTTTCTGTCTTTCTCTCTCATTTTCTGTCTTTCTCTCTGTCTCTCTCATTTCCTCTCTTTTTCTCGCTCTCATTTTCTCTCTTTGTCTCTCCCTTTCTCCCTCCCTACCTCTCTCTCTTTCTCCCTTTCTCCATTTCTCCCTCGCTTTCTTCCTTTCTTTCATTCTGTCTCTCTTCCTCTCTCTGTCTCTTTATCTTTTTCTTTCTGTTTCTCTCATTTTCTGTCTCTCTGTGTGTGTCTCTCTCTCTGTGTCTCTCTCTCTCTTTCTCCCTCCCTCCCTCTCTGTCTCTCTCTGTCTCTGTCTCTCCCTTTCTCCATTTCTCTCACTTTATTCTTTTCTCTCATTCTCTCTCTTCCTCTCTCTGTCTCTCCCTCTCCTTTTCTCTTTCTCCTTCACTCTCTCTCTTTCTCTCTCTCCCTCTCTGTTGCTCTTCCTGTCTCTCTCTCCCTCTGTCTCTCTTCCTATCTCTCTCTGTGTCTCTGTTTTTCTCTCTGTTTCTGACTCTCTCTTCCTTTCTTCCTCCCTCCTTCTGACCTAGACTTTCCCATCACAGTTTCAGGGAAAGAGCAAGCAGGAAATCAAGCCAACTACCCAGGGTTGGGAAGAAAAAGTCCCCTCCACAGAGCTTTAGTGCCAGGAGCCTGTGGGTGTGGGCCAGCTGGAGCATGGAGAGCCAGGGCTGTTGTGACACCCCCAATTTTGTCTCTTTGGTCCTCCCCTGATTCCCACCCCCAGGAACAAGAGCTGTTTGTTCCTGCCTTTCCACTGTTTTCTTCTCAACCTTAAAACCTGGACCAGGCCTCATCTCCAAATATTTCAAGTTATGTATTACCTAAGCCAGACTTCTCACCCGGACTCCAAGTTACTTGCCGCCCTTCCACTCTCCCCATTCCCATTCTCCCAATCAGCCTCCACCACCCCCTGCTTTTTCTTGCTCAGGCTGAAAGAAAAATGAGCCTTGTTCACTCTACTACCCCTGTGCCCTTCCACATGCACATACATGTTGTGGTACATGGCTAATAGCTTTCAGGAAGAAGCCTGTCATTGTGGGTAGAGGGTGGGCCTTGGAGGCTATACAATATGAGTTCAAGAACTGACTCTGATTCATACCACTTGGGTAACCTCTCAGTGTCCCAGGCAATTCACTAAAACTCCAAGCTACAGATGAACTGCTAGTCTACATTGGCAGACAATGTCAATAAACAGAGTTTCTCATGCTTATGAAATCATGAGTCTGGACCCAAAAAAAACTACCACCAGGCCAAGCACCAGGGATGGAAGGTGGAATGATTGAATTTTCTAGTTAATCAAGAAGAGCCCTTTTTTCATTCAGATTTCATTTCTTAAAAATCTACCCTGTTAGGACATGGTCTTGCCTTAGTGATTCATAAGTAAAAAAGATTGCCTTTTTTCTTGGTGACTAGAGCTCTTGCAGGGATGTTACCTTTGGGAATGAGAGAGATGCCCTGGTAGGGTCTACGAGATTCCTTTCATTTCTAGAGCTATAGCATTCAGAAGGCACAGTGGATAGGGTGCAGACCTAGTGTCAAGAAGATCCAAGCTCAAATGTGACTTCAAACACTTGCTTGTAACTGTGTGACATTAGACAAGTCACTTCACTGGTGTCTTCCCCAGTTTCATCTCTAACATGGGGAAGAAGATAAAAGAGCAACAACCTTCTATGGTTGTCATGAGTATAAAAATGAGATCATATTTGTAAAGTATCTTACAAACTTAAAGTGATGTATAAGTTCTATTATTATTATTATTATTATTATTATTATTGTTCTAATATTTGATCAGTTCTCTATTTACAAGATGGTAGAGGTAGACTGAGAACATCTGAGGGATTGGATTGAATCTTTAGCAGTTTCTCCAGTCATATATTGGAAGCTCCTTTTTGAATAGATGAACTCTTGATACCCTGGATTCTTTTCCTTTAATATGTCCTTTTTTGTGAAAGGTAAAGATTTGGGTGGGGAAGACTTTGAGTTATTGAGCTTGTCAGAAGTTATTTCTATTAACACAAATCTCCATTCCAAAGTACTGGTTTGTTTTGTTGTTCTTACTGGATACCATTAGCCCATGAAAGGATTTGGGGTTTTTTTAAGGGGGAGCAGGGCACTCTGAAGCAATGTGCCTGAGGAGAACCCCAAAGTGAAATTAGGGCAAACTGAATTCACCTCATAGGTTCATGTGTGAAAATGTTTTGCAAACTAAAGTTGACAAGCCTTTTTCAACTGCAACTGCTATTATCCTGGTGACACTCTAGTTATTACAGTGGTCTAATAGCCACTTATGCTGATAGGAACAATCAGTTAAATAAACCATTAAGTAGAGAATAGAGGTGTCAAACTGAATATAAATTACTGGTGTGTGTGTGTGTGTGTGTGTGTGTGTGTGTGTGCACAGAGACTCATGTCTCTGCTTTTAACATGCACACACACAAGAACCAGGAAGGGCAAAAAGGATAATAGGAGAGAAAAAGTTCAGACAGGGCAAAGTATGGGATCTCCATCACAACCTGTGTGAACTCTGCTTCAGCATCAAGAAACGGTCCCCAAGAGAAGCAGCCATGATTCCTCACCTGCCAATCCCAGGGCCGCACCCCACACACAGTCCCCCAAGGCTGAGCGGACCCCTTTCAGGGAACTTTGAGAAAGTCCCTTCTGGTCCCCATGCCCCCGAGATCACAGCCAGCCCTCCCGTGAGGGGCCTCAGGAGCCAAACAGTGCCCTCAAGCATGGCACGTCATGATGGAGAGGCTCTCCACCCCTGCAGGCCCCAGAAGGACCTAACCCTAACCCTAAATGCACCTTTTTGGGGGGTGGGAGTCTTTTATTGTTGTTCTCCCTGCTTCCTGACTATTTTACTACTCTCTGCTCTCAAATGGTGTTTTCACCCACTCGGAATCGCCCCAGCCCTTCCTGCCACATTGCCGAGTGGTGCTAGAGGAAATTCACTAACTCGGCTTGGGCCGGCCTCTGGTACTCCCAGAGCCCTCCCTGCCACCGGGCAAGGCGTGGACTCTTCCCCCTCTCGATTCACTCTCAGATTCTCCCATCCCCTGCCCCAGACCTCTTCCTCCAGCTCTTACAGCGCATCCTTCTCAGGTGCTCCCCTTATTCTTTATTTATTGTCCTCCGCCAGGAGGTCCTCATCTTCTCTCTCCTTGATGCCGTTCTGCAGCGGAGACCGCCCTTCTCTATTCCAAGATGTATCTTTGATCCCCAACTGCCCTCTTTTCTCTGCCAGCTTGCCCCTCCATTGTCCCTTTCCCCCTCTAATCGTCAATTTGTCTTTCTCTGTTGGCTCCTTCCTGGGCCTACGTGTGTCCAGAGAGGACTCATCTCTTAGAAAAGCTTTGTTGTCCCCAGAAACCAGTTCTTAACCCAGTTTATAAACCTTTTGATATATATATATGATTTAATTAAAAACTAATTCGTTTCCTTTGTAATCTTATGGATTTTATTTTATTCATTTAAAAACTTCATGATAAGAGGCTCATAGGTTTCACCAGACTGACACAGGGGTCCGTGCCACACAGAAAAAGGTAAGAACTCTTTCCTTAAGCCATTGAACGCCTAGAGAAAGGCCTGTGTGCCTCCTTGTCTATAGCCCCTCTTCTCTCATTTGCTTCTCCATCTGTAGTGAGTGATCTGACCTCTGCCCTTGTCACTTATCCCAAACTCCCATCTCTGAAGTTATCGGTGACCTTTTAAATTGACAGGCACAGGGTCTGCTAAAAAGTCCTCATCCTTCTGGACCTCTCTGCCTTTGACATTTGACACTTGACCATCTGTTCCTGTTCCAGAATTTCTCCTCTCTGGGTTTTTGTAACACTGCTCTTCTTCTCGATTTCCTTTATTTGGTCATCATCCTCAATGTTTTAGCCCCCAAGGTGGGTGTACCCAAAAGCTCTGACCTATTCTTTCCTCCTCTTTCTCTAAACCCTCTCAGTGAAGCGCATCAGTCCTCATGGACTCAGTTATCTCAGTCATCAGTGACCCAGAAGCAGATGGCTCCCAGATCTGTAAGGTTCATGTAAGCCTCAGATACTAGCTCTGCAGCCTTGGGCCAGAGTCACTTTGGTCGGGTTCAAGTTCTTTGGCCATTAAAATGGAGATGATAATAGAAAGCTTCTCTCTCCCAGGGCTGTTGCAAACAACAAATGTGCTTTGTCCGCACAGAGTAGGCACTATGGAAACGCCGGCTGCTGCTGATCTCTCTGCTGTGTTCTGGCCCCACTGTTTCCCGGGGATGTTCCAAGACACTTCAGACCCAAGCCATCCAAAACAAGAGCTCACTGCTCTTCTTCCTTGCTCCCCTGTTTCTGTTAAGGACGCCACTGTCGTCCTAGCTCCCTGGGGCCTGAGAATCCTCCTCGACTCCTCAGATATCCAGCCCATTCCCAGGCCCTGCCAGTTCTCCCCTCACATCGTCTCTCCTATCTGGCCCTCCTTCCCTCACCACACCCCCCTCCCTGCAATCCCAGTACAGACTCTCATCATTTCTCATGTGGACTGTCACAATTGCCCTGTAATTGTTCTTCCTGCCTCCACACTTTCCCCACCACCTCCACTTCCTTCCTTCCCACCACTCTGAAGCTATATTCTGAAAAGCACAGACCCAATCTCATGAACACCGGCTCCCCCAGTCAATAAACTCTAAGGGACCCTTCTTGCCTCCTGAATAAAACATAAACTCTCTCTCTGGCCCTGAAAGCCCTTCGCACTCTCGCTCCGCCCTCCCTTTCCAGGCTCACTACATACTATTTCAGCCCCTTCACACAAACTCCAGTTGCAGCCAGGCTGACCGACTTACCATTCCCTGTCCGGACTCAGTGCCTTTGCAGAGTCTGGAACTCCGTGCCTGGGAAGCCCTCCCTGTGTCACCTCCACCTCTCAGGATGCCCCGCTCTGTCTCGCTCTTCCCACGGGAGGTGTTTCTTGATCCCAGCCTCCAGTTTCTAGTGCCCCCCGTGTCTTTTTATTCTTGCATATACTTTATGGAAGAAATGGGGAAAGGCAGGTGCCTCAATGATCAGCGTTTCCCCTTTTATCTTTGTATTTGTTTACTTGCGTATGTCATTTCCTCTGATATAACATTGCGCGCACACACGCACACACACACACACACAGAAGTAGATAACTAAGCTCCCTCGGAGGCAGTTTCGGAGTTTGGGGTTTGGTTTTTGCATTTGTAGATCTCCTTTCAGAATGAGGCAGAGTCTAAGCATTTGCTGCGCTCATCCATTGGGAATTTATTTCTGATTTGTAGATGAAACCACAAGAAGGAAGAGTAATAAGCTGGGAAGCGGCCCTCGCCAAAGGGCTTTCGCACGGAACCTCCCCCGCCCCCCTCTGCCCCCCCCCCCCAGGTTTGTTGTAAATAACTAGTGCTGCTAGGGAAGGGCTGGTCACCGCTAAGCAGGAACAATCATTAAAAGCGAGGCCAGCTTAACCAATCTCCGGCAAAGATGCTCAGACCCAGGGTAGTCCGTGCTATTGAAAATAACGAAACGCGTTTCTGCCAGATGCGGCCCGCGCGCGGCGGGGGTTCCCGCGGCCCCCCCCCCCCCCCCCCCCCGCAGCTGCCAGGCCTCCGTGGGAACCTCTGGCACCCCCGAGGGTGTTTGAAGGTGCCCCCATTCCTTTAGGTTCAGCAGGTCCCGGTGCGTGTGTTCCGGGATGCCGTCGCACGCCGCCGCCGTGACTCCGCGTGTCCCCAGCCCCAGTCCGGCACCGGCTCCGGGCGGGCGCTCCAAGCGTGTCCCACCCACCGCGGCTCGCCGCCCTGGGGCTCGTGCTCCATACCGGGCTCACAGTGCTGGTTCGCCAGCCCCCCAGGGGGCGCTCCTGGCTCCGGCGGGCCCCCCGCTGGGGGTCAGCCGGGGTCACTAGCGGGCCGCCGCGGGCCTGTTTCCGCAGGGCAGGAGTTACTGCCCGCCAGGGAGCGCCCTTCTCTGGGGGGGCGGGGGGTAATTGCTCCCGTCGGGCGACGAGACTCAGTGAGAAGTTTGCCTCGGTTGGGAGAGGTCACCGCCGGGCTTCGGGCCTCCGGAGCAGGGGGGGCGCCCCCTGACGATGCTGTCCGTGCTGCGGGGAGCGCGGAGGAGCACTGGAGTCCCCCAGCCCTGCCCCGTGTCTGTCTCAGTGCCTTGGAGCTTGCATCGTTTCCCCCGCGGCTGGGCTTCTGCTGTCTGTGTCCCCTCCCCACCGCGCTCTCCCCGCGTCCCGGGGGCCCCCGAGGCTCTCAGGAACCCGAGCTTCGGGAGCTTCCGAACGCAGCTGGTCCTGCCCGCTCCCGCCTCAGAGCGCTGGGGGGGGGGCGGGAAAGGAAACGCAACCTTAGCGGCGGCCAGGAGTAGGCTGCCCTGTGACCTTTCACCTTTCTGAAACCGGGGTCCCGTGTAACTGACTGACGACTTCGCTTGTTCCAGCTATTGGGGACAAAACCTAGCGGCAGAGAAAGGCGTTTTCTTCGTGTGTGTGTGTGTGTGGGGGGGGGGGGGGGGGGGGTGACTCTCGCCCAGGCGAAGCAGAAGCGGGTTGCGGCCTTCCAGGGCCTCACCCCCTCCCGGCTCGCGGGCCTCCCTGGAAAGCGGCGGGCCGGCGTGTGCTCTCGCGCGCCCCTTGCGGAGGAAGCGAGTATTCTCAGGGACTTCTCCTGCCCCAGTCCGTTTCCTCCCGGGGCTTGGATTCAAACAGGGGTCTGAGTTTATACAGCCGTGTTTTATTGTTACAGCCAAATTTAAAATCCTGTGTTTCTGTTTTTGTTTTTATTTTGTTTTGTTTTCTATCTACTTTCCTTACCCTTAATCTTCTCCCTTCTATTCCCTTTTTCTAACCTTCCCCTTCCCTTCATCTTGATTTTTCCTCTTTCTTCCTGTCCTCCTCTTCTCTTCCTAATTCTCCTTTTTCTTCCCCTCGCCTCCTGCCCTCCCTTTCCTTCCCTTCACTCCCTGCCCCCTTTTCCCTCTCTCCATGCTCCCAGGTGCAAATAGTATACAAGCCAGTGGATCTGAGCAAGGTGACTTCCAAGTGTGGCTCATTGGGCAACATCCATCACAAACCAGGTAGTCCCCTGAAGAGTATTGAGGGTGCTTGGGTACAGTCTCTTTTCTAGGTAATCAAATATTCTCTGTAGCCGTCACTTACCAATTTGTCCTATTTCCAACAAGGAATCGTCAAAGGTGAAATATATTTTGTCTGCCTGTGTGCTTCCTTAACTTTCTTTCCTTGAAAGAATATGAAGGGGATATATTCAGAAATGAAGGTGATCTATAAACCAAATAAATTGATAATAAAAAAAGACAATAAAGTATAAGAGCAAATCTTTTTTGGGGGGGAGGTCTTAAACTCTCTGATTCTCAAAGCAAGATCCATGGAGTGCTGTTTTTTGTGCCCTCCCACAGTGCCAGGCCAGGGAGAGGCTCCTGGGGGGCCCAAGGTCCAATAGGGGGATGATGTGACTTTGCATGATGCTGGAAAGCGCCTGCCCTGATATCACCATTGTCCCCACTGATCTTGGATGAGAAATGATCTACCACACTCCCCCGATCTCAGAGGTCTCCTTATAGTTCTCATTCCAAATACTTTTTGTCTTGGTTTGAGTCCTTAGCACATTCAGCAAGTGCTCACTGAGTGCTTACTGTGTCAACATATTGCAATATATTGGCATTTAATACCAAGAAACCAAGTAACCAAAATGACCCATGTAGCCCAAAGAGTCTAACAAGGCAAGGAGACCTTGGGAACGGAAGGACCACACAGCACAGGCAACCTGTCCATTGTTTCTGCCCGTTCTTGGATGTTTGCCAGAATTGAGTGCCTATCATGACAACTACTCCACAAATGGCATTCTCCTTGAATTCTTAATATTCCTGCTTTACAAATGATAATGGTGCAGATTCCCATGACCAAGCTCCCACAACTGCTGCTTTTCTGTTTTAATTGAATAATTTTTTTTCCACAGGGTATGGAGATTGGGAACCATAGTCTTATGAGAATGTCAGATCTGGAAGACTATAGACAGGAATTTGACATGGCCCTCTTAGAATGTCTCATGATTTGACTTGAGTGGGGTTAAAATTTATCTTGAGATACTTAATTTGCTATGACAGTCCCATTTTAAAAAAAAATTGAGAACTGGATCTCTCACTCAGCCTGGAAGTACAGTGACCACTCTCAGGTGCTACCCACTGCTAATGGACATGAAGCTTTGACCTGCCCTGTTTCTGAGCTGAGCCAGTTAGACAGCCAAGCCCCCCCTCCCAGGGGCTCCCCATATTAGTGCCAGCTTGAGTTCATCAGAGTTAGTTCCCCTGAAACTCAAAACTCACAAGTTAAAACAAGCCAGTAGCCTCTCCCTCCCCCAGGAACAAGGGACTCCAGGCATTTGCCACAAGGCTGAGCAATTCCATTCTTTGTGGATAATGTCAACAGGGCTGAGCTGTTGGGAATATAGATCTCTTCTTCCTAAGAACAAGAAGCTGTCCTGAAATTACACATTGGCAGATGTTTGAACCATTAATGATGAGCCTTAACTGTATATAAAAGTGGGTCTACTAGTAAGTCCCCTTTGTCAGAGACAGTTTGTAAACTGCTCCTTCAAGTTAATAGGCAATAGTTTAAATGTTACTTCATTATATAAAATCTGTGGTTATAATGGGACTTTACCTGTGAGTCTTCCCTATCTCCCTGCAGTGTCTACTGTAAAGCACAATTAACAGCCTGAAAAAGATGCCTAGGTGATACTGTCTGTGTATATTGTCACAGGTGGTGGCCAAGTGGAAGTTAAATCTGAGAAACTGGACTTCAAGGAGAAAGTTCAATCAAAGATTGGTTCCCTGGATAACATTACCCACGTTCCTGGTGGAGGAAACAAGAAGGTAAGGGGGCAGCCGGGGAGCCTGTGAACTAGATATTAATACATAGCCCTAAGTCCGGGTAGGTGATGGCCATCCAAGCAAACCACCATTATCCTCTGCATTCAAAGCTGTGTTGGTGGTCCAGACACACAGGGACAGGGGATGGGGAGGTGACATCACACTAGACAGCAACCAAGGGGGAATGAGTGTTCTTTGGTAGGTAGGTAGTGCTCAGGTTAATCAACCCAATGTGTGCTAATCAGAACTTACCCAACAGGTCAATTAGGGGAGGGTTCTTTGCTTTTCCAAAGGATCCCCCCCCCCCAACCCGGTTCCTTACTCAGCACATTTAAGAGTTTGTTTACATAGCACATTAACTGTGGACAGAGAGGCTGGGATAGCCAGAAAAAATAGGATTCCATTAGATTCATGCTCCACTCTCTACCCTCCCCCGTGCCTTACATAAAAGTAGCACACCTGGCTCTGGAAGGGAGGAGTGTGATGTCAGAGGCCTGCTAGCTAAAGCCAGGCCAGCCTGAGGGGGCATTCTTGGTAGAGCTGAAGCTGGTGAACCTTTAGTCTCCACCAGCCCTAGAGATACCTTCCTTCTCATGGGGATCATCATGTAGACCTATGGAGGAAGATGCTTAGAAACCTTCTAAGCCCTTTATTTCAAGTGGCTTCCGCTCTGGGCCCCTGATTCCTGTCATGAGACAGATGCATTGTTGGGTATGGGGGAGGGGAGGGGAAGAAGAGCAGATAGTCTCTCTGCCGGTCTCCCCAAAATTAATATGAGTAAGCTAGACTATCTGGGCTTTTTTACCTAGGATTTAGGAGCTTGCTTTTTAAAAAATATATATTTTAATAATTGCATTTCAATATAATTGCTTTTTTTTAGATTTTAAATTTGGTTTAAACTTAAGTGCAAAATAAGTAAAGAAAAAAATATCATCATGTACACAGCTTCTTGTAAATTGTTCCTTCAAGTTAATAGGCAGTAGTTTAAATGTCATTTAATTATATAAAATTTTTGGTTATTATGGGACTTAACATAAGAGAGGACTCGATATAAAACAATAAATTTCCATTTCAAGAAAAACTATATAATAAACACTCTACATTATAGCTGTCCAGCTTTTCTTTGCTTCTTCTTATAGATTTTCTTTTGTTCTTCACTGTGCACTTTTTACTTTAGTTTTTCCTTCCTTTTCTCACTCCCCCCAAGTTGAATATGGAAATATATAGGCGTATATGCATGTGCATATATGTGTGTGTGTATATATATATATATATATATATATATATATACACACACACATATACATATACTTGGTTATACATAGACACATATGTATACATATACATGTACAATTACATCTATAAACATATGCACTCAGACACATATGTAAGGCTTTAACTATGTTTGTTTTCACCTGTCATCTCTGGAAGTGGATAGCATTTTCTTTCATAAGCCCAAGTCTTTCCATGTTTTTCCAGATCAGCCAGTTCATCATTTTCAAGACCACAGGAATATTCTAATATTTCACATTCTGTCTGAAAGATTGTTTATAAAAGCTTTTTTCTCATTTTTATATAGTCATTGTATTCTTGACTGCATTGGTTTTAGTTATACAAGAATATTTTAACTTAAAATAACCAAAATTATCCATTTTATATTTCAATAATGCTCTCACCTTATAATATACATTGGTTTGAGGTCTTGAATACTACTGATTTCTTTACATCATTTCCCTGTGGTTTCTTTAAAGTTCCTGATCTTTTATTCTTCTAATTGAATTTTGTTATTGTATTTTTTAATTTAGTAAAGTAAGTTTTCAGTAAATTAATTGGAATGGTATTACATAAATAGATTAGTTAGGTAAAATTGTTATTTTAAAAATTACATTAATGTTATCTACTCATGGAATAAGTATTATTTCATTTATTTAGATATGATGTATAAACGGTATTTTATGCTTATATTCACATATGGGTAAATTCATTCCATTCACATTATAAGCTACAATTATTTGTTGAATATTTCCCCCTTCCTATTTTCCTCTTTATGTTTTTCACCCTTTTCATATTCCTGCTCAATCCTCTACTTTATGTCTACCTGCTACCTTTTTCTATTCCTTAAGCTACCTACCCCTTCAAAAATGCTTCCCTTCTCCCTTCTCCCCAGCCTGTCACTTTGTCCTTTTATTTCTTTCTGAATTTAGATCACACACACACACACACACACACACACGTTATTCCCTCTTTAATTCATTCCTGATGAGAACAAGATTTCAGTACTACCTGCCTTCCCGCACTAGCTTCTTTTGTATTGTTTTTCCTTTTTTCCTCATTTGTATGAGATAATTGCTCCTTTTTATCTCTCCTTACACAGTTTTATATATTTTTTAGAATCACCATCATACTCAGTTCAGCCCAAGCCTTTCTTTCAAACTATCCAAATAAAAATGACAGTCATAAAAGTACTGATATTTTCATTTACAAGACGTTACTGAGTCCTTTATAATTGGTCCTAACTTTATAGTTCTCTTGGATATCATATATCTAATTTTCCCTTACGTTCTACTGGTTTTTTTGTCACAAATATCTGAAAGTTATTTAGTTCATTAAATATTCATTTTTTCTGGTCAAGATTATGCTTAACTTTGTTGGGTAAGTTACTCTTAATTGAAGTGTAACACCCAGCTCTTTTGCTCTACAAAAATAAAGTATTCCAAGATTTACAGTCCTTTGATGTGCTAGTTGCTAAGTCTTGTGTAATTCTTATTGTGGCTGTAGCTTCATGATATTTGATTTTTTTTCTCCTTAACCTGGAAGCTTTGAAACTTGGCTATGATATTCTTGTAAGTTTTCCTCCTGGGATCTTTCATGTGGTGATTGGTGGATCTTTTATCTATTTCTGCTCAATTTTCCTTGATAATTTCTTATAATATTGTGTCAGAATTTTTTTTAATTACAATTTTCAGGCAGTCTTAGTATTCTTATATTATTTCTTCAGCTGTTCTCCAGATATGTTGTTTTTCTAATGAGGCATTTCACATTCTTTTCTATTTTTTCATTTTTTAAATTTTATTGTGCCTTAGAAGATCATTTGCTTTCCTCTGCCCAATTCTAGTTTTCAGAAAATTATTTTCCTCAAGTTTTTGGTTCTTTGTTTCAGTGATTGACATTATTTTCATAATTTCCTTGATTTTCTCTTATTTTTTTTCTAGTTTTTCCTCAATCTCCCTTATTTGATTTTTAAAGTCCTTAAGTTCTTCTAAGAAGTTTTGTTGTACTTGGAACCATATGACATTTCTCACTGAAAAAAAAGATTTTTTTTTAAGCTCCATTATCTTTTTCTGAATATGAATGTTGAGCTTCATTATCCCCATAGTAACTATTTATGGATGAGTTCTTTTTCTTTTGCTTGCTCATTTTTTAAAAATTATTTTTGTTTTATTTTATTTTTAGCAGTGATATAGTGTGATCAAGTTCTAGTCCTGAGGTATGGAGAATTATGCCCCAAGCTTCCTTCTGAGGTTCAGCCTTGGGCCAGTCCTCCAAATGATCTTCCTCCTTGCAGTCCCTCAGGGGGCTACAAACTACAGTTCTCTGTTCTTCCCTAGAATAGAAACCAGGAGCTTTGCTCATGGCCAGCCTGGTACCTGCCCCTCTGCTCCTGCACTCAACCAGCAGCAACAGCCCAACCCAGGAAGCACAGCTGGGTCCCTTAACATAGTGGAAGGTCTTTTGGTCTTTTCCCTCTCTGCCATCAAACCCTCACAGCTTGAAAGATGGAAGTTTCTAAAGCTTGAGGCTCCAACCCTAATTATGAAGGGTGGGTCTAGAAGTATTTGCACTTCTTTCTAACCAAATCTCTGCCCCTGGAGGTCAAATCTTTCCTGAATCTTATCTTAGGAGAACACTACTTTACCTGGACTTGTGTTTATTTCCAAAGCTCTGCATTCCCTCTGAGGCAATATTCTGTCTTTTTTCTATGGAGGAAATTTGGAGATGCAAAAGTTTTCTGACCTTTCACCACCATCTTCTCACAATCTTCTCCCTTTTGTGTTTTATTTTAATCATTTAAAAACATCATTTTGAAACAAAGTTCTATAAGTTGTTGCCAGTGGTTTCCATGGCACTAAAAGGCTAATTAATAGCCTCTAGCCTCTAGGATATTTGACATTCCTTTATACAACATCCTAGTCCTATGATGCTTCTCCCCATATGGCAAAATCTCATCATTTCAAACACCACTAATTTAGCTTTAATCAGAGGAATTGGTGTGAACTCAAATTTATCTTTGCATACTTAATTTGTTTATCAACCTCATCCTTTGCAGACAATGCAAAGGGGATCATGGGTGGGAAAGAAAAAACCAATCCTTCTCAAACACTTTGGTATCTCCCATTTAGCATCTTGTTATGATGCTGATGAAATGGGCATCCCCTCTCGGTGTCAAAGGGGTCTTCTATTTTCTCCTTTGTTCTGTGGAGCCCAAGCTCTGCCTTCCCCAAATCAACCTGAGGGGCAGAGGCTCAGAGCCAATAGAAGTCCCTTCAAGACTTAAAGCTCTGTCCCTCCCTTCTAAAGAAGGAGCTCAGTGGTCTTCAATCACAGATGCTCTACCTGACTGAGGACCTTTCTCAGCAACGTGTCTGGAGAAAGAAAAAGAAGGGTTTTGGTCCATTGCATACAACTTGCAAATTATTGACGTTTTCAGAGGTGGTTTTCTAAAAATCAGCTCATATTGGGGTTGTGGATTAATTTAAACATTGAAACAGCCGATGGATTCAGGCAGAGCTGTTTGTTGTTGTCCTGAAACTTGTACTCTTATGAGCTCAAAGTATATACACTAGATGAAAGCAGGGGACAGAAGGTAGTGGGGAGTACAGAAAGACTGCAAAAACCTATATAAGAACCATGGCAAGGAAACAGATCATGCTCATAGAACTACCAAAAAATCTGTTCAATCAAGAAAAACAAGAAATGGCAAGGCATGCTGCTTGAAAATGATTTAAATTAGAAAAGAAAAAAAAAAGACAGAGAAAGCAGAACTACTCAAGTCCTATTTTGTTTTCATTTTCTCCATGAAGAAAAATAAACTTGGAGAAGGGCAAACAAGGCTAAAAGGCGACTTAAAATCCAAGCTAGCATAAGAGTCGATAAAAGAGGAGAGTACTGAGTTCTTTTAAATGAAGTCACATCCTCAGGTCCCACTTTGCTATGTCCCATCATACTGCAAGAACTTCAATAGATTCATAGAACCATTGTCAGTAATCTTTAAGAAGTCATAGAAAATGGAAAGAAAAACATTTAAATACATTAGTTTTCAAAAAATGAACAAAAGACACATTCTGGAAATGACAGGCCAGATTGTTACGAATTTTTGGCAAAATTTTAGAGCATATTATTAAAGAATATTAAAGAAATGGTTTGTTCTTCCTTAAAAAGGAAATGGTAATCCCTTACTGCTCACATTGACGTACTATGTCATACTAAGCTTTTCTCTTTTCCTCTTTAATGGGGTCATAAGTCTGGCAGACCATGGAAATTTAGATAAGCATTTTTTTCTTTTTTTTCTCTTTCTTTTTAAAAAATTATTATTATTTTTATTTTGGCAAGGCAATTGGGACTTGGCCAGGATCACACAGCTAGAAAATGTTAAATGTCTGAAATCAGATTTGAATTCAGACCCTTCCAACTCTTAAGAGTGGTGCTCTATCCACTGTGCCATTTAACTTAGACAAGGGGCTTCTTAGACTCTTTCCACTCGTGATCCCTTTTTTTTTTTAACTTTTAATAATAGCTTTTTATTTTCAAAATACATGCAAAGATAGTTTTCAACATTCACCCTTGCAAAACTAAGTTTTTCTCTCTTCCTTCTCCCACTCCTTCTTATAGACGGCAAGTAATCCAATATAGGTTAAATATGTGCATTTCTTCTATACATATTTCCACATTTATCATGATCCTTTCTTTTTGCCTGAGAAATTTTTATGTGCTCCTGAGTATATAAGTATATACAATAGATATACAACTCAAACATTTAATGATAAATCATAAAAATATTTTATTTTAAAGCAATTCTTTGGTGTATATATATATATATATGTTTACCATTTATTAAAGACAAAAAATGTGCATACTAATGAGAAGGATGTGGTTATTTAATTTCACATAAAGAATTAAATCTTGGTGAAACATTTGATACCTTTTATTCTTGCCAAATTTTTCATAACCCCTACATTCAGTTACATGACCCCATATGGAGTTGCGACCCATAGTTTAAGAAGCTTTGATCTAGACTATACATCTGATAGAGTCTATCATGATATTTTTGTGGACCAGAGGGAGAAATACCAAGATGGCTGGTGGGTATGATTAGTTCAACTTCTTATTTGAATAATTACTCAAAAAATGTGAATTAATGGTTGCTAATCTACAAGACAGTTTTTTACCATTGATAACTTGAATGAACACCCTATAAGGAATAATTTACAAGTGAATTATATAACTTAGAAGGAATGGTTAATAGATGAGTTGACAGAATCAAAATTCCAAAATATTTTCATTGACTAGAATGAGAGGAAACAAAGGTGGTGAAATGTAATGGGAATAAATTTTAAATTTTGCATTGAGGAGTTTTTTTTTTTTTTTTTAATCTGTTAAAGGCAGAATAGAGCTCCCTTTACCAGTAGCTTTTTTTTTTTTTTTTT